>NC_084716.1:4872021-5511311 GCF_033807575.1 Cydia pomonella
ATTCCAACGGCTCACCCCTCTGTATGTTATGTAGTAAACTGCTTCCTAATAGTTCCATGGTACCTACCAAGATGCGCCGACATTTAGAAACTGTACATCCTGAGTTTAAAGACAAGAATGAAGATTTTTTTTTACGTAAAAAAGAGCAATTATTGAAAAGTCAAAAAACTATGATGCAAACGACCCAAACTGTCAATGAAAACGCCACGGAGGCATCGTATTTAGTTAGCTATCGCATTGCACAAGCAGGTGAAGCGCACACTATCGCTGAGAATTTAATAAAACCATGTATGTTAGACGTAACAAAATGTATGCTCGATGATAAATCTGCAAAGCATATTTCTACTGTGCCGCTGTCAAACGATACTGTTTCGCGCCGAATTCATGATATGGCAAGCTATGTCAAACAAGAACTTGTTACACGTCTACAAACAACACAATTTGTCTTGCAAATGGATGAGTCTACCGATGTCGCCGGTCTGGCCATCTTGCTGGTTATTGTGAGATACCCATATGAACGTTCTTTTGAAGAAGACATGCTTATGTGCTCACCACTGCCCACAAATACTACCGGAGAAGAAATATTTAATAAAATAAATATTTTCTTTGAAGAATGCCAGCTCAATTGGAATAATTGCATCGACGTTTGTACAGATGGGGCCAAGGCAATGACCGGTAAAATAACAGGAGCAGTAACACGAATTAAAAGTAAAGCGCCTAATTGTAGTTCCAGCCACTGTATCCTACATAGACAGGCACTGGCGATGAAAAAAATGCCGCCAAATTTAAAACTGGTTTTGGATGAAGCGGTTAAAATAATAAACTACGTGAAAACACGTCCACTACAATCCCGATTGTTCTCAATACTGTGTGAAGATTATGGCAGCAAACATAAAACACTACTACTCCATACTGAAGTGAGATGGTTATCTCGGGGTAAAACTTTAACAAGGCTTTTTGAACTTAAAGAGGAGTTACAAACATTTTTCAAAGACAATTCTTTTAATTTGAAAGACCGTTTGTATGACGAAACGTGGCTGTTCCGACTATCTTTTATGGCAGATATCTTTCAAAAACTGAACGAATTAAATTTATCATTACAAGGTAAACAGACAACAGTGTTTCAGGCCTGTAACAAAATAACCGCCTTCAAAAGAAAACTAGATTTTTGGATTGTTTGTGTTGGTAAGAAAGAAATAGAAAGCTTTACATCACTCAGTGAGTTTGTCAGCGATAAAGGCTCAGAAATGTTTCAAGCTGATTTGTTTGAAGAATTGGTCCAATATCTCACTGCAATGCGCGAGTCTTTTGAGGCGTATTTTCCCGTAGAACAGAATACAAAAATTAAAATGAATTCATGGATTCAAAATCCTTTTGTACCCAACATGCCAAAGCCCGAATGTATGTCAAACGAGATATACGAATCATTTTTAGAAATGACATCAGACACCAGTATGGAGGCACTGTTCAAATCGATGCCTCTCAATGATTTTTGGTGCAGAATTCGCGATGAATATCCACTTCTTGCCAAAATGGCCGTGAATGTTCTTCTTCCGTTCCCAACAACATACTTGTGCGAAACAGGATTCTCAACCTATGCAGCTACAAAAACAAAATACCGCAATAGACTGAACGCTGAATCTGATATGAGGCTTCAACTCTCTTCTATCAAACCTGATATCAAACAAGTGATGAAAAATAAGAAGCAGTATCATACTTCCCATTAGATCCGTTCTGGTTTTCTTTTTTTTCATTTATTATATATTATGTAGCCGTTGCATTGTATGTAACACGATTGTTAATAAAGAGTACACACATATTTTTTTTTATTTGGGGCTCCGTCAAATATTTGGCTTTCCAAAAGGGTTCCGTCACCAAAAAAGTTTGAGAACCACTGTCCTAAAGTATTGACCGTAGAGTAATATGGTGTAAACATAAGTTATAGGAAATTTAATATAGATAATTAATGTAGAAGTCACTAAAGAGATATTTTAAATAGTTTTGGAGTTATAATAAAATAAGGTGAAAAAGAGACCTTTCCCCCCCCCGCCCCCCACCGGCTCCGGTCCCACCATCGGGGATTTTTAGTATATTAATCTGGACATCTTTAGGAATAATTGTACCAACTTTCAAAACTACACGAATTATTTGGTCTGATCAAAGATTTCGATGCTAATTTTCTTAGGCTAAACAGTAAATTTAAAAGAAATTATGTTTTATTTTCCATAACAATTTGCAGTATAACTCAATATTTTTCATTTAAAATGAAGAAGCAATTAAACTTTCAAAAATAATCAAAATACGTATATTTTCTTACACGAAACAAAGGTTTCGTTATTGATAAAAACTGCGTCTATAGAGCGACCACTGAACTCTGTTCTGGCGGAGCTCAAAATTATGTTTTATTTTTCATATTAATTTGCAGTATAACTAAATATTTTTCATTTAAAATTACGAAACAGTGAAAATAGCAAAATTTGACGAAAATAATCAAAAAAGGTACATTTTCTTACACAAAACAAAGTTTCGTTATTGATAAAAACTACGTCTATAGACTATATAGAGCGACCACAGATCTCGGTCCTCGTCTGCGCGGTACGGAGGCGCCGGGGTACGGCCGATCCCACACTGGAACGGAAACCGCATGTCGTTCCGTTGTGGGAGCGGGACAGCTCTATATACGTGTATAGCGCTATGCCGCTCCTAAAACGGAACGACATGCGGATTCCGTTCCAATGTGGGATCGGCCTAAGACGACTAAGTCTTTCTTTCCCCGTTATGCGTCTTTCTTCGCTACCCCTGTACCAATCAGGCGAGGCTGAGTTGAGTGGCTGGGCTATAGTGACACCCTATTATTATTTGATTTATAGAATGAAAATTATAATATGAAAATTGAAACTAGCCTAGTGAATTAGATTAAGATATTATTAAAAGTAATAAATATACTAGGTACTTACTTACTAAGTAGGAACCAAAAGTTACATAAAAAGGAACTTAATAATATTAACAATCAAGATTTAGGTACATTGAATGTTAAAAATCAAATCTTTGCAGTGCGACATTTTCTTAATGTATCTCGGCAGCCATCGTATTTCCGAATATCAACGAACTGCTAACCGAGGTAACCTCCATATACTTACTCCCAGAGATAAGCAATCGTTAATATTCGGAAAACGATGGCAGCTGTGACAAATCCTAACATTAAACAAGTGTTTCCAGGCGGTTTTTCGGGGAAGATGTTTCATTGTTTTCTTTGTTAGAATTATTAGGCATTTCTAGGCCTGCAAGGTGGTTTGCCGGGGAAGATGTTTCATTGTTTTCTTTGTTAGAACTATTAGGCATTTCTAGGTCTGCAAGGTGGTTTGCCGGGGAAGATGTTTCATTGTTTTCTTTGTCAGAACTATTAGGCATTTCAAGGCCAAGGCACGGTTCAGATTGTTTTTTTTTTTAATTTAGGTCTGTTTTTTGTAGCCGATGTCCGCATTTTTTTACTGCCACTCCTTTGTTCGGAGTTTTTTAGTTAAAAAAATTATGGCACTCTACTAAAGTGAAGAGACTATGGGAGCCATGAACCAAATTAAAAAAGAAGTTAATTATTCCTGTATGACTTCGGAAGCAAAATTTTTCTTGAGAAGTGCGAGAACCTCCGGCCCATGAACATTTTTTGAGAAAATTTCTGTCAAACATGACATCAATTAACAAATATGCATTGTTGATGCCTCTCCCTTTACATTTACCGCAAATTATTGAAAATTGTTTCTTCAATTCAACTAGTGAATCTGGATTGTCTAACGATTTTTCCATTTTAATCAGATCTTCAAGACAAGTTATAGGTTGTATAGATTCAGTAGTTTCATCATTAATTATAGGCGAGAGTAACATTTTTACTATCTGTTCAAATTGAACGCTTAATTTTGATAAATTTAACATGAATGCCTGTTGACTTTCTAATATTATTTTCTGGTTTTCCTGTAGGGTTCTTACACTTTCCATAATATTTGTACCTATAGTATTTAAATTCTCACTAACAGCATCCATTTTTGTAAGTAATATATTAAATATTTCAGTAAGTCGATATTAAAGTCGAGCTGTCCTTCAGTTTCCCCCGTCACATTATGCTCTTCGAAATTTATTCCTGAAGTCTCACCGGTAACATTATGTTCGTCGTTTATATTTGAGCTTTCTTCAGGCGGACTTTGTTGTAAAATAATCACCGCATTTTCCAAATTTTGTGTTTGAGGCATTTTATTCATCTGGAAATAAATAAATATATTGGAGATGTTTTTATACAGATAGAGCTTTAAACTAAGCAAAGCTTATGATATTGGCGGGGCGGGGGGTAGATATATGATTCCATATAAATCGTCCATTACTCAGAAACAAATATGTAAATTTAAATGTCATCGTAAAAGTTAGTATTTTAATTAAATTTTAATAGTTTTAAGAGCTTGATTACCGAAATACATTCTTGCACAATGTCATTAAAGGTCCGTTCGTTGCGGTTAGGTACTTTGAATATTTTTCGTGAAGAATAGTCGTCGTTGTCGGTTTCAGTTTCTGAAGCGTTGCACATTCTACTGATTTCACGTTCTGCTTCAATGAAAGTAGCCATATTTAATCTTTTAACTGTACACTTAAAAGGTTTCCAGTTTGATTTATACGCATGAATTTCCATTTTTGCGTAATTTTTCGTGGCCTTTGGGTGGCCAGTATAAAAATTCACCTTTCTCCCAACCACTGGGTACGGCTGTAAGGACAGTTTTCCCATTTTCAATCGTGCTTACTATTTTGTAAGACATATTGTATTAATCTGAAATTAAAAAAATAACTTATAACTATAACGGTTGTTAAGCAGCAATAGTTGCTAAGCGGGTGAGATGAGGTGTTCAAAATGACCTTCACGCGCTCTTGTTTTCTTAACTATAAAGTCGTGCCAAGATCATTGTGAACGCCTGACCCGCTTAGCTACTTCTGCTGCTGACTTTAGACACAATAACCGTTCATAAACATAGACCCCATTATCCATAAAAACTTAGCATTGGCTTTAAGTGACTACTCCGTGTGTTTACCTATATCATTGAAAAGCACACTTTCAGGACCTACGCCAAGTTTTTAAAAATAAGGAGGACCAGAACTGAACTCAGTAGCAAGAGAGGAAACAAAGTTGACTAGAATCCTCAGAAAGAACTGTGGTAGCCAAAGATGTTTCATAACTGAAAACCTGAAAAGGAAACTTAACATTAAAAGTAACAGTTCAAAAAGACAAGTATCTTTACTTAATAACTTAACATCATGTGCCTCTGATAGCTGCACAATTAAAATTAAATCAAGAATAAATTCATATACTGTTGACGTAAATTGTATGATTATTCAAACGGTTTCTGACAACATTCCCAGTGTGGATCTGAATCTAAACGAATTGAACTTACTCAACAATATACGATTAGCGGATCCTCAGTTTTATAAAAGTAACAAAATTGATATTTTGATCGGATCCGACATAATGTGGAATATTGTCAAGGGTGGGTATCAAAAGACGCTAGGCAAAAACGGGCCTACGCTAATTTACTCAAAGTTTGGTTGGTTGGTAGCGGGACCCATGTGCCCTACCACTCCTATTTTGCCGCGAGGTAAGATATTGTGTAATTTTAGCCAAGAAATCAAGGATTCACTTTTCAAATTCTGGGAGTTGGAAACATTTACCGCACCCACTAAAATATATTCCACTGATGATCAAATATGTGAAGAATTATTTGTAAAAAACACAATCCGGTTAGACTCCGGTCGATTTCAGGTTTCAATGCCATTGAAAGAGTCCCCAGAGGTCCTGGGAGACTCATTTGCTTTAGCTAAAAGATGTTTTTTCAATTTAGGGAGGCGTTTCCGAAAACAGCCGACTTTAAAACAAATGTATAGTGAATTTATTCAAGAATATGCAACACTGGGCCACTTGACTGAAATAGAAAGGCCACCAAATGGCAATTTTCTCCCCCACCACCCTGTATTACGGGAAAAGTGAAACAACCAAATTGCGGACTGTCTTTAATGGATCAGCACGCACCACATCAGGTAAATCTTTAAATGATATTCAGTACGTGGGCCCAGCACTATAGTGAGATTTTTCTAACATCACATATTTGACACATGACAGCACCCATATAATGTAAATGTGTATGATCCAATCACATAATTAAAAACAAAACCACGCAATTATAATATGTCTTTCGTTACCACTCATACTACACACACTTTTTTAATGTAATTATGCTTATAGTTTTTTTTTTCTCATCGTATATCTGAAGTATTTAACAATAATAAATCACTGCACAAACGTTTACGTCCTAAGGGTCTCTTTTTTTAAAACCAGCGTTGTGGTCTAATCATTTTTTTCGATTCGGGTAACGTATTAGTAAGTTAAAGATAATCGATAAAATCGATATATTTATAACCTACAGAAAATACAAAAATAAGGTATTATAACTAAGAAAACATTAACTTAAACAAATACTTTTAAAAAGCCATTATAATAATAGATCTTTACCGTACAATTTGCAAAAAAATATGTCGATTTCTGAGCGGATCAAATTTGACGTCAAAATCATTCATTTGTCAAATGTCAAATGCGCAGTCTGTCGAAGTTTCTCCGTCTTACTGTGCGCATATTCCGTTTCTTTTCGTATTTTTCACCTGGCTTTATTTTTGGATTCTTCTCTTTCACATCTGGTTACCTTGGCTCGTATTTTTGGACTTTTCTTGTGATTTGAATTTAGTTGACTTTGGACCTAAAAATGCCTAAACCGTACGGTAAACAGGCGCGGCAAATGGTCGTAAAACTCTACCAGTTTTTTGAGAAGGAGTCTCAGAATGGTGGGCCTCTCTTGCCTGTGACTCAAGTGCGAGAACGCGTGGCGTCTGTGCTCAACATTAGCCCATGGATTGTGACCTGCATACTAAAAGAAAAATATGGAGCTTCTGGGATGGAAGATAAAACCATGCGGTCACCTAACAAGAAGAGAAGGAAAGCCAAACCAGTGACCGGTATTGACAGTTTTGACATTGAGGCAATTAGAAACCATGTATATGGTTATTACACAAAAAAAGAATGCCCTACTTTGAAATCCTTAGTAATTAATTTCCTTAAAAGATGCTGGATTATTCAACGGAAGTGTATTTTCATTGAGGATTGTTTACAAAAAATCAAGTTTTCGTTACGTTATGCGAAACCAACGGAAAGTAATAATGGAGCGCCAAGGTATTGCATTAAAAAGAATAACATTTTTGCGAAAAATGAAAAATGTCACAGATTGGAATAATGTGGTGTTTTTAGATGAGACATGGCTCAACAGTAACCATACTGTATCAAAATCATGGACAGATGGGACACAGGCATCCACATCAAAAGTGCCTATGGGAAAAGGAGGGCGTGGAGGGCGTGAGGGCTGGGAGGGAGGGAGGGAGGGCGTGAGGGCGTGGGAGGGAGGGAGGGATGCCGGATCTGCTGGTGGTGGATTTGTGTTAGACAGTCTGCTGGCCTTTGAGTCAAAAAGCACCAAAGATTACTGTACAGTCCCATTACTGTACATGCTTACGTTGCGATAAACTATAGCGTAAGCCCTACGTGATGCATACGTCATGTGACATTAAGAAAATAGAAAATAGATTAATTAACGCACAATAGAAATGTCAAGGGTATGCATCATCTAAGAAATTATAATTATATTTAATATTGTTAAATGTCACCTAAATGCCATGCACGTAGACAGCCACTATATAAACCCTGGTTTTCCTCAATAAATCGTTCAGTAACCATCCAACCTTCAGTGTATTATTCTACCTCCGCCACCAGCGCTACCAGTCGCATCAAGCAAGTGTAAGGGCTAACGGCCCCTACATTTTAAATAAAGTCCTTCGAACCTCTCCGGGTCCTTCGCTGCTCACAAAAGGTATTTAGTGTTTTTTTGTTGCTTATTACGATAGTGAATCGGTTTCCTGGCCTCCCACAAGCGGGTCTCACCAGTAAATTGAGAAGGCACATATATCGTGCTAAAAACACTGATTGCCTGTGAGCTGTGAACACGGACATCGGGCTGAACCAGAGGTACTCCACCCACGCTGCGCTCCGGAACCTACAACTACAACAGCATCTGAAGACAGACGGGGTGCAAGCTCTACGTGTTGTGTATTAATCAAACTCGTCAGCTCACTCATACTCGGTAAACTACTGAGAACATCAGCTTAACAATTGGCTATCCTATCGCCTGTCACGGTAACAGGAAACCCGGCGGTGATTGGACATAACAACTAACTTCAAGCGACAGCTTAGCTTTCAACTCATCATGAGCAAACTCCTGCAGCAACAAGCCTGCTTTGAAAGCATCAAGTCCCTGTGCGCCAACTACAAGAAAGACTCAGCGGACAGGAAAACTCGCGACTATTTAAACAAACGGCTGGCCAATCTTGACGCCTTATGGGATAAGTTCGAAAGCTTGCTATATGTTGCAAGACCTGCTCATTACGAGCCATTTGTGACGAAGACGTGACGTCACACACTATGACGTCATCCGGAATAGTCACTCTAGCACAAGGTTGTGTACTACAATCCAAATATTAACTATTCACTCGGATCACAATGTCACCCAAAACATCGATCTGCGTCGAAGATGTCAACTTATTGAACATATGGCACAGCGGTTCTGGAAGGCTTGGTCTTATGATTACCTAACTCAACTCCAACATCGAAGCAAATGGAACAACCCTACCAAAAACATTGAAAAGGGCGACATAGTCCTTGTCAAGGAGGACAACTTACCGCCTGCAAAATGGGCCCTTGGCCGCGTCATAGGCGTCCACCCGGGCCCAGATGGTCTAACTCGTGTAACAACTATAAAACCTAAAAATGGGACTTTGAAGCGTCCCATTGTCAAGCTTTCGCTCCTACCAATAGAACCAAACAATAAACCCAATAACAAGCCATCGCAAAAACCAGATAAACCTGAAGAAAATGCATGACGTCATAACCGAATGCTTAAGTGGACTAACAAATATCGGCTTAGATACCACAACGTGGGATCCTATTATCGTTCATTTGATGACTTTGAAATTGGACGCATCCACACACTAGAGTCGGCAAGAATCTGAATTTAATCGCCCCAAGTTCACGCACGTCCAAAAAGCCCCACAGCCAGTCAAAGTCAAGAGGGGCCCAAATGACGAACCAGAACAACTGGCTGGGCGACAAACTCAAACTCCGCGCCGTAAAGAACACCATCCGGGGCCGTGAAGGACAGCTCTCCAAAAAATCTCTCCCCAAGCTCCAATGCAGGAGTTTGGAGAGTGATAAAGGGATGGCCCTCGGGAGTTATAATACAAGATTGATACACCATCCCATAACGAGGATGGTTATAGCGCACCCGCGAGTAAAAGAACTGCAACCCGTGGCGCTCGGCAAACGCGACTCTGCGCGAGCGAACATGCACAAGGGTTGCTACGGACTCCATGATGCCAAAAACCGTACTGTGGTTAATCTGCCATTAAAATAATAATGAAAATATAAAGACCACCCAGAATGCAATATGAAACCAATAACAATAACCTACTAAACTAGCAGAATCCCAAAAAAGGGGGATCTCCATCATCCTTACAAGTGATAGTGATATAATAGCTGATAAGCATTATTAACTAAGCGAAACATTGTCAAATCTCACACCTACCTGTAGAATATAAGATTAAAACTCGAATGCACATTACATATTAACAAAGCACTTTGTAATTATAAGTAGGAAATCTAAGATTATAAATACTATTGTAACTTTAGCTATGTGACCTTTAGGTTAGGTTAATGTAGCACTATCCAGATTGTTTAATGTAATATTAACAGGAACATTTTCCATGTAGAAATTTAAAAATGATGATCCAAAAAAAACATAAATTTTAAAACGTGTGCAAATTTGGCGATCAATTAGGAAATTTATCTGTCAGATTTAAAAATATTTAAAACGCGCTCTTTCCAGTCTATGGTATGACAATAAATAATGTCTCAAGTTTTTAGATTTGAGAATGATTTAGATCATTTTGGACGCTAGAGAATCAGCCTAATTATCTTTAAGTCTGTCCCTGTTTCTAACTCGAAACGACGAATGTTTCGAAATTAGTCTTTGATGCTTTTATTGAATAGAATTACATCAGATTTTGGATTTGTTGATTAGTTTGTTCAGAACATTGAAACCAATTTCAATACAAATGTACGTTATTGACCAGTGTGAATCATTAACCACTTGATTTGACGTAGAACAATTAATATTATTTTAAGCCCATTTTCCTTTTGTGGTTTACTGATAACATTGTTCACTAAGTATTTACTTCGGCGCTTAGCATCGCTTACCATTGTATGGTAACAAAAAAATAATTCTTCTGTCATCATCATGTTCATTGTCCACTAATATTAATTAAAGCACACGTTCCATACAAAATATAAACGTGATAACTGTTTTGGTTTTCCTTTCTGATCCAACATAACAAGATCCATGACGTAATCACTATAAGGCTACGGTCGTACTGCACACGCCGCACGCAGCCGACAACGTCACGTCGCACGCAGCGTCTGAATGGTGTGTTCGAGAATGCTCGGGAGTGGTCGTTTTCGTTCGCTGCGTGCGGCGTCCCCCGCCGCCCGCTGCAGCCGCCCGCTGGCCGTTGCGTCTTTAGTCATTTTGGAGCATTGCTGCGGCTGGACGCTAGCTCGAAATGGAGAAATTTACGAAAGAAAAAGACGAGTTATTGATTGAGTTAGTAAAGTCGAATAGTATTTTGTACGATACACGTGATAAAAACTTCAAAAACAATAACTTAAAACATAAAGTGTGGGAGAATATCAGTGAAACGCTAAATATTTACGCCAATTTTTCCGCAGCAGAAATAGGGTTTGGATGGAAGTTAGTTGGTGTATTCGTCAAACTTTGTTCAATCAATCTTAGTACTGTCGAAAACTCCGCCCGTGATAGTCGAAAATATTCCACAAATTTTAGTTCATTATCAATTAAATGCCTAGTCACCAAAATATTGTAGGCACCCTCCGTTTGTCTAGCTTTAAATATATTGTTCTTCTTTTTCTTTTGCTTCCTTGATATCATAAATAAAATGTCCTCATCATCTTCCTCCTTAAGCAGTAAATACGCTAGAGTTTTTTCCATCGTATACTACACACACACGTCCTTTCGCTACAAAAACTCTCGGAAACTGCGCGACTGGCCGCTGCGGCTACGGTCTCAAAACGACCAAAACACCCGCTGTCGGCTGCGTCCAGCGTCTTCCATCATGCGACGGGACGTTGTCGGCTGCGTGCGGCGTGTGCAGTACGACCGGGGCCTAAGAGCACGTCCAACGAAGCACGTACAACGAAGTCTATAAATAACTCGCAAAAAACTGAGCCCTGATCGAACACGTTTTGTAAGTATTAATGACCTGGTAGGTTATGGAACGATAAGACTGTTTACGGACGTTTGTTTTTTCATGGTTACACAATACGCTATGTGTTTATGGAGACGGTGAGGTTAGTGGCCGATATCAGTGGCCATGACCCACCTAGTTAAGGCGTTATTTAGCATATGCTATATTAATGCATTAGCAATTAATTATGAACAGACATTCTAGGAAAAAAAAAATTGTCCTATGACTCCAGTAATTTGCTTAGAAAATAAAACACTGATACACGCTAGCAATTTTTTTATTTTCAATAGATTACATGTTTAGTTAACCCAATGACAAATGCAAGTCTGTCTTGGTGAGGTGTGAGCGAAACTGGAGGTACATTGTTTTATCTGTTTTAATGGTAGCCAGAAAGTAAAACAAAATGTTTGTTATTGGTGTATTTTTTTTGAAAAATAAATACACCAATATCTTTTCTACATTAAAATTCCGTGAGACCAAGAGTGGCAGTAGTATCACGAGCCCGTGGCTCACTCATTTATTTGGTCCTTCGAACCGGACTCTGAGATGAAGCCGTGGGCTTAACGTGGGCAATTGAGAATCCGGTTCGAAGGACCAAATAAATGAGTGAGCCACGGGCTCGTGATACTACTGCCACTCTTGGTCTCACGGAATTTTAATGTAGAAAAGATATTGGTGTATTTATTTTTCAAAAAAAAAAAATTTACTATGGCGGGATGTGAAAGGCGGGGCGGGTTTGCGATACTTTCGCCGTTCACAAAACTTGAGAAGCGACTTAGCCTTAATCTAGGGGCTTACTTGGTGGGTCCTCGTTCTTCGCTCAGGCTTGATCTGCAGAAATCGGGTCCTTTTTTGATAGGCGCACCTCGTGGCCCGCTGGATGCCAAAACCACTGTTGCTTCTCGATTTTGATCACAAATCCGACGTAGTCCATATGATTGACAACCCCGGGGCGAAATACAACACATAAAAAACACTAAAAAACTAATAAGGGCGGTGCTACGGCGGCGATGCAATAATATGCTTCCAAACGTAGGAGTTTCAAGCGAAAACTGATTTTAGTAATGGCCGCGGGCGTTCACGCCTTGTTGCCCCTAGGTGGCGCTGTCGTACTCAGTTTTTAATAGGCGAGTATCGCATTGGCTCAAACATAGCCCCGGCCTTGAAAGGTTCCCTTTTCAAACCAGGAAATAAATTTTACTAATTAAATATACAGATATGCGTTACAAACTAGAAGGGCCGCTTAAACAGCCGAGGGAATTTAAGAATAGAACGTAGTTATATACATTAACCTACTTTACTAACACTAATGATGTTACAAAAAAAAAAAAAAAACGGACTAAGGGATATTAGAAGGAAGTGGACACAAACGTACTACCGGGCGCCTATACGTGCCATTCTTTGTTTTTACTAAGACTACTCTTATCGCGCCGTCTTTTCCTGGGTACGTCTCAATAACTATGCCCATCGGCCAGTGCAACGGCGGGGCGTTGTCAGTGATAATAAGAACTACAGTCCCAACGGTGATAGGTCGCGAATCGGTGTTCCATTTTTCCCGCGTTTGTAACGTATGTAAAAACTCCAGGGACCAGCGTCGCCAATACGATTGTACCAGTTTCTCGAGTAAACTATAACGAGATAATCGATGAGTCCTCTCTTCTGTTATCTCCGCGGCGGGTAGGGACCTTAAGGGTACGGTATTCAAAAAATGGGCCGGTGTGAGCGGTGCGGGCTCTGCGGGATCGGCACTCAAGAGGCCCAAAGGCCTACTGTTCAATACAGCTTCAATCTGACACAAAAGCGTGTAAAGCTCGTCGTATGACAATATTTGAGCGCCAATCACCCGAAATAGGTGAGTCTTAAATGATTTTACAGCCGCTTCCCAGCTGCCTCCCCAGTGTGGGGCGTTAGGTGGGATAAATCTCCATTTTACTTGATTTTCTAGAAGCTCTTTCTGAAAGATGTCAGAAAAACCTTGATTAAGGAGATTTTTCAAATGAGAATCAGTTCCGACAAAATTCGTTGCATTATCTGAATACATAGTATCTACCGGACCTCGACGGGATATAAACCGTTTCAGCGCGTTAAGGAACGTTTCTGAACTTAAGTCGGCGCATATCTCTACATGAGTGCTGCGCGTGGTCAGGCAAATAAAGACACAAACGTACATTTTTTGACTTAGCGCCGCGTCTTCGCACCAAGGTAACGTTGAGCGGTCCGCATAGATCAACTCCGGTATGCGCGAAAGCCTTGGAGATTTGTAGTCTGCATTCCGGCAGGTTTGCCATTGCTGGCGGCGTTGTTCCCTTTGGACGTGCCTTGAAAACACCGCACACATGACTCAATTCTGGAGCGTACAATACCCCTAGCAGACAATATCCAATACCGAAGCCTTAACAATGAAAACAAATGTTTTTCACCCGCGTGGCAATTTTTGCGGCTCCTGTGATCTTATATGCTAAACTTATGATAAAACAGTTATGGTTAGAACACATCGAATGGGATGAGACTCCACCCTCGGCTATTATTGACACGTGGGCTAAGTTCGTTAGAGATTTACCGCTTCTTAGCCAAATGAGAATACCGCGTCACGTAGGCGTAACGTCTGCCTGTACGGTTACACTTTTAGCCTTCGCAGATGCGAGTGAGAAGGCTTATGGTGCGGTACTGTACTTACATGTGGTAGCTAATCAAAGCATATCATTGCGATTTTTGTGCGCGAAATCGAAATTGGCCCCGATGAGGGTTGTGTCTTTGGCCCGTTTGGAATTATGTGCGGCATTGATTATGTCGAAATTGGTTCGAGTAGTTATGGATCATTATACCGCGCGAATCACACTCTCTCAAATATATGCGTTTTCGGATTCGACCGTGACCTTGCACTGGATTCACTCCAGTCCCCACCGATGGAAAATTTTCGTCGCGAATAGGGTGGCAAAGATCCAGAAGAATTTGCCATCGGATTGTTTCTTCCATGTATCAGGGAAGGAAAATCCAAGCGATTGCCTTTCGCGTGGGCTTACACCCTCCCAACTATTGGAACATCCCCTGTGGTTACAAGGTCCATCGTGGGCTCGACTGGAACGCTCAAGATGGCCCATAAAACCTTTCGTTGCGAGCCCTGAGAGCGAAGTGCCGGAACAAAAAAGGTGATAGCCTTACCCACTATTGCGACTATGCCCCCCCAGAGGAGGAGCCTGTGTTGTACACGTTGTCCAAAAGGATCTCATCTTGGTTAAGATACCTGCGCGTGATTGTTTACGTATTACGTTTCATGAAATTGCTGCTATCCAAAGGCGCGGTTACGGTAGAAGACACGGAAGCGGCTGAGGTAGCCGCTATCAAGGCTATTCAGACTGTGCATTTTCCTGAATATTTGAAGGCCAATCAGGCTAGCAAAGTTCCAGCCTCGAAGGCTATTCGGAAACTTAGGCCCATCCTAGTAGATGGAGTGTTGCGAGTAGGAGGTAGGTTGGACAACGCTAATCTCACCTTCGATCACAAACATCCATTTCTGCTGCCGCGTAAGGATCATGTCGTTAATCTGATTATAGATTATATGCACCGCAAAAATTGCCACGCGGGTGAAAAAACATTTGTTTTCATTGTTAAGGCTTCGGTATTGGATATTGTCTGCTAGGGGTATTGTACGCTCCAGAATTGAGTCATGTGTGCGGTGTTTCAAGGCACGTCCAAAGGGAACAACGCCGCCAGCAATGGCAAACCTGCCGGAATGCAGACTACAAATCTCCAAGGCTTAGGCTCTAATTTTGCCAAGCATATTTTTTTTAGACGAGCCTGTCGTGATTACAATGATAAATTTTCAAATGTAGATATTTTTTTCATTATCATTTTGTAAATACAGTAGCATTCTGCGAAGTTCAATCTTTTCTTTATAAATATTGTACGTTTTCTTTTAAGTACCTAGTAACTATATATTATTTGCACGCATAACAACTATAGCGATACATGTATTTTTAATTATTTTGTATTCCACTTTAAACTCTGTACTATGTCATGCATTTATTAATTACCTACCGATGTTTTGAAGTCCCTGTACGCGTGACAGACAAGAAGATGCCTAACACCTTCCCTGTTTCGATCTGTAATTTACTATGTATACTTTTATTTTCAATGGAACTAAAGGTCTGTTTGTTATCACTTAAGCTTATATATATTAATATGTGACTGTTTGTTCCTAAATAAATTAAAAAAAAAAAAAAAAAGTAATGAATTGGAGTTTGAATACTGAAATTTCGTTGCTGTCTTAATTTCAAAACTGTCATTGGAACTGAAACTGTCGCAGTGTGTACTAAATGGTACAGGCACATGTCAATGATACAATATGCTGCAGTCCTTCCAATACCGAGGTCACCGTGCACGATAATTGGACCAGGTAGTGACTGATTAGCCTGCATCGCTTTCACTGAATACTGCTGCTCTTGCATATTGACGGCTAGCAGGAACTCAACGAACAATTGTGGGTCCGGAATGGCATTTTCTAACCATTCCAAATACTTGAAGTGGTGCATTGTCCTTGAATCTCCAGTTTGTTTGTGGATAACAGTCATTGTTGTGCTGATGTACTGGGGCTTCATCCTGATGCTTCCCGTCTTTATGATAAACTCCTTCAATATGTGTAAGCTTTATTAAGTATTTAATATTTTTACCATTCTTAAAAATTATAAAGTCAATTATTTCAGTAATTTATTATTTAATTTCAGACCAATAGAAGATAAGAATTTGGAATTCCATTCCCGTAATTTGGAAGGGCGAGGAGAAATCACTATCGCTGTACCAAATTTCAGAAGGATTCTTAAAATGAAAAATATTGTTGGAAATCAAATTTACCGATCCGTTTTCATGTCAACGTATCGAAATATTGGGATTATGGAGTAAGAGTTTGATAAATAGACACTTTGTCAGTACTAATTTCTAGAATTCTAGCTTAAGCTTTTTTACTAAGTTATTGCATGCCTTAAGCGTGAGCGTAGGTATGTTATACTATCGTCTAAAAATCAAAATCCTGTGATTCGGCACATTAATTTATATCTGACAGACATAATATACATGTAAATCATGTCAATCTGGAGTTGCAGGTGTACATAGGCTGCGGAGACTGCTTACCATCAGGCAGGTCGTATGCTTGTTTGCCACCGACGTAGTATTAAAAAAAAAAAAAAATGCTATAAAAATACATTGTCAGATACAGAAATGATTACTGATCTATTAAAAAGTTTTTTTTTAAATTGTTTTTAATCACTATTTTTATATAATAAACGTTTTTAAGTACTCGTAGTCATGAAAATTAAAAATATAGCCGTTGTAAACACTATAGCTTTAATAAAAATCCACTTTTTCCCTTTTTTTTTAATTGATTCATTATATATTTGCGAACATAAGGAATACAAAATCGTAGCGTCAAGTCGTTTTGTTTAATTACAATGAATTTATTTCGGTTGGTCTCTCGAGAGATTTTGCTGTCTTTTAGCAGTCTTGTATCATTTTTTTTCTAAATACAGCTGGAAATAGCTTAAACTATACATAATATATTATCATACCGAATGTCAGTAATGTAGTTATGATATTATTGCATGCCTTAAGCGCTAGTGTAGTTTTTTATCTTTATTAAATTGTTTTTTTTTTTTTCAATTCGAAAATGTATTATAAGTCTATCTAAAAATTGAAAATAATAAAAAGGACTTTTTTTGTGTTATCAAGAACCTCTATTTAAATAATATACGAATGACATAAACGCTTAAGGCATGCTTATTTGGTTTTACCAAACTTTACCCCTTTTTATTAATTTTACAGGTTTCCTGCGATTCTGTCTGATATAACGTCGAATGCACTTCCATCTATAAATGCACAGAACTCTGATATACTGTGCTGTAATATGATTCCACAACCAAAGTAAGTTATTGCCTGTTAAATCTTAGACGGATTTGTCAGTATGAATCTTTATAGACACAAAACTTTTACTGGTTACTAAGAGTTCAAAATTTTCAAAAATAAACCGCATTTTCAGGGCAAGTCTATTTTTAACATCAATTATTACGATTTTTTGTTCTATTCTTTTTTCTATATCAATTTCGAAAAATTAATGGCATTTATTTCATTGATAGAAAGCCTTAACTCGCTCTCAAAGTTGTGTAAATAATGCTACTGGATTGGTTTTCTTTTATACATTGCTGAGACATATTATAATGTTATTTCTTGTTACAGGTCTCAGTTCTTGGGAATCTTAGAGCCAATGACAAAATATGGCATATATATTTCAACATTCCTACTATTAGTGTACTTGTTTTTTTTTTTCAGAAAATTTAGAGCTCTAATATCTTATTAATGACGCTTATCAAAATTTTTAATCATATAATCAGTTTTATAGCATTTTTATCTCTAGCACATGCGAATTTCACTATTGTAAATATCTTATGAGTTTATGACTCATAATATTATTTTTATCTTATGTCATTTATTTAATTATAAAACAGTTGATACAATGTAAGCAGTCGATCACTTTTGCAACTAATACTGTTATTTTACTATAAAAATAAAATTGTCGTGACCTATCTCGTATCTAACATTAACTGCCATTACCAATCAAAATTCATAAACTATTGAACAGATGACGGCAGTTTTCGTCGAGCTTTAAATTTCATATGCACACAATGGACTTATATGGACATTACACTCCCACTTTCAAACATTTCCGCAGCCTCACATCTTACAACTTCACATTGCCCTTGATAAAATGGCTACACGTTTCGCCACACCCAACCAGGTCTTAGATACCAACAATTTTGTTTACCGATCTTCAAACATGTTCAAATCCTATTTCGATAACTTGACAGTTCTTGGAATAACAATAGCATGTCTGTACGTATTTTTATGCACTCGACAACACAAAGAAAACTCGACTATAATCGTAGATCAATAAGATGCAGAATTCCGTATGATTCACTGTCACCGTAAGAAAAACACCTTAATTAGATGACGAAATTGAACCGCCATTTCTGAAACGGTATCAGTTGAACTCACACGTGTGCTCTTATATTTTAATGAACTTTATCAAAATACTAACTTATAAGTGTTAATATTACCTGACATTTCTTAATATCGTTGTGACAAAGAAATTTACAGTGAAACACTTGCCAATTTACTGGACAATCGTCAATGCAAAACTAGTTTTAGCGATTTGTACGTTAAAGGTATTTATAGATTCTGCATAACAATAACAGTAGTTTTGCTTGCATTATTTTTTACGTTGATTAAGTTTTGAATCAGTTTTTAGATTAAATATGGAGTACCAGAACATGAGTTTTGAACGTGAAGTACCGACCGAATGGCCTTTCCAACAATTTCGAAATGAAATTTTAAAAATGACGTTGAGAGCGACTTTACATCACTCAGCAGATCAACAAGTTATTTTGACTACAAATAATGTTTCTGCACTGCTAACATCAAACGAAACGGGGACCAGATACATTTTTAGAAAAATTGAAGAGTTGTAAGTTGTAACTTCATTTTAAATTCTGCATTTTTAGAAATTTAATATTTTTAAATTGTGTATTTTTAATTTTAGGCCTGATGAGTTTTTCCAAATGCATTTAATAATACCGTCAGAAATTATGATGCTTTTTAACGGAGAAACAAGCCTGATGTAAGTTTTATTGAGTATTTAATATTTTACCATGTTTAAAAATTATGAAGTCAATTTCAGTGATTTATTATTCAATTTCAGACCAATAGAAGCTGAGAATTTGGGATTCCATTCCCGTAATTTGGAAAGGCGAAGAGAAATCACTATCGCTGTACCAAATTTCAGAAGGATTCTTGAAATGAGAAATATTGTTGGAAATCAAATTTACCGATCCGCTTTCATGTCAGCGTATCAGAATATTGGGATTATGGAGTAAGAGTTTGATAAATAGACACTTTGTCTGTACTAATTTCTAGAAGCTTTTTACTAAGTATTTTATTAATTTTACAGGTTTCCTGCGATGCTGTCTGATATAACGTCGAATGCACTTCCATTTATAATTGCACATAACTCTGATATACTGTGCCGTAATATGCCGAAATTTTTCTGTCATCATCCCAAAAGCACATTCAACTGTTTTCCTAGCTCTGCTGGGTCGATAGTTAAAAACTCTTCTTACGTTATTAATCATAATCATAATCATTCTTTATTGCAACCATGGTACATTTTCATTTTCATCATTTGGTAAAACAGATGGCGGTGGTATGTTCAAACTAGAGTGCTCAATCCAGTATTTCATCGCTGACGCTTTGAATATACCCCCATCACTGTTTCTTCCTGCATAACCTGTTTCAATAAATGTGAAAAGACCATCAGCATCACTGCAAGCCATTAAGACTAAATTAAGACTAGATTAAGACTAGAGTTAAAGGACTTGTAATTGAAATTGCTTGAACCAGTTTTAGGTAACTTTTCTATTCTGATATGTTTGCCATCGAAGGAACCCAAACAGTTAGGTAAATTCCAAAGCAGATAGAATCTTTCGGAAATCTTCTTCCAACCAGCCATGTTTGGGATCGGCATATAAGTTTTACTTAGCGTATCCCATATAATAATTACAGTTTCTGCAATAATTGCACATATTGTATTGTTCCTCTGCGAAATATGATGCCAAGTTTTTAAATGTACTTCCTTCGCCAAAATACCTAAAACAAAACCATGGTTTAATTACAGGTGCTGAATGCAAAGAAAAATGGCGAAATATTCGCAATGTTTATGTACGAAATATGAAACCCGGTAAAAGCGGAGCTGGAGCAAAAAAGAAGAAACCATATTACTTAAATGAGGTGATGCAGTTCACGTTGCCATTTATTAAATTATCAACAGAGTCGGTTTCTGGGAACCTAGTCAGCCCACCAATCAACGAAACGAATCAACCTGACGTTTATGATGATATCACCGATGATGAAGATGGATCGCAATCAATACTGGCCAATTTTAACAATTCACATACATCTATTAATCAGATAAGTACAGAACATGAACCAATTCCATCACCACAGTCACCGACAGTGCCGACGCCTTCGCCACAATCTCGACCATTGCCAACGCCATCGCCACATTTATCAACAGCATCAGAGCCGACGCCATCACCGGCATCGATGACTTCAAACCTTTCTTCGAAAAAAAAAACCCGCAAAACAAAAAACTCCGTGGATGAATGCATTGTTGATTACTTTAAGGCTAAACAAGCTAAGGCAGAAACAGCTGAAGATCTTGCACAAAATCCAAAAACAATGTTTCTGCTCAGCTTATTGCCCGATCTAGAACTAGAACCTATGTCCGACAGCCAAATGAGAAAATTTAAACGAGGTGTTATGCAATTAATAGACGAAATTCTGGAGGATAAGCCTAAGCCTACTACAACAGCTTCAGTAGCAGACTCAAATATTACTTTATATTATGAAACAATTGGACAAGATTTCACCACACCTGTTGTCAATAATATTTGATAAATTAAATAACATTCATTTAAGAAATAACTATCAATACTTTACCTGAGTGTTATTAACCCATTCATTGCCGAAGACGCGAATTCGCGTCCTATGTATGTGTAATCGTAATGCCGAGGACGCGATTTCGCGTCCTCGAGTTATTTGTTTTTTTTGCTAGAAAACAACTGTACTTAAATGCTGATACCAAAATGTTACTTTATTTATGAAGGATAATATTATACTGTTGCTGGTTTTTGGATTCAGTGCATCTGTAATTTTCATAATTCTTATCTCGGATGCCGAAGACGCGAATTCGCGTCCCATGTTATGTGTAATCGTTATGCCGAGGACGCGATTTCGCGTCCTCGAGTTGTGTTTTTTTTTGCTAGAAAACAACTGTACTTAAATGCTGATACCAAAATGTTACTTTATTTATGAAGGATAATATTATACTGTTGCTGGTTTTTAGATTCAGTGCATTTGTAATTTTCATAATTCTTATCTCGGATGCCGAAGACGCGAATTCACGTCCGATCGTAATTCCGGGGTCGCGATTTCGCGGCCTCGTTTTTTTACTAGAAAACAACTATTTATTTATTTTTTGAAGGAGAATATTATACTTCGGTTTTTGGATTCAGTGCATTTGTAATTTAGAAAAAATAGTTTTTGCTAGAAAAACACTTATTTAAAAAAACTTATCCCGAGATGTAATTTTTAAAGACAAATTGTATACTGTTACCGGTTATTAAAATAAACACATTTGTAATACTCAACATTTTCATTTCGGGTGAAGCGGAGGCGGATTCCCGTCCATTATGTTTATATTAGGTAATTGTCATTTACCTTTTATCGCGAAAAATATTTAATGATAGTAATTTAATCATGTGCCATATACTTTATAAGTGATTGTGGCAATTAATAATACAAACTACTAAAATAATTTAGATACGCAGACATGTTTATGTCCAGGGGTACTAAACATTTTCGACTGTATATTTAACTATAATAAAATGGGTTGCATTTAATATTTAAAGTGTGAAGAAAATAATGAAATGAGACCATTTCTTTTTATCTACTATATACTAGTTTTGTTACTAGTCACGAATAAGAAATTATTACACCAATATGGTTATAGCCACTTGCGAGTCGTTAAGAAAATACCCGGTTTTACCTATGTATACTTCTTGTTAAAGTAATAAATCTAAACGGAAAATAAACTTAAAAGTTTAATAGTAAGACAGAAGTATCCTTTTGACCCATTCCTTGCCGACATGCCGACGTGTACATGAAACAAAAGAACGCGGTGACTAATACCCCTACTCTTAATCTCCCGGTGGCTAATCCCCACTGCAACCCCAGGTAAACCGTAAAGGATTGCAAATGGACTCACCTCATTTGCAACTTTATGTTCTTAGAGTTCGCAATTTCTTTCGTCCTATATTTTGTATTGTTTGCGTTGTGTTGACATTCAGTCCTCCGCTTATTTTTTGATTTTCTAAGCTTTTTCGAGTATGTGTTTGGAACGTTGAGCTTCTCTCCATACTACTTCTACGTATTGGACTGTTTTGGAAGATGTGTTGGAAGTGAATAGACGCAGTGACTTCTAATAGGATAACGAGGCTTGGGCGGTGAGTACGAAAACTTTATCAAATGTTATAAATTATGTTACACTTAATTTATACGTGTTGCGTGTATATTAGCTGTTTAATGTATTTTTATGTAGGTACAAATGTTAAATAACGGTTTTAATTTGTATCTATTTATTTTATTTATATACATTAGTCTCTTTAAAGCACCTACTCAAATGATATGGTTTGATTACATGCATTGATAACCTTCTGTATAGGCCATAGGCCTACATAATTCCGTATTAACGTTCGTAACGTATAAAGCGACTATACCTTCTGTTATGTACAGTGATCGGGGATTTATTTATATATTTACTAGCATAATGATTGAGGTAATTCACCCCAAGAGGCATAGAAATCCCCGATCACTGGTTATGTATATTATAGTTGCACTAATTGCAGGATAATAAAAAACACCACGCAATTTGAATTGACACAAGCCGGCTAATACTTAAAGCCAACAAAGTATATCTTGGTCGAAGTCGGAACTCATTCCTGTTGTAGCCTATTGGCGAGGTGTATGGCTACTACTGTTTGCAATTTACCTTAAAAATTAGGCCGTAAGGTAGTTATTTGAACGGTTTATTATCATATTACCTTTCATGATGAACTGTTTACGATCTGTTTTATGACCACTAAAGACGGAATTTATCCGTTCAACGGTACAGATCAATAATAAGCTACTAAACAATAAAATAAAAGTAATAATCATAGGTCGCACCACAAGGGGCGTTTTGCGGGCACGTCAACTGGTTTGTTTTACAAATAAACCAATTAGCAAATTTACGTTTGATGCATAGTTTTTGGTGTTTTTATTCAAAAAAATCTGATTTATTCGTAAATTACTAAGTAATTGATGTATTTGTAAAGCATACTTACCCATTAA
The DNA here is from genome assembly GCF_033807575.1 of Cydia pomonella. Lineage (NCBI taxonomy): Eukaryota > Metazoa > Arthropoda > Insecta > Lepidoptera > Tortricidae > Cydia > Cydia pomonella. Next base: position 4,895,458 of record NC_084716.1, read on the forward strand.
CCCTATTTAAAAATGTTGACCCTGACTTTTTAGTAAATGGTTAGAAATAAAACAAAATTCAAGTTACCAGTATCTTTTTATTTTTCGAAAATCCTTAATTTTCTATGATAAAGTCATTTTTAATTGTGACTTAAGTAAAAAGGGCTTATGTACAAAATGGGGTTATTTGGCGGGTGCTGTGTTGCAAACGTAAGAATTTTAAGTATGCCGGCAACTTATTTTTATAAACCGCATTTTTTTAGAATATGAAGAAAGATATTCGACGTCGATTAGTCCCGAAGATGTTTTAGCAACCAAGGCAGCCCACGTGACAGCCATGTACCGGCCGTGTCACAAATAAAATAAATAAATAAATAAAATATCGTCAGTAGTGCACTGTATATTATATTGATTAAATCTTAACCAACTTTCCCAAACTGACAGAACAAAGAAAGAGCCGCCAATTGCAAAAGCTAGACCCAGAGTACAGTGAGCTATTGAAAGAAGTTCGAAGGAAGGTATCCATTAGTTCAACTTCAAGTGACGAATATCACGATTCCTTGTCAGAGCTGCCATTAAATTTGATAGAAAATATTGTGCCATTAGTTGAACTCTCTAGTTTGAATAGGAGTATCATAGAAGGTACAATGACCACATTTGAATTTGATGAAGGTGTGCAGCAGTCTACATTCAAAGGTGAGGAATTCTATACTCAGCATATGAATGACTTGTTCTTAAGTGAGCAAAAGAATCTAGAAAACATTTTATGCCAGGGTAAAAAAATACGTGAAAAGTTGAAGAATGTTCAGCCAGGGTCGTATTTGGAAATAGGTGGGCTTATGGCTACTCAAGAAGAACCACTGCAAATAAAGAAAGATGGACCTGGGCACACCATTGGTGATGGAGAGTATACATTAAATCGTCTAACTGGTATGTGTGCTGCTTATTGTGCTAGAAATCGTGTAACCCCTCTGGCAAAATGTGCAATGGCCATTTCTTTGGGCATAGGTGATACAGATAAAAAACTGTATTATTCAGCTGCTCCAGGTGCTGAACATTTTACCGAAGTGTTTGACTACTACCCACTCCTCTGTGCCATACAGCAACTCAAGAGTGGTAAAGTATCTAAAGAAAGCATTGCAAGAATTGCATCAGTAAAGAATAAGGATGGTGTAACTTTAGCACAGCGCTTAGTTGCTGATAAGGCTAATGTTACTAGTAAGGTCAATTGTTTTGGAAAGGGAAATAATTAAAAAAAAAAAAAAAAAATGTTTTCCGTTTCTACAGGCTATTATCTCGAAATGGTTTTTGAATAATGGCAGATGAAAAATTGTCGTACCCTTAAAATGTCCCCTGGAGTGCGACGTGTGGTAGTATTAATAATGAGAATATCCTGAGCTGTCACTTTTTCCAAGGGCGACATTTATATTTTAATAGATAGTTTTCTTTAAGTTTGAAATTAATAATAATAGATTACATATAATATAGTTTCCGCATGGTATTTTATAAGCTACCTACGTATTCTAAATCAAAAAGATTTTGTTTTCTGTTAATGGAATTGTTATTCTTTCACATAAACGATTTAACGAATTAAGGTTAACACTCATGTAATTAAGTAGTAATTATACGCGAAAATTCGTTAAATTTTAATTTCTTTTTTCTTGTTTTAGTTTAAAATGGAACAAAGACCGTCGAGTTCACGAGACCCTGTTGACGATATCTTCGCTACTTTATCTTCATGGCAGGAGCCGGAAGACGTGGTTGAGGAGGATTCTGGTATACAAGAATCACTATCATTAAATGAACTGTACGGCCTTCTCAGTGAAAATATCGACCATCACTTGGAAGTTGAAGAGGATGAAGATGGTGCTGACACAACGGAAACAAATCTGCTGGTGGATTATTTAACTATGGATGACGATGACACAGATCATCATGCAGCGTCGACAGAGACAGTTGAAGACTGGTTGAATGGTAACCCACCGGTTCAAAATGATATTCGCTTTACTGCCGTTCCTGGCTTGAAATCTGATATGGCAGGGAAAAGTCCTATTGACTTTTTATACCTTATTTTGATGCCCAGCATAATGGACTTAATTGTCACGTGCACCAATAGATATGCGAATAACTTACTACAATCACCGCTACGGCCTCACAGTCGCATTAAGGAGTGGGTCCCGATTGATGTAAATACGTTTAAGACGTTTCTCGGTATCCTAATTCACATGGGGACAATAAAGTTAAATAGAACTGTGGATTACTGGAAGACTCATTATTTATTTCCAATTCAGTAATTTCAAAGTACATGAGTCGTAATAAATTTCTACTTATAATGAAAGCGTTAAATGTTCAACGGGAGGCCGGCATGCAAAGCATCAAGAAAATAAAATCGCTGCTAGATACATTTAACGACGTTATGAAGAACATTTATCATCCTACAAGAGAAATAGCGATAGACGAATCAATAAGGTTATTTCGAGGAAGACTATCGTTTCGTCAATATATGAAATCCAAGCGACATCAATATGGAGTGAAGTTTTATAGTCTAGCAGACGTACGAGGAGTTTGTTGGAAACTACACATGTACGCTGGTGCAAGGGACACTCTTGTCGGTGGACGTGGGCATTCTCACAAAGTTGTAAAGTTCTTAATGAAAGATTTGGAAAATTTAGGGCATTCGCTATATATTGATAATTATTACAGCAGTATTGCCCTAACAAGAGAACTACTCATGAAGAAAACATTTTGCACCGGTACATTAAGGGTCAACAGAAAAGGAAATCCAAAAATTCTTAAAACAAAACTAAAAAAAGGAGAATGTATCATATTACATGATTGTAAAAATATATGTGTCTGTAAATGGGTCGACAAAAGAGACGTTTTGTATATTTCAAGTGAGCATAATAGCGACCTTATCCCAATTCGAAATCCCAGAACACAAAACGTCGTTTACAGACCGAGAGCCATTTTTATAACGACCATCATGTTGCCTATGTCTAAAGCTTTACGAACATCATTATCTAAAATCAGCAAAATATTAGAATATAGAATAGAAACAAGTAAAAAAATGTGTTTGGAAGTGTAACATATATAAACGAACTCTACTAAGTAGCAAACCAATTTGCATAATGAGAACTCTATTCTATGTGCTATATATACGTACGAACGTTATATACTAATAATCATTGTGAAAATATATAAATATATATATATTCCGTCAAACGGTCGTAAATGCAACCCTGCATAATGTGGTTATAAAAAATTAACAAGAAATTGTTCAAGTTTGTTATTGATTTTGTAACTCTGCCTACCGCAATTCGGGCATAAAGGCACAAGATTATGTATGTGTAGTGTATGTTATAATTATAACGTAATAATACTTATAATGTATGCACGTATTATAAATAAATAACTATACATAAAGAAAAGGTTTCCAACCAGTGATGTTTTTAAATATTGATACTAATTTGCAAAAACATGATATTAGTCTAATTACTAATAATATATACCTATATCTATCTATTATCAATAACTGAACTGCTAAATATTTCATAAAACAATATCAAAATACTTACCATTTTTGTCCATTATCTAACACTTGCTTTAAACACTTTCTTTAACTTTTATAATCTTACTAAAAACCATTAAAAACTCATATACGTCTGAAGTATACGGCCGTCACGTCTATACTAAATACGTTTTCGACAAAAACTGTTTTTAGGCGCAAAAATTTCACTTACGATGCCGAAAACGCGAAATTGCGTCCTTGACAACGTAATGCCGCGGACGCGAATTCGCGCCCTTGAAATAGGTTAACCTAATGCCGCGGACGCGAACTCGCGTCCATGAAATGTTAACGTAATGCCGCGGACGCGAATTCGCGTCGTCGCGTGGAAGGCGGCGGCACTGCGTGATGAGTAAAAATATGAGGCGTCGGCAATGAATGGGTTAAAATCCTTTCCTCAGCTGTCACACATTCTCTCATTACAGTATTTTGCTTATGAATATTTGGAGATAACAACTCAATCAAATAAGAATATGATTCTTTCGACATTCTGTAAAAATGTCGAAACTTCTCGTCGTCATTCTCATGCAGTTCTCTAGACGCGACGAAAGCTCTACAGTATAATTTTTTTTCAATGTACGGGTGCACCCAGAATCTTCTGTTATATTTCCGTTTTTTTCTATTTCTATATAATACGTAGAGAAGAACATTGTCTTCGTCGCTAGAGTCCGACATCTTGTACGCGCATTTCTTGTACTGCAAATGATAAAAAATCATCTCAGTTGCGTAGCACCGTGTGCGGAAACGAGTAGCATACCAGTTTGCGACCATGAATTGCATAGCAGTCGCGTCGCTAGAGAGTAGCCTCGTGAGCGGAGAGCCTTAGTGTTTGAAGGCTTACTCTGAGTTTTACTATAACAAGTTGACTTTGTTTGAATTTTTTTTTTGTTAATTATTATTTTTTACTTAGAATAAATAAGTACTTAACAACAATTAACAACCTAACATATGTTTATCATATGTTTCAGAATTATAAAATATGTCAAACGACAAAATGTCTACACACGACCAATCAATGATGGATTCGAGACCTGCCGCTGTTAAGACACCAAGAGAATGTAAAAATGAAAATACCAATTTAAGTAATTGTTAAATAAACTGTCTATACGATTTTTTATTTTTTTCTAATTAAAAGTTTTTAACATTTAATAAAATATTTATAAATCCAATTAGTATCAAGTATCAATATCGCTTAACCCAAAATTACTTCACTGTAGCCACCACTCGCTGACTTTGAAGAGCAGGGCTCGTAAAGCAATTGTTAAACAATAGATCAATAATAAGGTGCTCTTTGTGCAGTTTCAAGTGGAATCCCGCCATCGCATTTGAAACAATCTATAAATTTTGTTCTAAATATATTCTATTCCGTAGTGCAGACTTCTTACCTCTTCAGCCACTGCCGCTCCCTACATATACACCGTGTTTTTATTGAATTGCGTTAACTTCGGGGTGCTGGTAAGTCCGTTTAAGGAAACTGCATGACAGTTAATTTTCCAAAAAAAAAAAATTTTTTTTAATTTTTTTTAACATTTTTTGTCATAAAAAGTAATTAAATGTTACATATAGCGTTGTTGTTGCACGGACAATACATTTATCTCAATCAAACAATTGAAAACTGTGACATGTCAATGTCATTTCGAACATCGATCGTCCGAGATAGTACTTACGTTTATTAGCAAATGTATTAACCCGTACTAAACACTAATCAATATGTGAACGGGCCCTAAGGTAAGTGTACACACTCGTAAGGGCTTTATAAGATAAAAATAAAATATTGATTATATCCGAAATGGAGTTAATTAGAATACCGGAATTGAGAAAGTTACTTAATTTAAGCTCAGCAATGCGCCCTCGAAATTAACGCAAATAAAATAAAAACACGGTGTATAATTGGCGCAGTACTTGATTCGGTCTAATCGCGAATAAATCACCGTGATCTCATTCCGGCATCGATCAACAAAAGGGCCCTGGCAGACAGACGAAGCGATCAAGAGGTATAAACAGCGGAATAGAGCCGGCGCACACGTGGGAATCTGCGATGAAAGTGGCTTGGTTAGTGAGGTGACAAGAGATTGGTTGCAATTTATTAATTATCCCAGTGTTCCTCCCCGGTTTAGCTATAGCTTAGACTCCGATTCAGCAAAAGTAAGAAATATGGCAAATCTCGACGAAGTTTACAAGGCCGTTCGCCTGTTGCCCGAATTTGATGGTAAGCCCGCACGTTCGAACAAGTTTTATTAGACTCTGTGAGTCTGTGACCAATTACTATCAGAGTATGTTCGCGAAGGATAAGATTTAACAGATTTCAAATTATTAAATGGAATATTAAAGTCAGTGGATCCGCCGCCCGATTAATAAACACAAACGGCATTCCAGAGGGATTGGATGGCAATTAGCAATGCTTTGGTAAATAATTTTTCTGACCATAGAGATGAGACATTTTTTATAATTATTATTATTATTAATCATTTATTTCAAATAACAAGGATTCATAATACATGGTCAGTAACATAATAGCTCATTATCTTATTATCTACGTTAGTATTCTTATATCTAAGGTTTTTATATTACTATGGCTATGTACACAGGCGGGTTATTTTGAATTTGGCCGACTTTAACACGAAACTGACAGTGTCACCAGGCGGCCATATTGTTTAGTTTAGTTTAGTTTAGTTTATTTATCTCTCAATACAATGTTCAAAGTTAATGTAAAAGGATACATAAGCAATTACTTATCGTATAGTGATCGTCGGATACATGTGAAATTTAATATTATTACAATACAATATAATGTTATAGAGGTAGAGGTAGTTATATACAATGGTATATAAATCTATCATATAATATTTGCCATATCAAAATGTCAAAAATAAGCAATAGGAATAAAGAAAAAAACTGAAATTGTACCATGATACTACAGAGTACCTATCAATGAATAAGTTACATATATTGGTTTTCTATAACCTGCTACATTTTGAACGCATCCCTTTCATTCGTCTGGGTGTCATGACCGAAGAAAGGTATTCACACGTCACGAGTTTTTTTCATACCGACAGTTTTTGTTCAAATGATAAGTTTTTGTTGTTGTACCTATTAACCTAGCATTTGTTTCATTTCTTAAAAAAATATCTTTATAATTAATAAGTTACTTTTAGCAAAAGTGCTCTGTGTGTATTTATTATCAAATTTAATTTTTTTAAACACTGTACGGACAAAACAACATACATGTATAACGGACAAAATGGCATAGGTATGTCATATTGTCCATAGTTTTTTTACAACAACAAGCAGATGATTCTATTCCAATAACAAATACGTGTTAGGTCGCTGTGGCTGCATTGCCTCGAGATAAACCAAGGTCCCAAGATATGTTGTCTGAAAAAAATAATGCAGCCGAAGTAACAGCACCGACCGAACCACAAGCTGAAAGTTTATCTCAAGTTCAAAAAGCAAACTCCAGTTAAGAAGATGCTTTAACTGCTGCTGCTACTAATGCACGTCCATCGTCTTCTGCTCTTGCTTTTCCCATTGAGGTGCTTTCTCCGGGTCAAAAGGACGTTTTATAAGTGGCCAAGGGAAACGTTAACAAAAAACTCGACAGAGTTCTTTGGTTTTGACTTGTACTCCTAATATGTTGGAAATAAAAATGAACCCAAAGCACCCACAGCAAAGAGAAAAAGCAAAGCTACCAAAAAATTGTTCGAAGACAATGACGAGTAAGAAGCTTTTCCTACCGTTTCTCATGACGACGAAGAGGATTGTGCTTGCATTTACTGTAACGACCTCTATTCACGATCTAGACTGGTTGCGCTGCTTACAATGTTCGCTTTGGGCTCATGCTTCTTACGCAGATGTCCCAAGAAGAACTAAGCGTTTCATTTGCGAATTATGCCAATAATTGTGTAGCCATTTTGTCCATGAGCAATATGTCATTTTGTCCGAAGCATATGGACAAAATGGATTATGCCTGATCTTAGTGAAATATGTTTTATTTTTTTTCTGTTGATTTTTTGCTGAAAATGTTTATTAGGTTCGATAGATTAAGGACCAAAGATGATTAATGTAAGCTATGGCTGTGCAGTGAACTACCAATAAAAAGTTTTGATACAAAAACAAAACTATATGTCATTTTGTACATTCTTCTCCTATAACCCAAAATAAACAAAGAGCTATCAGGACAGAACTGACTCAGAAAGGGAGTTACAGACATACTCCTGCCTTAGTTATTAAAGTTTTTAAATATAATTACGTGATACAATCCTCTATTCCTAACCAAACCAGCAAATACGAGCAGTCAGAGCACGACTGAATCAGATAAGTAGCTGCATTGTTGCTCCCACTTAGTTTTTCTATACCAAAACCAATTGCTATTTTTAAGCTAGAAAGCCAGCAAAAATAGGCTGTCAGGGCAGAACTGACACTGAAAGGGAGCTACCGACATATTCCTACCTTAGTTATTGAATTAAATTGTTTTTAATGTAACAGTCCGATTTAACCCTTTATTCTTAAGCTGTCAACTTTGCAAAAAGCTACCAAGGCTGAACTGGCTAAGATATCCGCCAGCTTCCGCTCCAGAGGTTTTTCTGACTTAGTTTTTGATTTTTTAAATATCACAACTAGAGTTTCTCTTCGAGAGTTCTCGAACCGAGAATTCCCGGGAAATTTTGCCTTACTCGAGACGAGAAAAAAGTGGTCGAGAAATCGAGAAATTCAGTCAAAAATTTAAAAACATAATAAAGCGTTTGCGCTCGCGCGCGGCTCTGCCACGCGGCGTGTGAGTGACCGACAGTGCCCCGCCCCCTCCCCGTTCCGTTCGTACACGCCAGTCTCCATTTTGAATTCGGCGGCGGAGCGCGTGTGCGTCGCTCTCGGAGCGAATTAGTGTATAAATTTAAGCGGGCGACTTCTCTAATGTAAATAATTTACTTTCTTTTTATAGACTAGTATAATTATGTTGCTTTTTCCGTTTTATTTCAATTCTTATATGGGTATTTGTGGTATTGAACAAAATATATTATTATGATCGTTTGAGTTTCAGTTTAAATGAAACGAATCAATTTGTTATGAGTGTGTTTCTTGCCTTGCCTATATGATTTGATAATTTGTGAAGTCGTTATGTTTATTCATTTTTCCAATGAAATTTAGTTCCATTTCTATTTATGAACTAAATGCTCAAGTCGTTGTCATCATTTCGCTTTTCTCCCTTAAAAGTAAAGTAACTATTTATTATTTTTTGTTTAACAGTTTGAAGATGGAGAAATCTAAAGTGTGGAAATATTTCACTAAAATAAAAGATGACAAGTCGTCGTCCATACAAGCCGCACAATGCCTCAAATGTCCCAAAAAGATTTCAATGAAAGGTTCGAATACAAGCGGGCTAGTAACCCAAGTAGCATTGCTAGCTGTATAAGAGCTGTATATCAGTTTATTTGAATACTATAAGTTGTACATTTAGGCTGTACTACAGCTGTATAAGCGCTTATACAGCCCTTATAAGTTAAAAAAGGGCCCCAATTATACAGCTTTTCGCGTTATTAGAGCTGTACAGTAGCTGTACAAGCAATAGATAAGCTGTATAATAGCTGTAATTCGGTGTAGATGGAAACCTTAGCACTACAGATTATCTCTTATAAATATGATTTAAGAATATCAGTTTTAAATAGGTTTTTAAGAAGAATTACAATAGAATAAAAAATATTCAAGTCTAAAAATGTCTTCTGTTCATTCGTTATATTTGTAATGGCGACAAATGACAAATATAAGTGGAAAGTAATAAAGTGCAGTTAAGATACAGGATCTTGAGAGCAGTTATATTACTATTGGTAAGTGCCGATTATTATTTATTGTGAACATGTGTATCTTTTCTGGCAAAATATTCACGCCCCTGCTTAATAATCAAGAAAAACATAACAAAAATATCTAAAAGTGGTACATAAGTTTAGTTTTTGTTTTTAAGGTTAAGGTTTTTTTTTCTTTTAATGTTAATTCTAAGGTTAAAGTCAATTTATTTTAGCTGGTTATCATAATATGACAAGTTTTTGTTAAATATTTGCAAGTTTATCTTTAATTATATTTTCAAATATGTTTTTATTCATAGTAAAATGGCGACAGTATTTAAACAGCCTATAGGATAGTTGGAGAGCATCATAATCTTAGTAGCTGTACTATGTAATTAATGGAGTCACTTCTACAGCTTTTGCATTTAAATCAGCTTTGTAATAGAATATTTTTATACATTTGACTGTATTTCGGCTTTCTGTACATAAGTTATAATTCCCGTTAGAGATCCGTATTATAAATAAATAACCGGCCAAGAGCATGTCGGGCCACGCTCAGTGTAGGGTTCCGTAGTTACTCTCCCGTCACAATAAGCTAAACTGGAGCTTAAAGTGTAGTAAATGGTACCTTTCACCCGAGTTAAACAAATAGGCAAATTTGCATAATCAGTACCTAATTAAAGTAAGTCTTTTTACTAGGAAGGGAAAACTTTTTGCGATAACTCAAAAACAGCTAAACTGATCATGTCCGCTATAGTTTTCATTTAATGTATTTCTTAAGCTCCACTTCCACGATTTTTTTCATATTTTTTGGACCTATGGTTCAAAAGTTAGAGGGGGGGGGACACATTTTTTTTTTTCTTTCGGAGCGATTATCTCCGAATATATTCACTTTATCAAAAAATGTTTTTTGAAAACCCCTATTAGTTTTGAAAGACCTTTCCAACGATACCCCACACTCTAGGGTTGAAGCGAAAAAAAAAATTCACCCCCACTTTACGTGTAGGGGAGGTACCCAAAAAAAAATTAAATTTTTAGATTTTATTGTACGACTTTGTCGGCTTTATTGATTTATATATCCATGCCAAATTTCAGCTTTCTAGCACTAACGACCACGGAGCAAAGCCTCGGACAGACAGACAGACAGACAGACAGACAGACAGACAGACAGACAGACAGACAGACGGACATGGCGAAACTATAAGGGTTCCGTTTTATGCCATTTGGCTACGGAACCCTAAAAAACGTAATAACGTAAATACGTTGTACCAATTGTATATAGAAAGTGCCTTCTTTTCATACATACACGTACATGCAAAACAGCAACTGATTTAGTATTTTTTCAATGCGTTTACATCATACAATTCTAGCTATAGCTACCTACAACATTATCTATATTGCGTTCGAGTTTGGCCGTCCGTAATGTTTTGTTTACTTTAGTTGATCGCAAGACTCGAACAAGAGCGGATGCGTCACGTTTGTTTTAAATTTCGGTGCGTGGTTATACTCATGCGTTAAATTGGTGAGGATAGCAATAATAATAAGACAAATCTATTTTACATATGCATACATTATTTAAGCTTGTTGTGAAGTAAGATTGGTTTTTTATATCATGTGTTTTACTTTATATTTCAGAAAAACATGCCATTTAAGATTATAGAGACAAATGAGAAGGGCCAAAGTAGACTCAGTATTATACCAAGTTTGTGGGAGTCGCAAGGCAGGTTAAGATGGCCAAGAAAGAGATTAAATTTAAAACAATTAACTAAGGATGAATATTCTAAACCTGCGGATGATTGGTCCAACTCTAAGTGCATAGTAAAAAGGCCATCATTATCACCATACGAAGAAGCAGTCAGAGAATTAGATCTCATGGTCCAAAACAGTGACACAGAAATTGACAATGCAACAGAAACAATTAGAACAGATGAAAATATGACCAACTTTAACGATATAGCGAGTCAATTGGTAAGTATTCTTTTGTTATTATAACTATTTACATGTATTGTACAGTCGACGACAAATAATATGTTTACACTTTTGCACCCTGATAATAAGCTGGGCACTGCCTGTGGTTGGCAGGGTGGTCCTCGAAGCAGTTGCAGCACGTGGCTGGCTCCTCCTTCGGTCTCGTGCGCTCGTTCGAGTGGTGGTCCAGTGCGCACTTGACGCACCGGACCGCCCTGTGGCACCCGTGGGATGAATGCCTGAACCCCTGGCACCGGTGACATTGCGGTGGCCCGGGCTTACCTCTCCAAGGTTCGACACGAACCTTGGTGGTGATGCCGGCTAGGTCCGTGAGGTCCAGGAAGCCTGGATTCTCGCGTTCCGTCCCGACGAGCTCGACGAAGAACACGCTGCTTCCTCGTCCTCTACCTGGGGATATAAGTTTAGCGTGCGTTACGTTATACCCCTTTTCAGCGCAAGCGTCCTTGACGTCTTGCACCGTCGTTGTCGGTGGAAGGCCGCGGATAGCGGCCTTCATTGGCATGGCGGACCTCTCCGCGTGCTCGACGAACTCGAGCTTGTGGTGAAGGTCCCGCTGTGAGGTACTTTTTGACCCCTATGTATTCTACCCCGGACCTAGGGTAGAAACGGACGCCTTTTGGGCCTGCGGTCTCGGTTGTGGCCGAGAACCCAAGCCGCTTGTTGATGGCTTGTACGTGACGGCGCCAGTCCGGGAAGTCCTCGACCAGGATCTGGGGCGGCTTGTACTTGGCCGGTTGGCCAGGCCTCTTCTTGTCGCTGGCTGTGGTACCTGCGGATGAAGATGGGGCGGTATTAGCCTTTTTGGGTTTTGGCGGCGGCAATTTAGCCGCGGTGGCGTACGTGTCAGTGCTAGCTGCCGGCGTAGGCAGCAGCACTTTACGTTTTGGTGGCTGGTGTGATGTTCCGGCGGCTGGTGTCGATGGCTCCGCTGTGTCCATCGGTTGATGGGAGACCTGTGGGTAGACCGCGGGTTGAGTAGGACCGCGCGACACAGGAGTGATATGGTTACATTCCCGTTTCTCCTCCTGTGTCGGCGGGCTGTCCTCTTCCCGCTGTCTCTTCTGTTGACGCGCCCCAGAGTGCGTCAACAGGGTTGATAGTAGCGCCGCCTCGAGCGGACCGAGGACGCAACTATCTAGCGATCCCCGAGCTACTCTGTCGAGTTTCTCGAAAATCGCCATCCAGGCGTCCCCGGTCATCTCGAGGCCGAGCTGAGGGCGGCAGGGCGACTTGCGGCGGCGTTGCGGTGAGTTGGCCGGCGTGATGAGGTTGTCGGCCGGTTGGGACGGACTTTCGGCACGTGGTGATTTACTACCACGTGGCGATTGGTCAGACCGAGACAAGTCTAGTGGCGATGAGTCACCACGGGACAAGTCGGGGCACGAAAAATCGCCACGTGCTAGACTCTCGACGACTGCTGTCTGCTCCGGCTCTCCGTCCTCGGGCGTCCCCGAAACGCATTGGTCCTCCGCGTTTGAGCCTTCGCTAGTAGCTTCCACGGAGTCAACGACGTCAATGTGCTCTTCCGAGTCACTATTTGACACGGTTAACCCCGTGTAGCTTCCACGCGCCGGCAAACGCTTTGGCCCTTTACTTTCGGGTTCGTCCTCGGTATCGGCGAGCAGGAGCAGGCCAGTGTCCGGGAGCTTTATCACCCGTGACGACGAAGTCGTCGCTGTGGCTGCGCTTTCCTCCGTTGCAACATTAACTATGTTGAAGTTATTGAGCACAGCCATTTTTTTATATAACAACTTGAAACAATCCTCTATTCCTAAGCTAGTGAGCAAGCAACCAATAAGCCTACAGGACAGAACTGACTTTAACATTTTACAAGACTTATTTAAAAAAGTCACACAAAATAATAAATATTATTTAGACAGCAACACAAGAACCGCATTACATGGTCAAAATTGACAATGTCAGACAATGTGAAATTCCTACTCATTTTAGTTTGTTTTCTTCCTTTGATTTGATACTAATTTAGAGCATTAATTTTATATGCAGTGGACCTCAGGTCAGGGGTCAGTGGGTCAGGAAATAGTTTTAAGTCTTGTACGGGTTACAGGTTGTTTATAAATTTTATGTTTTTGTCATCGCCACTGTAGTTGGCATAAAGTATGGGGTCACCTATTGAATTTTCCTTTCTGAGGCTCATTTTCGTTGCTATTGTGGCGCTAAAATATTTATCTTCATATATTAAACTGGTTTAACACGAGTAATGTTTTGGTTTGGATAATTTTGGTTTTAATTCCGCCTTTAATAATTGTTGTTTTGTGATAGGTTTTAAGATATTTACTTCTCTGTTGATTAATTCCTTGAAGTGGACAGTTTCATTCAATGCATGCCTTGCTGTGCATGATGTGCAACAGTTTTTATACACATGGCTTGAAAATTGTTAACATATACCTTATTAAAATGGCCTTTATTAACATTAATTAATTTTATTATAACAGCTGGAAACAATCTAGTCATAACTTTTATTTTCAGGTGTTTTAGTCTTTACATGGAAGGGCACAATTTTAAAGTGCGTTAACTTTGGATATAAAATATATGACTACTTGCAACACGTAATTAATGAATGAATGAATAACATTACCCATACAAATTTGACTCAGATAATACTGACTGCAGTAATAAATTGATAATAATGTGTTTAGTTTCGAATACCATACCTATTATGGAATGCATCCTCAAAATCACACACATCTCGGATCCCCGAGAGAGCTCCCCGAGGTCCTACTCAACATTAAGGGTTTGACAGGATTCCTCGAGGAGCTGGGCTGGCAGGACTTGAAACCTTGAAAACCAAAGAGTTTTGACCCCTGGTTGACTGGACTTAAATCACTCCAAATAAGCTGTAGAATAACCCCCTTGAAGGAATACGACGAATTACCAGTCACCCTGTATCTGGGGTGCTGACAAAGATAACTGCAATTGAACCAGCACAATCTTTTCTGAAGGTCAAAATCTATGCCAACCGGAAGGCTGGAAGGCTTTAGATCCACTATGGATGGTACTTCATGCTTACTTGTTTATTGTTGGAATTATTACTCTTAACTCTGGTGACATTACAATATCATTTAATCCCTTTCTAGCTGGCTTACTTTTAATGCCACTGTGTGTTATATGTTAAAGATATTTATATTATAATTAATACTCTTAGTAAGTTATCATGTATCATGTGTACAGCTAAACATGAGTGTTATATGAAGCCAACTGCTATTCTTGTAGCTATTATACACCATATTCCACTGTATAGCTCCAACATTAACTATGTTGAAGTTATTGAGCACAGCCATTTTTTTATATAACAACTTGAAACAATCCTCTATTCCTAAGCTAGTGAGCAAGCAACCAATAAGCCTACAGGACAGAACTGACTTTAACATTTTACAAGACTTATTTAAAAAAGGCCTTTTCAACAAATAGGGCGCAATTTTAATGTGTTTTGAATATAAAATAAATTCTGAGAGGTTTAAATGTACCTACTGAGAATAGCTATGCACCTTGTTGACGAATATGGATACTTTGAATATGGTACAATCAAGTTTTACAACCATTACAATAAACGAAACATGTTTCCTTACAATCCAAGACAACAAATACCTTTATACAAAAACTAAAACAATATATTTATTGACATTTCCCAGCTTCATGATAATTATATGTCCATGAGATTTGGAAGCGATACGAAAGCTGGTATGCCACAATGCTAACATTTGTCACAATTCTGACAAACCATGGCGACAATTTAGGGAGTCAAAACGGGCACAATGCTAAGGATGCCTGACACAAGAGTGGGTGGCCCGAATCCTTTTGTCCGGGTCTGCCTAAAACATAGTCTGACTAATTCGCATAATGATTATGACAAAACTTCATTTGAAATTCGCTATTTGCCTAAATCGCATGATATAACACAAAGAACAATAGGAAAATACAATGAAAGCGACAAAAAAATAGCAAATAAAGACTGGGTGGCCAAGACTCATAAGATCCATCTCTTGTCTCGTCCGAGTTACAAATCTTACAATGACAAGATTGAAAAGTGCAAGTGACAGCCGGTCGACAGCTTCAGTGTTGCCGGCTAGTTAAAAATTACAGGTTCATATAATGTACTACCAAGTGATGTAAAGTATAACAATCGTAGCAGACGTGCGTACCGGACGCGAACTAGCTACGTCACTATCACTTGTAAAGCACCAGTTACATCCACACTTCACGATTTCGGGCCCGAAATCAGTCCCAATTTCTAGCCTGATAATCGTTTTCGTTTCACGGTATATCAGCACATCGATAACAATATTTGAACAAAAAAAACTTTATCTTTAATTGAAAAAAATGTTCGATGTTGATATTTTGGCATATGAACCATTTTTTTTCATTTCAAATATTGTCAACGATGTGCTGATATTAGGTGAAACGGAAAATTATTATTTCTCGGGCCCGAAATCGGGTTTAATTTAGGCCTGATAAAGTGTGGATGTAATTGGCACTTAACTGCGTCCTTAACGGACGTCTGGCGAACCAACGTCCACTTATACCATTTTATTTTACCAGCATCACAAAATAATAAATATTATTTAGACAGCAACACAAGAACCGCATCACATGGTCACAATTGACAATGTCAGACAATGTGAAATTCCTACTCATTTTAGTTTGTTTTCTTCCTTTGATTTGATACTAATTTAGAGCATTAATTTTATATGCAGTGGACCTCAGGTCAGGGGTCAGTGGGTCAGGAAATAGTTTTAAGTCTTGTACGGGTTACAGGTTGTTTATAAATTTTATGTTTTTGTCATCGCCATTGTAGTTGGCATAAAGTATGGGGTCACCTATTGAATTTTCCTTTCTGAGGCTCATTTTCGTTGCTATTGTGGCGCTAAAATATTTATCTTCATATATTAAACTGGTTTAACATGAGTAATGTTTTGGTTTGGATAATTTTGGTTTTAATTCCGCCTTTAATAATTGTTGTTTTGTGATAGGTTTTAAGATATTTACTTCTCTGTTGATTAATTCCTTGAAGTGGACAGTTTCATTCAATGCATGCCTTGCTGTGCATGATGTGCAACAGTTTTTATACACATGGCTTGAAAATTGTTAACATATACCTTATTAAAATGGCCTTTATTAACATTAATTAATTGAATTGTCTAGTTCCCATCCAAAAGCAACTTGTCTTTGGAATATCGTTCGCTTCCATTGACTTTTTTCTATTGTTATTGTCATCCAAGCTCATCTCTCTACCAGAGAAACTTAAAAGATGAAAATATTACAAGAAAAAAATATTACTTTGTATATGTAGTAAATAAGTTTAAAAAAATGATTAATTTTTTTATTCAAGTGTACATTATATTAATTAAAATTAAATTAATTATAACAAACTTACTGTATATCAAAAGAACTATGTCCCGTTCCGACTATCACCTTATCCAAATGTGCCAGAAAATCTAGTGACATTGCTACGTTGCACAGCCAAAATAAAATAATTTAATATGTAAGTAAATAAATATTATAGGACATTATTACACAAATTGACTAAGTCCCACAGTAAGCTCAATAAGGCTTGTGTTGATAGTAGACAACCAATCTGGCCTAGTCAGTAGGGCCCTGCCCACGAAGCCAATGGTCCTGGGTTCAAGTCCTGGTAAAAAAAAAAATATATTCTGCAAGTAGGCCTCAAGGGCTCTTTTACAGGTCAATACAACATTTATAGTAACATCATATAGTGACATGAAAAATACATAACAACATTTATAAATACAACAGCCAATATTTACATTATAATAATCTTAAAATAAATAATTACTACAATACAATAGAGATGTATAGTCTCTATGGTTAAAAACACATTAAATCTGGAGATGTAAAAGGTCCCCAATGTCAGAGTACTAATACTAATAAAATTTGGAGGTGTAAAGTCTCTCCAAGTGTCAAAATAAAATTTATACTAAATAAATAAACCGCGTCTGGACTGTTAAACTAGCAGTCTCATAAACTAATTCGAATAGTAATTAGGGTAATTTGTGTGTCGTCATATATACATATATTGTTGTCTAAGTATCCACAACACAAGCCTTATTTTATTGAGCTTACTCTGCGGCTTAGTCAATTTGTATGGTAATGTCTTATAATATTTATTTATAGTTAACTTGTTTTGAGTTAATTTGTGTCACAAAATTTAAATTTTCATTTGCTATTCCAATGAAGTTATTTCCAGGTGCTGACATATTTGGGCCAACTCAATTTGTTATTCTATACCATTTCAATTTAATTATTCTTAGACTCATATCTGCAGTTGCGCAGTTTCTTTGAATCCATCTCTTGTCAATGATTTGTTAACTTGCAAGAGATAATATGGGGCAATGTACATAAGGAAAGTTCTGAAGCCATCTACAAATAGAAGATGGCTTCAGTATTTTAGTATGTTCGGACTTAGCATAGTACTCCTCGAAAGGCATTGCATATTGTAATAAGCTCATTGTATGGTAGCCATAACCTTTTTTTATCTGTTGAATATGTTTTACTCCTTTGTGCTGCGCAACAATATGAACATATTGGATAATCAAGACTTAACGTATGCGGAGTAAAATTTGGACAAAGTTCAATATTGTTTTAAATAAAAAAGCACCATTCGTTTTTAAAATAATTGTTTTTATAATAATTTATATATCAATGCTTAATGTAAAAAATAGTTTACTCCAATGCGAGATGTCGCAAGGTTGCCAGCCTAACGATCTTTTACAGGATACATTTCGGAGAGTGTGCCGAGGAACTGCACAACCTTATTCCTCCGTCCCCATTTCACCATCGGACTACCAGACAATCGGCACTCCGGCACCGCTTCATGGTAGGTATTCCACAAATACGCACGAAGCGTTTTGCTTCAACATTTCTTATGCGAACTGCCAAGGAGTGGAATGCCCTGCCCGAGTCTGTGTTTCCGCATGAGTACAATCTGGGTCTCTTCAAGGCTAGGGTAAATAGGTATCTCATAGGTAAGCGTGCTCCACCGTAGACCGCATCATCACTTACCATCAGGTGAGATCGTGGTCAAACGCTTGCCTATCGTTATAAAAAAAAAAAAAAAAAAAAAATGCTTTGCGGCAGTTCTGTGGTACTTTGTCCATCGCTGTCGAAAACAGATGACGGCATTTTATTCAACTCCAATTTTATTTTTCGAATCAAACTACATTTTTGGGACGAAAATGATTGCAATATACTCGCCTCTAGATTTGCCCAAAAATCTTCAATAGGGCGAAGTTGCGGAACATTAGGTGGATTTGAAGACTTCGGTAGGTATGGGATGTTTAACTTCGCCATTTTGCTAAGGGTTTTTTTTTTGGAATAATGGCTTGAGTCTAAGTCTGGCCAAAACACTAAATTTTCTCCTCTATGACTCGTATTTATGAAATCCCGCACGAATGGAAAACACCGCTCTATGTAGCGATCGGCGTTCACAGCTAAACCCGACTCAAAGAATACAGGCTTAGACATTCCGCGTCGACTGACGGCAAGCCATAGCAAAACTTTTTTCGGAAATTTTGTATGCTCAACATATTTCACGTTCTCATCGGTTGAACAATTGGCGTTCTCTAAATAGTATTTGACTTGCCACTCGTTTCCATCTAACGTGAAATATGACTCGACTATTGCTTTTAGCGTAAAATATTGCTTTGACTTATTTACGCAGCCGTACTTTCTGAGTGATTTCTTGATTTTCAGAGACGGTGGGCTTAACTTTCTACACCGCTTCTTCTTCTTATGGTGCCATATCCTATCGGATGTCGGCGATCATCATGCGAAAGTTTTCTCTAATCTTTACTGTTCTAGAAAGAGTAGCGGCGTTCTTGGTACCGGTCCAATCCCTAATATTTTTACTCCATGTTGTTCTAGGTCTTCCCTTACCTCTTTTACCTTCTTAATTTTTCTCAATATGTCATATTTACTATTTCTTTAAATATGGCCGAAGTAAGCTGTTTTTCTTCTTTTTATTGTTAGCACTACTTCCATTTTCTTTTTCATTTTGATTAATATATTTTCATTGGTGACTTTATCTACCCAAGATATTTTTATCATTCGTCTATAAAGCCACATTTCAAAAGCATTTAATTTTTTGATTATCGACTTATTTAGAGTCCACGCTTCCGACTCATACATAAGGATCGACAGTACGTAACATTTGACTAACCTCCATCTCAGTTTTATTCCTATGTCTTTATTTATGTATAGTTTATTCATTTTCATAAATGCACTTCCGGCCACCTCTATTCTTGTACGTATCTCCATTTCTGGGTCCCATCTCTCGTTGAGCCAGTATCCGCGGTATTTGTACTTATTTACTCTCTCCACTGTGTTCCGTTTATACTTAGGTGTTCACTATCTACATGTTTTTTGCTTATTATCATATACTTGGTTTTAGAGATATTTATTTTCAGGCTATACATTACAAATTTTGAATTTGATCGATTTAGTAGGATATTCAGCTCATTCATGTTATTTGCTAGTATTGCTGTATCATCTGCATATCTTAAATTATTTATTATCATACCGTTACTTTTAATTCCTATGTCTGTGTTATCTAATGCTTCCTGAAATATAAATTCCGAATAAAGATTAAAAAGAGATGGAGACAGTATACAGCCTACACCGCTTATCGATGTCAATGTCTTGAAGATATTTTATAATAACAGTTTTGCCGTCACACTTAAATTTTCTTCCGAGCTCTCTATAAGATTTTGCGACACGGCCGGCCGTAATTTTCTTTAATCGATCTCTCTCTGAAAACTTGCTCAAGCTGGAATCATTTCCAGAACCAGGCTTTCTTCAAGGCAAAGGACTGGTTTTCTTCAAGGCAAAGGACGCCAAAATATTGTAAATGGTGCTCCGACTCTCACCCATTAGCAAAAAATGTTCCACCACCTTTGATTTAGGCCACAGGGGATGTGTACTGTAGAAATTACATACTGTTTGACGACGGCGTTCTTTTTGATTTACCATAATTACAAAATCAAACACCCAATCTATATAAAACTTACCAAACTGATGACAGATATATTGACTTTACATTGGTGTGCACATATTTTTTATTTAGATTTTAGTTTTTTATATTTTAAATATACTGTGACGTTTAGCGTCGCAATAATTAGGGTAGACTGCAGAGTGAGACGGAAGAAAACTAACTTGAGTAAAATTTACAAGATATATTTAAAACAAAAAAACTAACTAAGAGAAGGACAATGTCGTGAGTCTTTTCTGAGCTGGCACTAGACAGTTGAGACGGAAACAAGCCATAGGGGTCACTTCCCTGCACTACGGGCTCGCACTTGTGGAGGTGGCCGTCATCAGCAGGGTTTCGGATCCTCAGCCGGAACCTTCCGGAACGTGAGCGGGAGCATTCGCAGTCGGATTGTTGTTTTCAATTGAAACCCCAGACTTGGTCCCTGAAATTCCGGTAAAATGGCCATTTCAAGAAAAGTCCGATTTTTAACAAGTGACTGCGACATCCGGGTTTAGGCCAAATTAATGTGGTAATGTGAAAGTAGGCTGGTTTAGTGAACCCCAATGCATTTAAATGGTGATCAATGATGTGGCAGCCACAAGTAGAAACATCATTATTTTTTTTAAACTAAGAAGATAGTAAATCGAAAGCTACTAAATACACTTCTACTAACATAAAAACAACTAAAGGCGTAACCAATGCATGAAAACTACAATTCGGAATGTAATTTTGTAATATTAAATTAGATTTAAGTATAACTTTAACTATGATTTACAAGATTTTTACAAAGTGGGTAGACTTATATTTCTAGAAGGATTGAGAAACTTGTTATTCCCAACGTTACTTCTATAAGAAATTACAGTTATTAAGAAGTTAGTGAAATATGTACCCAGTAAGAACAAAATGTAAAATGATTGCATGAAGAGTATGTTTCCTTACTATGCTATTAACTACGGAAGTTGCCTTATTCTAGAAACTATAAAATATTCAAAACACTCACCCTATTTGGGGAAATACTGGAACTTAAACTTAACACATTTAGTTTTGTATTTATTTCACCATATTAAAATTTGTCACTTCATGACGTTTTAGACTTTAAATCGGTGTATTTAGTTTATTTGACCTTTCGCTGTCAAAGCCGTGGTAGAAATGTCGCGGACGCGTATGTGTCTCGTTAGCGAGCCAGTGCACATCACTTATCGCGAGCCGGTGACGTAGTCCTTTGTATTCACATCTAGTTTTTTCTAATAAATAGCAAGTACAGTCGTCAATTCCGTTTGTTCGTAGATTTATTACGTGTAGTTTATTACTTTTTAGAGTTTTTGTATGTTTTCTTTGTAAATATGTATATAGTGCGTATTATAGTAATTTATAGTTATATTTAGGTTTTAGTTGTATTTTTTTATTTCATAGGATTTTAATTAAAGATAACGGTAAACCGTTACAATACAAACTGTCCAAATTTCACTCCGCATACCAGTTAGGTATTCAGCTAAGTAAAACAACGTCCTTCCCATAGCATTTTTTTTTAACATTTTGATATTTATTACATTTAGGTGACATTAGTTATATAATAATATATTTATTTATTTATTTAATCTTTATTGCACATAAGAAAACACACTGTACAATAGGCGAACTTAATGCCGTAAGGCATTCTCTACCAGTCAACCTGTAATAATATATATCTACTTAATAATTCAGCCTACATACATCCCACTACTGGGCCACAGGCCTCCTCCCATGCGCGAGTGGGCTTGAGCTATTGGCCCAATGCGGATTGGGGACTTGCACAGAAAACTACGTGGTCTGTGCGTTACACACACGTTCCCCAGAGGTATACACCATAGATTAATGTCGAATGAAAGTACCCAAAGTATGAGTTTTTTTTAGATTATCTTCAGAGACGCTGTTGGTAAGTCTGGACAATGCAAATAGGGTTGCCACCTTTTTGCGCCCCAAATAAAGTATTTCTCGTCTGACGGTCCAAAAATAAAAAGTACACGGCATAAAAATAAAGTATTTTATTGTATTTTTTTAAATACATATTTTTTGTTTGATTTCGCACTGGCTAACAGTTTCTTATATATATATATAATTCAGCCTATATACGTCCCACTGCTGGGCACAGGCCTCCTCTTATGCGCGAGAGGGCTCGGGCTATAGTCCCCACGCTAGCCCAATGCGGATTGGGGACTTCACATACACCTTTGAATTTCTTCGCAGATGTATGCAGGTTTCCTCCGATGTTTTCCTTCACCGAAAAGCTAGTAGTTTTTTTTTTTTATTAATGGCCTCGCGCTCCTGGCGCATTCAGCCAGACGAGTAAAACGGGGAAACGGAATTAAAGGATTACATTAAAACGGGTAGGACGAAATTTTGAAAAAGGATCAGGAAAAGGTTAATTAAAATAATTTAAAGTTTAATGTTGTGACGTGAAATAAATGAATAAAATGATTTAAATATATATGGAGATTAATCATTAATATACAGGAGAGTTGTAATAGATGTGGGAAACGGAACTCTTAAATCTGACAGCTGTCTTAATAATATAGAACAGTCATATAGGTTACAATTACCAGAAAAAAAGATATGATTAAGATCAGCGGGATCAGCTCCACAAATACATGCGGAACTGGCCACACGATTTTGTAGTTTCAGATGTTCCGGTGTACATACGTGACTCAATCTCATACGAATCAACATACTAGTTGCAGGCTTTGACAAAAAGATTTTAGCAAACCAAGGTTTGGCAGGAATTGTTGTTTGTATGCTCCGATAATGTAACGCAGCGGCACCCGCACCAGATGCCCATAATTTTGTCTATTCCATTCTTAGATATAATTTAGGCAGTGCCAACAGGTCTTCAGCAACATTCCTAAACGGAAACATGTCCCCAGAACTAATGGCATCTCGAGCAAAGTCATCCACCCTTTCATTGCCTTTAATCCCTCTGTGTCCAGGGATCCAGGCAATGGAAACCGAATACCCTTTAAGATGACATTTTAACAGTAGGCTACGGATTTGATAAATAATTGGGTTATTAGATTTAGATTTATTTGAAAGGAAATTTAGCTATTGCCTGAAGTGAACTTAGAGAATCTGAGAAAATAATAGTTTTTTTAAGATGCATTATAATGATGAATTCTATTGCTTTCAGAATTCCAAAGCACTCGCCACTGTAAGCATAAGCTCGCAGTGTCCTTCACTAGGCTCCATAATCTTCAAAACCTTCAATTAAGTCAATTGTTTTGGAATATTCCACATCTGTCATAAATAATAGACATTTCGTCAAAGCAAACTACGCAAGCTTTATCTTTAAGACTCAAATTTTCGAATTTTTTCGCTATTTGTCGAGAAACTTCATCATTGAGTCCTGGGGCACAACTAGCCAAGATCTGATGGTTGAAGGTGCCGCAAGGACTATACCTTGCCTTCTTAAAAAATAATACGCTGAAGGCGACTTATAAAATAAGGATTAGCACAAGTTTTTCTCTTCATTCGTCCATTTTTTCTTTTCATTTTTTTTCCTTAATTGCATCAATGATAGCGCCTTTGACAGGTTTTTTTGGGGTCCTATCTCGACAACCGTTAGAGATGGGTAGGAGTGCTCGACCAAATGTCATAGGGGGTTCTCACTTGAGTTAAGTCGTGAAAAAAAAAACAAATATGTGTTTTTTTCCAGACTGCACTCGTGGGAACCTTTTATGACATTTGGTCGAGCACCTTTTATCGTCATATATGCTTGTTTCCATACTTTTGGCCTTGGGTGTATATATCCCAAGTCTTCATAAATATATGTACATGGATACTTATACATCTTGCATCTGTACAAATTTAACAATCAAAAATATATTATATATACGTCTCACCAGTCATATTCGTCTGAGCAAGCTTCTCAATAATATGTAAGCAACTGAAAAGTAATAAATATCTGTACTATTTTTTTTTCAAAATTATTCAAACAAGTAAATATGTCCACTTCAGTTATTAAGTTTAATGGCTACTGTCCATCAGGACAATTTTGCCAATGTAGGGGCCGTTAGCCCTTACACTTGCTTGATGCGACTGGTAGCGCTGGTGGCGGAGGTAGAATAATACACTGAAGGTTGGATGGTTACTGAACGATTTATTGAGGAAAACCAGGGTTTATATAGTGGCTGTCTACGTGCATGGCATTTAGGTGACATTTAACAATATTAAATATAATTATAATTTCTTAGATGATTCATACCCTTGAAATTTCTATTGTGCGTTAATTAATCTATTAAACAATCTGGATAGTGCTACATTAACCTAACCTAAAGGTCACATAGCTAAAGTTACAATAGTATTTATAATCTTAGATTTCCTACTTATAATTACAAAGTGCTTTGTTAATATGTAATGTGCATTCGAGTTTTAATCTTATATTCTACAGGTAGGTGTGAGATTTGACAATGTTTCTTTTAGTTAATAATGCTTGTCAGCTATTATATCACTATCACTTAGTAAGGATGATGGAGATCCCCCTTTTTTGGGATTCTGTTAGTTTAGTAGGTTATTGTTATTGGTTTCATATTGCATTCTGGGTGGTCTTTATATTTTCATTATTATTTTAATGGCAGATTAACCACAGTACGGTTTTTGGCATCATGGAGTCCGTAGCAACCCTTGTGCATGTTCGCTCGCGCAGTGTCTTGTTTGCCGAGCGCCACGGGTTGCAGTTCCTTTACTCGCGGGTGCACTATGACCATCCTCGTTATGGGATGGTGTATCAATCTTGTTTTATAACTCCCAAGGGCCATCCCTTTATCACTCTCCAAACTCCTGCATTGGAGCTTGGGGAGAGATTTTTCGGAGAACTGTCCTTCACGGCCCCGGATGGTGTTCTTTACGGCGCGGAGTTTGAGCTGTCGCCCAGCCAGTTGTTCTGGTTCGTCATTTGGGCCCCGCTTGACTTTGACTGGCTGTGGGGCTTTTTGGACGTGCGTGAACTTGGGGGCGATTAATTCAAATTCTTGCCAATTCTAGTGTGTGTGTGTGTGTGTGTGTGTGTGCTACTGCTACGTTCTTTGGATAGGTAAGTTGTAATATTTAATAGTGTTGACCATCAAATCTAAATTAACCGAGGTTGAATCCCACATTGCCGCTGGTGGGGAGGTGTTCGCTGGGGCTGCTTGTAGATTCTGCTCTGACTTGTGTTCCATTTGCTTCGATGTTGGAGTTGAGTTAGGTAATCATAAGACCAAGCCTTCCAGAATCGCTGTGCCATATGTTCAATAAGTTGCCATCTTCGACGCAGATCGATGTTTTGGGTGACATTGTGATTCGAGTGCGGCAGTGACAGGGTCGCGGATCCGGTTCGAAGGACCATAAAATGTAGGGGCCGTTAGCCCTTACACTTGCTTGATGCGACTGGTAGCGCTGGTGGCGGAGGTAGAATAATACACTGAAGGTTGGATGGTTACTGAACGATTTATTGAGGAAAACCAGGGTTTATATAGTGGCTGTCTACGTGCATGGCATTTAGGTGACATTTAACAATATTAAATATAATTATAATTTCTTAGATGATTCATACCCTTGACATTTCTATTATGCGTTAATTAATCTATTTTCTATTTTCTTAATGTCACATGATGTATGCATCACGTAGGGCTTACGCTATAGTTTATCGCAACGTAAGCATGTACAGTAATGGGACTGTACAGTAATCTTTGGTGCTTTTTGACTCAAAGGCCAGCAAACTGTCTAACACAAATCCACCACCAGCAGATCCGGCATCCCTCCCTCCCTCCCACGCCCTCAACCCAACCCTTGTGCATGTTCGCTCGCGCAGTGTCTTGTTTGCCGAGCGCCACGGGTTGCAGTTCCTTTACTCGCGGGTGCGCTATGACCATCCTCGTAATGGGATGGTGTATCAATCTTGTTTTATAACTCCCAAGGGCCATTCCTTTATCACTCTCCAAACTCCTGCATTGGAGCTTGGGGAGAGATTTTTTGGAGAACTGTCCTTCACGGCCCCGGATGGTGTTCTTTACGGCGCGGAGTTTGAGCTGTCGCCCAGCCAGTTGTTCTGGTTCGTCATTTGGGCCCCGCTTGACTTTGACTGGCTGTGGGGCTTTTTGGACGTGCGTGAACTTGGGGGCGATTAATTCAAATTCTTGCCAATTCTAGTGTGTGTGTGTGTGTGTGTGTGTGTGTGTGTGTGTGTGTGTGTGTGTGTGTGTGTGTGTGCGTGCGTGCGTGTGTGTGTGTGTGTGTGTGTGTGTGTGCGTGCGTGCGTGCGTGCGTGCGTGCGTGCGTGCGTGCGTGCGTGCATGCGTCCGTCCGTCCGTCCGTGCGTGCGTGCGTGCGTGCGTGCGTGCGTGCGTGCATGTGTGTGTGTGTGCTACTTTCTTTGGATACGTAAGTTGTAATATTTAATAGTGTCCCAACTAGCAAAAACACGCTTAGAATAGTCTCAAGACTACAATTTTTTCGCTCTTATATTGATCTTATATCATCGTATAAGCCCGGATTTGGGCACAAATTATAAGCGTATTTATTTTGATATCGTTCTAATATCAGTCTAATTGAATGCTGCTTGCATTTACAGTAATCTTTCCAAAACTTATTTAAGCTACCTTAGGCTAATATCGCTTTTACGTAAGTATCTTGTAAGCCTACATAGGCTTATATTGGTCCAACGTTAGAATCTTATGAGCCTAAATAAGCTTATTTAGATTTTTTGTAAGGTCACACAGAGAGTTGAAACATTCTATTTGTGAAGTATAAGTGTACAAGTGAAAATAAATGCAGCAGCGTGACATAAATATGTTAGTGTAAGTATTTATCTAACTGTTTATGAATTATGTTTAAATATAATAACGTGCTCGTTATCATCGTGTGTGTTTATGTTTTACGGTATGTAATCACGTGGGAAAATATTATTTACTGTAAAGTAGACCCTGTTTTCCACTTCAAACTTCATGCGCCTGATCAAATATGGTATTTGTATCCGTTTATAATTATTTTATTTCTTTATTTGTACTGATAGTCAGCCATAGCTGTAGGTGTATTTTTAAAGCGCACTATTAGACTATTATAAGATTATTTACACTAAATTCTGCATTCAGAATACAAATGATATGGCCATGTTGAATTAATTAGGGTTCCTTGGTTTACTTACTAAAACCCTAAATACATTTGTTTATCCTTACTAGATCACTTGACACATACTAATAAACTAAATGTTTTTTTTTTATTTAAGTGACAAGATTGGTGATGCAAAATGGTTGTATTTATGGATATAGACCATTACTTGATGAAGAAAGACTTCCGCATGTTAAAACAATTAACATGGCCTTGGGAAGAAACACAATATACAAGTCTTGTTATTAAGCTACTATGCCAATACATTCCAGGAGACAACTCATTAATTTGCACAATCTCTTTGTTTGTGTTAAGCAGTGTCCTTGCGTCCTTTGGTAGAACATTATTTAGTCTTCTGTTTAAAATAATTAGCAATCCATTTACTGCTGCATGAGGGATATTAAATTTTAACGCCCATTTTTGTAATTCACTTTTTAAGGCAAAATCTTTCTCATAATCTGTTTCGTCATCGGTCGAAGATTCTTTTTCACTAAAATCATTAATTTCACATACTGAAACATTGTCCTCAACCTCTACATCTTTCATGCAAGCAGAACCTACAGAACCCTCACTAATATTTTCACCAACACTACCTTGTCTTGGCAGGAGCTGTATATGTATTTGATTTACTTATGATTTTTTTGTACTTCTGAATTTTCTGCCGATAACCATCACTTCTCGAACGTTTTTTCCAGTTGTCGTAATCCATACCTATTTAAAATTACACTCTTACTTTAAATTACAAAAAAAAATAATTAAATAATTAAATATCATACTTACAAGTGTTCCCAAAATCGATTTAAGATCAAACGATCTTATATTGATCTTGTCTTTTGTGATATAAGTATCTTTATCTTATATCACTCTAATATCTTACTAAAGTGCTGCTGTTGATCTTATTATGCTTGTTTATAGCTTTAATTAAGATCAGAAAAGTACGTACTTACAGTGTTCTTATGCTATGTTGACATTAGTCAAGTTCACTGAGACTTCGTAAATGTTATTGTAGGACCAAGAGGCTTATAATAGTATAATACTATGTTGATATTAGTCTTACATTCTTACAATAGCATATATAAAGTCTAATATAAAATCAAATGAACTTAGAGAAAGGGGATCACTCCACTCCAGGCACTCTCGAGTTCAATAAGACTTCGTAAATGTTATTGTAGGACCAAGAGGCTTATAATAGTATTATACTATGTTGATATTAGTCTTACATTCTTACAATAGCATTTATAAAGTCTAATATAAAATCAAATGTACTTAGAGAAAGGGGATATAAGACCAGGCACTCTCAAGTTCAATCAGACTTCGTAAATGTTCTTGTAAGAGCAAGAGGTTTATAATAGTATTATAAAATGCTCTTATATACATATATAAGACTAGGTAATAAGACTGACCTTACTAAAGCCGGTACTAGCTTGTCTAAGACTACTATAAGAGTGATGATATGTTCCAAAACAATAATAAGAGCTCTATAAGCTCATCAGTTTTATAAAGTGCGCAACCTGAGACTCTTTTGCTAGTTGGGGTTGACCATCAAATCTAAATTAATCGAGGTTGAATCCCACATTGCCGCTGGTGGGGAGGTGTTCGCTGGGGCTGCTTGTCGATTCTGCTCTGACTTGTGTTCCATTTGCTTCGATGTTGGAGTTGAGTTAGGTAATCATAAGACCAAGCCTTCCAGAATCGCTGTGCCATATGTTCAATAAGTTGCCATCTTCGACGCAGATCGATGTTTTGGGTGACATTGTGATTCGAGTGCGGCAGTGACAGGGTCGCGGATCCGGTTCGAAGGACCATAAAATGTAGGGGCCGTTAGCCCTTACACTTGCTTGATGCGACTGGTAGCGCTGGTGGCGGAGGTAGAATAATACACTGAAGGTTGGATGGTTACTGAACGATTTATTGAGGAAAACCAGGGTTTATATAGTGGCTGTCTACGTGCATGGCATTTAGGTGACATTTAACAATATTAAATATAATTATAATTTCTTAGATGATTCATACCCTTGACATTTCTATTGTGCGTTAATTAATCTATTTTCTATTTTCTTAATGTCACATGACGTATGCATCACGTAGGGCTTACGTTATAGTTTATCGCAACGTAAGCATGTACAGTAATGAGACTGTACAGCCAGCGTCAAGGTTATAAAGCCAAGTTTCGGTTTTATATTGCAAAGATTAAAACAATTAGTTGTTCAACACCGATTCATGTTGCCCGTCCAAGGTGGACGACAAGAATCCTCGTATATGTCTATACAAACAAAATAACTAAAAATTTTGAAAAATTACAATCACGGAAAAGAGTACCATACTGTCAAATAATACGTTTGTCTCTTTTATATATAGAAGTGTCATTAGCAATGAGCGGAATTCTTCATAGCAAAAATCAAACTGTCAGAGGGATTGACCTAACTGTTTTATCGACTTATCGATAAATATTTGTCACTTAACGAAACAAAGTTAAAGTAATGAAATCAGGCTTTTGGATATACATACAAACAAATTAACGGTGTCCCTAATTAGCTGACCGCCACTGTATTTTGGTATAATAGTAAATAATAAAACAGAAAATACTTTTATGATGTAAATGAACGTAACATTTAGAGCAATATATTGTGGAAGAATCTTGTTTGAAACTGAAATAAGAATCTTTCTGTATCCATTTTTTTATTGTTTTCTTTTAGGATTAACCATTTTAGTAACACGGCACGGAAATCACTCATGAAACTCAAGTGACATAAATGACATATGTGACGCTGACATGATTTACTTTAATACGGAGATGCAAGTTGCTTATCAAAGAGGTCAAATGTTACAGAATAATCTTTTAAGTTGATTATGGATACCTAATGCGATATTATTCCGTAACATCGATAAGTCGATAAAACAGTTAGGTCAATCCCTCTGACAGTTTGATTTTTGCTATGAAGAATTCCGCTCATTGGTCATTAGTCTTTGCTTGCTCCTTCTTACCTATTTTTGTTAATTTCGATTTATAATATAATAAGGGGGCTTATAGTCACAATTATGTTGGATAAATTACTAGCATAGACCGGGGGGACTCACCTATGATGTGGTATGCAGCTTCCTCAGGGGCCCCTGGTCATGGTTCCTTCGATGATGAAATGTAGAAATCTCATAGGCTGGCGTCGGGAGACGACTTCTATTTGTGCTGAACACTTTGTAGATTTGATTTTGGATTTAAAAGTTCAAGCTTTCGACGGAGCGAGCAGATACAGACCATAAATGTTGATATGAAACCTCTCAAATCAAACTCAAACAGACAAACTTATCAAGTGACAGTACGCTACTATTTTTCAAAATTTTACTTTGTTATTTGTATTGATATTTATGAACTTCTATTTGTCCACGTAAATTTGGAAAACGGTAGTACAGATATTTATGTGCCACTATGTTTCCAAATATTTGAAACAAAACCTTGTGCAGATATGTATATGCTATGCTGCCACTTGTTTAAATGTTTGTTGTTATGATGAAGAATATGTAGAAAATAAAAATGAGATGGACACAAGACTGCTTTTAATTCCGATGGGACAAATATATAGTTTTCTTTCCGCATGTGCAAGGTGATAAAGAAATGTTAATATGTGAAATGCTATGCTGGTTAATATAGCCATACAATATGATCATTATAGCAACCCGCGGGTATATCTACCGACGATAGCTCACGGAGAAGGCACTGGGCTGTCGCCCTCAATCCTACTGCCAAGACTGGCTAGGCGACCAACAAGCCGTAGCTGCGGAGCGGAGTATGGGCGACCGTGCTTTGCCACGCAAGGGCGGAAGGGCTGCACTTCCCGCAGCGCCGTAGCTAAGGCAGAGTCTGACGGCTCAGGGGAAAATAGTTTGGTAGGTACATATAGGTTAGGTTAGGGTTATCTTATGACCTCTCAGAGCGGAAGAAGGAACCCCGCGAAGCGGGGTGACGTCGACCCGCTAGCAGGTTGGATTATGTTATTAGATTACTGTATTTTTTATATATTTATACTACGTTGGTGGCAAACAAGCATACGGCCCGCCTGATGGTAGGCAGTTTCCATAGCCTATGTACGCCTGCAACTCCAACCAGATTATACATCCTCACAGAACCGAACTGCAATCAGAAAAGTGGGTTAGGTTAGGTTAGAAGTGCGACCTTTACAGAAAAGAAATGCTACTAGAAAACTGGGTTAGGTTAGGAGAACTGCGACCCTTACAAATAGGAATGCTACCAGAAAAGTGTTTCTTTTTTTCTTTTTTTTTCCTCTCCTCCCTCCTCTGCTTTTTTATTACTGGTATTTCTTTTCCAGTACTTGTTTATTTTTAATTTTAATCTTTTCTTTAATCATTTTACACATCTGGGAAACCTTAAATCTATGTAACTACTAACAAAAATACTTTCTTTTATTTTTATAACAATCATTTTCTACATAACCATTTTCAGAAACACTATTCAAAACATAAACTTTAATTCTTTACATAAGCATTTAGGTCAGGTATAATCTCAAAAAAAAAATTACTGTTTTTATTTGTTTTTACCGTTACATATATCAGCAAATAACATTTATTAATTTATTATCCTATATTTTTATTTTTATCACTTCTTTATTGTTATATCTGGGAACCTTAAATCTATCATACTAATACTAAGACTATACTTTCTCCTTAAACAATATTTATCTACAATTATTTATAATATTTCACAATCATTTATTTTTGAGCTGGTGACCGAAGAAAAGACTAGTCTGGCATGTTGCGTATTTGAGTACTTCTATATTTATTATTAGCAATTCTAATGTTAATCTACTTCGGTCGCCTTCCCAATGTATTTAGTGGGAATTTTGTTTATACATTATTTTTATGTTTATAAGCATCAACTACTACTCCACCAATAAATATTTCTATACTGACCACATTGAATTTACTGTGTGTATTTAGTGGGAACTATTATTGGTTAAGTATTGTTATTGCGTACTACTGCGCTAATAAGCATTACTATACTGGCCACCTTGAGTTACTGTGTGTACTTAACCCATTCATGGCCACGAACCACGAAGCGTACACAACACCATACAAACCGTTTTCAGCTAAAACGTGTGACTCAGCTTATGGGTCTCGGGGCCTGGCGCGAACGTCAAAGAAATTGCCGCTTATGAATCCGGTCCGTTGGACAATATTATGCAACATTTTTACTAACCAACTGTTTACTGTTCATATTAAAATATATATATATATATTTACTAATTTCTTGATATTTGTAAGAAACTAAGAATGAACATTTTAAGGCCTGATCAGAAATAGATGATCATTGTCAAGAGGGCGCTGTTATTTTCATATAATTATAAAAAAATATGAAAAAAAAGTTCTAATAAAATTCTGCATCTTAGCGCGTGATTATGTATATTTCTAGTCAGCCTTTACTTTTTAACCATAAACCAGGTTGCTTTCAGAACATGAAATGAAACAGGTTTTTTGAAATTGCAACATTTATTATAAACGATTTTAAGGCATAGAATACAATCAAATACAAAACATAATATTTACAAACTTAAATACTAAGTTACACTACCTCTCCTTCAAGATTGGCATCATTGGTAATCAAGAAAACATTTTCCTGGGCACAGACCTGGTTTGTTTGGGCATTTAGGGCAATACTGTGTAATATTAACCCTTTTTTTATTCATGTAGCACATGACGCATCTTTTTCTCTTTACTCTATTTTTGCCGTCACGCGGTAACTTTACCTAAAGAAGCGTGACGGAGGCTGGATGACGCTATAGCCCTTGGCAAACTATTTACTGTGCCGCTGTTCTTTGTAATAAGGTTGATAGTTGTATGTAGGGATTTTTCTTAAGAGATAGAAGTGTGCACTGTTTGAAGATTTATTTGCGACTGGATTTTGACACATACATGCATACATTAATACGTTCACTCACACATGCTAAAAACGCATCTAACATACCGCCCACCAAAAGGGCATCGACCTTTTTTTAAGCTACATAGGTATAGATACAACTCATCTACAAAATTGTACATAGTATTTTACTATAACAAATTGTATGATTAACTACATAAATGCATGCAATTGCATTGACAAACTATAGCACTATGTATAGTAAGGAAAGCAAGTATGAGAGAGTATTACATAACAGCAGGTCAGCAAGTTAGGTCAAATTCAATTACTAAAAGTTATAGAAATATTTAAGTATTTAGTTAGTTAGTTACAAAAACAAAGTAGAAGATTTGAAACATAGTTAGTTACGTGCAAAATTAATTTAATTTAGAGCATTAGGTAAATTATGATTCTGTATCAACAGGCTTAAGACACAATTTAGTAATAGTTATTTTTATGATTGAATCACTGCTTTTAATACAGTATACTTGTAGGTACATGAGTTAAGTTATCAGCGCCGGCGTGTTTATCCATTATGCGTCCAAGTCCAGGCTGCCATTTTCCAGGAGTATACCATTTCTAGGTGTATAGCCTTGGTGGTCATGAATATGAAAATTGCTATGTAGGCCTTACATGTTTTAGCACCTCGACCTTTAGACACAAAACATTGATAAAGACCGGCAAAATCAACACCGCTATTCAAAAAAGGTTTAGCAGGTGTTACTCTTTGTTTAGGCAAATCTCCCATCAGCTGATCTGTAGTAATAGCGTTATGACTTACACATTTGAGATATTTTCTGAGGCAAGTTGTTAGTAATCTCTTTACTCTTAAGATCCAGCACTTCGTCCTTACATAATTCAGTGTCAGCTGGTATCGCCCAAGTAATGTTCTTCGGTAAGCGGCGTGCATGAAGAGATTTATGAGGTATGTTAGGTGACAATTGCCTATAATTATAGGATGATTTCGTGCTTCATCTAACTCAGAATGGCACAATCTACCGCCCACCCTGAGGATATCGTTAGCGCCAAGGTAAGGGTTTAAAGTTATTAGTTTGCTCTTAATGTTCACTCTTTTCCTTGTTTTTAAGCTGTCTATATATTCATTAAAATATTCTGCTTGCACAGCTTCTATACCTACTAATAGTGCCTTCTCTAATTCTTGTGTTGTTATTATCTTTTCCGTGTTTGTGTTTTTCTCTTTCAGGTACGTCATGAATCTCCTGGCGTAAGCGATGGACTTCAGTAAATCAGGTAAAGTATCATATTCTTCAAATTTTTCAGGTAAGGTTTTAGAGACTTAGAAGTATTTTCATTTCTATTTAGGTTAATCTTTTTCATTACCAGGTCTGTCTCTTCTATGATTGGATGTTCTAACTTTTTATTTTTATGTTTCAGCCACTGCGTTCCATGCCACCAGCAGCGGTCGCAGATCTTCAATTCACTCAATGGCTTGCTTCTGGGTAAAATGTCAGCAGGGTTCTCCGTAGTTCGAACGTGGTACCATTGGTTTGGAATAGTGTCTTGTATAGTCACAACTCTATTTCTTACGAATGTTTGCCATCTCGCAGGATTTTCATGTAGCCAGAACAACACCATTGTAGATTCTGTCCACGCGTACATTGTACTGGTAAGTTCAAATTCTTTAAGGAAGTCAGTGCTATTGGAAGCCCATTTTTGGAGTGCAAACCCTTCCTTCTTCCAAATTTCAGTGATCTGCTTAGCAGCATCTACACCCTTTTGCGCGGTGTCTGACCCGGTCATCAGGTCGTCCATTAAAAGATCTTCCCTTGTGGTTTTTGATGCAAGCGGGTACTCCTTGCCTTCATCTTCTGCTACTTGATGGAGTGTCTTGATAGCAAGATTAGGCGCAGAAGTAGTGCCAAAAGTTACACGAAGCAATCGATATTGCTTATCAGAATCGCTTGTCTTTGTTGTTTCCCTTTCTTCCTTAATCACAGCGTGATAGGGTATATATACTTCATCATTGTTAACTTCTTCTTCAGGAACTTCTTCAATGTAGTTTAGATTCATGTATTCTTCTATAGCTTTAACATACTCATTCTCTAGATTTGGATCTCTTTTGAATGTTTTTTCTTGTTGTTTCAGTTTCAGCATGGCGATGTCTCTTGTTTGTCCTTTTGGAGATAGTGGTTCTTCTTTTTTGAATGGTAACGTTACTATGTATCTTCCTTCTTCGTTTCTTGTCTGCGTTTCCTTGTAAATCATTTCACACCTTGCTTCTTCTCTTGTGTGACACTTCTTTGTATCTGTAGTATCTATCTCCCAAAATGCCTTTAACATGTCGTACACGTCGACCTGATGATGCATCACAACTATGTTTTCTTGTAAAGTGTCTGCTGTGCCTTCTACGTCTCCGAATATTATCCAACCTAGGCTAGTTTCTTGGGCGCATGGGGTTGCCAGGTGGACCTTTTTTAACTTTGCCTTCTAGTATTTGTGCATACACTTTTACACCAAGTAACATGTCTACTCGCCCTGGCTGGTGGAACTTAGGATCAGCCAGAGTGAGTCCTTGTATGTGTGACCAGGCTTGTGGGTCATACTTTATCTTCCTTGATGGTAGTTGTGATGTGAGCTTTGAGGGCATTATATAAGCTTTGACATCTAGCTGGAAACTGTCATCTTGATTTGATAATACTTTTACTTGTGTTACGCTGTTGATCTTCACCTGGAGGTCGCCGACACCGGTAACAACTCCTCTCACAGGTGACGTCTTGACTCGCAGCGCTTGTGCTGCGCGTTCGCTTAAAAAGTTTGATTCTGACCCTGGATCAATTAAACAACGAAGGGGAGTCACGTGACCTTCGTCGTCCCTTACTTGACCTTTTCTGAACCTTACTAAGGCTCGTGTTGCTATGTACTAACGACGTAAACAAATCATGAAACGTCGGCCACTCTTCATAGTTATTAGAAAACACAGGTAAAACAATTGCAGGTAACTTCACATGTTGTTGTACAGCTTCAAACATCGTGATATCCAGCGAAATTGTTCCATGAACATGTGTGGGAGCGGCAGCAGCGAGCGCGTCCTTGATATCACCTTGTAAACATAGGTATAACTCCTCCACGACATAATATTCTTCCTTGAGAAAATACTGCATCTCGCCGCGCTCCTGCATCGTAGTATTCTGTACCAGCTGTTTATGCGCCGATGTAAATGTTTTCCAATAAGAGTCGATACACTGTGCTCGAGATTCTAAGTAGCCTTTAGTTAAACATTGTTTGGGACATTTCTTCAAATTAGTTTCATATTTCTTCAATAATACCGCTGTATCCTCCAAAACACGAATTAACTGTTCGTTAGTACTCATATTGCAGTATTTACTTGTCCATTCACGTAAACAACACGATTACACAACTTATTTAACTTCACTTTATTTTAAATAGTAAAAGTGACGATTTAAAAGTGCTTGTTGCTAGGCCTATTTGAATAAAGAATATTTTGACTTGACTTGATAGATAAAATAAAGTTTAAATAGATAAAATAAAGGCCCTACACTCACCCCCGTGGCGCTTGTGCAGGTCTTGGCTTGTTTTTCACTGTATAAATTCCGCTTTCAATATTGAGTTCGTCTTCTAAATATTAGTATATAAAATTCACCGCAAAATCTTTCTTGTTAAATAAATTTCCGTGTTCACAAACCAACGGCAAAATCAAGTCTCTCTGACATTTTCTTCTTTTCGTCTTATTTCCAATTTCAAAATCTTGTCTCCAAAGCGCATGCCCCAAACTTTCCCCGAACGAGATATATATATGATAAAAATGGTGTGAATGAAAAGGATGACAAATGTGTCGAACGAAACAATTTTGAGGATGCGTTCCGAAATATGATATTAAAAACTAAACATTCCCCCGCCCGAGAAAGGCTAAAACCTTTATCAACAAACAAACAAAACTCAACTCTAACATTAAACTAAAACAGTTTGGTATAGCTACCTCCACTTAATCTTCCAGAGGAAGCCTACAAATTTTAACAACTGGCCGCGTGAGACTACCTGTAGAAGTTTTAATACGTAGTACCCTAACAACACCGTCTTTGCCGGGTAGCAACTCCTCTATTCTCCCTAACTTCCATTTCAGAGGAGGTAAATTTTCCTCCTTTATAAGAACCAGATCGCCTAGCTTAGGCGGATCAGTTGGAGATGTCCATTTTCGACGCATTTGAAGAGAATGAAGATATTGTTCACTCCATTACCTCCAGAGGCGTTGAGATATAGCCTTTATTAAGTTGTAACGACTTAACCGTGAGTCTGGAATATCCTCAAAATTGTACTCCGGAACCGAAAGCAAAGGTCTACCGATAAGTAAATGGGCAGGCGTCAAGACCTCCAGTTCATGAGGATCTTGGGACAACGGGCATAGCGGATGACAATTTAGAACCGCTTCTACCGTTACATATTCGTAGAACGTTAAAACCTGTTCACCTATGACACGCCGCAATAATGTTTTAGCCGATTTTACGGTCGCCTCGAATAAACCACCGAAATGAGGCGCCGCTGGAGAATTGAACCGCCACGTTATTGACTGCTTGGCCGCGCCATCGCTAAGCCCTTGTTGTACTTCCCGAGAAGCCAAATATCTCCGTACATCATCCAAGTACCCATTTGCACCAGTATAATTAGTCCCGCAATCTGAACGTATCACACTCGGCATACCGCGTCGAGATGTGAAGCACGTCAAAGCCGCGAGGAAACCTTCTGTCGAAAGGTCAGTGACGCACTCTAAATGATACGCCTTTAAAATTTTCGCGTTCCGCAATCGAGAATGTTTAATGCTGAACGGACCAGCAAAATCAGTTTGCACTGTGTGAAACACACCAGTCGCATTAACCCGATCCCTCGGCAATGCTGACATAATCGGCGCTGTAGGTCTAGCCTTGGTTCTGAAACATTTCATACACTTGAAAATTCGTGTACGAATCACTTGTCCCGCGGAAAGAATCCAAAATTGTCGTTGTAATACCGCCATGAGCACCGTAGCTCCCGCATGACAATAAGTCACATGAAAATGATCCACAATCAAAACTGTAAGAGCGTGTGATTTTGGTAAAATCACGAGATGCTTTCGTGGAAATGATAAACTCGAAGCTTCAAACGACCTCCAACGCGCAACAAGCCGACATCCCCAATAAGCGGCAGAAGCCGACGTAGCCGCGTGGAACATTGTTTATTCTGGGCCAAGCAGTGGATATCATCCGCAAACTCCTCCTGCTGAACCAATTTAATTAACCGCTGCAAAGCGAACCGTCGCTCTGACACTGTCTAAACCCCTATAAGTTTTCAGAAGAATTCCTGGCATTGTTGACAAATCGAAAACAATATGCTACGACCGCCAATAACATATTTAGCCCACTAAACCGCGTAAAAATATTATCTTTGTCAACAATTCCGACTAAGGCCCGAACATTTACCTTCACCTACCGCAATCCAGGTAATGGATCTTCCGCTTTATCCATTATATTCCTGGGCCAGGTCTCCGCATCACCTGACAACCAAGGAGGTCCCCACCATAAAGGATGCTCCAGCAGTACCGATGCGCGACAACCGCGACTTGCGACATCAGCAGGGTTCATTTCTGAAGGTAAGTGTCTCCAGGTTATGTCTAAACCGCAATTCAGGATTTGAGAAACCCGATTGCCCTCAAAAATCTGCAACAAATGTGGCGATACCTTCAACCACGAGAGAACAATAGTGCTGTCACACCATCCGCAGATTCCGTCGATCGTCATGTCATCAGTGATGGCATGCGCAAGGAACTTGAGGGGAAGCCGTAATAGTGACTGGACCTGACAATACATCGCCGAACACTGTTTTCGTCACCCGTGGAATGTGATCATTAATTTTAATGCGTCCGCTGAGTACAATCTCACCAAGTAGGTCTTCGCCTATTAAAATGTCAATCTCCCGACTGACAAAGAACTGTTCATCCGCAAGATACAGTCCCCGATAATTATCCGCTAATTGATCCGGCAAAGAATATCCAGGCAGGTTATGCGTGATTTTACTTAAGACTGTAGCCGTGGTCATTAGCACAGGCTGATCCGTCAGCCTAGGTGCCATGGTCAGGTTAACTGCTCCCCTACAACCGCTTATAGGAGTACAGTTCAGTCCTGTGATCGGGGCGTCAGGCTTAAACCGCTTTAAGCCCAACTTCTGCACGCATGACTCCGATATAAATGTGCTCTCGCTTCCTCCATCCAGCAAGGCCCGCGCCTCCTGGTAACTTCCGCTGCTGTCCAGTACTCTTATTATCGCCGTCGCAAGTAGCACCTTCCGCTGATACACATTAGGTTTATTTACCTGTGATGACATTAGCCCAGTGACTCCAGGGACCGCACTTCCTGGATTACCGCTGGTCAAGGGTGCACTCACAATAGGAGCACTTGGAGAGGACGAGGTAGCATTGTGAGCCTTCCCGCTTTTAACAACATTGTTTGCCGTCGAATGTTGTTCACGATCTGAACCAGTTGCCGGAAGATCAAAATGTAATAAATAATGGTGTTTAGACGAATTACACTTGTAACAGTTCTTGTTATAAGTGCACTATTATTTAATCGTATGGCATGCATGGTTAGGCAATCAGAGAAC
Organism: Cydia pomonella; assembly: GCF_033807575.1. NCBI lineage: Eukaryota > Metazoa > Arthropoda > Insecta > Lepidoptera > Tortricidae > Cydia > Cydia pomonella. The sequence continues at coordinate 4,935,402 of NC_084716.1, forward strand.
AGCTTTGAGGTTGTTAAGCCAGGTAACTACGTCGGGTGTCAAGACATCTAGATCCGGGATCTGGTTAATATTGTGACCATTCAAACACTTGAAGCACAATCTAAGTAATACTACCTGACGCTTCCTAGCGGCAGGTTTCATCTCCAAAAATTTCTCACACCTAGCAATGAAGTGTCCGCTTTTTCCGCATAGTCGACACGTAGACGCGGAACCCGCACCCTGAAATGCCGCATGAGCCTTTACCGCATGGCTCTGTCCACTTCCACTACGCCTTCCCGCTGACGTACCGGCCTGTGGCTCCGCACTGGATTCCAAAATTAGGATAATAACACAGCGGATATGCAAGTTGATCAGCGCAGTATCGAAATAAGGATGGCGTAAGCTCGTCAATTCCATAACTGAACTTGTTTTTTAAATTTCTTATTATTTTAGTTATTTCGTGAACGGTTAAAGGTGTAAGAAACATAGAGTTTTCGATTTGCTGCTCAACGGGTCGTCCGGTGGCAGGTGTTGGCTTCTATGACAAGGTATCCCATAGAGCCGGAGTACAATGATGGAGAGGTATCAATGATCCTGAAGGGAATGTCCGACTGCAGATAGATACACCCCCACTATCTTTACCGGTACTAGGAAGTTATTCGAACTCAAAAGTTAGGACTTAGCAAAATTCGACGAGATTTTCTGTGGGTGCGCATCAAAAGATTTGAAGAAAACAACAGGAAAATTCTTATAAGCGATATAATGAAGACCTTAACTCCTTAGATGTAACCTTAACCTACTTAAGACTAGCACTGGACACTTGAACTGAATACTTGAGATCACGCAGGATCACTGGATCTGAGCAACTTCAATGAGCATATAGTTTTCATGGGTCGGATGCTCTCCGCTGTCGTCTATGATCTTGAACCATATGGCAGTGGCTTGATAGACCTGAGAAATCGCCAAGATGCCTTCGTGAGTTATTGGTACTCCGAAGAGATGGGTGATGGCAATTCCAGTGCGCTTCCAGGTGGGAGTGGACTATTAAAACGACGAAAAACTCTGTAACAGAGTTCCAGGCCCTTGGCACGATGCAGGGACGATCATCGAGTTATATTGTACTGCGTACATGAATGTATACCACGGCGAATGTTTATAGAATGAAGACACTCTAATGCAACATGTGCTTTTATTCCAGCCCAAAGGAATCACCGAACCCGTGACTAGTTTATTTATCGTCCTCTACAAGGCTCGATGTAGTATCCAAGTAATGAATTAGCCAGTAACCCGAGCTTCAAACCGTTTTTGATACGCTGTATAAGGTCAATTTTAATCGTGCTTGAATGTCAGCAAAGGAGAGTCTCAAAGATGAATTCGTTTTTCTTGTAGCTTTTTAGAGAATGAACAAAAATACATATCAAAAGTCACAAAGAAAGTCTGTACAGTCTATAAAAACTTAATAAAGATAACGTCTAATTACTAATTACACATATAAAGTTTAAGAAAAAAAGACATACTTTTGCAACTCGAGATAATAAATAATAACATAAAAACATTGAGAATTTTCATTAGCGAACAAACTCTTCTTAGGTAAAACATTCAGATCAATACAACAGCTCTATGCATATCTTTATACACGATCCTGAACTATACAGGGTGTCCCAAAAAGGACACGCCATAGCGACACTGGAGGTAGACCAGCCTGAGAGGGTTCCAACCAACCTAACATGACCCTAGTAAAAGTTGCACCGTTTTCAAGTTATTGGTAATTTAACGTTTTTCGTGAATTTTGACCGTTTTCAGCATTGTTAGGCTCAGTGTGCACTTATAAAGCCCTTAAAATAAGTTTTTTTTATGTGTACGGCACCATGAATAGTTAATTAGGATAATAAAAGAGATATTTCATCGATAACCTACGTGAAATGTAAAAAAACAAGGGCTTGATCTAAAGTTTATTCGCAGCGAAACATCTATTTCAACTTTGACCACCTGCCGTGAAAAAAAACTACTTAAAAGGTAACAAAAAATAATATTAAGCATTTTATGCAGATTCTAAAATGGTATAAAACATGCACCTTTCTGCCATAAAATAATGAGTTATTATCATCTTTCGAATGCCTCATAAAGCTAAGTTGGACTAGGGAATCTGTAATCCAATGACGCGTAATTCATCTTGGATTCTTATTGGCTTTGATTGCAAGTTCTCAAATGGTTAAAAGAGTGAGACAACATGAGATGCACTCGCTCTATCTCGCTCTTTTTATCTCAACTTTGTCACACGGTCAACTGCTACCTGGGATTATCGTAGGGCTTATCTCTTTGAAGACAGAAGTGTAAGCTTTTGTTTGTACAATTGTGTCATCCATATCTAATAAGCATTCCGGAATGCGTAAGCTGTTATGATATCATTGCTACTAAGTAAGGATATCATGAAGTAAGAAAGGTTCGAAAAAAAATGTAATACAGGTTGAAGTTTCATTGATTTATTTATTTTTTACAACAGGTGCCTAAATTGTTTTCCACCGACTCGTATGCACGCTTGGCAGCGTCTTCTGAAATTTCTTGTTAATTTCCTTAAGTTAATTTCGAATATGTCTCGTGCTGCCTGAAATACACGTCCCCGCAGTTCGTCTTGGGACCTTATTGGCTCGGAGTAGACCTTGTCTTTTAAGCATCCTCAATAAAAAAAATCCAATGGATTTAGGTCCGGCGAACGCGGTGGCCATAATACTGGTCCTAATCGGCCGATCCATCTTCTTGGGAATGTCTGCGAGAGATGGTCGCGAACATCGCGAGCGAAATGTGCTGGGCAGCCATCTTGCTGGTACCACATCCTCTGTCTCAGTGCGAGCGGTGTGTCTTCAAGTAAAATTGGCAGATCGTTTTGCAAGAACTGCAGGTAATTTCCCCCATTTAAAATAGCTGGCAACTCGACCGGTCCTATTATTTGGCCATTAAATATTCCCTTCCACAAATTAATTTTCAATTGATGTTGAGACCGGTCTTCTCTCCCTTCGTGTGGGTTTTCAATTTGCCAGCTATGAATATTGTGGAGATTGAGATACCCATCTCTTCTACACGTGGATTCGTCGCTCCACATCACTTCATTAAAAAAGTTTTCATTTTCTTCCAGTTTTTGAAGCATTTGTCGGCAAAATTCAACGCGGGGTGCGTAATCCGTCGGAAGAAGTGTTTGCAGGCGTTAAATATGATACGCATGATATTTATGACGTTTTAAAATTCTCTGTGCTGAGGATTTATTTACGCCGATACGACGTTCAATATTTCTTAGAGAAATTTCTGGCTCTCTTTGTACCATATTTAAAACCACGTCGTCGTCAATAGTCCGGGGCCTTCCTTCAGCGTAAGCCTGTCCTGGCCTTCTGCCATTTCGATATGCATTCACAACTCTTAAAATGATTTCATGATTCGTGGCATGACGATTGGCATACCTTTGATTGTACAATCTTGCAGCCGATCTGGCGTTGTATGAGACAATTCCTCTGTTAGAGACACGCCTAGTTTCTCCATAGATCATGTGCATGTCACTGTACTCACGATCGGTGTAGTTGTGATCTGCCATTGTGATGGAGAGGTTCCAAAAAGCAATAATCAGTGTCCGTGAGCGGTGCCAAGTTGTCGTTTCAGTCCCACAAACATACCAAGTCAAAAAGAAATCAGAGTCCAGATGAAAGCCAAGTAGATTTGTTTAGGACCACGAATACACAGCAGCAAAGATAACACAACAATTGCACGAAACACACGGTAACGAACTAATCAGGATTAGGATTCCTAAATACTTACTAGAGATAAGGATGACTAGTGGCTATCCCTCCTCCTTCTGTTTTTAAAGAGATAATCCGTAGGATAATCCCAGGTAGCAGTTGACCGTGTGACAAAGTTGAGATAAAAATAGCGAGATAGAGCGAGTGCATTTCATGTTGTCTCACTCTCTTAACCATTTGAGAACTTGCACTCAAAGCCAATAAGAATCCAAGATGAATTAGGTACGCGTCATTGGAGGCAGCTCGAAACATATCCAAAAAGGATTGCAGATTCCCTAGGCCAACTTAGCTTTATGAGGCATTCGAAAGATGATAATAACTCATTATTTTATGGCAGAAATGTGCATGTTTTATACCATTTTAGAATGCTTAATATTATAGCGTTATTTTTTTGTTACCTTTTAAGTAGTTTTTTTTCACGGCAGGTGGTCAAAGTTGAAATTGATGTTTCGCTGCGAATAAAACTTTAGATCAATGTTGTGGTTCGAATAACCAACACTGAGTTTAAGATGTATATTATTTAATAAAGAACACCACACGACATTCTCATAACGTAGATGATGTGACAAGAAAGAACAAAAGAACAGTACTGTCAACTCTTCAAACAGCTAAAACCTTAAATGAGGTTCATATACTATGAACACATACAAACTCCATGTATTTGCATTGCTGTATTATTCTAACACCCCTTCTCAATGCGAATACATTAACAATGTAAACTAAAGAAAACAAATGAACATCTTTGTTAAAATTAACAAGAACTTATAGGCAGTTCCTAACACCGCACTTGTTTAAGTGTATTATAATTAACTCCTTACTTAAAGACTTTGTTAAAATGTCTGCCGGTTGCTCATTAGTGCTAATATAATTAATGCAAATTTTATTTTCTTTAACAAGCTCTTTCACAAAATGATAGCGGATGTCAACTTGTTTCAATCTCTTGATAGTATCAGTTTTTGCATTTATTATAGCCGACTGATTATCACAAAATATCTTGACCGGGCAAACATTTTCACAGTTAAAATCAGTTAGTAAGTTTATGAGCCAGGCAGCATCACTGGCAGCCATGCTCATCGATACATATTCTGATTCCGTTGAAGAGATACTTACAGAAGCTTGCTTCTTACAGCACCATAAAACTAGACAGTTTGATAGTGTGAACATATAACCTGAGGTTGATTTTCTGTCCCTAATATCCCCTCCCCAATCAGCATCGCAATAACCTTCTAATACCATATCTTTGCATTTGTAAACCAACTTGTATTCTAAACTGTACTTGACATATCTTAACACTCTCTTTAATGCACTGAGCAGCTCATTATTTGCACATGTTTGATACCTACTTAACATGGAAACTGGAAAGCATAAATCAGGCCTAGTCCCCATTGCAGCATACATTAAACATCCTATAATTTGCCTGCATAATTGCTCAATATTTTTATCTGCAGGAGTAGTACTATTTGCAAATATTTTAGTATTAATATTGGGGTCTATTGGTGTAAGCATATCTTTAGAGTTATCCATATTAAATCTTTTGAGAACCTTTTGCAAATAATCTCTTTGGTCAAGTTCAGTAGTTCCCGTTTCCAAGTTTTGTTTGACATGAATGCCTAAAAAAGTTGAAATTGGCCCCAGATCTTTCATTTCAAAATCTTTATTTAATATACCCTCGAGTTATGAAATGTGTTTTTCATTTGTTCCAAAAAACAGAATATCATCGATAGGGATTGCAATCCGGTCCGGCGGATCCGGTAATCCGGCCGGATCCGGCACTTTTCGGCAGCTACCGGATCCGGTATGATAAAAAAACGCCTAAATACAGCACGCGCTGTGCGTTTCAGATGAGGAAAAGGCAACGGATACGAGGTATGAAGTTGAACAGAACAAAAAACGAATGAAAAAGTTTAAATTTAGTAAGATAAAAATATATTTATTATGACGATGAATGGGAACAGGTGAGGATTTCTTCGTCTTTCATGTTGGTCGCACTATATGACGATAACATAAATACTGTAATAGAAGGAAAAATGAAAGGATGGAGATGCCATGGAAGGCATTTGTAATTTATGCTAAAGAGAAGGTTCATGTCGTGTCATAATGTTGTGATAGGAGATTAACCGACTACAGTTGGGCTCATCAATATGTGTGAATGAAGAATATATGATAATATTGATAATCTTTAGTTTTCTCCGATATATGTATATATATGATAAAATATAGATTCTTTTCTATTCAAATTTAAGAGAGAATCTTTTGTCTTTACAATTTCATCCAATCTTATGCAATTTCCTTCATCTCCTGGTACATGCTACTCTACGTCTAGCCAATTCTTTATTTGATCTATGTAACTTTCCCTTTCCGCGATGGTTTTCAATCCTACATTCTATTATTCTTCGCATGAGATCGTCGTGTCGTGTGTTGTTCCTTATAATTTGACAAATATACTTTTCCATAAATTAAAAAAGTACAATTTTTTTAAGTCATACAGTCTAGTCTACTTTTTCGGACAAATAAATTAGAGCGCATTTAATATCATAATTGGTTAAAAGTAAAATATCTTCGTTAAAAGTAATAAATAATAGTAAGCGTAGGAGTTGAAAATAGAGTTCCGGTTACTCTGGTTATAATATTAGCGGAAAATCGTTGAGCATTAGACTTTTTGTTTGCCGCGATATCTATTGTCGAGTAGCAGTACTGAGAGTTCCGCTACTCGATGCTAGATGTCGACTACGAAAATAATAAGCGTTTTGGTACCAAAACTGATGTATGGAGTGAGCACTCTATGTACTTCTTATTTCTCTATGCTAGAATGGATGTCAACGTTAGAGTTTGTGAGGAAAGAGAAGAGTCGTGGAAATACATTCCACGACTCTTCTCTTTCCGAACAGACTCTACAAAGAATGAAATCAAAGAACAGTTACAAAAACTTGTCCTTTCAAGGAGCTCCAATTCCCACCCCACATTCCATCATCAGGCTTTGGAAACTAAGCAAATTTATAATTGTAAACGAAAATTTGAGCACTTTTGAATGGTTAAATATAATAAATTACCGATTTAAAATTCTTGTTTTTAAAGTGATATTGACATTGTGACACTTTTTACTAACATGTTCTATTTTATTGTTAAGAAGTTATTTATTAACTTCAAATTATAGATTCAGGAATACGTATTACGCAAAAAACTAGAAAAATATGTCATTTAATTAACTTTTATATCCCTATACCAAACCGGATCCGGTCCGGCCGGATCCGGCCGGATTGAAAACCAATCCGGTTTGCAATCCCTAATCATTACGAAGACCAAGCAATCGCCGAGCAGTATGTGTCGTGTTTACAAGAAGTTCCTCACGAGTCGTTGATTTGTAACCGAATGTAATGTCATTTTTGAAGCTTCGTAAAACCTCTAACCACATATTTGATACCTGCTGTTCGTATTTTATCCCAAATATACTGGCAATCACCTTGTTAGAGTTTCCAGTTCTGAGTTTAAAAAGGAATATAATCAATGCTTGTTGAATACTTCTAACAGAACTATTTCTGATTGACGTAAGCAAATCTTTCAAGTCATTAATCTGATCCCACGTTAATCCCGTCAATACTTGCAGCTGTTTGTCACTTATGCTTGAATTATTTATACACTCGGCGTCACGGAAATCGCACACCCACGGGTTTTTGATTCAAGCCGTTATAGACCTTATGTTGTTGAAGGTAAAGTATGAGTGCACGTACGTTTTTTATATTCAGACAAGCAAATGTCTTCCGAAGAGTCCGAATTTTGCTCTCCACTGTAGTTGTCGTCTACTTTCACTTTTTTTGCTTGTGTTGAGGTTTTATTATATTGGTTTCTTTGGTTTTCAAGTTCTTTTGTCCGTTTCCTTTGATTTTTACCTATTTTGTCCTCATGCTTTTCTACAGTATTCTCACCTTTTACGTTATTTCTTTCATTAAAGGCATCCAACACCTTATCTTCGTATTCCGATCTGACCGTCTCTTCCTCTGAGGTATCCAGTAGTGAATAGTTGTCGTCATTATGAACTTCACTATTGTATTCAGCTTTTAGTCTTTTTGACTGATGTACTTTTTTGTTGGAGGCTTTTCTTTTGTTTTTCTTACAGGTTCCTGAAGTAGATGCTACTGGATTTGTCCAAGGGTCAATATTTTCTTGTGTATTTTTCCTTGCATCATGAATCATTCATGGCTTTGCATCTACTTTTGTGAGTTTAAGTGCCCTACACTGTCTTACGTGCTTGGTTTTCTGGTAACTTTCGAATATTTGATAAAGTTGTTACTTCGTCTTGTCCAGTCGTAGTTGTTTTATCTGGTTTTGATTTTTTGGATTTATTGTCCAAAGCGTTTTTCTTTTGTGGCCTTTTTTTAACATTACCCATGAGTGTTTCCAAGTCTTGAGATGAAATCGAAGCTCCTGGTTCCACTTTTAACTTTCTGTTTACTGCAGATTTTTTTAGCGGGTTAGGTGCCTTGGATTTTTGTAAATAATCAAGAAGAGCAATATCTATTTTATAACTCGTTTCAGGTTCAAAATCTGGCAATTTTTTCATCACTTTGTTTCGATTTAAAGGGACAATGCCCGTGGCCTTAAATCCAGCTTTAATATTGTCTTTGTTTGATATTTCAATTTTTTCGAGCAGCTGCTTTAATAGAAGCGGGAAATGTCCTTTATTTATTTGTGTCTCCGAGGGATTCTTTATCTTATACTCTGTCAGTATTTGTCGCCAACATTTTTTTAAAGGTCCAAAATAGGCCACGTCTAATGGTTGAGATATGTGGGTGGAGTTTGGCGGCAAAAATGCAAATCGTATGTTATTTTTCTCACACAATCGTATGATGTTTGGATTCATATGGCTTGACAAATTGTCTCCGATAACGACTTTCGGTCCTTTAAGATTTTTAGCCCATGGTATTACGGTATTTTCAAACCAGTCCTCAAAAACTGTGGCGTCGAACCACCCAGACTTAGTCCGATTATATCTCGCGTCTGGGGGGCCATTTGAACACCAATTGGTCCACAAATGCTCCGATTTGTATACTGTGTACACTGGTAGTAGACATCCATCTGCACTTGCTGCAAACATAATAGATATATTCCCTTTGGAATGATTTAAAATTCTTTCGGGATACTTAACTTTCCTTTTAAATATACATTTGGTTGACCCCGGGTTATCAGATAAATTAGATTCATCGTAATTTAGAATGTTATTTGGAGGTACGTCTTTTACAGTGTGTTTTAGATTCTCGAAGTAATTCTCAAACTCTTCCGCAGATTTTTCTGCCCGGGATCTTTTAATATTTTGCACTGAGCGCTCCGTTAATTTATCGCGGTGTCGGTCTAAAAAATGTTTTATCCACCACTTGCCAGGTAGTTTATTATCAAATAAACATGCACGTCGATTTTTATTTAAGTACTCGAATATCAGTATTCGTAGGTCTAATCGAGACAACGGTGAACCAAAGTCGGCCGCCGCTGTCAAGAATATATAATTTGAATATATAATTTTAAGGAATTTTTCTATTTCAGGCTTTAATCGGTGTAGTAATGGCACCTCAGATTGGAAAAGTAAATTAAAGTCTGTCAGTAATGATAATGTGTATGACATAAATTCTAAGTATATGATCATCAGGTCATTTTTCAGAACAATTAATATTTCTTCAGTGGTCTTGGATGGCTCATCAAACACTTCAGCACTGAAGTATGGAATTAGTGCAGGCAGTTGTTCCAAGATCCTGTCCACACATTGTTTGAGATAGCCATCTAGTTGTAGCAGGACTTAAAATGTTGTGTATTTCAGTGTTGAAAAATTCTAGCATCTCTAATAACTTTTTTTGCCTTTTGTCACTTCTAGAAAAATGAGAGCCAATATTTCTCAATGTATCCTCCAGAGATCTTGGGAGATGTAAGCAAGCCTTTGAGGCAACAAGGTCGATGCTGTGGCAAGAGCATTTTAGGCAAACAATGTTTTCAAATTCTTGCTTTAATCGAGAAAACACTGAGTCGTGTTCACCTACCATGGAATTGGTGGTGTCTAAAGAAAATCCAACAAAGTTACTAGGTGGGATATTCTTATTGTCAATGGTTTTTCTTAAACAATTAAACAAGCTTTCCCCGGTGCTTGACTCTGGCTCAACCATATCCAGAAATGATTAACATCACTGTCACAATGAATAGCAGTGATTGCACACTGTTTTTTTATGGAGTTGTCTGTTGTCTCATCTAATATTAAGGAGTAGTAGCTACCTGGTTCCTTAATATAATTTATTAGTTCTATTGAAAATTCAGGACCCAATATTTGTAAGACAATAGCAGTGGCCTTAGTTCTGCCCATTTGTAAGCCTTTGGCAATGTTGGAGTCTGGAAAGATGTTTGCCAAAAGAGGCACTAAGGTATCCATCAAGATAAATGGCAGGTTATTTGAAGCGAGCAGTCCGGCCAGTTTTAGTTCTGCGCGTTTAATCATTTTGTTTGTCTCAGTCTCTAGCTTGCTAACCAGCTCTGATATAGTTTTATTAGTAGGTACTGTTGAGCAACATCATCTGTTTGTGCCCTCTGCTGCCTAAATGTGTTTTTAAAACTCCTTTATGGTTAGGTAGCTCTAAATTACAAAATTTACATTTAGGGACCACATCGCCATGGTCATTGGTGAACCAATTTTTAAAATTGGGCATTTCCATCCATTTATCATTGAACGATAGATTCGATTTTTTTCTAATGTTAGTGACTGGCTGTGTTGACTCTTCAGAAGGGCCAGCAGTAGCACCTGGTCATTTTTTTTTGTAACAAATTTATCCATTTTAAATTGAACAGAACCACGCAAAACCCACTGCAACAAACAAAAACATGCCACTGCCACAACCATTTCTTAAACAAATATCTCATGCAATGCAAACACACAGGGAAGAAGAAGTGAAGAATTGTAAGTAGTAGTTACTTTAGTTCGTACTCTTTTCTTTGTATGTTACATTTTACATACATACAGCTTGTATGAAATATTTTAGCAATAATATTTGTTTTTTTTTCTTCTCGTTTGTCTGTCTTGAATTTTTTTTATAGAGATGACAATATTATATTACATTATGAACATTGACGAAGAATCTGACTGTTGACAAGTTCAAAGGATTAGTAAGTTAAGTTTATGTTTATCAAAAATGTAGAAAAGTTTATAAAGTTAACAGGAAAAAAATAGTGTAAGAATGATTGTACCTGAAGAAAGAAGCATGCTAATGATTTGTTGAGATCTATTGTTCATCTACATTCGGCTCTTAAAACAAGAATTTTTTAGTAAATAGTAGGGAATAATGGAGATTATAAAAATTAAGTACATACATAATACGTTTAAGAAAAGAAAACTTACAATATGGTTGTTAGGAGGAACCCTCAGGATGGGTGGAGACTTAGGCCTTAACGGGCGTACAGCCAATGGTCCTGTAAGCTATGAAAAAAATAAAAAAAAAAAAAATAAAAAAATAAAAATACAATATATTAATTATATAGTGATGAGGTTACACAATGGTTTAGTTAGGTTAAGAACAGAGGCAGCAATAGGCATGAGTGACGTGGACCTCGAGGTCCGAGGGGCCTCACGCATCAGATAAGTAAAATGTCTTGGACACAGCGTAAAAGTGTTCTTTATTTCTTGCACCACCAGTGGGTCTCGCTGAGTGTACCTTGCCCACTTGGAATTTTGATATAGCCTCGCCACTAAAGAATGTAACTTTTAGACGAAGTTCATAGAATAAAACTAATTTACCACATCAAGGAGCATCTTGGCATCTGGATGGTCGCACTAAAACAATAAAATAAATAAATAATAATAATGAAAATATGGAATGCTTCACAAGTTACACGCATATATTAAGGTGAATAGTTACCAAAAGGTCCAATAGGTCCGGGGGAGGATTGGGATCCTGTGGACATGAGAGAATGAAAATGAAATAAAAATTAACATATATATATACTAATCTTGACTACCTTGAATGTGTAAGTAAATCAAATTATTGACACCTGATTTTGCTCCTCTCGTCTTGTGCTTTGTATTTTGGTCTTTGATCCTTGTCCAATGACCTCTTGCTAAAAAATATATATATATATATATATATATATATATATATATATATATATATATATATATATATAGAAAGTTTGTAACTTTGAAGGGAGGTTAATGATAGGGATCAAAAATGAAAGAGAAAGGGAAAATTATAATAATAGTAGATCAGGGCAGTCAAAAGAATTATTGCACTAGATTCCAATTTTTCAAATAATGCTTCCGCTATTTTTCTTTACTAGATCTCAAGGTAGTTCCTGCCTAAGGTTGAATTCTATAAGCTTACCTCTTTATAAATCTCCTCCATTTTCCCATTCAGAATGGCCTCTTCACTCTCTTCCATCTAGATATATATAAAAAAAGAGGGTTTCTCATTTTGACAACTAAAAGAAAAAGGAGGTAGTAAAATATACAAACAGGAAATGGAAGATAATTTGTGAGGTCCACTTCTGGTTGAGGAAGTTCAGTAGGCTGAAAAAAAAAAGAAAAGAATAAGAAGTACTTAAGGTTAGTAAGAAAAAATTCAATACATAACTATCTAAAAATAAGTTTATTTATTATACATACATACGAGGTAGCTGGTCTGGTACATTTGTTCTGAAAAATAAATAAATAAATAAGCATACTAAATTAAATGATAACTATACAAATTTCAAAATAAAACCAATTTCAAGTACTTAATTAAACAATTAGGGGATTAAGAGGTATAAGTATCTTATGAAAGTTAACATACTTACTGTTGCTCGTTTTTCTTTCCGCTGAATAGAGGCTACCCAGCGGCGAACATCTTTAAAAGTATAGTTTGCACCGAATTTCTCGGAGCATTTTTTTTAAAAACCCAGCTTAGCCTTATGCCGCAATCTACGTATATTGGCCTGAGGATGTTTCGAGTCCCATAAAATGGGAAACTTCTCAAATAACATTTGTTTGGCGAGGGGATTCATTACGTAGGGCAAAAGTTTAAATTTGGTACCGGTTACAAATTTTCAAATAATCAGCAGTTATAAAAATTTATTGGGTGGCCAGAAAAAAAAAGAGAAATAGTCAAGGAAGGAACGCGTGAAGTTCCCGTTTTACATTCATTTTTAAATTTGCAACTCTTTCTACTGACGGAAAGGGCTTAACAGACTACGAATGTCCTGAATGGTTTCGAAATAGATCATAGATCGATAGCTTTCATTTTGAACCTTGACAATTTAGTCTGACGTGACGTTCGAAATAAACAAAGAGTGATCTTGAGGATTAATTATCGTTTTATGAGAAAGTATAGTGATATTTGGCCCGAATTATATGAAAATAGGCTTATTTTATGAACATTATTTTGATCACGGGAGACGTAAAGCATATGAGTGCAATTTTTAAGCAAAGTACAGTAATGGTGTCGTTTCGTTCGTGAAAAAGAAAATTAATTTATACAGTAAATTTATATTGGAACAGTTGATATTGTTTGCATCAGTGGGGTGAATAGTGATACTCATACTCATACTCATACTCATTTATTGGTAAAATATACAATTTTACATGTCAGCAATAAAATACACAGTTGAAATTAAATTAAATTAAATAAAAATAAAAAAGAATAAAAGAATAGCTTAATTTACAAGAAACAAACATTGAGCGTGAGTACAAAATTTTTGGCAAACCGGAATATTTGTAGGTTATGTTTACAGAATTATATATATATATATTTTTTTTTTTTTTTTTTCTCTCAGTAATTTTTTTTTGATTGCAGCTCTAGAACTCCTTGTCCGTCTGTAAAGATCGACTGAAAAAGTGAAAGAGGAAGGAAAATTGATGATTTGAGTGCTTATGGTTAATGAGGTTGTGAGGATTTATGAATGAAATGTATGAATATTAGATGATGAACGTCAAGTGGACGGATATACTTTATTGCTAAGAATGGATCGATACAGATAGACAAAGGCTGGAATGTAATCGAACTGGAACTGTCGGTATTTGCGGGGGATCAAAAAGGGGGGGGGGGGGGGAGGGGAACACAACTAACTGGAAAAGTCTTATCAGTAGGTTAAAATCCATTGGATTAGACCCATTTAAAAGGGTAGATTGTTCTAGTTAGTACTCTACAAGGTATGAAGACACTTACGAAACCCACACACTCATTTTGGATGGGATATATCCGACATTCGACATATTTCATGGGCCGTGAGCGTCTAAAAAGGACGAGGCTCTTATCAAGAATTAATAAAACATGATTATAAAGTAGTTTTATTGGTATAAGGTGTAATATTCAGTAGATATTTTTACTTTATTTAACACTTGGTTGGACAAAACATATTTACTGTACCATATTGAGGTACTCACTAGTGTCAATTTTAAGTTTGTTCAAAAAAAAAAAACACCCAAACAAACTTAAAGGTCGGTGTATCTTATTTAAGTATGAGACACGCGCCAAGAAAACGTGACTGAGGGTGATAAGGCAGTGGAATTTGATTCGGATTTTGGCAATGGAACTTGAAAGCTTCGTACTTATAAAAATTAAAGGTTTCTTTGTTTTACTTGGGGAGTTTTTGCTGTCTCATTAGATGCTCTTCTACGGAAGTGTACGGTCCACAGAGAAAAAGATCTCGCCGAGACCGGGGTGAGCTGGCAAGAACGGGTTAATAGGACCTATCGGACCCACAATCCGATATCTCTGGCGGAGCGAGGTTACTGGGGAAAAAGTTGTCTTGGTTCATTGACAGAGTTCTGTTGAGCTGATTTCAGAGCTGAGTCGCTAACAGTCACTTAGTAATGGAATACACACTACACGTTTAAGCGGGGAGGGAAAGCACCGACAAGTCTAGAAAATAGATTGTATTTTTCCATAGCACACGCATGTGTTCCATTACAAAATTCAATCGATTTGGGGGCGAGGTGTAACTGGCCATAAGCCTATATATGTATATAAAACATTTAATTAGTAAGGGGCCTTAATAAAAAATATAAAATTAGTTCTTCTTTAAATTGTTTATTGATCTTGTGTCTATTTATTCAAACTTTCTCTCAAAAGTATTTCAATATAAAAAATAATTGAGTTAAATAATATCAGAAATAGGACTGGACTATCAGAAAAACCTTAAACAGTCAAATTATAACATTAATTTTGATTTAAAGAGAAATACCTACAATTTTGAAAACAGCGCCCGAGAGGAATTGAATACGTTATAACGTACGTACATAAGTATTGACCATCGAAGCATTATCAACAAGCTGTTTAACGTTTAAGTGGGTACTTGAGAAGGATCATAGATGGCTCTGATTAATCTAATATATCATGGTCAATCAAGACCAAACCTTATATATGAGGAATAAGGACTATTAAAGATTGGACGAGGGACGCGTCGTTATGACTTTTATTCAGAGGTTTCGCAGGTGTTTGTCCGAGTTACATTATCAGACAAATATGAGACCTAAGTAAAAGATGTAAGGACTACATCATGAAAATTGCAAATCTTCTAGGTACCTTCGTAATGTCGACAGGTTTTCTCGGAATTTTTGTCCGCATTACGCACGTGCGTGTGTCCGAGTTACGTTATTAAACCAAAATGAGACTTAAAGCAAAGGATGTAAGGACTACATTACTTTTCTAGGTACATTCATAATGGCGACATGATTTCTTGGAACTGTGTCTGCATTAGTGAATGCAATCCCGACTCGGGATTGCAAATTCGAGATCCCGCGGGATTAGAAATATCAATCCCGCGGGATCCCGGAATTTTCGGGATCCCGAGTAAATTAAAAAAAAAGTAAAATTCGAATGAATTAAAACGATAATAACGGCATGTTTGTGATGGTGACGTTAATTAAAATAACGTATTAATAGACAGAAAACAAAAACCTTTATTCTTTAATATTATTAACCAAATCATCATCAGTTTTCCTTGGAAATTAACAAAGGTAATCAAATCATGTAACTGTAATAAGAATCAAAACAACAAGGAATTAGAGAGTATTACAAGTGATTTTGAAAGTGACTTCTTAAAAAGCAAAGCGTATTAAGAGTGTTATCTGCTAAACGGCATCTTACATCCGTTGCAATGTACTCAGCTGCTGAGAATGCCCTCTCCGACTCAACACTGGTTGGCAACAGCGTGTCGAAGCAATTATATGAAAAAAGCAAAAATCTTCCCCTTGTTCCTCCACACTCAAATAAATCCATTTCCTTTTTTATGACAGACTCTAATCTGTCTAAGCTCGTGGATACACGTGTAAAGGGACTTTTAGATGCTCGCAAATTTTGTTCTAATTCCTCTTTAAGTGACATATTAGTTTGTACAGCAGTAGCACGTAAATTCAAATCTTCTGCAATCATTGAAAGAGGCAAGTCATCTTCGTTTAATACTGCCGTATTAATCTCTGCTTAGTTCGGTTCTTTACGATATAATACGTGTGTTACATCGCTGACGACTGCCGCCCAATCCCGTCAATCCCAAACGGGATCCCGTCATATTATGCGTCGGGATTGATCCCGAAAAATTACACGGGATCTCGCGAGATCGGGATCCCGCGGGATCGGGATTGCATTCCCTAGTCTGCATTACACAGGTGTTAATAAAGTGTTGACAAATCAGTTTGTCTACATTAGGGGTGAATGACGGCACGGGAAAATAAATCTTAAATAGCGGAACATAATGACTACACGGAAGTATTGTGATTTAAGACTTTTAAATATCAGTCTAGGATGAAATGATATAAAAGGGCCGGTAAAGGCAGTGGGATTCATTAATTTTCAACCGTCGGACTAGCAGTATCTCTGGCTTTGGGTAAGTGAAGTGCCTCTACCATTCTTTCTATTTGTTTGTGTTTGCTGGGAATTATCCTGGTAAATTTAAACTTGTAAATTGTGTCTGTGTTTGGTTTTGCGGGGACAACATCGTCGTAACGCTAAACTTAGACTATGGTGGAGATACTTTACTTTCAGTTTGTGTTATTTTTATTGTGAAGTTTTCTACACTATGTCTTTCTGAGTGTTGCGGAAAGTAATTTCCGTAACATTGGCTTAGATAATGGTGTCAGGGGAACTTCATTTTTATGTTTGATTTGTTAATAAGTTTGTTAGTAAAATTTAACTTAGTTATTTTACTACCTTTCTATGGGTTAGTTTGTTATATATAAAGCCAGATCACTGTTAGGACTAACAGTTTGTCCGTCTAAGCGGCTTCAACCTTGCCGGTGTTAACAGGAGCCGTTTAGAAGTCTTTTGCTCCAAGTTGAGAGGGTTTGGCGTCTCTTCTTTACCAACATAAGAGGCGAACATACTCTCCCTGGTCTCAAGGTCCAGCTGTTAGATGAATGTGAGGGCATCACGTGCGTGCCATTGAGAGTTATCTCTGCTCACTGAAGTCTGCAGTAATTGAGGCTAGGTCTTGTATTAAATCTATTTATGTATTTCGGTGCTCTGTTCATGCTTGTGCTGGTTGCGGGGGAGCTCTTGTCGTGATTGATACCAAAACACTAAGTTTTAGTCATGGCAGGGTTTCCTGGGTGGCTGGTGGTGGGTTCAGAATGGCCTCTTCACTCTCTTCCATCTAGATATATAAAAAAAGAGGGTTTCTCATTTTGACAACTAAAAGAAAAAGGAGGTAGTAAAATATACAAACAGGAAATGGAAGATAATTTGTGAGGTCCACTTCTGGTTGAGGAAGTTCAGTAGGCTGAAAAAAAAAAAGAAAAGAATAAGAAGTACTTAAGGTTAGTAAGAAAAAATTCAATACATAACTATCTAAAAATAAGTTTATTTATTATACATACATACGAGGTAGCTGGTCTGGTACATTTGTTCTGAAAAATAAATAAGCATACTAAATTAAATGATAACTATACAAATTTCAAAATAAAACCAATTTCAAGTACTTAATTAAACAATTAGGGGATTAAGAGGTATAAGTAGATTATGAAAGTTAACATACTTACTGTTGCTCGTTTTTCTTTCCGCTGAATAGAGGCTACCCAGCGGCGAACATCTTTAAAAGTATAGTTTGCACCGAATTTCTCGATGCATTTTTTTAAAAAACCCAGCTTAGCCTTATGCCGCAATCTACGTATATTGGCCTGAGGATGTTTCGAGTCCCATAAAATGGGAAAC
Organism: Cydia pomonella; assembly: GCF_033807575.1. Lineage (NCBI taxonomy): Eukaryota > Metazoa > Arthropoda > Insecta > Lepidoptera > Tortricidae > Cydia > Cydia pomonella. The sequence goes on from NC_084716.1 coordinate 4,953,310, forward strand.
TTCTCAAATAACATTTGTTTGGCGAGGGGATTCATTACGTAGGGCAAAAGTTTAAATTTGGTACCGGTTACAAATTTTCAAATAATCAGCAGTTATAAAAATTTATTGGGTGGCCAGAAAAAAAAAGAGAAATAGTCAAGGAAGGAACGCGTGAAGTTCCCATTTTACATTCATTTTTAAATTTGCAACTCTTTCTACTGACGGAAAGGGCTTAACAGACTACGAATGTCCTGAATGGTTTCGAAATAGATCATAGATCGATAGCTTTCATTTTGAACCTTGACAATTTAGTCTGACGTGACGTTCGAAATAAACAAAGAGTGATCTTGAGGATTAATTATCGTTTTATGAGAAAGTATAGTGATATTTGGCCCGAATTATATGAAAATAGGCTTATTTTATGAACATTATTTTGATCACGGGAGACGTAAAGCATATGAGTGCAATTTTTAAGCAAAGTACAGTAATGGTGTCGTTTCGTTCGTGAAAAAGAAAATGAATTTATACAGTAAATTTATATTGGAACAGTTGATATTCTTTGCATCAGTGGGGTGAATAGTGATAAAGAATAGCTTAATTTACAAGAAACAAACATTGAGCGTGAGTACAAAATTTTTGGCAAACCGGAATATTTGTAGGTTATTATTACAGAATTATATATATATATATATATATATTTTTTTCTCTCAGTAATTAATAATCTTATTTTTTATTTATTTTTGATTTCATCTCTAGAGCCTTGACCGTCTGTAAAGATCGACTGAAAAAGTGAAAGAGGAAGGAAAATTGATGATTTGAGTGCTTATGGTTAATGAGGTTAGATAGATAGATAGAATACTCTTTATTGGCACACCTCAGTAAAAATATACAAGAAAAATAAACCATTGATTAAATTTAGAGGCAGACAACAGGCGGTCTTATCGCTAAAAAGCGATCTCTTCCAGACAACCTTTGGGTAGCGGAAATAGAGAAGTTAATCGAAAAAGTAGGTGTTGCTAAACCGTTATGAAGCCTAGATTCACACACACAATTACAGTGAATAAACATACACATATAAGGAATATAAATAGACATACATAAACATACATATAAATATATATAAAATTAACCGAAACATAGCTAAATATGACAGCAGCATGTGTGTGTGAGGTTGTGAGGATTTATGAATGAGATGTATGAATATCAGATGATGAACGTCAAGTGGACGGATATACTTTATTGCTAAGAATGGATCGATACAGATAGACAAAGGCTGGAATGTAATCGAACTGGAACTGTCGGTATTTGCAGGGGATCAAAAGGGGGGGGAGGGGAACACAACTAACTGGAAAAGTCTTATCAGTAGGTTAAAATCCATTGGATTAGACCCATTTAAAAGGGTAGATTGTTCTAGTTAGTACTCTACAAGGTATGAAGACACTTACGAAACCCACACACTCATTTTGGATGGGATATATCCGACATTCGACATATTTCATGGGCCGTGAGCGTCTAAAAAGGACGAGGCTCTTATCAAGAATTAATAAAACATGATTATAAAGTAGTTTTATTGGTATAAGGTGTAATATTCAGTAGATATTTTTACTTTATTTAACACTTGGTTGGACAAAACATATTTACTGTACCATATTGAGGTACTCACTAGTGTCAATTTTAAGTTTGTTCAAAAAAAAAAAACCACCCAAACAAACTTAAAGGTCGGTGTATCTTATTTAAGTATGAGACACGCGCCAAGAAAACGTGACTGAGGGTGATAAGGCAGTGGAATTTGATTCGGATTTTGGCAATGGAACTTGAAAGCTTCGTACTTATAAAAATTAAAGGTTTCTTTGTTTTACTTGGGGAGTTTTTGCTGTCTCATTAGATGCTCTTCTACGGAAGTGTACGGATAATGACTGTATAATGACTACACGGAAGTATTGTGATTTAAGACTTTTAAATATCAGTCTAGGATGAAATGATATAAAAGGGCCGGTAAAGGCAGTGGGATTCATTAATTTTCAACCGTCGGACTAGCAGTATCTCTGGCTTTGGGTAAGTGAAGTGCCTCTACCATTCTTTCTATTTGTTTGTGTTTGCTGGGAATTATCCTGGTAAATTTAAACTTGTAAATTGTGTCTGTGTTTGGTTTTGCGGGGACAACATCGTCGTAACGCTAAACTTAGACTATGGTGGAGATACTTTACTTTCAGTTTGTGTTATTTTTATTGTGAAGTTTTCTACACTATGTCTTTCTGAGTGTTGCGGAAAGTAATTTCCGTAACATTGGCTTAGATAATGGTGTCAGGGGAACTTCATTTTTATGTTTGATTTGTTAATAAGTTTGTTAGTAAAATTTAACTTAGTTATTTTACTACCTTTCTATGGGTTAGTTTGTTATATATAAAGCCAGATCACTGTTAGGACTAACAGTTTGTCCGTCTAAGCGGCTTCAACCTTGCCGGTGTTAACAGGAGCCGTTTAGAAGTCTTTTGCTCCAAGTTGAGAGGGTTTGGCGTCTCTTCTTTACCAACATAAGAGGCGAACATACTCTCCCTGGTCTCAAGGTCCAGCTGTTAGATGAATGTGAGGGCATCACGTGCGTGCCATTGAGAGTAATCTCTGCTCACTGAAGTCTGCAGTAATTGAGGCTAGGTCTTGTATTAAATCTATTTATGTATTTCGGTGCTCTGTTCATGCTTGTGCTGGTTGCGGGGGAGCTCTTGTCGTGATTGATACCAAAACACTAAGTTTTAGTCATGGCAGGGTTTCCTGGGTGGCTGGTGCGTGTGTGTACTGGAGTGCTGATAAATTATAGACACGCTAGGGCGACTTACTCTCTACCAACGAGCCTGCGGGCGTAGAGGGGGGAGTCATCTATACTGGCCTATAGGTTACTTTCTCGGATTCGCCTGCCGAACTTTACAGCTAGACTTAGGGATACACTTGTGTATGTTCCATAGCACTAGATCAATGGTAAGTGCGATCTGTGTTTTGGACATACTAGATTAGGGATGGAGTCACACACACCGATATAGGGTCTTTCTTAGGTTTGGTCTAGAAAATTGATTGGATGGTATATATTTATCTCTTGAGGGTTTAATGATGTGAAATTATGGTTTTATTATCTTGTGCGGATGCTAAAGTTGGTAAAGGTTAAATTGCCTAAATCTATCCTAAAACTCTTAAATTTACCTGAGTAATTAGTACATTGATGTTTTCCGTTAAATACTTATTTCTATTTTATTTTATTTTCTGGTCTTGTGATGTAGAGAGGAGGTGCTGAGTGTAGCATTCGGGTTTTCTATGGTAACTTTATACTAAAATATCAAGCAGAGTGGAACACAAGCTATTCTGAGATAGAATAATTGAAGAATGGTTTGTTTTAGGGACCCCTTGGCAGGCAAGAGCAGTCCAATGGGAATTTTGAGTGAAATAATGCTCAACTTGTTATTTCTGTCTAGTAAAATTTAGCAAGTAGTTAACAAATAACCTTAAGTATTTTGTTTATACATCTAAAGGACCAGAAATATAGTCTATTCTTTCAGTGCTGGGATTTGGGAAAGGGGATTATGTATTTCTAGTTTTTTTTTAATTTGATTAACTGAAGATACTTGGCACTTCTTTCTACAGTTCATCTGGGATTGCCTAGGTTGTGAAGTGTTGGTAAAAGCCCATCAGGCTAAAGTAGTAGGATAGGTGACCCGACGAATATTGTGGATCGGGATACGAGCCTTCAAACCCGCATCGAGCATACGAAGTAGCACGTGTGAACGGATCACACATCGCTTCAGAGGTGATAGTTAATTATACTTAATCCTAAAATGCTAGGGTATAAATGGGCTTAACCTGAGAGTGCTGCTTCTATGTGACAGCTACTGTGTAATCTGTATCAATAAAGGTTATAAGTATGTACTTATAAAATTGTATTATTATTTTTAAGACAAACGCTACTGGAAAAAGTTTTAATGTGCATAATATTATTAATATTTGAGCATGACTTGCCCGCGATTTGAGATAGACCGCGACATAGGCTACCTGTCACATCTGACAACATTTATCACAAAGTGACGGGCAGTCAATCTCACGGTCTATCTATACAACAGACTGAGAAAGCGATATCTACATCTCGTTCTGCTGTATAGCTGCGTCCCTACAACTTACGTAAGAACTTACAAGTGTAATTCGGCCTAGTGTAATATGAAATGAATGTATCATCCCGTAGTAGAGTACCGTTACCTTAAATGTGTATGTAGGTACTTACATCAGTTGACATGCTCGAATGAGGCCGATCCGCTGTAGACACTGTAGATCGTGGACGATTCTTTTCTTGTAAGAATATCATAGCTTGAAATGCATACCATTTCGAAACGTATATTTCGTCTCGTCCGGCACCGCTTCTTATACTATCTTTCACTTTTTTATTTTCTTTCGAAAACGTTGTTTGTAAATTTTTTATCTTTTTTTCTACTTCCTCTTTAGTAATTTCAAACGAGTTTGCTATTTCGAGAAGTGCATCATGACGTTTTATTTTATTACGGTAATCATTGTGAACAATGTCCCATAATATTGGTTTGTTTTTGTATTGCTCGATAAATTCCAAAGTTCTTTCATTCGGCCACGCGGTCGCCGCCATTTTTCGCGTCACGAGACAACCAGTATATTCACAACTGCGAGCTTCACACTACTGACTGAACAAATAAACACAAGCAAGCCAGACAGGTAGCGCGCGGGGCGCGGGCGTGCAGCGCGTGACAAATGGGGAGCGGTCGGCGCGGGGCGCGGCTGATCAAGTAGCTCGATCGACATCGGCTATTCCATTCTACCATCGATCGATGCCATCGATCGACGAACGATCGATTGGTCTGGTAGCAACTATCGATCGACGTTGACAGTTCCATTCTACCATCGATCGATGCCGTTGATCGACGAACGATCGATTGATCTGGTAGCAACTATCGATCGACGTTGACAGTTCCATTCTACCATCGATCGATGCCATCGATCGACGAACGATCGATTGATCTGGTAGCAACTATCGATCGACGTTGACAGTTCCATTCTACCATCGATCGATGCCGTTGATCGACGAACGATCGATTGATCTGGTAGCAACTATCGATCGACGTTGACAGTTCCATTCTACCATCGATCGATGCCATCGATCGACGAACGATCGATTGATCTGGTAGCAACTATCGATCGACGTTGACAGTTCCATTCTACCATCGATCGATGCCGTTGATCGACGATCGATCGATTGGTCTGGTAACACCCATAAGGCAGTGGAATTTGATTCGGATTTTGGCAATGGAACTTGAAAGCTTCGTACTTATAAAAATTAAAGGTTTCTTCGTTTTGCTTGGGGAGTTTTTGCTGTCTCATTAGATGCTCTTCTACGGAAGTGTACGGTCCACAGAGAAAAAGATCTCGCCGAGACCGGGGTGAGCTGGCAAGAACGGGTTAATAGGACCTATCGGACCCACAATCCGATATCTCTGGCGGAGTGAGGTTACTGGGGAAAAAGTTGTCTTGGTTCATTGAAAGAGTTCTGTTGAGCTGATTTCAGAGCTGAGTCGCTAACAGTCACTTAGTAATGGAATACACACTACACGTTTAAGCAGGGAGGGAAAGCACCGACAAGTCTAGAAAATAGATTGTATTTTTCCATAGCACACGCATGTGTTCCATTACAAAATTCAATCGATTTGGGGGCGAGGTGTAACTGGCCATAAGCCTATATAAAGGGTGGTCCAGATATAGAGGCCGCCTATGAAAATGTTGATTGCAATTAAATGAAAAGCATGAGACAAAACATGAATGATGTGTTTTTTACAATATTTATTTTAGCAAAACGTACAAACAATATTATAACCCAACGGGCCCTTGTTTGGCACATTGTAGCAGTTTGGGACGGAAGCGATTAAACAGCAATTTTCCAGATTTTTCCGCAATTTCCTTGGAAATCCGTTTCCAGATTCTTTTCATTGCTGGTATGGAGGTTACTGGTTTATTTAACTCGCAATATCTTTGCTTGCAAAGAGCCCAAAACTTTTCAATTGGACGTAGCTGTGGCACATTTGGCAAGTTGTCTCGCTTAGGCACAATAACGACTCCTGCCTTTTTGAGTTCTTTTAGCACAGGTCCCACGTAGTGTGACGTAGCGAGATCTGGCCAAAATAAAATAGGCCTCTGCACATTAAGCTTCCGAATGAATGGCAATAATCGTTTTTTAATACACTCTTCTAAGTATATTTCGCTGTTCACAGTTCGGTTAGTCACGAAGGGTTCGGAAATGTGTCCTTCTTCAGAGATCGCTTGCCAAATCATGAAGCGGCGTTCAAACTTCCCAGTTGGGAGTAACGTGTCTTCGATTGGAGTCTCCTGTTCATCGTCCGACATGCAGTACTTGTCTCCTGCTACTTGCGTTGGATCCAAGGGCACGTAGGTTTCGTCGTCTAAAACAAAGAAGAAATTTCGTCCGCTCGGAACGCTGTCTTTGTATAGCTTAGCTGCACCCTTAATACACCGATCAATCTGATTTTGATTGTATTTGGGGCTGCGTCTTTCCTTCTGCTTCGAATTCCAGCGGCTTTATTCACTCGTCGGTACGTTGAAAGACTCATTCCCAGTTCTCGTGACGCGACGCGATCAGATTTGCTACGATTCTGTCTCGCCTTCCTCAATACTTTTTTTTGCAATCTAGGCGTATTTATAGTTGGTTTTTGGCCGGGAAGTGGCCTGAATCCCACTTGATGATTATTTACGTACCGATTGATTACATTTCGGATGGTCCGCTGAGGTACGTTTTGCTCGCGAAAGTGATGCAAAGTCAGTAGACGGTTTTCAGAATGACGTTTGTAAAACTTAGCTCGGTATTCGTGCTCGGCACGCTTCATTATTATGTATTTTTTGGAAACATGCAACTGAAATCAAAACTAGGATAAACAACAATTAAAATGCATTTGATATTTATTTCAATTGTTTATTTTTTAATGTGCTCCCGATATTTCGACGCAGTTACATGCATCATGATCACGGGTAAACGGGTTTATATCTCGGTCAATGTGACTAAAAACTAACCGTGAATCAATCAAAACTCTTACATGAGATTAGTTTTGATTTTAAGAACTGAAATAAAAAAGTTAGTTATTAAGTTGTCACAATCACAAATCAACACAAATTCGTGATTTCTTTTGTTCTTGGTAACAATTAAGATTCACCCGTTTATTTTGGCAGGTTTATTAGTACGGCTACAGCTTTTTACCTCATTTGTGAAAAGTACCTTATCTTCAAGAGGACAATTGATGCTTCTAAGATTGGGCATTTAGCTCTTCTTAGCTTCGATCCTCTACTGGGTGACTAAAACTTTTTTTTATTTTTTTTTTTATCTTGCACGTGTGCATTTGCCCTGATGCATATAGTACCCATTGCAGGCGGTGTTTAGTGCTTTGTGAAAAGTACCTTATCTTTAGGAGGACAATAAATGCTTCTAAGAATGAGCCCGTTATATTGTTATTGGCTAGCTAAAACGATTTATTTTTATTTATGGCATTTTCTTATCTTGCACGTGTGCTCTTGACCTGACACATGTGCAGGTGGTGTTTTAGTGCCTTCTCCCACTCTACCCATATAACCCGACTTCTGACACATGTGCAGATGGTGTTTTAGTGCCTTCTCCCACTCTACCATATAACCCGACTTCTGACACATGTGCAGATGGTGTTTTAGTGCCTTCTCCCACTCTACCATATAACCCGACTTCTGAAACAATGACAGTGAGGGTAAGTAATTTAGTCACGATTTACTCGTTGGCACCTTCTTACCTACACTACCTACCTTTCGCTCGTGTATAACTAGTGAAGTGACCTGGCTGTGGATTATCGGAATACGTACTTGCCTAACCTGACTGAGCCCGCTTTGAACTGGACACCGAACCTGCTTTATCAGACGACCTGGCTACGAATTCTGGAAACATGAACCTTCCCGCATCGACTGACACGGCTATGCATCCTGACCTGGCAGCTATGCAGGTGGAGATAAATAACTTTGACGAAACTGCAACTGAACCAACTGGTACGTACCCGGTATCCTATACTTTATACTCTTTTTATGGCGGGAAACGTATAAAATAACAATAAATAATACTTTGACTACCGGTCTGGCCTAGTGGACCACCCTGCCTGGTAAGCCGCGGTCCCGGGTTCGAATCCCGGTAAGGGCATTTATTTGTGTGATGAGCACATATATCTGTTCCTAAGTCATGGATGTTTTCTATGTATTTAAGTATTTTGTATATTATATATATTATATATCGTTGTCTAAGTACCCACAACACAAGCCTTCTTGAGCTTACCGTGGGGCTAAGTCAATCTGTGTAAAAAAATGTCCTAATATTTATTATTATTTATTAAATAAATATTTTTTCGATTCCGCTCAAACTTGTATAATTTTATAACGATTTTGGAGTAACGTAGAGTATTTAGAGAAAGTCTATGCCCAGCAGGCAGCATTTTCTATTAGTTTGATATTGGTTTTCAATTTTGTCATTCATAAATTGATTTATTTATTATATTAACTGCTAAAATCGAATTAACAGTTTATATTTATTATGTATCGATCTAATATAATAATGAACAATAAAAATAAACCGCTCACATTCAAATGTATGTGTTAAGTTTCGTTTTTGCAAATAATTATTAAATTTTTGTACGCTCTAAAAAATCCTCCTATACCTCATCCGCTCCCTCACATTCACACTTGTATATTGCTGTCTCGCTCGCACTCGCGCTGCAACGCTGCGAGCGACACCTATCGGACCCATTTGGTCCAATAGAATATGGCGACTTGAGTGGTACGGCGTCGGATCCGCTCGTCATCAATCAAGAAAAATCAGTTTAATTCATGTGATAATCGAACAATCCGTTTAAAAAACGTGTGTGTTGAGTGTTTGTCGAGGTTCAAGAAAAGTCCAAGGCCTTGGTGAAAAAGTCAGCGCTCCTCTGGCGATCGCAGGAAAACACGTGCCAGCTAACCAAAAACGGACATTTTTCAAGTAAGTGAGTGTGAATTTCCCATTTCCCCGCTATTTTCCTTTCGCTATTGTACATCCGCAAACCAGTCATACAGTCCACTGTCCACTACATTCAAAGCGCTCGTGATTGAAAAGCACAAAAAAGCGCACCGCAAAAAATAAAATTAACTTCATGGGAAAGGTTTTCCAAAATTTAAATCAACCAGTATGAATATGAGAAAGTTTTCGTGTTAAATGTTTAAAAGTTTGTAAACACACACCACTTTGTAAACACTGGCACACAAAATCAATCGTCTTCCTCGTTAAATGCTTATGAATGTCGATCATATGTTCGAGTGTATACATTATTAAAAATTTCGGTGATATTTTTAGATTCCCCGAATGAAGTGCTGACGGAAGAGGACCTGCTCAATATTTTGGGAGCTGAAGCTGAAGACGAGTTGTATGATTTGGGGACCTTAAATTCGGGGTCCTCAGATGAAGATTACGTTACTTCAGACGAAGAAGAAGATGAGCAGGATGAACCCGCTGAATGGTCTTATCAGCAACAGCAGCACAGTGAAGTACCCGATTTCTCTGGACTGGCCGGCTTGTTAAAAGAAACCCCGAGGACACCGATCGAGTATTTCGATCTTTTATTTCAAAGTACATTTGTTATACAACTAATAAATAACATTAATACATAAGGTAAAGGCACCTATCATGGACACGGACCCATTGTGGACAGTTTTAAAAATTACCACCAAAATTAAGTAAACGACGTGTTTTTTTTTCGAATGCCAACACTAATCAGTAGTGTCAATATTCTAGTTGTCAACAAACTTTGTTTGACAGCTGACAGCCATTTTGTTTTGGACCATCACGATTGTCAACTTACACGCGGTGGTATTTGGTGTCGAAAATCGTCATTTACTGTAAGAATCGCCATGCAAGTGAGTAAACTTAGTATGTTATTTTGTGGCATGTGTGTCGTTGTTGTTCAAACTTATGTTTTTTTTTAATACTACGTCGGTGGCAAACAAGCATACGGCCCGCCTGATGGTAAAAGCAGTCTCCGTAGCCTATGTACGCCTGCAACTCCAGAGGAGTTACATGCGCGTTGCCGACCCTAACCCCCCCCCCCCCCTCGTTGAGCTCTGGCAACCTTACTCACCGGCAGGAACACAACACTACGAGTAGGGTTTATTGATTTATCGATAGTAGTGACTTATCGTTTTGATATAACCTACTTGTCATTGGCATTATAACCTTGAAAACTACCGGTGTCCATAACTGGATATTAATTCCAGCAATTTACCAATCATGGACAGAATGTCCGTAAAGAGAATTTCTTACTTTTTGTTTTTTTTTTACTTATTACACTTCTGTTTTAGTATATCTACATGTTTCTCTATATATCAGCAATCAATTATTAGTCTTTCCAGTCATGTATGTACATGTTATGTCCATGACTAGGTGTCCATAATAGATTCAGCGTTTTTTTAATAGAAATATTTTATTTAATCCTAGACATGGCAACGAGAAAAAACTATATAAAGGAACAAATGGCTAAGGCTATCGACGAAGTCAGACGGGGGAAAAAATATCTGTTGCTGCTACAAAATAATCCAAGGATCACTTTACATATTAAAATCACTGGAAAAAGGCCCATTGATTGTAATCTAGGTCCAGCCACTGTACTCACATATGAGGAAGAAAGGTTACTTGTGAGATGGATGAGAGTTATGGCTGACAAGCACTCCCCTGTCACCAAAGACCAATTGCTTGATAGTGTCCAAAAACTTATATCTGAGAAGGATCTAGAAACCTGTCTGTTCACAAACAATCGCCCAGGGAAAAAATGGTTCTCAGGTAAAAGGTGAAAAAAATGTCTATACAGCATGAGGAGATGAGAAAGAAAATTTGACTGTGTTGGTAAATGCTAATGCTGCTGGAATTTTAGCTCCACCAATGATAGTATACGCTGATGAGCGTTTACCTGCTATAATTTCACAAAGCGTACCAAAAGATTGGGCCATAGGCAGGTCGGATTGAGGCTGGATGTGTGCAAAAACATTCTATGAATACATCACTAATGTATTTCATTCATGGATAGAAAAAAATAATATACCTAAACCTCCCAACCAGCAAAAAGTGGTTCTTCAACTATCCTAGAACCATGATTTCTTGAGGATTATATGAGACTTATATCTGCATATAAACCCGGAAAAGGGCCCATTTTATAAGTCTATCTTTGCTTACAGCGCGATTATATCAGGCCCCAGCCATCCCACTTTTGATTATATGGCTCGTATATCGGGATTACGCAAGTGTACTATTACCTGGGAATGCCAATATAAATGCACTATAGTAAAAAGTGAGATTAACTCGGGCCTAGCTAGGCCTCTACTAAGTACGCAGCTAGTGTTTCAGTGAAATGTCAAACTGTGATGTGTGGTTTTGTGCAGTGTAGAAAAATATTAAATAGTTTGTGCAAAGGTAAGTGGTATTTATTAATATGATAACTAGAAAATATTGTCAACCATAGTAGAAAAATATATCCTATTGTTCTTAGTATTTGTGATGACTGTTTGCTGGGGAATGTGAATTTTCTGTGAACCTTATCTTGGTTTCGATTGAAATTTTAAAGCGCCATTTTAAAATGGCTTATTAACACTTTGTGTATTCATTTATTTATCAACAAAATGTTAGGAAACGTCGCCATTTTTGGGTGACATTATCCAAGTATGCTATAGAACTGATAAAAGTTAATTTAGTTCTACAATGGTAAGTGTCAAAACCAAAACAAATTCGCCATGTTGTTACCAATTAGGGTTCCACAATTAGGGTTCTGCAATTCTTACCTACATACTGTCGTATCAGGGGACTGAAAATCGTAGATTCTGTTATGATAAATATTTAGTAGGTAGTGAGGATGTAGTGAGGATATTTTCATAGCTAAAAATTATGAATAGGCGGTCCAATTTACCTTATACTATTAAGCAAAGTTGTTCAGTTTTACGGGTACAGCGGACCAAGGCGTTAGCTGACCCGCCTTAACCGCACGTTTTTAGAGAAACAAGCGGTTTAGGTGGCTCAGCTAACGCCTTGGCCAACTGTACAAAAATTAGAAAATTATTATCAACAAACGGGTACTTACAATAATATTTAGATTAAAGATTAGATTAGGAAAGTTTTCAAAGAAAAATCATATCAGTTTACTGTGGGTACTGTATTAATAAGTTAAGCATTAGTTTGAAAATGATTTTGTTGGACGAATAGTGTGTAAGTAATTTAATTTTTTTATTCAGGTTACCAGCATTCCAAATAATAGTATGGTGATGTTCCTGGATATAGATCGATTTTTAACAAAAAATGATTTCCGAAGTCTAAGGGACTTGCAATGGCCTTGGAGTATTACACATTTCTTACTATCAGAAACATGTCCCGGGTGTCACACCATTGTGTCACTTAACAATAGAGATTTACATTTTATTAAGATTTACGAAGACATCAGATCATTGCTATATCAAGATTGGTTTTGGTGTGAGAATTGTAACTACGCAGTTTATGATCACTTTCCAAGAGACGAGTGTGAAATTTGTAGCTAGTACTAGTATGTAACTAAATACATACCTACTTACTACTTAAGTACCTAGCACCACACAATATTTATTAACATAGTTTCATGTGAGTAAAATGAGGTCTTACCTAATATACACGCATACGACTATGTAACGTAATTTATTGAATAAGTACCCTGGCATATGTTTACTAAATTTTATTTATTTACTTAGGTATAATAAAACTTTATTATTAGGTAGGTATCGGATATAAAGGGACTTAGATTTACAACTTGAATGAATGAGAAATTATTTGTTTGACTCAAAGCGTTATACCAACACCACACGCGCAAGTTCATTTACTTTCAAAGAAATTCAGTAGAACTGTGTATTTTTGTTTACTAATCTAACTAAGAATAATTATGTTATACTAATATTAACATTGTCATACTTTGTGAGTATGCATGTATAGATGTTTGTTACTCTTTCACGCAAAAGCTACTGAACTGAACCGATTACAATGAAATTTGGTATGTAGGTAGCTACTTTTTATCCCGTAATTCCCGCGGGATCTGTTTCTACGCAGACGAAGTCGCAGGTGGCCTCTAGTTACTCATATATAAGCGGCGGCGTCAGCGTTTCGGCACTTCGCTCCCGTCGTACCTACTCCGTGTCCGGCGCTCCCCCGCGCGTCTCTTCAGGCCCCGACTGGACTCGCGCGATAGCACAAGCGAGCGAACAGTTCGAATGAATTAGTTGTACACGGATAACGTTATCTCGCGCTTAGTTGAATTATATTATTAGTTTTTCAATGTGAAAGTTTCAAGGTATACATATATAGATTTTAGGCTGAGAGTTTAGTAGTAGAATATTTGTATCGTATGTTTGAGTAATTTTGAATAATCTTAAGTCAAAGCGTACCTACTAGACTAGACTAACACTATCTTAACCTACTTGCAGGTTTATGAACAAACACGATGCCATTCAAAGTGATTCAAACTATGGAACGAGGCTGTCTGCGATTGACGACTGTCCCAGAGCAGTGGGAAAAAAATGGTACTTTGTTCTGGCCCAAAACTAACGCGGAAAAACTTAGAAGGCGCGAGAATTGTTATCCAGATCCTACTTGGAGAACTTTTAATTGTATTTTGAAAAGAAGCCATTTACCAATATTTAAAGACGCAGAAAATCAAATAGATGCAATGAGTGATAGGTCCGATACCGAGACGGAGAATGAGTATCGGAACAATTCGCTATCTGTAACCACCCAAAGAGAACCGTTGGCTCATTCTTTTAATAAAATGGCGCAGGAGTTGGTAGAGGTAAGTTTAATGGAAGAAAATTATTTACAGTTTGTTTAGATATTAGATTCCGTATCACAGGTTCGCCCGCACACAAAGGAAGCAACTTTCCAGCTTAATAAAAATTAGTTGTTCCATATTCATTGATCCTGTAGGTACCTATTGAAAATTACTATGGATCAGCTGTTTCTTTTATTTGCTCCAATAGATGATTTTTACCAACTTTTTAAAGTTATTTTAGATAGGTACTACTTATGCGAGAGTAATGCACAAAATATTGTAGTTTTTAGTGGTGCAGCCTATTTTTTTTAAAGTCTTATAAATAGTATGTTTATTTACTTACATATTGTTATAGAAGTAGGTATATATACAAGCCGGTCATCGCATAATAATAATAACATATTCTTCAATACAACAAAATTTATATTCTGTGCATATATCATTAGAAATCGGTTATTGTAAAATATCGTACTAGGTAATTACAATTTTATCTTACGACGAAAAAAGCCGATTTAAATTGAGTATTTTTGATTTGTCAACATAACTTTTCATCAAATTAAACCTTATAATGTGTTTGTTGTAATGGACACAATGAAAGGAATATGCGTATTTGTGATGACGTGCACCTGAGTTGTATCTTGGGTTTCTGAAATTTTTAATAAAGAGTTAACTTTTACAGAATGATCAAGAAAATATTGCTGCTGCTATGCTAGAAAAGGAAAACATACCACCGGGTGAAAACTATGATGCTGCCGTTAATATTGTTCAAACTCTGGAACCAAACTCTTTACCAGAAACAATTGACCTAGGCTGTGAAAACACAGACAACCAAAGTCAAAACATTTTGATATTAAATCAAGATGTACCACTACAGCAAATTCAAGAGGATATACAGGCTCTTAAACATGATCTCAAAACAATTCTTACTAATCAAAATGCTTTGTTTGAACTTCAAAACAAATTACTTTTAAAACATTCAGAATTTCAGACCCAATTCGAGGAATACATAAAGCTGTCTTCTAAGCTACCAGCTCAGGATCGGGATGATGGTATAAATACCATAAAAACTTCAAATGATTTTGATGACTTTGAAAGAAACCTGTTAGATGCAGTATTTAAAGAAGATCATAAAAAAAAATTACGTGGGTTATGTAGCAGAGGATCTGGAAAGGGTACTTCAAATGCATACTACCTCATTGATCATTTATTTGACAGAGAGTTTTTGAAAAGTTGTACATGGACTGGTTCATCAAAGAAAGACCCGGTAAAGATTTGTTTCAAAGCCCGAGAAAGAACAATTAATTTTTTCCATGATATTGTGAAGGAATCAGACGAAACATTCAGCAAAGCAGATTGCGAAAAATTTTTCAAAATTATACTCAAAAATGCTCACCAGCGCTGTGAGAGCAATAAGAGAGCATCTTCAGCAAGACAACGTACTAAGGGGAAAAAAACTAAAAATGATACTGCTACAACATCTTCTGTGTGCGCTATAGAACAGCCAGCTCAAGAAGATAATGTTCGTCCTCCACCCGAACCTTTGCTAGATCAGCCAGTTCCAGCAATACCTGAATCCTCAGAACAAAATCAACTTGAGAATGTAGAGGTGATAAACCTGCCCAGTGCTGCTGCTGTGCTGCCGGAAAATTAATTACTTAAGTAACAAAAAAATGTGTTAACTTTCTAGAGTTGCTGTACCTATGAAACTGAAATAGTTCTCCAGTTAAAAAAGAAAAAAACAGGTATTCTACATAAAAATTTCTACTACACTCTAGAAACTTCAGAAATTTAATGTCAACAGCTACTGAAAGTTCATGCAATAATTTTATTTGCTGTTTGGATAACATATCTTTGTAGTCCTTTTTTATTTATCTAGTGTTTATTTTTTTATTTGAATTTTTGGCTCTTACGAAGCCCTAAAAATTATGTTCTTGAAGAAGAAGAAATTATGTTGAAATTATTATTCGTTTTTTCAAGTACGCACGAGTATTGATTATCTACGTTGTGGTTTATTTGACAACAAGTTTTAAATCTAGGTACCTACCTACTATAGGTAAGTATATAAGTTGATTTGTTTTTAGAGTAAGGCTCATGCTACACTGGATCAGGAATGGGGACCGCTCCGGACTCACACACAGTCCGTGTGGTAACTGTCTATGTCTCGCCCCGGAACGGACCTACATCGTAACTATCCTGCATTCCCGCTCCTGTGTATCATAGGCTTTAGGCTACAAATACCTGAATAAGTTAAGTATGTTATTGTGCCGCAATTTTTTTGACCTTAATATTACCTACATAAAAATGTTTATGTATTTTTTAAGTATTATTCCGAGTGAAGATGCATGTGAATTTAAAGATTGGTTAAATAGTATGTAGCTAAAGAGTTTATTATGTCTCTAACAATAGTTTTATATAAAGTTTTTACTTTTAGTGTTAGATAAAGATAATAAATACCTCATAAACCCAGACTGATTAAAGTAACTATTCTGTTAATGTAATTTAAAGTACAAATTAGTTACTCCCGTTTTTTGAATGTTATTGTACTAAACTTTGATAAGTTGTTGATTGAATGATAAATAAAAATACCTGTTAAATTTTTGTAAATTTGTCTTATTTATTAAAACCATAAACTACAGAGTATGAAGTAATGGCACTAAATATATAAAATTATTGAATAACACACTTACAAACTTACACTTTATGTCTGCAACTTTATACACAGTTTTTATTTTAATCATTTCTCTGCAATCACATTTACAAATGTTGAAAAACGATGAGCTTAAGGGTTCTTCAAAGGCATTTTGGGTGTTTATTATATGATAGCCATGTATTTCTATTTCCTGCTCTTGATTCCCATTATTTTTAAAATTAACCGATACAAACTCCACCACGTGGTTTGATTTAGTTAGAAACCATTTATCTTGTTTCTTTGCTGACAATATAAACGTCCCTAATTCTAATATTAAGCCAGATTTTCTGCATTTTCCTTTCTTTAGTGCCGGATATTTCTTGTTTTCATTTAGCTTTTCTATATCCATTAACGACATTTCATTAATTCTGTTTGCGACTTGTTGAAGTGCTTTATTTCCTTGCCTTACCATTTTTTTTTATGGAGTAAAGTTTATTTTCAAAGCAATATGCATTGAAATTTTGGAGAATCCCAAATTTTTTTACTTCATCAACCAAATGTAAGAGATTATGTATGTTGCTTGTTATATAGTCTTTCCCATAAATGGTTTTGAATTGTTCAACAAAGTGTTTTAACATTTCCTCAGCGATACGAAGTAAATGGAAATAACTATCATTGGAGCAAATAGTGATTGCACAAAATAAATGCATGAAATGATTATAAGGTTCCGCTCTTTGGACTTCTTGAAGTATTATAAAACTGAGATAGTAAAAAAAACAACGGTACTCAGACCCTTTCCAGTGAGCTAAAACATCGACGGTTCTTACTGACCGGTGTATCTCTTTAGGCATAATACAACTTTTTAAAAAGCTGTTAACCTTCTCAATATTTTGCGCATTCCATTTTGTTAAATATTTCCCGAAATTTCCATCCCTCCAACCTATCAGAAGCCTCTTCATCAACCCAAGATCTATCAAGTGCAGCGAGTCCGATACTGGAAAATCTTCAATCATGTCGATGTTTAAGCTAAGTAGCGGTGAGTCTTTCTTGTGATGTTGTCCATACTTCTTCGCACGAAAGTCACCGTTGTTTCTTTTAGAACTGTGACACTCAATAAATGTCACAGTATTCGATTTATGGGAATATTCTCCGACGACTGTACATTTTAGACAGCCATGTTTGCTGTTGAAATTTGAAACACCTGTAAAAAAATAGTATAAATTGGTTAAATACCTTCATATTGTGGTGTTCATCTTAGTAAGCAGAAGTAAGTAACTCGTACGAAAAAGAAGACGGTACTTAAAGATTTTTCTGAATTAATGTGTAAGTACCTTTACTGATAGCTTGGCCTGATAATTCTAAAATCCTTTTAGTACATAGAGTTTGATGGGAGGTGAAGCAATATAATAATATTGTCTGTAAACTAAAAAAAATTATCCTACCTTTTATCATTGCTCTAGCTGGTGAATCACAGATAAAAGCTCTCAGTTTTACGTGGATAATTTTTTCTTCGTTTGAGTCATGAGCAGCGTTAAGTATTAATCCTTCTTCAAGTTGCTTCATTTCTGTCACGAAAGGCTTCAAAAATGAGTCTAGGTCCGATGGTTTTCCATCTCCGGCATAGATACCTGTTAAAAATAAATAGGTAAGTATAAGTAAGTATCATAAGAAAAACACTACTACTACTTTTTAAGTACCTACTTTAAGTTAATAAAGATGTTTTGTTACTTACCAACAACAAACGGAGCCAAATTTGGTATCTCGAAGACGGTACACAATATGGGCCAAAATTGGTATCGCGAACTATTGAAAACTGGTAGTCCATCAATATTTATGTTTAGAGAAATTTCATTTGGTAGACACGAAACATTTTCGAAAATTCTTTTCAAACATTTGATCAGGCCATTGTGCCAGTAGTGTCCTGGGGCTGAAATGGTAATTTGTAGGTTTTCTCTGTTTGTGCCTAGAAGTGTTCGCGCATCTCGAGGTAAAACGTCGTTTAATCTGATATTTACAATTTGAAGTAAAGAGTTCAAAGCAGCATGAGAAATATTGTAATTTAAAGCCCAGTTTTTCATAGAATAACGCAATTCGAAATTTTTGTTGTAATCAGAAAGAATTTCCTCCTTTTCATCGCTTTCATAATCGCTTGATGATTTTTCATTATTGCTTTCATAGTCCGAACCCCTTCCATCCGAAGTACTACTAAAGTTATTTTGTCCGGAACCCTCACCTGAATTTGCGATGCAGTCTTTACCCGATAAATTTAAAAAGTCAGTGCTCACTCCGGTTAACATTTCCTGGTAGGTTTTCTTAACCTTTCGTTTATAAGAACCACTCTTTTTAAACCGCTTCCACTGATCTAAATCCATTTTTATATCATTCAGAACAACAAAGAACAAATCGTGAATTATGAGTGATCAATAATGGCTGGCCACAAATCCTACAGTAAGATTTGGAAAACCATTCAAATCGTGTTTTCGACTATATCGGTTGTTTCCAGAAAAAGTGGCATTTGAAGAGTTCTAGCCAGGATTGATTTAAGGTTTCTAAGACGATAGCACTACTATGAAATACCCATTTAAATCTACCCAGGCTTATATCGGCATATGACAAACCCCTATTAAGTGCATTTTTGCCTAACGAGTCCTGATATAAGCTTTTCTGGATTCGTAAAACCGTTTAAAGCTCATTTTTTCTTATATTGGTGATTTAAAGCAAAATTGGCCTTATTAGGGTTCTAACCAGGATTATTCTGGATTTTTTAGATTATAATGCTACTGTGGAATGCCTCTGTAAATCGACCTTGGCTTATATCGGCATATGATAAACCCATATAAAGTGTGTTTTTGCCTACAGAGTCGTGATATAAGTTTTTCCGGATTTGTGAAACCGTCATAAGCTCGCTTTTGCTTATATAGGTTATTTCGATCAAAAGTAGCCTTTAAAGATTTCCGACGAGGGTTTTTTAGATTTATTCGATTATATCTTTTCTATGGAATAAAATCCATTTGATGTTAATATGAATTACAAACTTTAAACCTAAGTGCTCTTTAGTAGTCTAAATTGAATTGACTTATATTGGTCACAGAAAAAATGCTTATATGAGACTATAAGTAAGACTAAAAAGAGTGATTGTTCCTCAGTGCATATTTTCCTCGAATATGCTCATATAGGAGCCTGGAGATTAAAATGCGCTTAAAGCGATATCCTATATGCGCATATAAGTCTGGGTTGTCGGAGTAGTTCCTCTTGAGAGTAATTAATCTTAATACATGCTCTTATAGGAGGTTAAGTCCAGTAGTAGCCATGAATTGTGATCCTATATACCGATATAAGTCCAAATTGTAAGAGTAAGCGTACTTGAGTAAAAACAAGATTAATATATGCTGATATAAGTGCGGTGGCATATTCTGAAACCATTATAGTAGCCATATAAGTCCAAACAGGACTATAAAATCACATGCCAGGATTATTTTGCTTGTTGGGCTGTCATATTATTCTTGGATGGCCATAGGTCACATATGACCCTGCATCTATCAAATTTTTGAAGTGATTTCTCTATATCCTAACTCGACACATTTACTCCAACCAATGGATGTTGCGGTATTTAGACCTTTGAAGCTATCGTGGAAGAATCAAGTTAAGAGTTGGAAAACAGAAAATCCAAAACAAGTCATGAAGAGAAAGCACTTTGCTTCGAACTTTGAGGCAGCTTTGCGCAATCTTGAGACAGATACAATAAAAAACGGATTTCGTAAAAGTGGTATTTTCCCCTTTGGTCCAGAATACGTCGACATGAATAAAATAATACTAATAATAATAAAACAGAATAGATATCTACCGTCACAGAATCAGCCACAGGCATCTGGGGATTTTTTTACTGTCTTTTAGACACTATAATAATTTCAGTCGATGAAACATTCAAACAATTAAATGACCACTCGGAATATTGGTCTTTTTAATACAATATAAAACAGATTCCGGAAAAACCCGGCCTTGTCAAGCTCTATGGTGATCTTCAATTAAAATTAACTGTAGACTCTAAGTCAGATATAGATGGTTGTATGCTGAGTGATGAACTCATAAGTCTGAAATCTTTTTTGCCTGATCAAAATGTGGTCACTCCTATTTTTGTTTTAAATTTTTTCAAAGATATTACAGGAACTATACCCAAATGTATAGATAGCGTTGCGAATATTATTGGCTATACCTGTAACGGTAGCTTATGGGGAGAGTTTTTCTGAGCTTAAGCTGATAAAAACCTTGCTGCGATCGACAATATCACAATTTCCATTGGCAAACTTGGCAACTTTGTCAATCGAAAATGAAATTGCTCGAAAAAAACATCGACTTTAATAATTTAATAAAAAAGTTCGCTGATAGAAAGGCTACAGGAGTAAAATTTTACTAATTTTATTTGAATAAATGGAAGTTTCTTATAATAAATGGTCTTTTCATTTTATCCTTTGCCTTTTTTCGTATAGGTTTGAATTGCAGTTAGGGGCGCCGTAGAAATCTCGCCCAGGGTGCTGGTAGTGCTAAAACCGGCACTGATAGTATTATTATTATTAAGTCGCTGTCAATTTAGTTATGCTTATGTACTTAGTCCAAGCTCACAAGCAATACTTGAAATTATAGTATCATGCTAACGATATAGGTACCACACGCATAGTGGAATCAGTACTGAATTCATCAATTATAGACAAAATCAGACGGAAATAATGAAACTTATCTATGGTTGCAAAATTGGTCTATGGCTTCCGTTTAAAAAAAAAAACAGCTACCACAGACAAATTGTCTATGAATGGATGAATTCGGATGTGGATTTCACTATGAGTGCAGAGCGACTATATATGTAACGGAAGTTGTTCTCAAAGCTAACCCAGAAATCAAAATAACCAGATAATCTTTATTTTGAATGATTCGCAGAAAATCGAGGCTTAATACTTACATAATAAACTTATAATAATTTCTATATGTGCATATCCCATGTGTATACCGGATCATAAAATCTATCAGGCAACACTCAACCGACGCTTCTAGAACGGAAAGAAGTTCATGTTTTTTCTCAAGGCGTGGCTTTGTGATTATAATTTGATTGCGCAGTTTTTCGCACTTACTTATAGTTGTTATGTTGCTAACCTTAGTATAATATTGAAAAGAAGAATTGCAATAACTTCTAGCTAACGAGAAAGAATAGAAATGGAAGAAACGAGCTTGCTACTTCATTCATGGGGTATTTCGCTTGAAGAGGTGAAAATTTTCCTTGGCAAATTTTAATTGTTAGTTATTCAAATCAATATTTTATTCAAAATATATTTTAGAGTAAAATGTTATGGATAACTAACCCTGTGATTATTTTGTCAGTGGCGTGGGCGGTGTGGTGTTTGATATTTTGGAATTATTGATTCTGATATTTTCGTGGTAAAGCCTAAGCAAAGATAGATTTCCTTCATTTTTCTGAAATCCTGTATGTTGGTCCTATTTTGTAAATATTGAGCAAGCTGTTGGAAATAAAGTTCTTTGGACGTTTCGCCACTGTATGGTCCCTAAACTAAATGTTATTTTATATTTTTAGATAATGATATTTCAGTCGAAAAGTTTAATGACTAGACCTATCTGAAGGAACTCTGTCCTCATATAGGACAAAGAATTACATTAAAAACCTACATCTATGAACTGCTGGATTATTTTGCTGAAACAGAAACAACAGCCAGCGCAATCGACATGAATATTGAATAGGGATGTCAGTTCTTTCAAGAGTAGTAATATACATTAGAAGACCCAAAATTAAGTCTCATAGTCAGTAACATAAATAGACACCCGCTGCCTGAGTTTGATATGAATACATTGTTGCAAACATCGGCCTATGCCAATAGTGTGCTTAATTATTATAAGTCATTTAAGATACTCAATGCAAAGAAGCGCAATATAATGGTGGACATTATCATGGTACAGCACCTTCATCTATATTAATAATTTCGTCAAGGGGTACGGTAGACTCGATCGAAACCTTATATGAATAACAAAACATAAAAAAATATTGATTTCGAGTCGACAACATATATACGCAAAATTCGGATTATGGAGAATTTCGTTAAATTCTAATGGCACTGACAAACAAACCGTAGTTGTCATCTTGGGTATTTAATAAACGTTCCGTTTCATACTAGCTCTTAGATACGCCTCGCCAATCACATCACGTGCGTCGCGCCAAAGAAGTATCCACCACAAAGAACTCTGACTCATGTAACTGTGTAAAACGAAACGTTTTGCCGGAAACATTGAGTGAATCATAACAAAACTAAATACACTAAATACTTTTCTTCAGTCGTTGACGTTTCGCGAAAATATTGTTTTTGACACTTTTATGATATAAGTACTCTTTGTTATGTGTTTTCTTTAAATTAAACCTAAGATTGATCGATTGCGATAACAACCATAGAAAAAATAATACTAACCCTAACCATAGAAGTAAAAGTTTTAGTTCAAATGTCAGTTGCATAGTGACACACATTATGCCGAAAATCGTAAGTATTTCATAAAATCTTTCATTGGTCGTATCTTTGTCTTTGTTTGGTATTTTGTTTGATGATACCTTTACCATTTTGTTAACAGCCGAATCTCCTTGCCTTTGGTAAACATTGTCACAATTGTGGAAAGTGGATGCAGCGAAGGGCTCTTCGTAAAGATGGTAAGTAATATTTTAGTACGTATATAGACAGGTTGTGTTTTTAAGTGAATTTTGTTCTATGTTTTCTTCTTAGGGTGGATTGTAAAATTTTGCATTTAAATAAAGTAAGTACTTATTTACTTCCAGTGGCATGCAATTTTTGTGACGGCAAAATATTTGCAAGAAAATGCAAATGTGCAGTCGATGTGTAGAATGCGACAACATTATATTCGGTAAGAGGCTCAATATTTTTTCTCTATAACCCGACAAATAATAATAAAGGACCACATGCATAGCCTCTGTTGCGGTGTCATGAACACATACAGAAACAGACACGATTATTGTACCGTTTTTCTTGATAATGGAATGGACCCCTTCATGCGCAAGTTCAACTTGAACTTGGCTGGTTCTTATTATACAATTAGACATTATAAATTGTATAATATGTTTTTGCAGATAATTTCAATTATTGCGAGTGTTGTGGCCTAGAAACAATTAGGCAGTTAAGAATAACCAAGGCTCGGGCACTTTCAAACCTTTTTCCAAAAAATCAAACTGCTCCTATTTCATCTGCCTCTACAATACAACCTGACAAGTCCCAAGATTTATTTGAAGACTTTCGGGTAAGTTAATGGTGCAGGTCATCGAGTACAGTAAAATGAAAAATAATACTTATTACCAGATAGAGGTGTGAGGATATACCTACATACAGTACATACATACACAATACTTATTATTATTTGAATATTTGTCTAATATATTTTCTCCTTTAAGGTCGATAACGAAGAGTTGACGTTAATCGAAGAGTCGTTGGTGACTGATGATGTTTCTTCGGACAACGAGAAAAAACAAGAATCAATGCTGTCAGTCAGCAGTTATTTTATTTCTTTAGAAGAAGAGGAGAAAGAAAAGATATCAAATGGCTGGCAGACCCCCGAAGAAACGTAAATATTCAAGCAGATTTAGTACAGAACATCAGCCCCCCAGGACTAACTATGTATATTTAGCACTTTCAAATAACACCATTTAAGTATGAGTACATTCAGTTGGTTCTATGATTTATGAATGTGTTCAATGTCAAGCACTTCATTTTTTAGATGAAAAAGTTAAGAATCATTTTAAAAATTGTTGTCATAATGGGAAGGAATATATAGACCCAGATAGAGCATTGAAGCCAATTCCAGATATATTATTAGATTTATACGAAGGCAATACGTCTGATGCTAATCATTTTAAGGCTAATATACGACAATATAATTCAGTATTTGCAATGGCATCCATAAATTCAAACTTCTTCTCCAGGTTTTTTTACTTATAGGGTACAAGGGCAAATTTATATAAAAACTGGATCTTTGTTTCCGTTGCAAGGTCATAAACCACAATACAACCAATTGTACATAATTGAAGATGAAGCAGCATTAAATGAACGATTATCTGATTCTAGAAATAACATATGTAGAAGTAATATAATGAGGTCCTTACAAACAATGCTCAATGAATCCAATCCTTTTGTCAAAATATACAAAAGGGTGGCTGCAATTTTAGCTGAAGAGGAATTAAAAGCAGCCTCAGAAAATCGACCCAAATATTCGGTATCAATGCAGTTTTATAAACATAAAACTCTTGATTTGCGTCGGTATAACACTCCATCAAATAATGAGGTAGCGGTCATCTTTGTAGGAGAAAACGGCGAACCTCCATTAAATATAGACTTTTCTGTACAAGAATATTCTCAACATTTAACTACACTCAAATCAACCAGTCCCAATATTGACCCTTTAGCCTTTCCTTTACTTTTTCCTAATGGAGAACTCGGATGGCATGAAAATCTTCAACACAGAGAAGAGAGTCGAACTACTCGAAGCCGTCTTACAATGTTACAATTTTATCAGTATAGACTTGCTGTTCGTAAAAATTTTAGCCCATTATTTTTCGCCGAAAAACATTTTCATGAATATTGTGTCTTGGCCTATTATGTTAGGATTGAATCTCAAAGATTATTGTTTCTTCGAATGAATCAAAAACAGCTCAGAGCTGACAATTATAACAATTTAATGGATAGCCTGTACAATAATGATAGAGAAACGGGTCAAGGCATTGGTCAGTCAGTCGCATGCGCGCAGCGGTCGCGAATAGATGCGCGAACGCTAACGGCTAGAATTATGCCGATACGACGCGACGTGAAAATGTCGAATATTGTAAAATGTAACGTGTGTAATATTGTGATTGACGAATTATTAGCGTTCATACAAAATAAACTTTCGTTAATTGATGATGACACCTTAATTCGTCTATGTGTCAGTGCGTTTTCAAGTGAGGAAATCAAAAAATCCAAATGTTTGTTATTCGAGTCTGTTACGACGGATCAGCGAAAAATCTTGCGTAAAGATAGGGGTAAGGAAGTACGAGACCTTGAAGACATAGTATCTTTACTTAAATCAATCGATCCCGAAACGGTGCCAGTGTTTGTCGCACGAAACCTAGAAAAGTTGCCACCGTTAAATCTAGATCACCTGGACTGCACGAAACTCTTGAAGGACCTGGATAAACTCCAAAGAGATGTGGAGTTAGTTAAAACTACTTATGTGACAAATTTACGGTTTGAGGAGTTAAGAATCGATGTTCACAACATGAAGTATGCGTCAGTACCTCAAACACCTTTCGGAAATGTAAATGTAAGGCGAGGGGCATGGATGCATGATAGTGGACCAGTCGGATTATCTACGTTTAGCCAAGAGTCGGTGGAGGATAAAAATGTATATTCTGACTCGGAGACATCGTTAAACATACCGACACAAAATTTATCGAAAGAACCGTTACAAGCGTTGTCTTTTAAATCGAATTGTAGCGATGACAAACCGACATCTGATGTATCAAAAACCGTAGATCAAACATTATCTAACTCACAATTACATATCGATTCTCAAAAACATCCAAAAACGCCAACTCAATCCCCGTTAAATAATAGAAGCAAAGCGAGCGATAAGAGAAATACGGGTGTCGCGAAGGTAGTTACAGCGGAGGCGGTGACGTCAGCGCCAGTGCCGGCAGGTTGCGGAACCGGTCCTAGTATTGATAATGTTGATACGAGTATGCAAGTATTGCAAGCGGGCGATAAGCAGTTGTTTTCGCATACACCTCGACGCGTATCAATTAGCTCGGTGTGCGAAAATGCTAACATAGTACCTGACCGGCAATCTTTTTCGGATATTTTAAAGAAAGAAGGTGAATGGCAAGTAGTCGGGCGCTCGACATTGAAACCAAATTCACGTTATAGATTTTTAGGTAAAAAAGGTTGTGCTATCGCTAGTGGCGGGAAGTTCAAGGCCGCTGACCCGAAGTTACCAATGTTTATAACAAAAGTACACCCCGATACAACTGAGCAAAACATAGTAGACTATATTTACGATAAGACCACAGAGCGAATTACTTTAGAAAAGCTCTCAATTAGAAAAGAAAAGGATCACAACGCATATAAGTTTTGGGTACCTAAAAGTAAGTTAGACTTGTTTTTGAATGAGTCGTTATGGCCTCAAGGTGTAATTTTTAGAAGATTTGTGAATTTTAAATTCAGAAAAATGGAAGGGACTGGCAATACGGCCCTTGGCGGCGCGAATGAACAATTAAATGGGAGATAACAACTCTTTATATAAATTAGTTACCTTTAATTGTAAGGGTGTAAAACGGTCGATCGATAGTGTACGACAATTATGTCAAACATCGGACATAATTGCACTACAGGAGTTATGGCTTATGCCGGATAGTATCTCATTTCTTGGCAGCATCGATGATAATTTCGGCTATACTGGAACATCGGCAATCGATACTACGACCGGTATGCTGCAGGGCCGACCATACGGAGGAGTCGCGCTACTTTGGAATAAAGCGGTGTTTCGTGACGTATCCATAGTGCAATGTGGTAATCCGCGAGTGTGTGGTATCAGTGTATCGCTCGGGCAAAGATCATTCCTGGTGCTAAATGTTTATATGCCAACAGACAAACTGGACAACTTGACTGAATTTACGGACTGTCTTGCGCTGGTAAGTGCTATTGTTAATAGTAATAACGCCGAATCGGTTTACATTCTTGGAGACTATAATGCTCACCCGGGTGAGCGCTTTTACAACGAACTGGCTTGCTTTTGTACCGATCAAGAGTGGGTTTGTGCGGACGTTGAAGCACTGGGCCGGCAGTCTGGAACTTATACATTTATAAGTGAAGCGCACGGATCGAAAAGGTGGTTAGACCACTGTGTGACTACAAAATCTGGCGCGCCTTCTATTACCGATATTTACGTCAAACTCGATGTCATGTGGTCCGACCATTTCCCATTAATTGTAGAATGTAATTTTAATTTTGTTAAGCCTAAAATGTTATGTAATAAAAACTTAGTAGTAAATAAAGTTATATGGGGTGAAAGAAATTCGGAACAAGTAAAATTATATAGCATCCAGTGT
This sequence comes from Cydia pomonella, assembly GCF_033807575.1. Classification (NCBI taxonomy): domain Eukaryota; kingdom Metazoa; phylum Arthropoda; class Insecta; order Lepidoptera; family Tortricidae; genus Cydia; species Cydia pomonella. Next base: position 4,980,929 of record NC_084716.1, read on the forward strand.
CATGACAGGTTAAAAGAAATAGATTTTCCAGAGCCTTTCCGGGACTGCAGTGGCCACTTGTGTAACAACCCTAGTCATCTTATCTTAATTGACAAGCTGTATAATGAAATTATAACCGCTTTGAGTGATGCTGCAACTGTTTCTTATAATTTAAAATTAGTTCGAAATAGAAAACGTGTAATAGGCTGGAATAAATATGTTAGTGCGGCTCACAGAGAGGCTAGGTGTAAGTTTAATCTGTGGAGATGGTGCGGTGAACCGAAATCGGGGCATATTTACGATGATATGCTGGAAAGTCGAAAGATTTTCAAATCGCGTTTAAAGTGGTGTCAGAAACACGAGGAGCAAATAAAAATGAATATCATTGCGGAACATCATTCTAGGCGCGATTTCCGTAGTTTTTGGAAATCTACCAATAGATTGAATGGTAAGCCCGGTCTGCCTGTGAGTGTCGATGGGGTGAGCGAAAGTGGGTCTATAGCTGAGGTATTTAGGGAACACTTTACAGTTAAGTCACCTTTAGGGCCGTCGCAGACTTGCATGGCCGACTCTGGGACCTGTGGACGGGAGACGACCGCTCAGTTTACAGCAAAGGATGTAAAAATGGCTTTAAATTCTATTTCTAGAGGGAAGTCGCCTGGCCACGATGGTCTCAGTGTTGAGCATCTGCATCATGCCGGTCCGCACGTGAGTCGAGTGCTGGCGATGTTTTACTCGTTTTGTATAGGACACACTTACTTGCCGTCTGAAATGATGAAAACTGTAGTGGTTCCTATCGTAAAAAACAAAACAGGTGATGTGAGCGATAAGTGTAACTATAGGCCCATTTCGCTTGCCACCATAGTGGCGAAGGTGCTAGACGGTCTGCTCAATTTCCAACTAGACAGGTGTTTAAAAATTCACGACAATCAGTTTGGGTTTAAACCAGGCCTGTCGACCGAAACCGCTATTTTGGCATTGAAACAGACCGTTAGGTACTACACAGACCGCCGAACAGCTGTCTATGCCTGTTTCTTAGACCTTTCAAAGGCATTCGACCTTGTGCACTATAACATCTTGTGGCAGAAGCTTGACGACATCAACTTGCCAGCTGACATTAGTGGGATTTTTAAATTCTGGTACCACAACCAGGTTAATGTCGTCAGATGGTCGGAATCTTTTTCTCAGCCATATGGACTGGAATGTGGTGTACGCCAAGGTGGGTTAACCTCACCGAGGCTATTCAACCTATATATTAACGCACTGATAGAGGAGCTCAGTAACACTCGTATTGGCTGCCATATCGATGGAGTTTGCGTAAATAATCTGAGCTACGCCGACGATATGGTGTTGCTGAGTGCCTCGGCGTGCGGACTGGCTAAGCTCATCTCTATATGTGAGAAATACGCTTCTAGCCATGGTTTGCTGTATAATGTAAACAAAAGCGAATGCGTTGTCTTTAAGGCCAGAGGTAAAGCTACACCCAAGTTTCCAAGTGTCAAACTAAATAGCCATCCGCTACGAATAGTGGATCAATTTAAATATTTGGGACACATGGTTACCTCTGACCTTAAGGACGACGTAGATATTGAACGCGAACGCAGAGCGTTGTCCGTCAGAGCTAATATGATAGCTCGCAGGTTTGCTCACTGTTCCAAAGATGTAAAGGTCACCCTTTTTAGGGCTTACTGTACAACCTTCTACACAAGCAACCTGTGGGCTGATTATACTCGTAAACGGTACAGCGCTCTGCGTGTTCAATATAATAACGCTTTCAGAGTGCTGATGGGTCTGCCCAAATTCTGTAGTGCATCGGGGATGTTCGCGGAGGCGCGGGTAGACTGCTTCTACACCACCATGCGCAAGCGAGCGACATCCCTTGTGCGCAGAGTGAGGGCCAGCTCCAACAGCATTCTGAGTATGTTAGCAGAAAGATTGGATTGCATGTATTTGAATAACTGCTGCTTGATACACGCACGCAGTAATAAATAATTGTACAGTGTAGTTATTAAGTATAGTTATGTATAGATAGTTATAGTTCTAACACTTGGATAAGATTTACTAACACAATGATCCCCGATGGTCTTAAATAAAGAAATAATAATAATAATAATAATAATAATTGGTAAAATGATAAAATTGTCATCAATTCATGTAGGAAGTCCCCGGCACATGATGCAAAATTATCAGGATTCCATGGCAATTGTATGCAAGTATGGTAAACCAGACTTATTTATAACATTTACGTGCAATCCGAATTGGCAGGAAATACTAGATATTTTCCAAGGCACTAAAAAAGAACATAGACCCGATTTAATTGCCAGAATTTTTAAACTTAAATTGGAGGAACTTTTAGATGACATTACAAGGAAACATGTTTTTGGAATACCGAGTGCGTGGTTTTACACCATTGAATTTCAGAAACGTGGGCTTCCACATGCTCATATGCTTATTATTCTAAGAAAGATAAACCAAGGTCATCAGAAGATTACGATAAATTTGTGTGTGCAGAAATACCTGATCCAGATAAAGACCAGGAACTTTTTCAGACGGTGTCAAAAAACATGATCCATGGGCCATGTGGCCCTGGATATATGGATGAGATGGATCACCTGGGAGTTTTTAATAAAAGAAAACGAGGTAACAGCTATAGTCATTGTTGATGCATTTACGAAATTTGTTAACATCACTCCGGTGCGAGATACAAAGTCAACTACCTGTGTTCGGGTTTTAAGGGAGCACATCAGTTACTTGGAGGCCCCAGCCCGACTAATTACTGACCCAGGCACCAGTTTTACTCGAAGCAAGTTTAAAGACTACGTGGAAAATACAGGAATAAAACATATTTATAACGCTGTAGCAACACCACGGGAAAATGGACTAGTGGAACGGTATAACCGCACAATACTGGCATCTTTGGGAGCAATGAACTACGACACCCCGGGGCACGTGGGATAGCTATTTACCAGATATTCAATTAGGAATAAATATCACTATACATTCTTCCACTAAGAAAACTTCGTCAGGACTTCTATTCGGCAGGCGAGTTACAAATCCTTATGAAGGCATATTGAATGATGTTTTTGACGATTTAGGTAGCGGCGTCATAAAGCGCAGTTTAGAAGAAGTGCGCCAAGAAGCTAAAAGCTTAATCGACGATCAACAAATCAAAGACAAAGATAAGTACGATAAGCAACATATAGAAAAAAGAACTATCGAGGATGATCTTGCTTACATGAGCCACTCCTGGTCTGGATGGACTGTCTAAAAAATTAGAGGACCATATCGAAGTAAGAAGGAAATACCTTCCAAATGATAGGTTACATAATAGAAGACACACCAAACGTTACACTGAGAAAAATAATGGCTAACATGTCACAAAATACGCTTTGTCATGTTTCCTTTAGTTACGGGCACAATAAGTATTGTAATTGTAAAAAGTGAGTATATTTACTATAACTTTTTTGTTGTCAAATATTTATTGCAGTATTAACAAGTCGTATTTTGCCACAGAATAAATATTTTGTTAGATTTGTTAACTTGACAACTCTATTTTGGGATTTTAACACGTTAAACACCTACTCAACAAAGCGCATTTGTGAATTAACCTAACCAACTTTAATATGAATACGGTAACAAAGTCAACTACTTAAAAAAGCGCATTTGTATCTGCATTAAATGGTTTTATTGTTATATTGATAACGTAGAAAATGGCTTAAATGCAATAATAAAACGCACAAAATGGAGGGGCGGCGGAGAACGGAAATGTGTTGCGAATTTAACCATATATGCGCGTCCATTTGCAAATAGCCGCCGCCAGTGATGCACGGGCCACGGGTAAAGTAAATAGGTTAGGTACAGTGAAGTACCGTCAGCAGGTACTTCCATTTTATTAAATTCTCACAGTATGGTTGGGAAAACTAAATTTACAACAAAATTAATATTCGTTTCTTACTAAAGCAATGTGGTGAAGTGTAGGTACAGTCAGCCAGATTTATTGATGTAGTTTTTTTCTTCTTCTCGATTTACTTACTAATAGCGATCTTCGAATCTTAATGTAGTGGTGCTACAGCCGCTTCCTCCAGGAGTTGAGTTTATTATCCATTTCCCTTATCTGTTATCTCGTCTTAAATCGAGTTTTCTCCTTATGTTGTAATTTAGATGGAGTATATACTTAGTTATTATTTTGCTATCGGTGATTGCGCGTTTTGGTTGTTATTTCGGTACGAATTTATTTATATTTATTGTGTGCAGGAGTTTATTTACGTAAGTGTCCGGACCGGAGGGGTATACCTTTCGAATACGCGTGTTACTTTCTTTCGATCGTGTCTGAGCAAACGTGACGCAGACGCGTGGTTGTTGTGTTGGTGGACGGAGAGGACGATTTAAAAGTCTCTTCGCGTGTTTTACTGGGATGCTGGCGCTTTAAACCAGCATTCCATTCTTCGCTGGCTGGACGGGTTCTCAGCGGATTTTAAACCGTGAGGCTCTTAATAGCAGTGTCGTATTCTTGTTAACGCTTTGCGGTACGACTTAAATCATAGGCGTGAACGTTAATGTTGATGTTAGGGGGTTGTTCTGTGGTAAACGCCTTTGTATGGTAAAGCACAGCTGGTTAGAAATAGAAACGTATATTTGGTTTCATTAATAATGTTACATGGTTAATTTCTTCATTGTTATGAAAGCCAGAATTGTTGCATTACATCCTCTCATTTATGATCATCACATATAACAAAATTATTGATTAAGCGCTGACTTTGATTACCTTGACTGCATTGATCAGTCATACCACCACCTACAATATATCCAAATTAGTACATTACGATACAAGTGCGAAAAATAGGAAATTCGAAACGAGTGGCGATAAATTAAAACACGACCGAAGGGAGTGTTTTAAATCGACACGAGTTGCGAATTACCTATTCGCACATGTATCGTACAACGTTTTACAGTACATATGGCCCTTTAAATGTTCGACACAGTAACGTAATATGCTACTTCTCGCTCTAGTGCTATAAAGTAGCCCCATATGTACTGTAAAATGTATTTTGCAATAGTGGCCCACTTGGAGTTCCAATTTTGCCATCTAATAAGGTTTTGAATAAAACCTCAGCTCCCAAAAGCAGTAATATTTCACCTGGGATATGGAACTCACTATCGGCCAAAACAACATCATTGGGTATTTTCATTTTTGACAAATCAATTGGTTGAAGAGATAAATCTGGTGTGATGGTATTGACCACATGGCATTTGACTTGCACTTCAATATTGTTCACTAGAGAGTGTACACTAATATTGACATTATTTCATTTTTTTGTTATTTTTACAAACTCTTATAAAGTTTGAATTTTGGCATATTGGTTTCAAATTTAACCTTTCTACCAGAGATGTCGATATAAGAGAGCCCATTGCCCCACAATCCAATAGCGCTCTGATAACTATTTCTTGGCCCCTTTAATACCTTTACAGTGGGGAGCAGAACATCATCAGCGGAGGTTTGCAAATGATTGTTAACTACAAGATCACTTGCATCTTTGTGTAACAAAGAATTGTTCTTCTCCTTACATGTCAGGCATGAAAAGTTAAATCTGCACTTACCTTCATGTTTTCTTAAACAATTAGTACATAGTTTTTTGCTGTTTACAAAGTTGAGAAGGTCTTCTATAGGAGCCATCTTAAATTTAGGGCAAGCATATATAGCATGACTTGATTGATCACAGTATAAACAACTATTGGTTGTGATAGTGGCAACATTGGTCACCTTTGGAGAGTACGATGTGAACTTTTTAAATGTTTTAAATTCAGACGCACTCCCAGTGCTACTATCTTCTAAAGCAATTGCACGCTTGTCTAGAAATTCAATTAATTCAGCAATGGTTGGCAAATTATCCTAGCCTTATTATCAAAGCGTTTTTGTAACAGATCAAGTGACTCTTTGTATGAGTTATAGACCAGAGGCAGATTAATAATAACTGGCAATGCTTCATCAGCTAAAAATTTCCTTAAATAAAATAATTTTTGGACATCTGAGAGTGAGGCATTCTTGTCAACAACAGCCTTGAACAAATCCGTAAATATTTTGTAGTCTTTCCCATTAAAAATTGGGATGTCAATACAAGGCAACTTTGAAGTATTTTTAGGACTATTTGTACTTGAAGCCTGGCCCTCAGATGGTTTTAAGTTATTGACTTGTGCACTTAACTTTGACAGCACTGAAAAGTATCGAGATTCTACAAGTTCAACGTTTTCGTCGTCATTCTCATCAAGCGTTAGAATGTCCACTTGGAGTGTTTCATACTTGGTGTTTAGTTTTTAATATCATATTTCGGAACGCATCCTCAAAATTGTTTCGTTCGACACATTTGTCATCTTTTTCATTCACACCATTTTTATCATATATATATCTCGTTCGGGGAAAGTTTGGGGCATGCGCTTTGGAGACAAGATTTTGAAATTGGAAATAAAACGAAAAGAAGAAAATGTGAGAGAGACTTGATTTTGCCGTGGATTTGTGAACACGGAAATTTATTTGACAAGAAAGATTTTGCGGTGAATTTTATATATTCATATTTAGAAGACGGACTCAATATTGAAAGCGGAATAATTATACAGTGAAAAACAAGCCAAGGCCTGCACAAGCGCCACGGGGGTGAGTGTAGGGCCTTTAATTTTATTTTTAGTTTCCATCTGTTTTCACCAAGAAACGGGTGTTGAATGTCCGAGGCGCCAACAAAAGTATTAGCGGCACCTGAACCAGCGCATTGTATTTATGAAGGTCTAAATCCTCGCCGATCGCCGGCTGGAAGGCTTTCGAACCACTTGGAGTGATAAAGGTATTTATCAATTTTTCTTTCCGAGTCTCTAGCATTTCACAAGACGCGGATGTTAACTTCTCATTATCACTGGTAAATTGTTCCATTCTAGTCACAGTACCTTTAAGCAGACCGCGGGCAAACCGCAGCCTTTTTAACTCGTCATCCGGTGGCATGACGAGAAAACGCAGTTCACCATACACGACGAATCGTAGTAAACCGAAGCGAGAATACAATAAATGCGACTCACTTGCCACTTATTGTACCACTATAAACTTATCACTTGGCACTTATTTTTCATTCAAATAAAATTTGTATTACACCGGCCTCCGTTAACAAATGCCGATCGCACTATAGGGCAAACTGCATCTTGCTTTTATACGGTCTCCAGACCGGCCGCACTCAGGATTATATCATTTTTACTTAGGAAGGACCAAACAAGCTGTATGTATAGTAAAACACAGCTAGTTTATTTCGTTTCATTAAAAATGTTACATGGTCAATTTCTTCATTGTTATGGAAAAGACCGATGTTTTTAGTGTCTTCACATTAAAACTAAAATAAAAAATGTGGCAAGTTTGAAACACTTTTACCCTATACAAACTATTGAAAAATTATCTTTATGTTAAAAATATTATTTAACACTAAGGTGTAAGCGTTATCCGCAAACATCGGATTTTGTGTGTCAGACTGACAGTCTTGCGTCGTCTTAGACGGAGTTTGTACAGTCGACTTTTGTGTGTCTAGTGTTTATGGACGTTACCGTCTGCCTGTCGTTCAGACACAGCTGGTTTATCGTATCGTTGTTGTTGTGGTATTGTCTTATCTCTGCTTTCAGATCTGTGTCGACTTAAGGCACGGCCTGATAAGAACGCGTTATTTGTATTGTTTATATTAGCAGTCACCGATCTTAGTTAGTTAAACTTCACTTGGCTATATGCCTTCTTCCGCCATATCTCTTGGACGCGTAACCCGCGGCCTGGACTGTTCGTTACGTCACCAAGAAATATACGTGCTGTAGCTTAGACTGCTTAGAGCTTTACTTGCAAACGTTAAGTTTCTTATAAATTAGTTTTGATAGTGCGTGGGTTCGATTCGAGTGGTGTTTTTTTTTTTTTATTTAATTTATTTATTTTGAGTGTGGATAGATTTTTGGAGCTGGAGACTAGCTCAAAAATTTTGCCTATGTCAAAATTTTATTTGGGGAGGGATGTACTGTAACAATACATTTTTTTAGCCTCTGGGTTTCTTAAATGCAAGTGTTGGTGGTCATTAATTTCCTTTAAAAATCTAGGTCATCTAGCGGGAGGCCGGGATGTCGCTTGCACGTGTTGAATCGATTCGTTGTCGAACACGTATTAGTTGTCAAAAGGATAGGTAGATGGCGCTGCGTGGGAATTCCTTTTAATTCATTTTAAGCAAATAGCTATTTAATTTATTCGTTAAAATGACAACTAAATGAGATATTTTATTACTATTCATCTTTCCTCTTTCGGAATTGGTTATTACTGTTCAGTTTTGTATTGACGCCGTTTTTGATAAGCTGTATTTCTTTTCGTGCGTGAAATGGACCGCAGGTTGGTAATTCTCTGTGGTACGGTTGACAGCTGCAAAGGTGAATTTGTTCTGATTGGAGATCGTCGCTGAAGGTTCGCGCACGGGTTTTTTCCCAAAAATAAGGTTAAAAGCCGTGATGATGTGCAGAATCTGCTTCCATCGCCCATTTGACCCCGGCACAAAATACCATTATTAATTCTGTGAGTTGAAGAGCAACCCATCGCGTGCCCCGGCCCGGGTGTTGAAATAAGCTGCACAATTTCCATGCCAGCCTTTTATTCACCAACGGGGTTCATGGCGGGGCGCTAGGTACCTGGCAAGCTCGCGCGGTCTACGAGCACCTGCCTCATGCACCGGTAACCCAAGCTAGTACCAGCGGTAGAGAGCTGTCGCTGACCGTTTCGTTTCGTAACCATCCGTCCAGGCATTACATAGGACGTGGTTGCTGTGGAAAAATTCCCGACGTTTGGAGGTTAGACCCATCCGTTATTAACCGTTTAACATTTGGACCAGATCGACTGGCCTTGGCGCCCATATGCATATCTTGTAATTTCTAAATTTAGTGTCACAGTGGGCTGTTTCTACCAAAATTTAAATATAAAGAGTTCGTTAACCCCTATTTGTTCCCTGAAGCTTTAATCTAAAATAATAAGTAACGTAGCGTCTATGCAACCAATGCTAGCCGGATATTATTCTGTACCATTTGTAAGAAACTTTTAGATAATATACTTAAGATTACCTTAACTGTGGAATGTTCGCGATATTGTTGCCCGGGTTCTTCTAATCTCGGTGGTTTCTAATAAAAGCTTGTTATTTACCATTGTAGTTTACATTACATCTTATTCCTTTAGATTACTTACCCCAAAATATTACTTGTAACACTCTAACTAAAAACTTTACGAAGTGGCAAAAAGAAAAGCACGCTTCTTCATTTTCAGAAAGTATATTCCTAGCATATTTCAACGAACTTTCGAAAACTAAAATGCCATCTACGCTATGGGCAATATACTCTATGTTGAAATTCACAGTCAATATAAAGCATAATATTAATATAAAAAGATACTCAAATTTAACTGCCATGCTCAAACGAAAGTCCGATGGCTATAAAAGCAAAAAATCTCAAGTATTCACTACAGAAAATATCCAGACGTTTTTGAATGATGCTTCGGAGGAAATATATCTAGTGACAAAGGTATGTAAAACCTTTTTTTACGTTAATATGAACATTCACATTTTACATGTTTAGTGTTTATAACTACCTAATACCTAACAACTATCAAAGGTTAAGTATTCAAGTTCAAAGTATTTACCTACCTATTTCTTGTTGCAGGTGGCACTTATTTTAGGTGTGAATGGTGCTTGCCGTACTATTGAGTTATACAACTTGACAATGAAAGATGTAACCCGTCATGAAAACGAATTTTGTATTAAATTACGGGATACGAAAACCAAAATAGGCAGAGTTTTCGTTGTGAAGGATGAATATGTATCAATTATTCAAAAGTACCAAGCATTACGGCCTGCTTCAACAAGCTCTGACAATTTTTTTTTTCAGTACAGAAATGGAAAATGCTATAACCAAGCTATTACAAAGTGTCGCAGTTTCCCAACGATATCGCTACCTTCCTCAATTTACCGAACAGCGATAGCTTTACAGGTCACTGCTTCCGACGCACATCGGCTACTTTATTAGCTGATTCTGGAGCTAATTTAATATCACTAAAACGCCTCGGAAGCTCAGGTCAGTCCATGCCATGGACGATTTTATGAAAGGCTGGTCGGCATTGTGAAGAATTGCATGAAGAGAACCTTAGAAAAAAGAGTTCTAAATGACTCACAGCTAAGTACAGTTATCAAAGAAATCGAAGCTGTGGCGAATTCACGTCCACTTTCTTGTGTTGGGTCTGATATAGAATATGTTTTTAAACCGGCAGACTTTCTAACCTACGGGAAATGTATAGCGATTGAGCCTTCTATACAAAATTCCTATCCAGGTGGTTCAGTCACAAAGGAAAATCTAATAGAGGCATGGAAGTTTCTAAGACAGTACCTTTGCAGTCTACGTGAAAGGTACCAGCATTCACACAAAGAATCCCGAGTTAAAACTAATCAAAGCCCTCATATTGATGACTGTCCAAATTAAGGGAGACTCAAAAAACAGAGAGAACTGGAAGATAGGCAAAATACGCAAGTAAGTATAACGGGTTAGCACTGATTGACTAGCACGTTCTTTTAGCATAGTAACAATTTATGTTTTAATTCAGTGGTTCTTAACCGGTGGCCCGCGGACCACTGGTGGTCCCTGGAGGCATCCGTGGTGGTCCGCGAAGCCATCCGAAAGTTTGTACTATATTTCTGTAAAGCCCTACTATTTACGGCGAAAATGTGGTTGTAATGACTACCATTGCGTACGAATTAATCATAATTTAAAAAAAAAGCTTGTCGTCATTCCAAGAAAAATAACCATCGACATACGCATATGTTTGGGAGCGGGCGTTACACACCGCGGGCGTCGGGTCAGATTGACCGCGGCCTAAGTAGGCTAGGCACTTAGGCAGGTACAGCGTCGTTACTGTTATATCGAGTCAGAAAATAAAGACGTGTGATATTAAGCATGCTTGATAAATAAAATACAGCAGTAGTTATTATTTATATTTACCTATCGTCACTCATAAAAATGGTAAATAAATTAATTGAAGAACAGTGTTCGGATATGAAACGCCATATTCAAGAAAATATTACACTGCATTTGGTAAACATGTAAAAAGAGATGCTGCGTTACTTTCCTGATTTGGAAGACAAAGGCATACGGAAATTAATCCGTAACCCTTTTATTCTCAATGTGTCTGAGGTGCCGGATGACATACAAGAGGAGGTAATCGAATCGCAATGTATCAGCAATTTGAAAGATATATTCGAATCCGGAATTAATATTGAAGATTTTTGGGCTCAAACAGCAGTATCTTTCCCAAAAATAATTTATGCGAGCAGGGATTCCCATCTCTACTAGTGATCAAAAACAAACACCGAAATCAGTTGGATCCCAGTGCTGACATGAGGTTGGCGTTGAGTAGCACTGGACCAAGAATCGAGAGATTGGTAAAGGGCATGCAGTCGCAAAAGTCCCATTAAAAAGGCTATGATATTTTATTTGATTAATTTAAACATGTTGACCAAGAAAATCAAAAATGTATGTGATTTAAAACCAAAAGGTTAAGCCCTGGCAACCTTACTCACCGGCAGGAACACAACACTATGAGTAGGGTCTAGTGTTATTTGGCTGCGGTTTCCTGTAAGGTGGAAGTACTGCCTCAGTTGGTCACTAGAAACGTCTAACTTTCATCTTATTGTCACTCAACTAAATAATAGATTATTAGTTTATTAAATAATACATATTTCTGATTTTTAGTAGTATATTTTACGTAACAAGTATTTATTTTTCTACGCGTCAATAGGTAAGTTATCTAAATTTGTAGTGATGTATAAAAACTCCCTGTATGTTAAATTACGTCACTTTTGTGTCAACGGTATGAAATGTACGGGCCCTGATTATGATAATGTATGCATGTATTAATTTTGTTATTTAGTAACAGGTTAGTCATAATTATATTGTACTCGTACGTCCGTGATGGATAAACTGTTGGTTCTTAATTGAATTGTGGCGCCACTGTGCCACCACTGTCGTGCAATCATTCATAATTTCACACCTCTCGCGCGCAATTATCAATTTGTTGCTTAATCTGTGCCCAGTCGACTCGCGCGACCAATCAAAGCCCGTCACCCTTCCGCGGGTCGCTCTGATTGGTCGCGCGACCCCGGGTTCACAATATGGCGTTTTAGCCCTAAAAAATACTTCTCGAAGTTTCCTCGGTTTCCTTTCTTCTGCTCGCGACCGCCGCCCAGAGCGCATCATCATCGCCCCACGACATGTGTTCTATGCAATACGAAAATACAAGTATTCTCCAACTCGACTTGTTTCACTTTGAGGTCTTCGAGACTAACCTATCACCCAAATCTGGTGACCCCGCGCCCACGTCGAAGTCCCCGCGCCCCTGCGCAAATCACAGCGGCGCTCACACAGGCGCCCGCATCGACGGAGGCACGCCCTAAAGTGCCCGACTACGTTTTTCGCACACGCCCGCAGCGCTTCGTCGCCACGTGTTCTCAACCGACGTGCCGCGCCCCGGCGAATAAAGTAACATTAATTTTATATTATTTAGGTTATAGGTAAGTTTTTAGTTAAAAATGTCGTTAGATGAGTTGACTGAGAAAATTAACGCTCTACAAGAGCAAAACAATACATTGCAGCAACTTGTAGCCAAACACACAGAGGGCTCCCCTAGTTCAGAGCCCAAAATTGACAGCTTCAGTTTTGTTAATAAGTTAGCAGTGCGTTTGCCCCCTTTTTGGTCAGACAAACCGATCGTGTGGTTCGCCCAGGCAGAGGCACAATTCGCTTTGGCAGGCATTACTACTGACTTAACAAAGTACAATCACGTTATAGCTCAACTCGACACACGACTGGCAGCGGAGGTCGAGGACATTATAATCAACCCTCCCAAGGAGAGCGCGTACCAGGCATTGAAGGCGGAGCTGGTTCGCAGGTTGTCGCGCTCGGATGGCGAGAGGGTGCGACTGCTCATCCGCAACGAAGAGCTTGGTGACCGTCGGCCGTCACAATTTCGTCGACATCTGAAATCATTAGCCGGTGAGTCCCCAGACACTAGTATGTTAAAGCAACTGTGGCTGACACGCCTACCAAACCATGTCCTGAGGTGTGCGTGGTAGTGTAAGATATAGATATAAGTTGATGATGTACGTTGAGTTAGTGACAATACAGACGCTCGCGAGTAAGCACTTGTGTTTGATTACACCTCTCAGTCCCATACATGCCACATGGCGACCGTGACCTCGAGGGCGGGCTCCGCCGGGCCGCACGATGTTAGTGTCAGCGTTTTCGCCATCTCAGTGTGAGCGTGATTATTACAATATGGACTGCGTAAGCGACAGTACCTCAGACTATTAATACGATTACTAGGGTGGTCCTTATATGGCGAAAAAAAATTTTTTTTTTGATTTTTTAACGGGGCACCATTTCTTTTGATTATTTAACATGAAAATAGGTAACAGTATTTTTTTCATGATTTTTGGACAATAATTAGAGGTCGCTACCGCAGCTTGAACTTTGTAAAATAAAATTAAACAAACGTATTACATGCAAAATCAGATTTATTGGAAAAAAACTCTTTCAAGTGTTAAACATTGCAGTTACAATATCTAAAACAGATATCTTTATCAACTACACAATCAGGTATCCATGACACAACAACAACATAAATAACAAATTATGATAAAAGGATGGATTTCTGGGTGTTGGGGTACTTTTTTCGGAATTGTTTTACTATTAAAAGCAAATACTGTTTTTGGTCTTCATTAGTTGTTAATAGCTTATTGTACTCCTCCATCAATGCCACTCCTCGTTCGGCGATGTCATTTACCACCCGCATGGATTGTACTATTTTTTTTGCCGCTTTAAAGTCTTCGTGGCGTTTCCAATTTTTAACATCTTTGCTCAAAAATCGTGATGAAATGCCAAGTATTTGGAAGAACCTTAAAGAGTTACTTGTCACAAAGTCATCAATATCTTTTTCCATGATATGCATCTAGACTTATTCTCTTGGGACAATACTCCAGCCCTTCATTCTTTAGTGCAATGACCATTTTTTTCTTATATCAATTGAAAGCTTATCGTCGAAAAATGCAAATGAAACAAGTCCTTCACATAAGTACCATAAATGACCTAAAAACTTTTTCAAAGCAACGTTGGCCATCGCCAGATTAATATTTTTAAAGGTTATGAGGTCTTTCAGCAGTTGCAAATCATTTCGTGGTGCAAATTGCTTAGCAGGTGCTTGGAACCAATACTTCACGTATATGACGACAGTAAAAGGACAAATATCATTTACTGCTTTTTCTTCTCTTTTGGTCATTTTAAATTGATGCCGAAACATAAATAATTTTAAACAGTACATCGCTTTTGCCGTCCAACGAGCACGGTGAAGCCCAGCAGACATTCTGAATGAGACTCCACTGTCAGGAATACCTCCCAAATAAATTATTGTGAGATTCAATAGCTCTCTATAATCATCACGCGGTTGGTATTCACGCAATTGATCTTGTGCGAAAGAAATCATTTCTGAAGAGACATTTTCAACATATTTGGCAGAGCTGGGATCAGAAATAACAGTCTTGTAATCCTTAGGATCAATATTGGTCCAATTCTTTTTGAACCTTTTGAATATCAAAATTTCTGGGCCACTAGATGGACCAAGGGCTTGATTTGCGATGGCTTCTAACATAATTTCGATTATGTGATGTCGACAGGCGAGCCAAAGCATATCTTTTTCCATTTTTGGTTCTAAAATAACGCAGCATCCGTTTCGCAGTCCAGTGTTAACGGCCGTTGTGTCAAAACAGAAACATTTAACTTTGTCACTTAATCCCCATGTTTTGACACATTTTCTTTATTTTTTTAAGTTTCTGCCACTCTTTGAAGCGGTATTCAATTTTGGCTATTACATGTTTCTTTAATCTTGTTGGTATTGCAGCTTTTTCCCATATGGTCAAGACGGAATGGGCACTCGCCGTCGCAGACTCTCTTATAGTTTTTTTTTCAACGGTTTAAAGTAAAAAAACAAACTTAGCACTTCACGTATTGAGGGCAATTTTGTTTGCTTCAAATTTGGTGTTAACTGGCCTATAAGCCAGATGTTAATTGTATTTCGCGTTGACAAGCGTATTCCACTGCTTGTAGACGCCATTGCAACACTTTACAACTATACGCTTGAGGATTACGTGCACACTCTCGCAATAACGAAAATGGACTGAAGATCGTTCCACGCGGTCGCGTCGCGGGGGTGTGAGACGGGGGTGGAGGACGCGTCAGTGCATCGCTAGTAGGCAATAGTACTTGATTTCATTTAACAACTCAAAATTTTATAATAAAAACGCAAGAATAAATAGTTGGCGTTATTCATAAAATTGTTATTTTTTTAATATTTTTCAAAACTGTGACCTTCAGTAGCGACCTCTAAAACTAGATAAAAAAAAAATAAAAAAGAAAAGTGTGGAAATAACTAATGCTAAATAACAATTTGAAGGGGTGCCCCATTTACTTTTCAGAAATCGAGAAATAAGGACCACCCTAACGATTACGGTCAATTTTCGTGTAGAAAAAATACAGTAACTCGGGCGTGATGGGACAAGGATACAGCAAACAGGAGGAGAAAGAAGTTGTGATCACCCAGAATGCGGTTGGATCGAATGATGCGACGGACACGAGCGAGCATCACACAAATGTCAATAACATCCTTATAAGCGTTCTTTTCGTCGTACTCGCCCTCATCGGTTGCTGCGTCCTGTACAAGTTTTTCAAGAAGGCACAGCAAAAATACATACACAAAGAAGTCAGGAGACAAGTTTGGGCACGATTGCAAGCTAGGCTGTCCATGAGGAAGTCAGTTCCGGCCAAGGACGACGAGGAGGAAGGCGCATAAGTGGAGGATGAAAGCGCGACGTTTTACGTATAGTGTGTGTGTGTGAAGTGAAAAGTGTCGGGAGTGAAAAGCGTCGGAAATGTTAAGGGTATGAATTTAGAATTACAAACTATATATAATAAGTTAGAAAATATACGCATATACCTACGAAAATTAGGCGAGGCTAGAAGGCAACTAAAACAAGGTCAGGAAAAAATTGACAATGCACAGTTGATATATGAGGACTATCGATCTTTAATCAATTCTGTTAATTTAGATGATCTGTCTGAGCCCGAGGAGTGTTATATTTTAGAATTATTATGTGAAAAACTAGATAAAGCTTATAGTAAAATTTTACAATATAAAGTCTTAGAGTGTGTAACCGAAAAACCAATTAAAATGGAGAAAAAATTCGAAATAAAAGAAGCGAACAGCTTAATAAATAGCTATTTTGGACGGCAAGGAGGAGATCGTGGAAAAATTGATCTCCGGTATTGAAATGCTAGACAGTATATTGAACGAAAGTTGCGAGAAAAAAATACTAATTTCATTTGTCCTTAAAACACGAATTAATAAAATTGCGCAACTAAAACTTAAATCGAGTTATGAAACTGTTGTCGATTTAGTGACTGATCTACAAAAACATTTGTTGCCGAAGAAATCCGCAGTCTCTTTACTTGAACAATTAAATAACACAAGGCGATATGTCTATTACTCAATATGGTGATAAGATCGAGGAGTTGTTCATTGGCCTAACGATAGCGCAAGCCGACGGGAAACCCGAAGCGCGCGATGTCCTTAGACCAATCAACGAGTCCTTAGCTATAAAGAAATTCACGGACGGTTTGAGGAACCGCCGTCTTAGTACCATTTTAGCTGCCCGAGAATACACAGAATTAAAAGAAGCTGTCAGAGCTGCCCAAGACGAGGAGCTGGCGCGACCCCAGCCCGAGCCAGTAGTCATGAACATGAACTACGGCTACAGAAGAGGTTTCCAGCAGCCACAGCGCTACAACTGGCGTGGGCGCGGACCCACCAGCTACCAACCCAATCGAGCCAGAGCCTACCACAGCCCATGGATACCACGCTATCCCACTAATAGAGGTACTGTACCTAGTAATAATTTTCACAGGGACCGTGGACAACGTACGTATTTTAGGGGACAATCCATCCTCACCAACCATTCGGAAATAGCTTTAAAAAAGTTAGCTGACTTGGCCGATAGCATTCTCGAAGTGTGCGTCCCCACGACAGTTACCACCGATCAGGGCCGACAATTCGAATCAAACCTCTTCAAGCGCCTGATGGACATGCATGCCATTACCAGAAACCGGACTACAAGCTACCACGCACAAGCTAACGGTATGGTAGAGCGACAACATCGCCAGCTTAAGGCGGCCCAGATGTGCCACAACGACACCTGGACCAGGGCCAGGGCTATGACAGTATAACTCCCAAAACGGCCGATGCAGCGCTACCATCGCCCCTCCCCTCGCCCCGCCACCCCAGCCCCCTCCTTCGCAGCAGCCATTATACATTTGAAAAGTTTTGACGACTTTATTGTGCCGAATTTCAAAGTCGAGTACGTTGGTGTGTAGTGTATCTCCTCGCTTTTTCGCTGAGTTGAGATCCTAAATATCCAAATTCTCCTTTGCTGTTCGGAACAATACTTTGTTATTGTGCTGCGGTGTCGGTTGTGCAATAATAAATAACCATGAGACTTAAGTGTTGTGTTGGTGGGTGCAATGCAACAAATGAAACACATCGACTCTTCTTCTCGGTCTATCAAAAGAGCAACTGCTCAGGAAACGTGTGTGTGAAAAACATTTCGACAAGCAGCAGTTTGACGCAGAAGGCAAAATACTTCGGTTTTCTTACCCTTGCCTATTTAGGGATGATGAAATAGCACACGGTGAACCTCTTGCAGCACTTGGAACTGGTGAGTACCTACCCACTTCTACTTCTATCATAACTACGTAAAGAAAGATTTATTAACACGTGACTATGTACTTGACTTTTTACAGTTCATGCTTAATTACCATATATCAATACGAAATTCTTATTTCGTTCTTATTTCACCGTTGAACACGCCCTACGATTAAATAATAAAACTATTGAATTAAAGCTATGTATAGATTTCGTTTCTTGGATTATAATATTTTATAATATTGTTTTTTAGTGCCACATGCTCTGAGTGACCACAATTATTTTAAAGACCAAGATGATGAGGACGACACAATTGAACAAACACTTGTCATAGGAAGGCCAGGTATGTGTTTTATACCTACTATTATTATAAATGCGAAAGTAGGGGAGACCGAGGTAAGTTAACACAAAGGTAAGTTGACACAACTTCAATATCTCGGAAGCTATAGGCATTAGAAGTTTGGCAACAACGCATTTCTGATCCGCCGCTCCGCCGCTCCGACTTGTCAGTACACGCCGCGGCCGCCCGGCGAACGGTTGTGGCACTAGAGCGTCTGTGGCGAAAACTGCACGAAAAGTAAGTATTCCATCATTTTTTTGATGCCATTTATTTCCATGTTATATTACATATTTTGTAATGTGTATATATTTGTTTTCAAGTGTTATTAACCAAGTTTAACATATTAAACTCATTTTTAAACCAGGTAACGACGTGAATTTTAAAATAATAATTCAATGTAACTAACCGTCGATTTCAAGGGAGAGGTAAGTTGAAACAGCTTGTGTCAACCTACCTCGTTTGTTTCAACTTTCCTCGATTTCAATTTATATTTATATTAGGTATTTTAAATTCGTATTTTTTTTTGTAGAATGCCGAACAATTACAAGCGCAAGACGGATAGAGGCGAAGTAAGCATCGAAATATATGAATTGGCTGCCGAGGAGGTTAATTTGAGAGGAAAAAGTCTTCGGGATGCTGCAAAATCGTATAACTTAAATTATTCTTCGTTGTACCGTTTCATTCAGAAAAAAAAGAAGAACAATGACATGCCTGTCACAATGGGGTATGTGCATAACTCTATATTTACTCCTGAAGAAGAACAAACATTGGCCGAATATTTTATAAATTGTGCAGCAGCTAATTATGGTCTGAATACTAAAGATGCCAGGCGACTGGCTTATCAACTCGCTAAAAAGTACAACAAGAAATTCCCGCCTACTTGGGAAAGCAATGAGATGGCAGGTGAAGTATGGTTGAGGCTTTATATGCAACGGCATCCAGCACTCTCTTTGCGAGCTCCTCAAGCGACCAGCCTTGCTAGGGCCACCAGCTTCAACGAAGCAAATGTGAAATTGTTTTTCGACAATTACACGCAGCTGTTGGATAAGCATAAATTTTCAGCCTCTGATATTTGGAATATGGACGAAACAGGAGTTACAACAGTTCAAAAACCTAATAGAGTCATCGCTCGTAGAGGGGAAAAACAAATTAGCGCGATGACATCAGCCGAGAGAGGGACGTTAGTTACAGTGGCCCTAGCTGTAAATGCTATAGGAAATCATCTCCCGCCAATGTTTATATTCCCCAGAAAGCGATTTCAGGATCACTTCATACGGGATGGACCAGTTGGTAGCGTAGGGTCTGGTAACGCCTCGGGATGGATGCAAGAAGAGGATTTTAATTTTTTTCTGCAACATTTGCACAGGCATGTTCGGTCGTCACCCGATAAAAAAGCGTTGTTGATTCTCGACAATCACAGCTCTCACGTTGCCGTGAATAACATTCTGCAAGGATAACGGGATAGTATTGTTAACATTTCCTCCACACTGCACGCATAAGTTGCAACCCTTAGATCGTGCTGTATTCGGCCCATTGAAAAAAGCAATAAATACCTCTGCAGATAGCTGGATGCGAACTAACCCAGCAAAAACGATGACGATATATGATGTGCCTGGAATAGTAAAAACGGCCGTGGAAGTTGCAGTCACAGGAAGAAATATAACGTCAGGTTTTTCAGCATGTGGTATCTGGCCCTTGAATTCAAATATTTTTACAGCCCAAGACTTTGACGACCGGTTTGGCCTAGTGGGTAGTGACCCTGCCTACGAAGCTGATGGTCCCGGGTTCAAATCCTGGTCAGGGCATTTATTCGTGTGATGAGCATGGATATTTGTTCCTGAGTCATGGGTGTTTTCTATGTATTTAAGTATTTATAAATATTTATATATTATATATATCGTTGTCTAAGTACCCTCAACACAAGCCTTATTGAGCTTACTGTGGGACTAGTCAATTTGTGTAATAATGTCGTATAATATTTATTTATTTATTTATTTATTTATTTATTTAAGACTTCCTCCCAAGTCAAGTTACCGATCGTCCGTTATACGAAATGCAACCCATGTTAAGCAGAGCCCGTCACTGGGTGCATACGCAGCAGGAGGAAGTGGTGCGATAGTGAACTAAAACAACGTCGTCCTTTAACACTCCGTGTATTTCCTAAATGCACAAATGTAAAGTCGTCAATAAGGACATTAACATTAAGTAAATAACTTATAATATCGAGAGTAAAATCTAATGAGATGTTTACCGGTCGATCCGTGATAGCAAAAAAAAAAGAATGACAGCGCACAAGTTGCCAGAGCCAAAATATTCTAAAGACATCTCTATACGAGCATATCAATTAATAAAGTGTGCCATTGACTTTCCAACACTTCCCCTCAAGGGCACACTGTTATCTAAATAATAACCATAGTAGAGTCAAATATTTCAAAGAGAAAACTAACATGAAACAACTAAATTTGGCTCTACCATATTAAATGTCACAAATAAACATTGAATGTACATTTAAAACAAATTCATATTGACTCTACCATATACTAGTAATAATAATAAACCTGTTAGCTTTTTATACAAAAAAAACAACAGATAAAAATACTTAATATAAATTTAGAGTACAATCACAACTTACTTTATATGCTCTAGTTATTGAAAGTATTAACAAACGTTCATAGCTTTGATAAACTCATTATGCTTAACTCTACCTAAAGGTTTTGTCAACACATCGGCAATCATTTTGTCTGTAGGCAAATACTCTACTTTAATTACATTTTTAGATATTAAGTCTTTAACATAATGGTACCTTATGTCGATGTGTTTCGTTCGCTTATGACAGTATTCCTTAGCTTGTAAAAGCTTTTGAGCACTTTGGTTGTCATTATATACAATACAATTAATTTGTTTAGGCAAAATCTCAGACAAAAGACTCTTAATGAATGATACATCTTTACATACATCAGATATTGCTAGGTATTCTGATTCACACCATGACAAAGAGACACACCTTTGTTTGCGAGACTCCCAATTAACTGTACAATTTCCCAATTTAATGACATAGCCAGTATAGGATTTTCTGTCAGTAATATCATTGGCCCAGTCTGCGTCAGTATAAGCATACATAGACCAATTCTCATTCTTATGAAAACATAGAGAATAATGAATTGTACCTGCCAAATAACGCAATATACGCTTAGCTGCTAACCAATGTGACCTATCGAAACAATTGTTAAATTGGCTAAGTTGGCTACATGCATATGATATATCTGGCCGTGTACATACAGACAGATACATCAAGCAACCCAAAAGTTGTCGATAGTTAAAAACATCATCCTGCAAACAGTCATTATTTTCAGATTTTACAAGTTTACAGTTAATTTCCATAGGTGTGGCTGCGGCCTTACAATATTCCATGCCAAAACGTACAAGTAGTTTTCTGATATATTCACTCTGATCTAGAGTCAAAGTTCCCTTAACTTTATCCCTAGACACATTTATACCTAAACAGCTCTTAAGCGAACCTAAATTTTTAACATTAAATTTACTTTCTAAAATGTTTAACAAATTTCGCTTAATCGAACTGTTTTGGCTGTAAAACACATAAAAGTCATCAACATATAAAGCCAAAATCACTAAATCATCCTTGTTACTTTTTACATATACACAGGGTTCACACTTGGATTGAGTGAAATTATGCTCACTAAGTAAACTATGTATTTTACAGTTCCACATTCTACTTGCCTGTTTGAGGCCATAAATGCTTTTCTTTAACAAACATACTTTATTTTTATTATTATCACTGAAACCAATAGGCTGTTCCATATATACAGTCTCATTAAGGTCAGCATTGAGAAAAGCTGTTGCCACATCTAGATGGTCAATGTTTAAGTCTAACTGATTAGCTATACAAAATAAAATTCGCATTGTCGAGTGACGGACAACAGGAGCGAACGTTTCGTTATAATCAATGCCTTCCCGTTGGGTAAAGCCCCTGGCGACTAATCTTGCTTTAAAACGATCAAAATTACCCGAAGCATCATATTTAGTTTTATAAACCCATTTACATTTTATTACATTTTTACCAACGGGCCTATCTACCAATTCCCAGACATTGTTTTTAACTAGAGCATCATACTCACTTTTCATGGCATCTAGCCATTGCTGGCTATTAGAGCCACTTACAGCTTCTTCATAGGTAATGGGTTCATCAGTCGATGGAGAGGGACCATGAGCGAGTAAGGATAAATCATAGTCTAAATACCTCGCAGGGAGTACATTACGCGTGGAGCGAGACGATCGTTGTGGTGTAGCGTCGGCCACAGGACGAGACGCTCCATCACTTTCAGCTGCCACAGGGGGAAGGCTCACTGGTTGTGGGCCGCCGGCACCTGGTGAATCAGCTGTGCTGGAGTCGCTGCTCCCAGTGCAGTACTCATCGGTTTCTCCACCTGAAAATGATGATGAATCTCTGTCAGATAAATTCAAATTATTCTCATTATTATTATCATTGATTAAAATATTATCATTTAAAATTTCATTATTAATAATTTCATTATTTTCGATTTCATTATCATTATTTGAATTTACTTAACTATTCTGACTAGAAACATTACCAATATCACAGATCTCATTAGAAATATCATTATAAGTTAAAATGCTATCACTCGTGGAAAGTTCTTGAAAGGGGTTTGTACACGGGTTGTAAAATCTATTCTCAATAAAAGCAACATTTCGAGATTTAATAACCTTTGTGGGATCCAAAGGATCAGCTAAGCGATAGCCTTTAGATGTATCACAATATCCCACAAAAATGTATTCCTTTGCCTTAGCATCCAATTTATCTCGCTTATGTTCAGGTAACAATGAAAAAGCAGTACAGCCAAAAACCCTGAGGTGTCCAAGGTTGACCTTTTTGCCAGACCAGACCTCCTCAGGTATACGTCCAGCTAAAGCCGACGTGGGAGATCTATTCTTTAAATATACAGCAGTCATTGCTGCTTCTCCCCAAAATCGTTTGCTGAGACCTGAATGCTGTAACATGCAGCGTACCTTATCAAATATAATGCGAAAAGTCCTCTCTGCTACTCCATTTTGAGCAGAACAGTAGGGAATAGTGGTCTGGTGGATAATACCATGTTCTTTTAAATATTGTGTAAATTTAGAACTAGTTAACTCTCCACCATTATCACTACGAAGGCAAAGGATAGGCAAACTCTTTTCTTTTTCTACCATAGCTTTAAAATGTTTAAAACAATCAAATACCTGTGATTTGTTCTTCATTATGTAGGCAAAACTCTTCCGGCTGTAGTCATCCGTGAAGGTGAGCAGATATTTTCCTCCTCCATGGCTCGTCTCAGGCATTGGTCCGCAGACGTCAGTGTGCACCAGCTGTAGTGGTTGCGTTGTTGTACTGTTACTAGCCTTAGGGAAAGGCTCGGCCGAAAGCTTCCCCTTAATGCATGCTTCACAGTTCTTGAGGTTTTTATCCTGAAACAACACACCACATGCATCCCTCAACTTACACATCCCAGCTGAGTGCAGGTGACCAAGTCTAAAATGCCACAAGTCCATCACAGACGGGGTAGAGACGGCAACTGCAGCGCTCGGTGCGACCTGCCTGGGTTGCAGGTCCAAAGAGTGCTTCCTGTTAGGATTATATCCCTCAGCCCTAGACACATCCCCAGAGAGTTTATAGATTCCATTAACACAGTTAGCTATAGCCATATAGTCGCTAGGTGCTTTATTGAGACTATGACCCCTATCATAAACAAAACACCCATCATTATTAAATAAAACAGAATGACCATCTTTACATAATTTAGACACAGAAAGTAAATTTGCGGATAAGTTGGGAACTAACATGACATTTTTAAAGGTTCTCACCTGTCCATTTAAAGCAACACTAAGATCTCCAGTTTTGGAACTTGACATTGTCTCGCTGTTAGCCAAACTTATGGATTGCTTCTTTGTATCCCTTATATTGCTGAGCAAGTTTGGATCATTAGAAATGTGAGAAGACGCTCCTGAGTCCAAGAAGACATCTGTCCGGTCCTGGGCGAAGAAAGCTGCAGTGGCGGTGGCAGACTTGGAAGAATCCCTTTGTTTCCTATCTTTCTTATATTTAAAACACTTGGGCTTGATGTGACCGACTCGGTGATAGTATGTACACTTAATCTTGCTTGTAATGTATGCTGTTGTCGAGCTCCCGTTATTCGCAGACTTCCTTTGCGCCTCTTGAAGAAGACGAGTACGCACCAGGTCGCTTTTCAGCTCTTCAGAAGATATACAATACGTTTCTAGGTTGCTCACCAATGTGTCATAGTCTGCCGGAAGGCCACTCAATAAGATTTCGGCCACTTCTTTATCTTCGACCACCCTGCCGATGTCAGCGAGTTGGTGAACTAGGGACATTACATGTTCAATATATGTAGCCATGTCTGCATGCTCAGTGAAATCTACCCTGTGTAGTTGTCTTAAAAGTAACACTCGCCGATACAGCCCTTTGTAATCAAATATGTCCGACAAGTTTTTCCACGCTTCTTTAGCTGTTGTCGCAGTCCGAACGTATTGAAATAAAGCCGGTTTTAATGTTGAGACAGACACGTGCCAAAGCGCGCTGGTCGCGCGCGGCATCTGTGCCCGTCAAAGCCTCGTCCGACTCCCTGTCTATTGTGTCCCACAATCCTTCCGTGATCAAAATCATCTTCAATGCGAACTTCCACGTTAGATAGTTGTTCCCGTCCAGCTTCTCGATGACGGGAGTGCTCATGACGACATTAGTGGCATTTACAGCCATCGTGGCAATTTATGTCAAAAATATGTAGAATTAACGTTGTAGGACGACGTAAGAGATTATATTTTGAAGGTTTTGCCACTCGATCGACAGCCACTTACTAGATGGATCACGATTTCTCCTTTTCTCGTGGTATGCTGGGCATCTTAACCTGTTAAGCAGAGCCCGTCACTGGGTGCATACGCAGCAGGAGGAAGTGGTGCGATAGTGAACTAAAACAACGTCGTCCTTTAACACTCCGTGTATTTCCAAAATGCACAAATGTAAAGTCGTCAATAAGGACATTAACATTAAGTAAATAACTTATAATATCGAGAGTAAAATCTAATGAGATGTTTACCGGTCGATCCGTGATAGCAAAAAAAAAAGAATGACAGCGCACAAGTTGCCAGAGCCAAAATATTCTAAAGACATCTCTATACGAGCATGTCAATTAATAAAGTGTGCCATTGACTTTCCAACAACCCAGAGCAACGGAAAACCAAGGGGCAGAAACTAGGCCAACGCTCGCGGATCCGGTAGCAAGCACCTCCACAAATTCTGCTCCTGTTGCGACTTTAGTTCCGGGGAATAGTACTGTGTTAGAACATGATTCCCCATTGCCTCAACCCAGTCACAGCAGACACAATGCAAATATGTCTACTCCTCTTCCAGTCGTAGATGCAACTCAGCTAAACCATGAACCAGAAGAAACTGTTTCTTCTATATCCGAATCTGGTGTGGATACTAGCGCTGCTCGACCCAACCACGAACTTGGTGAGCCTATTCCTTCTGGATCGAATGTTACTGCTTCGGATAAGACTCCAGTCAAAATATTTACACCCGAGATTATTAGGCCTTTACCCAAAGCTTTACCACGAAAATGTACGCAGAACAGACGTAAAGTTAAGTCAGCCGTTTTAACGGACACGCCGGAAAAAGAAGCACTTGAAGCCATTGAAGCAAACAGGAAATTAAAGAATGTCAAGAAACGAGTTTTAAATGATTCAAAGCAATTAAATATCACATCTAAGAAAAAGAAAGCTACAAATCAAAATAAAAGGCCTACGAAAAACAAGAAGAAACAAACACGAAAATCTGACAGTGAAAATGATGATGATTGTTTATGCCTATGCTGATTAGAGTCATATAAAAATAGTAGACCCAACGAGGAACGGGTGCAGTGTATAGACTGCAAAGGTTGGGCTCATGCAGAATGCACAACTGGCGAATTAAACTATATCTGCCAAAACTGTTTATCTGATTGAATTTGTTATTTGTTTATTTGTATTATCTTGTGTTAAACTATTAAAAATTCTATTAACCAAGAAGTAAATTAATATGTTGGAAGGATTTCCAATCTCATAGTGAGATTTTTTTTTGATTAAGTAAATCTTTATTTTGTTGATGTTTAAATGTTCGAGTGTGGTTAACCAAGAAGTAAATTAATATGTTGGAAGGATTTCCAATCTCAGTGAGATTTTTTTTGATTAAGTAAATCTTTATTTTGTTGATGTTTATATGTTCGAGTGTGGATAAATAATTAGAATGTAAATGTACCTAACCTTCTTTCAAGAACATGACTGATTATTTATCTACAAGTTACAATGTAGGTAGGTAAATGTAACCTTCTTAAAAGAAGATGACTGATTATGTGCAAGTTAGAATGTAGGTAGGTAAATGTAACCTTCTTAAAAGAAGTTGACTGATTATGTACAAGTTAGAATGTAGGTAAATGTCACCTTCTTAAAAGAACATGACTGATTATGTGCAAGTTAGAATTAAACTATTTATCTGCCTTCCTCGCAATCTCATGAAGGGAAAACTATTTTAAGTTACAAAAGTTTTTTTGCCTTGATCTCAAAAGAAGTTCCTTCATTGTGTTGAGGTCAAGA
The DNA here is from genome assembly GCF_033807575.1 of Cydia pomonella. Taxonomy (NCBI): domain Eukaryota; kingdom Metazoa; phylum Arthropoda; class Insecta; order Lepidoptera; family Tortricidae; genus Cydia; species Cydia pomonella. The sequence goes on from NC_084716.1 coordinate 5,007,742, forward strand.
TGTTTATTTTGATATTAAATCGTTTTCAAGCTCTCCATTGCGTTTTTTTATCCTTAAATGCTTGATCTTTCTCTATGTGTCAACTTGCCCAGGTACCTGTTTCAACTTATCTCGGTACTAGGAGGGTTGAAACAGACTGACTTGATGTGGAAATACCATATTTATAAATAGTTCTAAATGCTAATTACTTATTTTGTTGATGTTTATAATTAAAGGATGAAATTTGCTTTCCAATGATATATTCTTTGCAATTCTAGCTTATATAATGAAGCAGCTATGTTCGGAAATGTAAATTTTGTGTCAACTCTCCTAGGTCTCCCCTAACTCTGATCTGAAAGTGACTTTGGCCTGTCTGTTACCTCTTCACACTTAAACACCGAACCAAGATCAGAGTTAATTTGGTATAGAGATCGTTGAAGGCCCGGGGAATCGGATGGTTTTCACCAATCATCATTATCAACTTCATAATCCCACGCACAACAAGTCGCAGGCATAAGCTAATTTCACATACATAGATAGACAATAAAGTATACTTTTATATGTATTTTATGTTTAACAATGTCATCAGAATGGTCTTTTAACTTTACCTTGGAAAAAACATAACTGCCCACTTTCAAATAGGTGTGCATATTATTATGCAAAAGTCTGCATAGTATTTTTATCATGTGAAATATACAACTGCCTATTTTCAAATAGGCTATGATGTTTCTGATGTGACTTGACATCTTAAAACACAACTTCTTTTTATATCTGTTTCTAAGAATGTTTGTATGTTTTTGTGAATGTCTTATCTCAAGTAATGCTTATAAGTATCCATTTATGTGTGTTCAATGAATTGGACACCTTTTATTTTCCAATAGTTTGTTGTGAAAGCAACTTATTCAGGAATAAACTGGCATATTTTTATTTATTTATATCAATAAATAAGGTTCAAATTTTTATTTCTATAAATACAGAAGAGAAAAATTAGTTCATGCTCAATCTTTATAGATATTTTTAAACATGAAACAAACGGTCATACAAAAAATATTGTTACAGTTTCTTCTCTTAATTTAGACCTATAGTTTCCATTTTTGTTAAACATATCTTTATATTGAATAATACATTTAACAATTTCAGGCGAAGACTTCCATGAGCATCCATCATGCTCATATTCTCAAGTCGAGCCCTCCATCCTGCAGAATAAAGGTATGTCAGAATAATACCACATATTTTAGAAATTTTACATTCCGGTCTGGCCTAGTGGGTAGTGACCCTGCCTATGAAGTCAAAGGTCCCGGGTTCAAATCCAGGTAAGAGCATTTATTTGTGTGATGAACACAAATATTTGTTCCTGAGTCATTGGTGTTTAGAAGTCTAAAAACCACCATATATTTTAGAATTCTAAAATATTTGCTATTATTCTTGGTTTGAACCTTATTCACTAAATAAAAATAAATAAATATTTGGGGACAATCATACACAGAACAAGCTAGCCCCAAACCAAAGCAAAGCTTTTACTATGAGTACTATGCGGCGATATAAATACCTATATAGATAAATACATATTTATATATATATTGTATATTGTAGATTTATCAGTAGGTAATCTAGTAATCTGTGGACGATGTTGTTGGTCTCACACTTCATTATTCTTTGTATTTTATTTTTGTGTCTAAACCTGTGTGTTACTGTTTATTGTCCCTAATAAAAATAAAAAATAAAAAAAAATTCAGTCATTTTTATTCTCCATTTAACGCACTAACCATTTTATTTTTCATGCCCTTAGGTATTATTATCACGAGTAGGGCTTATAATTGAAAATAATTTATCTCCAACTACATGTTGCTACAAGGCTACAAGTTGTTATGCATTGATTTGATCTCTTAGACTACCTAAGTATAGCTATATAAAATCTAATATATTTTTGTGTAAACTTATAACTGTACTACATTTAATCTAAAGTGTACATTTCTATTTTATATTATACCGTATCATAAGTGTAAAGCATACTGTAAAACTTGCCTACGTGGCCGAAAAATGATTTGTCATAATACTTAACTGCCATTTAGAACTGTGCTGTAACCAGTGTACTGCGTTGTAACTCTAGTACAAAAGTGTACTGTAGTTTTTCTAGGTCGAATATAATTCTCTACCTATGTTGTGACCAATGATACTAACCTCTGTATATAAACTGTCTAATGTATTTCTAATTAGCTTAAGCTTAATTAGTCCTCTCCGTGGGGGGGTGATGTGGCGCCACTGTGCCACTACTGTCGTGCAATCATTCATAATTTCACACCTCTCGCGCGCAATTATCAATTTGTTGCTTAATCTGTGCCCAGTCGACTCGCGCGACCAATCAAAGCCCGTCACCCTTCCGCGGGTCGCTCTGATTGGTCGCGCGACCCGAGGTTCACAATATGGCGTTTTAGCCCTAAAAAAATACTTCTCGAAGTTTCCTCGGTTTCCTTTCTTCTGCTCGCGACCGCCGCCCAGAGCGCATCATCATTGCCCCACGACATGTGTTCTATGCAATACGAAAATACAAGTATTCTCCAACTCGACTTGTTTCACTTCGAGGTCTTTGAGACTAACCTATCACCCAAAGAATCATTGTCAACATCTTTGTACATAGTTAAATACATTTTTCAACTCAGCAGCTCAAACAAGGATAATTTTCTGCTTAAAAACAGTGCGAAAAATCGCATTTTGCTCACTGAGTGAGACAAAATGACATTCAAGTGACCTTTATATTCGAATGTCATTTCTTATCTTTCTTTCTTTAAACAGTGATCTTCAAACAGTGAAATAAAATCCGTTGTATTAACCAAAAAACGGAGAGTTCTGACAAAGTTATCATTGCGTCTGCACCGTCAACACCGATAACGACAAGTAAAGGTCTTCGCACATTATAACAACTCACCGGCGACTCGACTCTATGCTAGACATTGATATTTAAGCCCTGTGTCATATGTTCAAGGTTTAATTTCAAAAAATGATTATAAAGTAGTGTACAACGAGTGGCCTACGCATCGTACACTAAAGGTCAACCCCGACACGTTTGTCACGCAATGACCACACGTCGTCCACGCAACGACCACACGTTGTCCACGCAACGACTATGCGTTTGCGACTGACGCGTGACGGGCAACCATTTGCCAGCTCACCCGTCCGCCCCGTGCCTTCCCCCCGCCCGCCATCATTCACTATAGAATCGAAGGACGGAGTGCACGTTGATAAGCGGTACACGGTGATATTTTTCGAAAATCATGCAGAAAGAAAAGTTGATAGAAGAAGTGCGAAAATATCCGCTACTATACGACCTTAGTGATTCGAAATATAGTGACGTACATAAGAAGGAAAAGGCATGGAATGAAATCGCTATTGTATTGTCGCAACCAGGTAAGAATTTTTAACATAATTAATTTCTATTTGTGACGTTTTCAGTGTTGGTATTGAGTTATTGATTTTGCCATAATCTACAGAAATTCAGCTATCGAACCAATAAATATGTGTGATTCTAATAGATATTAAAAATAATGTTAAAACTTATAAGTCATTTCATTAAAGTACATTTTGAGAAAATTTAATTCAACCTGTTACATCCAAAAAGTAGGTATGTTATTGTACAGTTACAGTACCTACGATTTTCTACTTGGACACTCGAAAAATCTTGGTTTATCGTAAAAATTCGTTTTTTCACATACAGTAATATAAAATCCCAGAATTTACTGACATAAAATATTAAATCTACGTCATATATTTTTTATTTTTAGTTTGGGTTTCTGTATGTTATAATAAAGTGCCTTACGTTTATTTACTTAATATAGGTAATCAGTAATAAAATCCCACCTTAGTATAGAAACTTGTTTAATATTCTTAATAAGCCAATAATATTATAACCAACTTCTTATGATTATTACATATTAATTATCCATGATCAATATTAAATGCTGCCACGGAACTCGTCCTTCGGGAGATTGAAAATAAGTTGCAAACATATCACGAGTTTCAAAAGCAGATGCCGAAGATTCACTTATATCTTCTGGAAGTGTACTTAGTAATCTCTGTTCATCATCATTATTGGCCGAACTCTGCCTCGTGTTGACTTCATCATCGGATGTTATATTATAACACCGCATGACATTGTGTAAAATACACGTCGCAAAGACCACAATATCAACATATTTTGGGTGTAAATGCAAATTCTTATTATAAATTCCAAATTTTTGATATAAGATGCCGAACGCGTTTTCAACTACTCTGCGAGCTCGCGATAAGCGATTATTGTATATTCTTTCCTTTTCTGAAATGCCACTTGAACGTGGATATGGTCGCAATAAATTCCTTTTTAAAGGAAACGCTTCGTCGGCTACAAAAACATGTGGCATTATTATTTCAGTACCTGGTAACGGTGTGTCAGTTGGAATATTAAATGTATTCATTTCAATCGCTCTTCCTAATCTTGACGATGCCAAAATTCCGCCATCACTATTCCTGCCATAGGCCCCTATATCGACAGCTATAAATCTGTATCTATCATCGACGATAGCCATGAGGACGATAGAGAAGTGTTTTTTATAATTAAAAAATAGCGAGCCGCTGCTAGGAGGGGCAATTATGTTTACATGTTTGCCGTCGATGGCACCTATACAGTTTGGAAAATTCCATTTTTTATTGAAACCATCTGCGATTCTTTTCCAGTCTTCGGTAGTAGGTGTGGGCATGAACTTCCCCTTCATTGTATTTATAATCGCATTGCACACATCTTTTAATATCGACCGGATGGTACTTTCGCCTAACCGAAAGCTTGAACTCATAGTTCTAAATGAACAGCCACTAATCAAGTACCTGAAACAACCAATTTTTCTTTATATTTATATTATTTTGTTACAGCGTCAGAATGTAAGAAGATATGGCAAAACTTAAGGGAATATCATAGAAGAGCTATTAAAAAGAAAGCAACTAAAAGTGGTCAGAGTGCTAATACTAATAAAAAATGGCAATATGAAACTGAAATGTCTTTTTTATTACCACATTATAAAGAACGGTCTACAGTGACGTCAGTGGACAACACAGATGATGGTGATGATGAAAATAGCTTATCTGCTGCGGAAATTCTTGCCAATGTGACTAATAATGAAGATTCTCAAGACTCGTCAATTACCTCGGAGCGTCCTGAATCTTCGGTGTCTATGTACGAATCATCTAGATCAGTGTTTCCTGACATTCCAAAAACGACAAAACGAAAGAAATTGCAAGAAACAAGTGCATCGGCGGTCTTAATGGAATATTTATTAAAAAACAAAAACGATGAAGATGGAAAGCAGAAAGACGAAATGGATAATTTTTTTTTAAGTATTTCTAGCACAGTAAAAAAATTATCTACATATAATCAAGCACTTTTAAAGTCAAGAATTTTTAATTTAGTTTCGGAAGCTGAAATACAAGAACTGCAAAATAATCGAAACTGTTACTATGAAGATTTTTTTGCACCAGGAACTTCTGGCTACACAACTCAAAACCTAAATGCAGGTACTACCGGTAGTAGCACCGCTAGCACCCAACAGCAAAATACAACGCCTATGGAAGAATCGAGGGTTGATGGTTCTTCTTAACACAACTAAAGTAAAATTGCTTTGCTTTGATTTATCCTTTAACTTGATATATAAATAAATACATATAAATTATAAAAAAGTTTCTTATTGCTTACCTTAATGTCACTGCCAGCTTTTCTTCCGGTGATACAGCTTCTCTAAATCGCGTGTTTCTTTTGTAGATGTCGTCCTCAATAATATTAAGTACATAATAAAACAAGTATCTCGGCATACGGAAATAGATATAGAATTTTTCTTCGTCATCTAGCAGACGTTTCCGGATATTCCAATATTCCCCTTCTGATTTCCTTTGTCGCAACATATCATGTACCCAATATCTTCTTTTCCTGCTGTTTCGTTCATTTTCATTATCAAGTATAATAGCTATAATCGCCAGTTCACTGAATGTAAAGTTCGACATTTCATAAGCAACACGACTTCTTTGGTCAAAATTCAACCGAAAACTGAGGTTAGACGAGTTGTCTGTTGAATAACCCACTCGTTGGCACCGCGTTGTCCACTCGTTGACACCGCGTTGTCCACTCGTTGACACCGCGTTGTCCACTCGTTGACACCGCGTTGTCCACTAGTGACCATTGGGTGGATCAACTAGTTGACTACTCATCGAGAGTGTGAGTAGAGTTGCTGCCGCGTTGGCGTGGAGTTGTTATAATGTGCGAAGACCTTAATGTGTCAACACCGTCCAGCCGTCCCGCTCCTGCATCCACACATGCACTGCCGCGAGCACAGCGACCAGCGGATAGCCGCGCAAGCTAAATTGCCCCTACGGGAGAAGCGCAACGTTCAACCTGCGAAACATGAACCGCAGATAAAAATGCCCGCTGTAAACATCGCGACGACCGTTAATCACACGACGGTAAACGAAATAAAAGATAAACCGCTGAACGAGACTATGGATTTGAAGGCTAGTTCTAGTTCTGCAATAATCCCAAATGACAAATCACTTGATGATCAATCAATCAATCAATATCTTTATTGCTTACTTTTACATAGAAACATAGCTTAGGTACATAAATTGCTATACATATGGATCTATATATGTGTCAGTGCATCTGGAAAGGTACCTAGTCACGACATTTAGTTACCGAGTTACATGAGTTTTTGTGGAATCTGGTGAAAAAGTGCCAAAATGGGTTTGTGTTATAATTGGGTTATTTACATCCTAAGGAACACGTGTGTATAAGAATATCAGTAAAATTATGTTTTTTTTGTATATTTCTCCGACTATAAAGTTTAGTAGTCAGGGTACCTTGTCACGTCATGTCTTAAAAGCCTTTAAATTTTGAATAATTTTGTCAATATTTCCATCGCGGGTAGTCAACTATCTCTTTCTAAGATAGGGTATAGGATCGGTCTATAGCAAAATGATTTTTTGAACCAAAAAAAAATACTTAATGTTTTTTATAAGAAAACATTCAACTTGCATGACTCTTGTATGAAATAACTATTTATTTTAATTTAATACGTTTGCCATTACTTAGATCAGAGGTGTTGAAGGTGAAGGTGCCGAGGGGCCGGGGGATGGGGCGGGGAAGGGGATAGTGACGCGACTCGTGCACCGCGCGCCGTGCGCGATTTTAGTCTGCAGTCGGCTGCCGATGCCGTTGTGTTATATTAAAAAAATCCAATAATTCTATCATTACAGACCTCGACATTACATTTACTTATTTTATTTTGTTTTGTACTAAAACAAAGTATTTTGATTTAAATAACCATGCCCGGAATATTTCACCAAGCCTATTTCAATGATATCGATACAGAATTGCACCTTCACTCTCGTGTGTTGTCCATGCTGAGGATAGATTGAGGGAAAATACCGATTAGGTATATTTCTCCTACTAAAACCACACCAAGGTCGCGTCACGAGGTGTATAATAATTAATTTGTTGATCTCGAAGTTAGTCAATGAAAAATTGACCCGTGATTTTAGTTGTTTGACGTTTAATTAATATTATAATATTGATCGAAAGACTGATAAATCATAAATTAGGTGCAGTTATGTACACCATTGAGTTATTTTTTCTAGTTTTACTCCATTTATGTAAGATTGTAATAGTTGTGGATGAGCTCTGGATATGGAGAAGATCTGATTCTATTATTGTTAAAGACCGTTTCCATAGAAGGAAACGTGTTTCTATGGAGTGATCCAGAACTCACCAAACTTCACTACTGAAAAGTTCACAAATACCTTCGGCTAACTACAATCATAGATAGGGTCGCGGTTCAGGCCACTATGGAGTGAGAATAGGTATCCAAAAATTTAAGGTAGGACGCCAGGATACTATCCTCATCAAGCGCATGACATATCCAAATGAAAATCCCAAATTTATTTAATACACACCTTTATTCCTTAAATATATATGACCCGCTACGGTCAACACGAGTTATTTATTAGTAAATAAGTAATACTAAATACTTCTTAGTGACACCACTATTTCTTGAAATTTACACTAAATACATCATAGACATCTCTGTGTCTACGGACAACAATATCAAAATTTGTCTTCCTAACATAACACTGTCTAAAGTAAAAGTTATGCCCCAACCTCCGGGGATGTTTAGCAGTAAGCAATTGCTCACAGGGATTACAGGTTACCTGTTCAGCGTAAAGGGTCCATATTTAACTAAAGGTATCTCATAAAAGTCTTAACTTCACGGACACTGCCAAGAAGAACGCTGCCACCGGATGGCACAGCCTTAGAGAACCAGGGTCCAGGAAAAACCAGGGTCCAGGAAAAACCAGGGTCCAGGAAAAAACCAGGGTCCAGGAAAAAACCCTAAGAACAAAGAAAATGTTCTAGGTTAAAAAAAATTATGTTTTAACACGTTTAGTTTTATAGAAAAATTATATTTTAAACTGAGGCACAGCGCGATTTAAATTACGGCAATGAAGCGATTAAATGACTTACCGGGGTTTATGCCGGGTCCATTATTTCCTATACCAACGACGGCGCCTGCAGACCGCGTGGCAAGACGAAGAGGTGGTTGACGACATTAGGTTTTGCTGGAAAATCCACATAAAACACTATATTAACCCATTTGCGAAAGGACACACTACCTCCGCCTTTCCTTCTTTATATATTTAAAAAGTGTGGAAACTCACCAAGTTATGTTAAATTGAAGAGAAAAGATTAGCAGCCGCCATTTTAGGTAGGCTCTAAGACTCTAAATTATGCACATTTTGGGACGAGCTGTAACAAAATTACATTAACGATTACTAACTTGAATTTACCACAGTTTTAGGAAATAAAACCTTCAAGTAGGTTACATACCCCTAAGATTGATTGCCGAAAGATTTTCTAATATCCTTCACATCTTGAAGATCGATCGAACAATGATTTATCAAAATTCCAATCCGAGAAACCACAGACAAACTGATGAATGAAAACCTTCTCATTCAATGGATACCACAACTGACCGGTTTGACTCTCGGAATAATTCGAAATATCAACAATAAAAAGAGTTACTCATTTTAGGAAGCAAATAATACGGACTTTATTAATAATTGGAAATTATAAAAAGATAAAAGAACCACAAGTATATGTTTATTGTCGTACAACAAGTGTGACCGACCATCTGTTACGGAACCATGGACAAAAAAACCAAATGACATTGACAGCCGTCAGTGTCTACCGCTGAAATAAACAACTGCTCGGTTTTATCGAAATCATACTGTTAATACGTGGTATTTCTATGTTTTAAAATGTGTTTCAATTGTGAAATGTATATACCACAACGAAAACAAAGTGCCTGTGTCCTAGCACAACGCAGGAACACGACATGGATGCGCAAAATGCAACGGAGTGAACGCACAGACTGACCTAACGCTCCGGTAAGTTTTGTCCACTCAATATAGCTAAAAGCGTATCTGTAAAGTTGAAAATATCACTACAGGTCTCAGTCCTTGACTGACCCACTATGACATCCGTGTCGAAGACATTTCAACTACCAAATCTTACCAAAACAAACATACCATTTTCTAACCTATAAAGTACCTATATAATATGCTACTCAGCTGTTTATAACACTGGGTGGATACCCCAAAGTGTTACAGTTCATCTTTAGTTGGGTTAAAAAAAAAATTTTTTTTCAAAAAAAAATTTTTTTTTAATGCTATACGCCCAATAGGAAGTGAACACCTTAACCTACGAAACGTAAATAAGAAACCATAGATAATCTATACAGAAAAACAAGTCTTACAACCAAAGTTATACCTATGACTTGGTGAATGATCAGTTCGACCAAGGAAATCTAACGACTAATTTTGGTTCGAACCTTCTTATTCCTAGTGCGCGCTTTCCTAAACCTAAAAGAAAACGTCAAAGACGGCAACGTTAACAACCTTCCCTTTATTAAAGAAATTGCCTATCACCGACAGTAGTGGAAATATGTAACAAGCTGCCTTCTCTAGCTATTACACAATTCCTAAAATTACAAACAAAAGTTCAGTTACAGTACAGAGTTTAGCGAGAACGTAGTCCCTTTTTCAGTAATTAATAATATTTCATGTAATAGGCCCGTTTAGGGTTTATAAGTAAAGTAAGTTTCTGCAGTTTATTCAGATTATTTAAAGTTTTATGTCTTTATAAGGACACATGAAAGATTAATGTTGGTCCGTGTGCACCCGGTACCAATAAAAACAAAAACATGGAACAAATACCTAGTCTGATGAAAACCAGTTTGTGCCAGGTCGCATTCAGTTTAGTAGGTACGTTCAATATTTAGTATCACATAGGATATTTTCAAGTGTAAGTATCCAATTGGTGTTAAGACGAGTACCGCTAGGAAGACGGCTCGGCTTCACCAGGACGTACAATGTCTTTTATATGGAAGTTACCTAGAAGTTTTCCTTCTAAGGATTTTAAAGAGTAAACAAGAGGACTCAATTTTTTATGAATGACACATTTGTCATAACGGGGCGCTAATTTAGCAGAAAAATGTTTTGCTGCATTTGACAATGGGAAACATCTTTTATAAACGATTTGTCCTTCTTCCAGTTCTACGTGACGCTTCCTCATGTTATAATACCTAGCATTACGTTCATGGGAGGCAATCAACGAGTTACGCACTTTTTGAAATACAGTTTTGAGCTCTTTAAGTCTTTCAGAAAAAGCACCACTGGTATCTAATTCGAGCGCGTTTTGATCTATGGGACCTTCGCTATTATAAAGGGAACCATCTAGAATCATTTGACGACCATGTGTTAAGAAATACGGTGTATTTTTAGTTACTTCGTGACGAGCTGTATTCAATGCACATTGTATTTCCGATACGTTCTTATCCCAGTTACGGTGATCAGAACGCACGTATGAGGCAATGGTTCTTACTAGTTCACGGTTCACTCGTTCCGTTTGATTCGTCTGAGGATGATACCTAGGGTTATAGAAAATATGAGGGACATCATATTTGGACATTAAGTCTCGAAAGTCTTTGGAAGTAAATTGAACACCATTGTCGCAGAATATATATTTAGGAACCCCATGTATAAGAAATATCCCTTTTTCCATACACTTAACGATAGCTTTAGCAGTTATGTTGCGTAGTGGAAACAAAGTCACATACTTACTGAAATAATCAGCACATACGAAGAGATACTGATTTCTCAGATAAGATGGAGGAAAGGGACCAAGAATATCACAAGATATTGCTTCGCCTGGCGACGATATACGTCGTGGATTACCCATCAAACCAGGACGAGCTAAGTTAACAGGTTTATAAGTTTTACAAATTTCACAAGAGTCGACGTAATCCTTGACGTCCTGAAATAAAGTAGGCCAATAATATATGTCGGCTATTTTGGAATGAGTTTTACCCACGCCAAAATGACCTGCTGTAGGATCATCATGACACTTATTTAGGACTTCATTACGATGCTCATAAGGAAGTACCAGCTTCCAGTCAAATTGAGCTGTCAGACGATACTTATTCTTAGAGTAACGGAAGAGTTTATCATTTTCAATTTTAAAGTTGGGAAAGAGAGTAGGTTTTTCAGACACCTTTCTATATAGATCAAGATACCAAGGATCTTGAATAGTAGCAGAATTTAAAGAACTAACGTGAATACGAGAAAGACAGTCAGGTATGACATGTTCTTTGCCCTTCCGGTGAATTATTTCAAAATTAAATTGACTCAATCTACACGCCCATCTATTTAATCGTCCTGTAGGGTTTTTTAAGTTTTGAAACCATTTTAAAGATGCATGATCTGTTACAATATAACATTTTCTCCCTTCTACATATGCACGAAATTGCTCAAGACCATAAATCACAGCTAAGAGTTCGCGCTCAGTAGCTGAATAGTTCGTCTCTGGTTGGTTAAGTGTACGGCTGCAGTAGGCAATAGGATGATCGACTCCATTAAAAGGTTGAATCAGAACAGCGCCTACGGCGTAGGAAGATGCATCCGTATGGATATAGAAGCATTCATTAAAGTCGGGACATTTAAGAATAGGAGAAGACACTAAGGCAGATTTAAGTATGTTAAAAGAATCGTTGACTTCATCTGTCCATTCAAATTTTACTTTCTTACTCGTTAAGCGAGATAAGGGACGAGCTATTTTTGCGAAATTATTAATGAAACGTCGGTACCAACCGCACATTCCCAGAAAACGTTTAATATCCTTAGCATCTTTGGGAGTAGGAAAATTTAAAATTACATCAATTTTAGACGGATCGGTTCGCAGACCGTATCGATCAACTAAATACCCAAGATATTTAAGTTCACTCCTACAGAAGGATGATTTTTTCATGTTAATAGTTAAGTTTGCCGATTTTAGTTTTTCAAAAACGGCATTGAGCAACCTTATATGTTCATCAAAATCGGAAGTACAAATAATTATGTCATCAATATAACAGAAAACCTTGTGATCAAAATGAGAAGTAAAGAGATTGTCCATGAGACGTTGCATAGTAGCAGAGGCACCTACTAAACCAAAACACATTCTCTTATAATGGAATAATCCCTTCCCTGGTACAGTAAAACTAGTTTTCTCCTTGGAGTCTTCACTAAGAGGGATCTGATGATATGCCGCACTTAAATCAAGAGATGTAAGGAATTTCGCATCGCGTAAGTTGTCCAGTATATATTGAACGTGTGGTACGGGATACGCATCAGATTTTGAAACTGCATTTACTTTTCTACTATCTAAACAAAGTCTTAAATCTCCGTTAGGTTTTTCCACCATAACGACAGGAGAATTCCATGGAGAATGCGAAGGTTCGACAATTCCTTCCCTCAGCATACGATCAACTTCTTTCGCTAAAGCAGCTTGTTTAAAAGGACTAAGTCTATAATATTTTTGTTTTATCGGAGGAGTATCCCCAGTATTTATAACATGTTCAATTAAGTGAGTCTTTCCCAGACCAACCTTATCCGTATCAATTTGATCATAAAGAGATTTAGTAGTCTCAAGTTGAGATTTTTGTTCCGAAGATAAAGAATCATATGTAGTAAGTCCTGTCTCTGACGGTAAAACGTCAAGACTAGCAATATAATGAGAATCAGTCTTTTCTATATCAGTAATGAGGCCAGGAGCTAATCCATAGGCTCTCCAAAAGTTTAAACCAAGTACCATTGGAGTAGCAATCTCCGGTTGAATATTAAAATGTATAAGTTTAACTTGACCTTTATAATTTACTGGTATAATCATATATTCAGTGGCTACGATTCGATGATCGTCAGCTACACTCACCATAACCGGTTTAGTATGTTTTTGAATAGGTATCCCACCGGTGGCGAATACTAAATGGCTGTTGTGGCCCAGGAAACTAACACTGGCTCCACAATCTAATAACGCCTTGAAATTCAAGTTAAGTATATTTAAGAGAGCATATACCCTGTCATCTCCCTTCGGAGGATTAAAGAAGATTGTCTTTTCTGCACGACAGGGAGCAGAAGATCTAGAATTGTTATTAGCAGAAAAGACCCTATTTAGTTTTTTGTCTTGGAGTTACATTTAACACATTCTGGAGTTTTCACCCCTTTTTCTCCGCATTTAAAGCAAACGATATCTCGAGAGCTCTTACACTCTTTAGTGTTATGATTGGACCTACCACATCGAAAACATTTCGTGTGAGAAGAGCTTTGTGCCACAGAAGCAACAAAGTTTCTGGAAGAATTAGGGAAACGAGACTGAAACGACTTATTACGAGGTTCTACATTCTTCGACGGATTGTCAGAGGAAGAATCATTAGTCTTGTTTGAGAGAATCGGTTCGCGAAACTGCTTCGCCTTGACTTGCGCCAATTCAATGCGCTTACACAAAGACTTCAATTGCTCTATCGATTCTATGTCGTGTAAGGCTAAATCCTTGGAATACTCTGGGCGAATATTCCGCATCATAGTATCCAGCTTCTCTTGCTCAGGAACCTCCTTCGTCAGACGCTCATACATCCCTAACACGGTTGATACGAAAAAGACAATTGTTTCGGACTTGGCTTGAGTCCTAGCCCGTATTTCCTGCAACAATTGGTGATCCAAATCAGGTATGTCAAACTCCTCTTGTAGAGCCGCGGTGACCTCCTTATATGTAGTAAGTTTCGTACGTTGCGACCGGAACCACGACAACGCCGGACCCTCAAGAATTTCAGGAAATCCCCTATATATACGACTCTCTGAGATTCCTCTGGCATCTCGCAACTCCTCGAGGCGAGACAGAAACGTACGAACGCAGGTGTCACCTTTGAATTTCAAATTCAAGGAATTTATGTTGAAAGTCTTGTCCGTTTTATAAATAATTTCCCTAACAATACGAGATTCGTTAGGAGATTGAAAATCATCATCTGACCCAGACGACGCAGAAGAGCCTTGCTCATTCAACCGATCTAATAAAGAAGTAATTAGTGTTTTCAACAGAAGTACCGCTTCGGTCTCCTGAGGTAACCGTGAAACACGACACAAAAGATATTTGCATCGCGAGGATAGTCTATCAATCGCCGACGCCGTTAAGTCTCCTTTCGCTTCTAAACCTATTTCCTCTACCTTACGTTGGCAGAGCTCCAATTCGGCAACTTCGTTACTTATTAACAAGTCCTGGCACTTCAAACTACCCTTTTTGGCTAAATCTGCAGTCTGTTTTAACGCATGACATAAGCTGGACCGACGCGATACAGGATTAACCGGAAGTCTGCGAATCGCCAGTTCATGTGCCATTTCATCTTTATGTAAATGTATGATTTTACATCCCGCATTTAGGAAATCCATTTTTTAAGATTGATATTTAATATCAGAAGTAAGTCAGTGTCAAGTTTTGAATTGCAATATTTTAAAGTTAAGTTAAAACTTTATTAGATTTTAACCCCTTTTAAAGTATTTTAAAATAGTGAGAGAATTTCTCTTATGTAAGGCTAATTATTTAGCGTAGTATAGTTTTATTTATAAGTTGGTTAAATTTATAAGTTTAACCTCCAACTCAAGCAACAATTTACAACAATAACTTGCAATCCCTTTTACATAAAATAACCTTAATACTAAAATAATGCAAAAATGTTTCACTTGGACATGTCATACTCCATAGGCCATACGTTGGGCATGCCACTGTAATAGTTGTGGATGAGCTCTGGATATGGAGAAGATCTGATTCTATTATTGTTAAAGACCGTTTCCATAGAAGGAAACGTGTTTCTATGGAGTGATCCAGAACTCACCAAACTTCACTACTGAAAAGTTCACAAATACCTTCGGCTAACTACAATCATAGATAGGGTCGCGGTTCAGGCCACTATGGAGTGAGAATAGGTATCCAAAAATTTAAGGTAGGACGCCAGGATACTATCCTCATCAAGCGCATGACATATCCAAATGAAAATCCCAAATTTATTTAATACACACCTTTATTCCTTAAATATATATGACCCGCTACGGTCAACACGAGTTATTTATTAGTAAATAAGTAATACTAAATACTTCTTAGTGACACCACTATTTCTTGAAATTTACACTAAATACATCATAGACATCTCTGTGTCTACGGACAACAATATCAAAATTTGTCTTCCTAACATAACACTGTCTAAAGTAAAAGTTATGCCCCAACCTCCGGGGATGTTTAGCAGTAAGCAATTGCTCACAGGGATTACAGGTTACCTGTTCAGCGTAAAGGGTCCATATTTAACTAAAGGTATATCATAAAAGTCTTAACTTCACGGACACTGCCAAGAAGAACGCTGCCACCGGATGGCACAGCCTTAGAGAACCAGGGTCCAGGAAAAACCAGGGTCCAGGAAAAACCAGGGTCCAGGAAAAAACCAGGGTCCAGGAAAAAACCCTAAGAACAAAGAAAATGTTCTAGGTTAAAAAAAAATTATGTTTTAACACGTTTAGTTTTATAGAAAAATTATATTTTAAACTGAGGCACAGCGCGATTTAAATTACGGCAATGAAGCGATTAAATGACTTACCGGGGTTTATGCCGGGTCCATTATTTCCTATACCAACGACGGCGCCTGCAGACCGCGTGGCAAGACGAAGAGGTGGTTGACGACATTAGGTTTTGCTGGAAAATCCACATAAAACACTATATTAACCCATTTGCGAAAGGACACACTACCTCCGCCTTTCCTTCTTTATATATTTAAAAAGTGTGGAAACTCACCAAGTTATGTTAAATTGAAGAGAAAAGATTAGCAGCCGCCATTTTAGGTAGGCTCTAAGACTCTAAATTATGCACATTTTGGGACGAGCTGTAACAAAATTACATTAACGATTACTAACTTGAATTTACCACAGTTTTAGGAAATAAAACCTTCAAGTAGGTTACATACCCCTAAGATTGATTGCCGAAAGATTTTCTAATATCCTTCACATCTTGAAGATCGATCGAACAATGATTTATCAAAATTCCAATCCGAGAAACCACAGACAAACTGATGAATGAAAACCTTCTCATTCAATGGATACCACAACTGACCGGTTTGACTCTCGGAATAATTCGAAATATCAACAATAAAAAGAGTTACTCATTTTGGGAAGCAAATAATACGGACTTTATTAATAATTGGAAATTATAAAAAGATAAAAGAACCACAAGTATATGTTTATTGTCGTACAACAAGTGTGACCGACCATCTGTTACGGAACCATGGACAAAAAAACCAAATGACATTGACAGCCGTCAGTGTCTACCGCTGAAATAAACAACTGCTCGGTTTTATCGAAATCATACTGTTAATACGTGGTATTTCTATGTTTTAAAATGTGTTTCAATTGTGAAATGTATATACCACAACGAAAACAAAGTGCCTGTGTCCTAGCACAACGCAGGAACACGACATGGATGCGCAAAATGCAACGGAGTGAACGCACAGACTGACCTAACGCTCCGGTAAGTTTTGTCCACTCAATATAGCTAAAAGCGTATCTGTAAAGTTGAAAATATCACTACAGGTCTCAGTCCTTGACTGACCCACTATGACATCCGTGTCGAAGACATTTCAACTACCAAATCTTACCAAAACAAACATACCATTTTCTAACCTATAAAGTACCTATATAATATGCTACTCAGCTGTTTATAACACTGGGTGGATACCCCAAAGTGTTACAAGATAATGACTTAGCGTGACAAGGTACCCAGTTTAGTAAAATGCTAAACTTTATGTCTTACACGACTAAAACAGAAGTTTTTATAAATAAGAATACACACCGCGTCACATGAATAGGACCAGCATATTTTTCTTTATTATCTAAGACATGAAATAAAATAAATATATAAAATGGTATGTATAAGCATCTTAGGACATGCGAAGTTTAACTATAAACAATTGAGCTGCTTAAACACGCAGCGCGACCACGAGCGACGCTTATGTGGATAATGGAACGCGTCATTTGAATACGACCAACCAATTTTCCTCCCCTGCGCGGACACATCTGTAAAACAAAAGCAGCACAGTGCGTAAGTATTGCATATATTACAGTGAAAAATATCAAATGGTGACGATATAATAGTATTTTATTAAATATGGGTTGGACAAGGTATTTAAATGTAGAAGATATAGCAAAAACAAAAAAATATTTGTGAAGAGGGCTATACTTTCAGAAAAATCTAAAAAAATTGACGTTAATACCAGGTGATAAGTATTTTTTTAATGATCCTGAAAATTATGGTATGAAATTGAAAGGTCATACTAAATAAATTCACTACAACTGAAAGACAGAGCCGAGCAATATTACGCGATGCGTCGAATTCTACGCTGACAGCCGGACAAATAACTCATAATGTTGGAGTTAAAGCATCTGTAAGGACTGTTCAAGGGATTAAACGCAGTTGTCCACACTTAAAACATTTAAAAATGAAGAGGATACTATGTTTGAAAGAATATTACTGTACGGAACGTCTTCAGTTTTCTCGACATAAAATGCATTGCACCAAAGAATGGTATAAAGTTATATTTAGTGACGAAAAAAAAAAATATTTAGATTATACTGGCGGGTATTCTTACTATTTACATGATTTAAGAAAAAATAAAATAAATTTTGCCTTGTCGGCGAAATGATGCAGGCTCAATAATGGTCTGGGGCGCGATATCATACAACGGACCGATTAATTTAGTGATGATACAAGGTAGACAAACTTCTAAAAGCTACATTAACCTTCTAAAAACAAAAATATCTAAGTTTAGCAGTATCACAGATGGCGAAAACTTTACTTTCCAACATGATAATGCTAGCATTCATAGATTACATGATGTTCGTAAATGGTTTCAAGAAAATAATATCGATGTTCTCGATCGGCCATCGATCTCGCCCGCCTTGAACATAATAGAAAATGTATGGGGATGGTTGTCACGTGAACTTTATAATAACTGGAAACAATAGCAACAAGCAAGAACTCGAGAAGGGTGTAAAAAATGTCTTGGAGCTATCTATCGATTAAGTAGATACGATATAGCGAGAATACGATAAGAATTTTTTATGATTAAATGCCATCTCGGATTTTTTATTTAATTCAGAAGAAGGGAACAAATCTTGTTTATTAATCAATATTTCTTTTTAATTATATTATTAAATGTCGGATTTTATCCTTTTTTTTTAATGGTCGTATTCAAGTGTCACGTAATAATTGCCTACCAGCATTGCCGCAAGTGCTCGGTGATTGTTTAAGCAGCTCAATTGTTTACAGTTAAACTTCACATGTCCAAAGATGCTTATACATACCATTTTATATATTTATTTTATTTCATGTCTTAGATAATAAAGAAAAATATGCTGGTCCTATTCATGTGACGCGGTGTGTACATTGATTTCCGCTATAATTATCCTAAATAACATTTTGTTACAGATATTTCTTGCATTATAGGTACTAAAATAGTGATCTTCAAGTTTAAGTTACTAAAGTTTAGTAAATGTCGTGACAAGGTACCCTAGTTACGTTTCCATACAAAATTTCGACCGAGTCACTAAACTTTATTGTTAAAAAAAACTGCTTTAACACCATTTCTATTATACCATTCTGGTACACCACGCTCGATACCATTTGATCTTGTGATATAGCATGAATTTACTAATTATTTTGTTGATTTTTAATATTATTAGTGATCTTTTTTGTAATTGTTAAAAATGCGGTAATTATTAAATTTCTTTATGATTATGGAGTTTTCTTTCATTCAATTGTCCCAAAATACCATAGAATATGTAACTATGATGAGAAACTAACAGTTTTAATCTCATTATTTTATGAATTGGGTATTATTAACACTTTCGTGTTTCTTCCACCCTGGCATGTTCAACCTAAGGAATCAGAATAATTAACATGTATTTTTAGACAATTCACCTTTATTATAATTCTTTAACATCCAAAGATTATGATTATACCCTTCACTATGTAACTTCGAAGTAGAAGTGTGTTTTTTGCCACTATAAACTTTAAATGCAATTTTCTCAACTTGTGCATTTCGGAAGTCGAAAATTCAAAAATTTATATAAAAATAGTGGTTCCACCTACAGTCATTATTCTTTTTTGTATTGATAGCAAATTTAATCTACTTTTTGGAACTATGCATAACTCAATACCTGCAACAAGGTACTTTTCCATGTGCACTGACACATATTTATACTTATATGGATGTGCAAGGTATAGCGAAAGCAAGCTACCTTCCGTACTAAAAAAATACAAAAAGAGCGACGACGGACGCAAATATTTGATGGAAAGGAGCGATATTGTGTGTGCTAGAATGGACTTTTTGAGAAAAATGGACCACCTGATAAGAGGTGACGATTCTCGCCCACGATTTTACCTCGACGAGACTTGGGTTAATCAAAACAAAACCACTCGAGGAAACTTATGTGGCACGACGAAAATAATATTGGAGGATTCCGAAATCAAAAAACAGGAAAGGGGGCCCGACTTATTCTTTACCATGCTGGATCTGCGAGGACTAGTTTTGTGCCTGAAGCAAAATTATTATTCAGAGCCGTAAAATCAAAGAACGAGGACTACCATACCGAGATGAATGGTGAAACATACATGGAGTGGTTCGAAAACTTTTTAAAAGTCCTTGAAGAACCATCAGTGATTATCGTCGACAATGCCAGTTATCACTCCGTGCAAACCGAAAAAATACCGAACACACATACGAGGAAGGCGGATATTCAAGAATGGCTTCGAAGAAGAAATATTCCGTTTGGTAAAACAGATGTTATAGATAACGTGACCATACGTCCCGCTTTCAGGCAGTCTGTCCCGGTGTCCCCCGCGAGGCTGAAATTGTCCCGCTTTTGCAAACACACCAAATAATAATTTAAAATGTATTTTTCTCGCTCGAAATGCGTGGCACGGCACGGCACGGAGACAGCGCGTCACCCGCCGAGCGGTGTCGCGCTATTGCGTGCGAGCAGGATAGATAAACCCCTTCCACCCGCACTTACTCGACGACTGCATGTAGTGTTTTGTTTTAGTTCAAGTAGTGATTTGTAACAAAACAATAATGCCTAAACGTAAGTGTTCCTTTAATATTAGTTTGCAACAGAAGTATCCATTTATAAAAAAAAGAAAAGATGATGCAGACGTTACATGTGAAAAGTGTTGGACATGGTGGTGCCAGTGATATAGAAAAACATTTAAAATCAGAAAAACACAGGCTTGCCGATCAAGCCGCTGCTTCAAGCTCGTCAATGCTTAGTTTTTTTAAGAAAACTGAGTCGCCGACTTCTAAGGATTTGGATATAGCTGCAGCTGAGGGTACGTGGGCGTTTCACACCGTGCAACATAATCACAGTTTTCGCTCAAATGACTGTTCTTCTCCATTAATTCAAGCATGTTTTGAGCAAAAATTTAGATGTGCACGTACAAAATCTCAAGCTATTGTGACAAATGTGCTGTCAACTATGGCAACCGAAGAATTAAAAGAGCATTTAAACAAAGCCAACTGCATACCTTTATTAACGGATGCTTCAAACCATGGCTTCCTCTATAACTTATAGACTCTATAATATAGAGGAATTGATTCAGAAAGTATATGCGTTGGACCAGTTAGCAAACGAATTAGGTCATGAAGTAATACGTTTTCCTCCTTATCACTGCCAATACAACCCTATTGAGCTCATCTGGGCCCAAATTAAAGGAGAGGTCGCTACCAAGAATAATACTTTTAATTTAGCAGATGTAGAAATTTTGTTCCATCAAGCCGTCGACAATGTTACCAGAGAAAACTGGGCTAAATGTGTAAAACACGCAGAAGATCTGCAACTAGCTGACTTACAAAAATATATCGCAAGTGACCAGAATCGTCTAGTAATAAATTTACAAGATGACAGTGATACCGATAGCTCCGACGACGAAAATTAATCTGGTTGATGCAATTTGTATATTATATTTATTTTTACTTAGTTATTATTCATTTACAAAAAGTATGTACCTAATTATAAAAAAAATAGATCTAGTGATTACATTTACAACCTTGTTTTTATACTTATATTTCAATTTAATAAACCATTATTATGACAGTCTGTATGTTTTTTTTCCCAAGAATTAGTTAAAAACTAACATAACCAATTATTATTGTTAAGCATACTATCGATAATCTGTGAAAGTTGCGACACTCATTCGTTTGGCCCCTACTTTTTAGACATTCGGGGAAATAAGACACTCATGGAACTAGACGATCAGGAAAATAGACATACGTGGAAATAGACAATCAGGGAAATAGACATTCGTGGAAACAGACACTTAGGGAATTAGACATCATGGACCAAACCGGCTGAGCAGACTAGTAGATTCGGTTAAAAATAAAACTGTATATGTCTAATATTATCTTTTCACAAAAAAGAAACTTCCGTTGGGTTTAGAGTTCAAATCGTGCTTTCTTTATATTAAAATTATGAAGCAAACCAGCTACCATGTGATAAAAAACAATTACAATTTTTTTTACAATAAATCCCAACCCTTCAGAATATTCACATCAATCAAGATTAATGAAATTTACCTCTGGAACCATAGTTTAAATAAAACAGGAAGAGATAGGCGACCTACTCAGCAGTTGAGCAGGAAAATTTAAACATTTCTAAGATATAGACTCAGATGTGACTTTTATAAGCAGCAATAAAAATCATGAATTATAATATAAAATAAATGATTTATCTATCTATCTAATATCACAACAAAAGCCTTATAAAGAGTATTCTACTCATATCTATCTATCTTATGTATTATGTAGCTTACTGTGTACTGTAGGTAATGTATCTGATACTTATTTATTTTAATGTTTAATACCTACATTAAAAAAAGAAATAACTTAAAAAATTAGCACTAATTATTTTTCGGATCAGATAGTCATACAAACTATAGGTTTAGATTTTCTGTTTGTTACCCTTCTTATGTTAGATCTTAATACATTTAACAATATTCACGATTCCATAGTAGTCATATAGTAATGTCAGAGACAAAAGCCATATTACAGCGTATACCGGGCCCAAGATAATGCGGCTCGAAGAGTGTCCACAGTGGTCACATCCCTCAGATCCCCCAGCCATGAGAATATGTCAAAGAAGATAGAAATATTTAATCTATTCATGTAGAACATTCACAACCAAGACAGGAAAACTCCTTTCCAACAGCTACTGAAATAGAAACTGTACATGAGCTTCCATTTCCATTGCAAGTGTGATATAAATTGTCTCTCAGCCTTATTTATGCTATATAGTAGTGGAGTATAATTACATTAGTCTTATGTAGAGAGAACAAGTTTATGTCAAAGAAAAAATAATTCATACTACTGTTACTTACAAATATAAAGTAGTTACAAAGTTTACATGCAGCTGACGGCAGAAGAAAGCATCCAAGACCAAAGCCCAGCCAATCTGGCTGATAGCCGTGCACTCATAAGGAAATCCCATCAAATTTATATTCTAAATTGTATTGTGTAATTATTAATTTTAATAATTGTTAAATTATATTAATTTTATTAACATTTTTAGTACTTATTGGATTCAAGTTATATAATAAATGATATTCATTTATTTCCTGAGAATGAATACTATTACATAAGTAAATAAAAAAAGCGGCCAAGTGCGAGTCGGACTCGCCCATGAAGGGTTCCGTACCATTTATGACGCATTAAAAAAACTACTTACTAGATCTGGTTCAAACCAATTTTCGTTGGAAGTTTGCATGGTAATGTATATCATATATTTTTTTTAGATTTTTCATTCCGTTATTTTAGAAGTTACAGGGGGGGGGACACACTTTTTTTCACTTTGGAAATGTCTCTCGCGCAAACTATTCAGTTTAGAAAAAAATGATATTAGAAACCTAAATATCATTTTTGAAGACCTATCCTTAGATACCCCACACGTATGGGTTTGATGAAAAAAAAATTTTTTTTCAATTTTTATGACGTATTAAAAAAAAACTACTTACTAGATCTCGTTCGAACCAATTTTCGGTGGAAGTTTGCATGGCAGTGTATATCATATATTTTTTTTAGATTTTTCATTCTGTTATTTTAGAAGTTACGGGGGGGGGGGACACACTTTTTACCACTTTGGAAGTGTCTCTCGCGCAAACTATTCAGTTTAGAAAAAAATGATATTAGAAACCTCAATATCATTTTTAAAGACCTATCCATAGATACCCCACACGTATGGGTTTGATGAAAAAAGATTTTTTGAGTTTCAGTTCTAAGTATGGGGAACCCCCAAATTTTTTTATTTTTTTTATTTTTGTGTAAACATCATAATGCGGTTCATAGAATACATCTACTTACCAAGTTTGAACAGTATAGCTCTTATAGTTTCGGAAAAATGTGGCTGTGACATAATCGGACAGACAGACGGACATGACGAATCTATAAGGGTTCCGTTTTTTGCCATTTGGCTACGGAACCCTAAAAAGCTGAATACTTATGACATTAGGATGCAATTTTAAAAAATGACAAGGGAGTGCCTATTAAGAGATTTGTTTTTTTTTTATTATTAGAGGTTTGTTATTCCACCGAGAATTATATAATTTGATATATATATATTTTTTTAAATTTAGATTTTATTTTGCAGCTGTAGGCCCCTTCTGGGTTAAAGCCTTCTCCAGCTGTCTCCATCTGTTTTTGTCTTTTGCTATGCTTTGCCATTCCTTACCCACAGTAGTAAGGCCTTGTCAAGAGATAAAAACAATTATTTGTCCCTGACAGAGCTGCGGAGTAGCTCATCACTCAGTATGAATTCTTCAGACCCTGCAAGTCTCTAAGCTCTCAAAAAATATGTAAGGCGCTAGGATTAGAGTAGAGAAGCTTGAGAAGGAGATAAGGGCAATGACATAAAGTGCCTTGAGAAAGATTTTTCATATACTGGAAACGTAAAAGCATGAAGAAGCAACACAATACTGAAGTGGCCACCTCCCACTGACCTAGAGTTGTGCAATTCTTGAGAACAATCTCTGTTTACTTTAGGGAATATTCCGGCTGGCAAGAAGAAAACAGGCATTGGATAGAAGTCCAAGCCTCCAAAGCTGACCATTTACAGGCATTCCTCCAGCGATGCAAGGTTCTTACGGAAAAACCGCTCCCGTTTCCGATGGCAGCAGTGACGGCGGCGCTTTTTCACTGGACCAGGAGTGAGAAGATTCATTCCGATCGAATTGTTACTTACCATTTATGATTTTTGTTAATCAGAGAATTAAAACTGATTTGAAAATAAAGAGAAAACGAAGAGGTTAAGAAACTATTACGATTTCTGCGAAAGTAAGTACAGAGGCATTTAACGAAAATTCATACAGTAAAGCAAATAAAAGATCATAGGAAGAGCACAGCAAACTAGATGTGAATAACTGGTAATTTACACTCTTATTACCAACTAGTACCCATGACAATAACAATAATTCAACAATGACAGTGACACCTTTTTTCTTTTTTTTTTTCGTCCATTTGGACAGGCTAAAGCGCTAAGCCATACTGCCTTGTCATAAGTGACAGTGAGTCAGTGACACCGTTCGAGACAAATTGAAGCGTCTTGCTTGGATTGGGGATGAGGAGCAAGGCCTGTCGACTTCCTTAGAAAGACATGACGCTTCATAATTGCGCATGTGTGGTCTGACCTTCTGGAAATAGATACCAGTTATTAATATAAAAATATTTTGTTACAGCAACATTGCTCCTATCTGACTTTGTCTATTCAACTTTGGGAACAAATAAAATCATTTTTATCAAATATTTTGATTTATGTCACACTACCATATGTAAATTATTATTATTTTATATAAATTATTACCTATTTCAGTTTGTCTTTGTCTATGTTCATAAAATCTATGGAGGTCAGAGGCACATATACCCTCCATAAAGCCTTGCACTTGGGTCTGGCCGGTTAGAACATAGACAAAAGTCTGCAATGTCAATGCTGTCAAAGTCATTGACGCAAAACTATTTTCATTTTCAAAACTATCAGTTTTCATATAAAATGATTAAATAACGATTTATGTTGTTGAAATAGATTTATTGATTAATTTTTAAAATTAAAAATTCACCGCACAGTATCTCCGCTCAGACTCGGTTAAAGTTTAATCCATTGTACTAAACTAAGAAACAACAATTATTTCAAGGTAAGAAATATTTTAATCTATAAATAAAATAAGTGTACTATTGCCAAATTCAAATATATAAATTTAATCTTACCACCCTCTAAAGTCGCACGGCCGCCCTATCGCGTCCAAAATTACAATCTAAATTCATCATAGATGTAAATTCTAACATTGTTTTAGCTGGCAATTTAGAACTCTGGTAGCTATTAGCAAGGTTAGTAATTAGGGACATATGTTATAGTATTGTTTAAAATGTGACTGTTTTGTTTTAGAGGGTGAACGTGAGCAAAAAATCCTTGGGCGTCATATCATTTCCTTGGAAAGGCTCAAAATCAAAAGGCACGGATCCGCCACATAATTGTGACTAGTTGTAGTTTCCCGGTGACCATCAACAAGACCGCTGCATTGAGCTGTGGAGCAGAAAGTGTCCGACAATCGGGTAGATGTAATAACAACTTTGTCTGTCATATATTCATGTAATTTTTAGTTTTTTGGACTGATATATGTGATATGATTACAAGTTACACTAATTGCAATTGTGGAGTAAAATCAGATGTGCCAAAGATCATGTTTTAGATATATAAAAAGCTATATTAAATGCAATAAATAGTATATGTACATATATAAAATTGTTTTTATCATGAAGATTTTAATGACTTCTATTTATTGTTATGAAGGTGATCTGGGAATTAAAACATGCGCTAAAAATAGACGACCTAAACATAAATAACGTTTTAAAAAAATCAAAAGATAATCACACGCACAGGATAGGTTAACTATGTGGTACCCACATCAATAATGAACCGAAATTACCGACCTGTGGTCTCATTGAATAAAATTCATATAGGTATGTAGATATTATATGGAAGTGTCACAGTTAGTTCAACAAGCCCCGTCCGATACATAAATTTGTATAGAAAATGACTTTTTTCCTGCCTATTGTATGTTTTTCGAACGAATTAAGCTCTTTTGATCCTAATATATAGGAATAAAAATATTTATAACTTGATAATAAACTGTATTGTTACCTTTTATATTGAAAAAACTTTAAAATATAGATATCATTATCTCTTAGGACAAAAGATGCCTGTGATTTTGATTAATATGTAACATAATATTTTTTTATTTGATAAATACTAATTTAAAAACCTCACCCCAACAAAAACAAAAAATGAAAAAATACAAAAAGAAATTCCGTCGCCGGGATTCGAACCCAGAACCACTAGCTAGAACTGGATCACTACCTACCAAAACCCGCCAGGCTAAACCGGTTGTCAATTTTAGTACTGAGATACAAAGAGAGCGCCACTAGTATAAACGAACTTTTGAAAGGGGCATTTTTTTGTATGGAGTTAGCGTTCTTCTCCTAGTGAGTATTATATTCTTTGATGAGGAGGCGTAACTATAGTCTGTCAGTAGCAATGTAAAGCAAACTAAAGTATGGCAACACTCAAAGAGCAAGTATTGCGCTAAGAAAAGCAGCAATGTACATCGTACCGAAACATTTTATTTTTTCCGCTGAGCGCGCCCTTCGTACGTCAACTCACATTGCCGCTCGCGGTTTATTGAAACATTTTGAAATTGTTATTATTATGGAAGGGACAATTTAAACTGGAGTAAAAATGTTAATCAATATGATTAGGTAACAAGTTTTTAGACGAAAACAAAAATATTTGGAAACGGACTATGCTGGAAAAAATAAAGGTTTGCAATGTATGCCTAGTAAAAGGTGGACGCGAAAGGCGAGCGCTCACACTCTTAAGGCATTTGCAATTACTTGCGTACTTTTTGAGTTTTACCAAATGAGCAGTAAGTAGGTACCTATACTGTACTGAATGTAACTAGAATAAAACAATCGATTGTTTTATTTAGGTAAATATTAAAACCTAGGTACCTGCATAGTAACCCCTGAGGTGTCACTGGCAGCGGTAGCCCTGGCAGGGTACATCACTGTAACTATTCCTGTCACAATTGTAGGGCTTATTAAATATCAAATATCTGGACTATTTACATCATTTTAATATGATTTTATTTTGTTTTAGTAAACTTAGAAGACAGATAGGGAGCAAAGGTAACATTAGCACCATGGTAGGGAGCTGTTTTTCACGCCAGTTCAGAAACTGAAGGAGCTCGAAGAGAATAATTATGCCACTCGTTAATTGTAAATTAGTGTATTTTTCTTGAAAAATGTCACATTCACATACCAGTGTATTTTTTTTTAAATGATGTACAGTATACTTATATAAATATACAGATTCAAAATAAATAAAAACACAACTGCAGATATTTTGGTGTTCATTTAATTTCAAAGTAATTAAGATATGGGTCACTTACTCTTACACTTAATTCAGGCCATTCATTGACAAAATATAATTAAGATACCACTCCACTCCAACCAAGCATCATAATACTATGTACCTAGTCACCTATTGCATCTTAAGCATAAAACAGATTTGTTTTAAAATTTGTAATTTCAAGTTTAAAGTATTATTATTAGTAGTAGTTATACATAAAACTTAGTCTGAAGCAATTTGCCAAATTTATAGTTCAGAGATGTACCTGAAGTTCTAAACGTTTATTTTTCAACGGATTTGAAAAAAAAAATTTTTTTCAGCCCCGAGCTAGTATCGATCTGAAACTTCACACAAATCTTCTTTGTAGACCCAAAAATCATAACAAAAATTATCAAGAGTCTACCACCCCCGGAACTACCCCTTTGGCTTAAAAAACTCACCCCTAAGACTCAAAAAAATACTATTAAGCCTTATATCGATCTGAAAATTTACACAAATCTTCTTTGTAGACCCAAAAATCATAATAAAAATTATCAAGAGTCTACCACCCCCGGAACTACCCCTTTGGTTGAAAAAACTCACCCCTAATACTCAAAAAAATACTATTAAGCCTTATATCGATCTGAAAATACACACAAATCTTCTTTGTAGACCCAAAAATCATAATAAAAATTATCAAGAGTCTACCACCCCCGGAACTACCCCTTTGGTTGAAAAAACTCACCCCTAATACTCAAAAAAATACTATTAAGCCTTATATCGATCTGAAAATTTACACAAATCTTCTTTGTAGACCCAAAAATCATAACAAAAATTATCAAGAGTCTATTACCCCCGGAACTACCCCTTTGGCTTAAAAAAACTCACCCCTAAGATTAAAAAAAAATACTATTAAGCCTTGTATCTTCTTCTTTGCCTAGCCTTTTCCCATGTCATTTGGGGTCGGCTCTCCTCGTCATTCTTCGCCAGGCGTATCTGTTCTGGGTCGTCGAGACATTTGTTTGAGCTTTCTTAAGGTCGTTGTTTATGACGGACATCCAGGTCGTAAGGGGTCTACCTCTGCCCGATCTTTTGGAGCCAACGTTGATGCTCAGGACTTGTCTAGTCATGTGATCTTCTGGCCTCCTCATGACATGGCCATACCACTTTAAGCGAGATTCGGAAAGCTTATCTTCTATGGGCCGGATCTTAAAACTGCCGCGGATGTGCTCGTTTCTAACCCTATCAAGTAGAGTGACACCTCCTGCCCACCTCAACATCTTCATTTCTGTTGTGTGCAGTTTTGTGGTATGGACCTTCTTCAAAGGCCAACATTCAGCGCCGTAGGTGAGAGCCGGTCGGATTGCGGATTTGTACACCTTCCCCTTCACACGCACCGGCATTCTGCTGTCGCATAGCACACCCGATAGTTCCCGCCACTTTATCCACCCCGTGCTGATGCGGTGAACTATGTCAGCGTCAATGGAACCGTCATTGGCTACAACCGATCCAAGGTATTTAAATTGGCTGACTTCCCGGAGCTGATGGTTTTGCAGTTTCACCGGATTGCACTGCTGGTTGGGATCCGAGTAGCAGCAGCGCATGTACTCCGTCTTCTGTCGACTTATTTTTAGTCCGCCTGACTCAATAGCGGCTCTCCATACTTCAAGGGATTCTTCCAGGTCACTGAGGTTATCTCTGATAAGAACGACGTCGTCCGCATACAATAGGTCCCAAGGCGGCGTCTTCTGTAGGTTTGCCGTTAGGTGATCCATTACTAGATTGAATAGCAATGGGCTCAAAGCCGAACCTTGGTGTACACCTACTCCTACTTGAAAGTCGTCGCTTACTCCCGCTGGATTTCTCACTTGTGTATGGACGTCAGTGTACATGTCAGTGACTACTTGGATGTACAATTCCGGTACTAATTGCGCGCGGAGAGATTGCCCGATTAGCTGACGTGGGACTCTATCAAAGGCCTTTTCAAGGTCTATAAAGGCAAGATAAAGGTCCTTTTTTATCTGTTTATGTTTTTCAAGAAGAATCCTTAGACTATGTAGTGCGTCAGTCGTTGACCTTCCCGCTACAAACCCGCATTGGTTCTGGGTTACAGTGGTAAGTTGTAGCAATCTGCTATTGATGACTCTTTCCCATATTTTAAATGTGTGCGATATGAGTTTTATTGCACGATAGTTTTCGCATAGCCTGATGTCACCCTTATTTTTAAAGAACGGGACCAAATAACTTTTTCTCCATTCGTTGGGTATTCCATCGTGAAGGATTTTATTGAAAAGGTTCACAAGAAACCTGACACCAACTTCACCTAAGCATTTCCATAGTTCTGCGGGAATTTCATCTGGCCCAGTCGATTTATTATTTGCCATCTTTCTTATCGCTAACTTTACTTCGTCGGTGTTGATATCTTGTATGGGTCCTTTGACAGTTTCCATAGGTGTTGGGCGTTGGAATGGGTAAGTCTCATTTAAAAGTTGTGAATAGTACTCCCGCCATCTAGCATTAATATCAGCGTTTGATGTGAGTAGCTTTCCGTCCTTGTCTTTGATGTACTTGATAGTTTTGACATCCTTGGCGTTATTATTCCTCTGCCTTGCTAATTTAAATAGTTCTCTATCATCTTTAGCGTTCTCTAGTCGAGTGTAAAAGTGGCTGTCGCAGAGCGCCCTGGCACGTGCAACTTCGCGTTTCGCTTCTTTTTTTGCAGCGTGATATTTAATGCGATCTTCCTCGTTTCCACTGAGTTGCCAAGTTTTGAATAGGCACTTCTTTATACGGACTTTTTCCTCGACTTCTGGCTGCCACCACTTTGCTCTTTTGTTGTTTTTCAGTGGTCCTTTAGTTACTCCTAGCAAGTCAGATGCACCCTTCACACAGTGATCTTGAAACCTGTTCCACATTGAATCAGCCGTATCGTCCTTCTGTGAGTTATCTTCAAGATACTGCTGGATGCTGGCTACAAGGCGGAGTCCTTCTGGGCAAGATAACTTGTGCCATCGGATTTTAGGCCTTCTATCTTCACGATTTTTGATGGGTACTGGCACAAGGTAGTCTGCGACAAGCAGCCTGTGCTGTGATGTAAGGGGCTCCCCAAGTATCACCTTGCAGTCCCTGAAGGTATTGAGTTTAGTGCGGTCTGCGAGGATGTAATCTATTTGTGTGTTTGCATTTCCACTTTTATATGTTATTTTATGTTTGTCAGGTTTTGCGAAGTATGTGTTGACAATAGCCATATCAAAAGTGGCTGCAAAGTCAAGGATTTTGACGCCTTGTGTATTCTGTGTACCGTACCCTAGGCCGCCATGCACTCTATGATGACAGGGAGAGGTCGCACCAACGTGACCGTTGAGGTCTCCTGCAATGTATTTCGTCTCGTCGAGTGGGTATGATTGCATTAGGTCACTTAGGTTGTCCCAGAATAATTGTTTCTCTGCATCACTGCATCCTATTTGGGGGGCATACGCTGAAACCACATTCATGCATGGCTGGTTGTCCATTGCAAACTTTACGGCTATGATGCGGTCACTGATGCGTTTGATTTCTACGACGCGCTCTTGCAGATCACTGTCGATGACTATGCCTACACCGTTATGTTTTGTGTCTGTCCCGTGGTATAGTAACTTGTAACCATTTCCAATAATACGAGCTTTTGACCCCTTCCACTTGGTTTCCTGGATGCAACATACATTAACCTTGCGTCTGAGTAAAACTTCGCCGAGTTCTGCGCTGCGTCCCGTCATGGAGCCCACATTCCAGGTTGCTAACCGCATTTTTGGTTTATATTGGTGTGCTTCCACGACGCGGCCGTCGCTTCGGGGGTACGCCCTAGCATTTTCGCTCTTAGTTCCGTCGTCGCTTAAGGGGGACGCCCTAACATTATGTCTCGCCTTTCTTGTTGTACTTTTCATGATGAGGAGTTGTTTTGTTAGGCTAGTGGTTTTACGACCGGTTGGCACCTGACGTCAAGACAGTAACCCCTCTTGCTGATTGGGGCTTAGGATGCCACCGTTGACTTGCGTTCCTCCGCTGCCATCCTCTGCACGGCAGCCTGCCTGCTGTCGCTGTCCCCCGTCGGCCCGGTGTCAGAATATGTCCGAGCGGCCCGGAATATGAACTATTAAGCCTTGTATCGATCTGAAAATTTACACAAATTTACTTTGTAGACACAAAAATCATAATAACAATTATCAAAAGTCTACCACTCCCGGAACTACCCCATTGGTTGAAAAAACTCACCCCTAATACTCAAAAAAATACTATTAGGCCTTATATCGATCTGAAAATTTACACAAATCTTCTTTGTTGACCCAAAAATCATAACAAAAATTATCAAGAGTCTACCACCCCCGGAACTACCCCTTTGGCTTAAAATACTCACCCCTAAGACTCAAAAAAATACTATTAAGCCTTATATCGATCTGAAAATTTACACAAATTTACTTTGTAGACACAAAAATCATAATAACAATTATCAAAAGTCTACCACTCCCGGAACTACCCCATTGGTTGAAAAAACTCACCCCTAATACTCAAAAAAATAATATTAAGCCTTATATCGATCTGAAAATTTACACAAATCTTCTTTGTTGACCCAAAAATCATAACAAAAATTATCAAGAATCTACCACCCCCGGAACTACCCCTTTGGCTTAAAAAACTCACCCCTAAGACTCAAAAAAAATACTATTAAGCCTTATATCGATCTGAAAATTTACACAAATCTTCTTTGTAGACCCAAAAATCATAATTAAAATTATCAAGAGTCTACCACCCCCGGAACTACCCCTTTGGTTGGAAAAACTCACCCCTAAGACTCAAAAAAATACTATTAAGCCTTATATCGATCTGAAAATTTACACAAATTTACTTTGTAGACACAAAAATCATAATAACAATTATCAAAAGTCTACCACTCCCGGAACTACCCCATTGGTTGAAAAAACTCACCCCTAATACTCAAAAAAATACTATTAAGCCTTATATCGATCTGAAAATTTACACAAATCTTCTTTGTTGACCCAAAAATCATAACAAAAATTATCAAGAATCTACCACCCCCGGAACTACCCCTTTGGCTTAAAAAACTCACCCCTAAGACTCAAAAAAAATACTATTAAGCCTTATATCGATCTGAAAATTTACACAAATCTTCTTTGTAGACCCAACAATCATAACAAAAATTATCAAGAGTCTACCACCCCCGGAACTACCCCTTTGGCTTTAAAAACTCACCCCTAAGACTCAAAAGATTCACTCCGAAAAAGTCAATCGTGAAAGTGGCTGAACCAATAAATAACCTAATCTTGATGCCCTAT
Organism: Cydia pomonella; assembly: GCF_033807575.1. Classification (NCBI taxonomy): domain Eukaryota; kingdom Metazoa; phylum Arthropoda; class Insecta; order Lepidoptera; family Tortricidae; genus Cydia; species Cydia pomonella. Next base: position 5,040,945 of record NC_084716.1, read on the forward strand.
GTGTTCCATGATCACTGGCGAGTGTTAATAACAGATGCTAAAAATGCAGTTTTAGAATTGCTAGACCCGTATGGAACAGGACCAGTACAAAAAGCATTAGAAGTTTGGTTGAAGGCATGTGAAAGGACATCAACATTGAAAAAGCTGGAGAAATTGAAGTGGGCAATCAAAAAAGACTCGGAAAGAAGACCCATACAAGAAGATCAATCGAGTTGTGGAGCATTCGCCACGTATTATATAGAATGCATTTGTAAAAATGAAGAGTACCAGAAAGATTTTGATCCAGTCAAATATCGCGATCGTATGGCTCTAACAATATTACAGAGCTCAGAAGATGTAAAAGAACGGTGTTTATATTGCTTTCAGGAAATAGGCGCCAAAAAATTTGAAAACGAATTACGCTGCAACGTATGTCTACGACGAATACACAAACAATGCGTACGCAAATCCGAGAAAGAAGAAGAAATTAAAAAAGAAGGTGAAAAAATTATACAAACTGATAAAAGCTCTGAAATTAAGGAAAATACCAGCTACGTTTGCAAATTATGCGAAAAAAATGTATTGAAAATATACATTCATGACTGTGTAAATAAAGACATTAATAAAAGATTTTTATTGAAAATAATTTCTGCATAAATTTAATCAAACGAATAATTGTTCCCAAACAACCCTTCAATCTTATCGTGACAATATATTGAATTAGTGAAATTCTCACTAATTCTGCCAGTGAAAACTTTTTCACTATTAAACTACTGACTTTATTCAATACATTAGTGAAATTTTCACTGACTCAATTAGTGATTACAATTTTCACAAATTCAAGAGTTGTTTCCACTAGTTAGTAGTTAGATTTTCACTAATTCTGTTAGTAATTTTTGAGTTCACTAATTGAGCAGTTGTTTTTATTAAGTAATCAGTGGATTTGTCCTTAATTCCATTAATGATTTTATTAGTGCTACATATGAAATATGATTTTTTTAGTTGTAAAATATTAGTTAAACATATTCTTGATATTTAATCATTTTTGATACTTAAGTCTACAAAGAAGATTTGTGTACATTTTCAGATCGATATAAGGCTTAATAGTATTTTTTTGAGTCTTAGGGGTAAGTTTTTTAAGCCAAAGGGGTAGTTCCGGGGGTGGTAGACTCTCGATAATTTTTATTATGATTTTTGGGTCTACAAAGAAGATTTGTGTAAATTTTCAGATCGATATAAGGCTCAATAATATTTTTTTGAGCATAAGGGGTGAGTTTTTTCAACCAAAGGGGTAGTTCCGGGGGTGGTAGACTCTTGATAATGTTTGTTATGATTTTTGGGTCTACAAAGAAGATTTGTGTAAATTTTCAGATCGATATAAGGCTTAATAGTATTTTTTTGAGTCTTACGGGTAAGTTTTTTAAGCCAAAGGAGTAATTCCGGGGGTGGTAGACTCTTAATAATTTTTGTTATGATTTTTGGGTCTACTAAGATTTGTGTAAATTTTCAGATCGATATAAGGCTTAATAGTATTTTTTTGAGTCTTAGGGGTGAGTTTTTTAAGCCAAATGGGTAGTTCCGGGGGTGGTAGACTCTTGATAATTTTTGTTATGATTTTTGGGTCTACAAAGAAGATTTGTGTCACTTTTCAGATCGATATAAGGCTTAATAGTATTTTTTTGAGTCTTAGGGGTGAGTTTTTTAAGCCAAAGGGGTAGTTCCGGGAGTGGTAGACTCTTGATAATTTTTATTATGATTTTTGGGTCTACAAAGATTTGTGTAAATTTTCAGATCGATATAAGGCTTAATAGCATTTTTTTGAGTATTAGGGGTGAGCTTTTTCAACCAAAGGGGTAGTTCCGGGGGTGGTAGACTCTTGATAATTTTTATTATGATTTTTGGGTCTACAAAGAAGATTTGTGTAAATTTTCAGATCGATATAAGGCTTAATAGTATTTTTTTGAGTATTAGGGGTGAATTTTTTCAACCAAAGGGGTAATTTCGGGGGTGGTAGACTCTTGATAATTTTTATTATGATTTTTGGGTCTACAAAGAAGATTTGTGTAAATTTTCAGATCGATATAAGGCTTAATAGTATTTTTTTGAGTCTTAGGGGTGAGTTTTTTAAGCCAAAGGGGTAGTTCCGGGGGTGGTAGACTCTTGATAATTTTTGTTATGATTTTTGGGTCAACAAAGAAGATTTGTGTAAATTTTCAGATCGATATAAGGCCTAATAGTATTTTTTTGAGTATTAGGGGTGAGTTTTTTCAACCAATGGGGTAGTTCCGGGAGTGGTAGACTTTTGATAATTGTTATTATGATTTTTGTGTCTACAAAGTAAATTTGTGTAAATTTTCAGATCGATACAAGGCTTAATAGTATTTTTTTTATATAATTTATTTTGTGCAATTAAGTGTATTTTGTTTTATCTCACGTTGTATGTTATTTTTTATTTTGTATCTTTGGTAGTTGGGGCAATAAATTTTTTTTATCTTTATCTTTATTAACTTGCATAATACGCTATTCAAGACTTGTCATTTTGGAACTGAGACAATTTCAGGTACTCAAAATATTAACAAACGATACCTTGACTATGGAAGCTTACCGACTTCCACTCAAGTGAGTAATATGGAGTAATTGTAAGCAAGTTAATTTTGTTTCTGGATAAAAGAAGGTATGATTTAAATGTGAAAATATTTTTCTAAAATTATACACTGTGCTCCATATGCATGCTGAATAAATTATTTTCTTTATTGAACAAACAGGTAAAGCGACTTAAAACTTCTCTTAAATAGATTCAGCAAGTATAAACTAGGATTTTCCACAGGCATATATTTGCAATAGCTGAGTGCATGAAATAAATCAGCCTAAATAATATATTTTGTTGATGATTAACAAACTGACAAGTTTTTAATCCTGCAACAAACATACGTAAGGATTATGTAGATGTTGCGAAAGAAAGGAGATATAATGGAGGTTCTTAAACGCCTTAAGATTGTTTAAAAAGCTTACCTTAGAAAATATTTAAGGTCTTTGGAAAATATTTATGGACGGTTTCCAGGACACAATTCGTGGTCTTATTGGATATATTTAGGCATACGTTTTTTGTTATATTAATTAAATGGGAATAAAAGGCGGAATATTTTCATTGGACAAGATGTCAGTTATTCGTTTTATTTCATACAGCAACAATAGACAATTGGAACAATAGGAAGATAGTGTCAAGCGTAAACTAATATCTCAACACTCCTCCTCGATTAAAAATGTGGTACAGAGTTAAACATTTCTAATCGCATTTCAAATAACTTCATAAACAAAATTAAATTAAGTAACAATTCTTAGTTACACAAACACAACGAATGTTTCTCATTAACACAACTCTGCAATCTATAAAACACTAATATTATTATTTGAGAACACTAAGAGCACCAATAGTTATTAATAAATGTTCAGCAAATCTCTATTGTGATTAAACTTTTGTATAGAGAGTATTTTTGTAAACATATCGGCAGCATTATTATATGAGTCTACATGGCGAACAGATATTGTTTTATTTTTTACTAAATCCTTCACAAAATGGTATTTAATATCAATGTGCTTTGCACGTTTGCTGTTCTCGTAGCTACTTGACATAGCGATGGCTCCCATGTTGTCTACATAAACAGTAGGGGTTAAGCACTCACCGAAATCCTTTGCTAGACCTTTTATGTTTACTACCTCTGTGCATGTGGTGGCTAACGCGACGTATTCAGCTTCTGCCGTCGATAAGGAGACACAGTTCTGTTTCCTTGAGTGCCATCCTATTACATTGCCACAGTAAGTAATTACACTTCCACTTGTGCTCTTTCTGTCAATCTTCTGGCCTGCCCAATCGGCATCTGTGTAAGCTTCTATTTTATTTCCATTTTTCTTGTAGTTAAGACCAAAATTCTTCGTTTCTTTTAAGTATCTTAACATTCTTTTTGCTTGTTTCCAACATTGTATGTCTGGTTTGTCGAGGAATTGGCTTAAGTATGATACGGCATAACTTATATCTGGTCTGGTCACTGTTGCCAAAAACATTAGGCTTCCTATGATTTCCCGATAAGGAACATCTATCACATCTTTGTCATTTTTTATTGTGTGCATTTGAAAGTCTTTATCCAGTGGTGATTTTACGCCATTACATTCAGTCATGTTAAATTTTTCTAGCATTTTTTCAATATGTTTCTTTTGACTTATTTTTATTCCATTTTCATTTCGTGTTATTTCTATTCCGAGAAATTTATTAATTGATCCCATATCTTTGGCCTGAAATTCTCCCATATCTTTGGCCTGAAATTCTTTATAGAGCTCCATCTTCACTCTCTTTATTTCTTCTTCTTCTCCAGTTATTAATATATCATCAACAAATATTATTATCCAAACTTTGGTGTTATAGTATAGACAAAAATCATGTTGAGATCGTTTCAGTCCAATCTTTTTCATAATGAAGTTGTTTAGTCTATCATTCCAACATTTTGGACTTTCCTTTAATCCATATAAGCTTCTGTTTAGTTTTAGTACTTTATCTTTGTTAACTTTCACTCCTTCAGGTACTTTGATGTACACTTCAGTCTCCAGTACTCCATTTAGAAATGCTGTTGGTATATCCATTTGAGATATTGTGTAATCATTTTGTACTGCATGTACTAAAAACATTCTTATTGTATTCATTCTAGCTACTGGTGAATAATTATTGCCAAAATAACTTTCTTTCTGCTGAAATCCTTTTGCCACCAATCTAGCTTTCTTAAGACCGTTTTCTTTGGTTCTGAAAACCCATTTCGTATCAATTGCTTTCTTGCCTTTAGCTTCCACAACTTCCCAAGTTTTTAGCTTTTCTAATGAGTTTATCTCTTTTCCGATTGCTTCTTTCCATCCATCATCTTTTACTGCTTCTTCATAATTTACAGGATCTTCACTACAAATTAAGCAATATGCCATATAAGTTTCATAATCGTTTAAATAGCTTGGTTTGTTTATTTGTCTTCCAGATCTTGTAGTGGTTGGATCTTGTTCATGCATGCTATGGAAAGAATCATCTTCTATATCAGTCACGGTATCATTGTTTTCATTATTTTCATTTACATTGTCAACGGTATCATTGTTTTCATTATTTTCATTTACATTGTCATTATTATTTTCATTTTCATTATTATTCTCGTTTTCACTGTTATTTTCGTTGTCATTATTGTTTTCATTGTCATTATTATTTTCATTTTCATTATTATTCTCGTTTTCATTGTCATTATTGTTTTCTTCATGTATTTCCTCAAGTATATTATTATCTTTATCATTTTCCATAATTTCTGTCGTTTCATCTTCATAATTTATATAAGGCACAAACTGGTTTTCTTTCTTTTCTGTTGTGTCTATTTTGAATTTGGTTTCTTTTTCATTGAATTTCACATCTGTTGATATGATTACTCTATTTTCTCTCGGGTCATATAGTCTGTACCCTGAGCCACTATATCCAACCATTATATACTTCTTAGCTCTTGGCTCTATTTTTGCTGGTTTCGGTAATGTGACAGCCCAAGCCTGACTGCCAAATACCCTTAGTCTTGTTAAATCATTATTGCCTAGCCATAACATGGCTGGTGTTTTGTCATTGAGCGCTTTAGTTGGACTTCTGTTTATTTCGTAAGCTGATGCTGTAACAGCTTCACTCCATAGACTTTTTGGTAAATTGGTTTCTGCCAGTTTTGTCCGTACTTTATTTAAGAGGCTTCTGTTCATCCTTTCTGATGTCCCGTTTTGCTGGGGGGTATACGGGGTGGTATATTCGAGTCGAATACCTTTATTATTACAATAGTTTTGAAATATTTTTGAGTTAAACTCTCCTCCGTTGTCAACTCTTATTCTCTTTGTTTTTAGATTAAATTGTGTTTTTATATATTTAATGTAGTTTATTATATTGTTTTCTGCTTCATTTTTTGTTTTTAATAGTTTCACAACAACAAAGTGTGAATAGTCATCGACTAAGACCTGAAAATATTTATGGCCATATATGCCAATAGGATCGATTGGTCCGCATAAGTCTGAATGTATCAGATCTCCAATTTGTTTTGTGTTTGATTCCTTGTAATAGAAACTTCTTCTCGTACTTTTTCCTTCGATACATATATCACAAATATTCTTGGGCACGGGCAAGTTTAATTGTTTCAAATCATTATAATTTATGTGTCCAAGTCTCTTATGCCATAAGTCGTCGGCTTCGTTTGCTACATGGGCTTTTTCAGTTTTGTCAGGTTCAATCATATCCATTTGCATTATATATAAGTTTTTGTATTTATTGCCCCTTATGTTTACATGGCCTTTCTTCATAAAAACATTTTTCTTGGTGAAACTTATTTCGAAATCTTTGTCTGTTAACTTGTGGATTGATAATAAATTGTGTTTCAATCCATCGACCAGTAAAACCTCTATGTCTATTTCAAACTTTTCGTATTTGGCCTCAATTATGCCCTTTTTTCGAGATATCAGACATTCTCCGTTTGCTATTTGTATCTTTACAGGGATTTCAAGATCTCTGACGTTGGTTACATATTTATAGCATTCCTTTTTAATCATATGGTTACTTGCACCTGAGTCGAGAATAAAATCGTCTGAATTTTCAATGGCAGCAAGTGCTATAAATGCTACTTTGTCTGTCACGTATTGTGGGCTTTGCCCTCTTCCTCTGTATCTACCCCTTGGGTATCTTGATGAACTTCTACTATATCCCCTTCCTCTATAGGAATGTGGGCCTCGATGCATTGTGCGACCTCTTTGTTGGGTAAAATTATTACGATTACTGTAACAGTCGCTCGATATATGGCCTGTTTTTCCGCAATTAAAGCAGGCTAGGAAGGTTACCTCGGCTTGTGAGGATGACGACTTTCCTTCATTTTTAAGTTCCGCGTCCAAAAGACGGGCCTTCACGAAATCTTCTGTCAGTTCTTTGTCTACACTCATTGTTTCTAATGTCGTGATTACAGTCTCGAATGTGTCCGGCAATGTTAAAAGTAGGTGCGCAACTTTGTCGCTTGCATCTAGTTTGCAGCCTGCAGCTTCCATTTCGCTGATAATGCTGTCAAATTTCAAGAAATGGTCTTGTAAGTTTCCGGTACACTTGAGTGTCAATAGTTTCTTTTTGAGGTACAATTTATTGAATACACTCTTTCGTTCAAATATTTCTTCTAGCTTTTCAATCATTTCTCTGCTAGTTTTGGCCTTTTTTATTATATCTAAGTATTTATCGGATACATACTGAACAATAACCGCTTTCGACTTTGCGTCGTTACTTTCAAATTTCTCCTTTTCACTCGCTTCTGTTGGCGGGTCCTTGTTCAGGACTTTTACTACGCCTTTTTCTTCCAATAATGTTTTAATTCTAAACTTCCAATTAGAGAAATTTTGCTTCTCATCCAATTGCGGCATCACATTGTGATTTGTAGACGTCATCTTTTGTTTTTGCCGTTGTGGCTGAAAAAACTTTTAGATGCTACTTACCTCTCGTATTTTCTTCTTTACACTTTTAATTTATACTCATTTACGTTTTTATTAACTATTATCCCCATTATTTAAGCCCATAACCTTTTGTTATATTAATTAAATGGGAATAAAAGGCGGAATATTTTCATTGGACAAGATGTCAGTTATTCGTTTTATTTCATACAGCAACAATAGACAATTGGAACAATAGGAAGATAGTGTCAAGCGTAAACTAATATCTCAACAACGTTTTATCTTCATTTAAGCCTTTAATAAAAATGAAAGTCATAGAGCCAGTACAAATGACCCCCAGTTTTGTTTCTCGAATTTTTTTGGTCAAGAAACCAGACGGCACACACCGTCCAATATTCAACCTAAAAAACCTAAATCAATTCGTATACATAGGCAAATTCAAGCTGATAAACATACAAAGAATCCCGAGTTTCATTCAGGCTTCAGATTGGATGGCCAAAATAGATTTATCAAACGCTTACTTCCACCTTCCAATAGCACATGCCCACAGGTGCTTTCTAAGGCTAATTTACAAGGAAACCTTATGGCAAATGACCTGCCTGCCATTCGGCCTCTCATCAGCGCCCAAAGTATTTGCCATGCTCAGCAATTGGATAGCCCAAATATTACGCGAACAAAACGTCAGAGTCATCGTTTACTTAGACGATTATCTTCTAGTGCCTCAAAACAGGGAGGAACTAGAATCCCATGTGAGCCTGGCGTTAAACCTATTAAAATCTCTCGGATGGCACATAAACATGGCAAAATCGATTCTAATACCACAAAGAAGCTTACAATTCTTGGGTGTAATGTGGAGCCCCCTCACAAATTTAAAGTGGTTACCATCAGACAAATGCATTGCCCTTCGAAAGAAGCTAGACTATTTATTAACAAAAAAGATGGCAAACCTAAAACAAATGCAAAGTCTAGTAGGGACATTGAACTTCGCAAGTTTTTGCGTCAGGAACGGACGATTAAATCACCGAGCTCTACAGCGTTTTTGTCACCATCTCCTAAAAACCGATCATCACAACGAAGTCCGGATACCGTCCGAGGCCCAAAAAGAGCTCCTTTGGTGGTTGCAAAATCATATGAATGCATCCGTCATTCATCAATATCCGGTAACACATCACCTGACGACAGACGCATCTGGTCAAGGCTGGGGCGCTCAACTAAACAACCTATCGATACAAGGACTTTGGTCTCCCCAGGAAATATATCTGCATTCCAACGTAAAAGAGATGCTTGCTATATACAAGGTTCTTGTAATGCAAACAAATCTTTCCCAGACTACAGTGGCCATACAGTCGGACAATCGAACTGTATTAGCATATCTCAAGAATCAAGGTGGAACAAAATCCCGGCAACTTTCGGATCTGACAGCCAAACTTTACAAAATATTAATGGCAAGGGACATATTTCTGTCTTTACATCACCTGCCAGGCCTCTACAATGTAGAAGCAGATCACCTGTCACGTCAAAAGATAATGCCCGAGTGGCATTTACTCCCTCACTTCACTCAGATGTTTTTCAAGATGTTTGGAACCCCTGTGATCGATCTCTTTGCCTCTCACCTGGCTTACGTTGTTCCACTTTACGTCAGTCTCAATGTGAAAGACCAGAACGCAGAATTTCACGATGCGCTAAGTCAAACATGGACTTACTCTCTAGCATGGGTGTTCCCGCCCCCATTCTTGATACCTCGGGTATTATGGCTCCTCTACATGATAGCCCAGCGAAGGCCAGTCCTAGGGACGCATTTATGCGTTAGAGGGAGCAAGTGATATTGCCATCTCACTTTACCGCATAGCTGCGTCCCTTGGACTGGCCTACGCTGGGCCATCGTGTAGAGGAGCCCTTAAATCATCTCAATCAAGCGATAGGTCGTTACCTCCTAGTGGTACCAAAGTGGGAAAAAGCTTTTTGGCGTCCGGACCTCAAACAACGGGCCATAGCGCCTCCGTTCACCATTCGAAATCTAAACCAAGTTCTGATCGACACAGCGACAGGTACTCCCCCGCCCAAAGTACAAAATATGACCATGGAGATATGGAAATGTGGGGGTGGGATTCGGCGTTAAGAAATTGGACCCCAGAACAAAAGAAGTTCCTAAAATCCAGCTGGCGCGAATCTACGATAAAGACATATAAGCCCGCTTGGCGACGTTGGTGCGAGTGGGCACAACATAACAGCGTTAATTTCAAAAACCCGAACAGCGCAGATCTAGCTAGATTTTTGACAGATATTTTTATGAAAAATAATTTCTCCTACAGTACTATTGCGTTACACAAATCCGTCGTTTCTACCTTATGTGACCCAGACAAAACAAAACTAAAAATCTTAATTCTCATCCACTAGTTCGTCATGTCATGAAGTCTGTTTCAATAAGAAAACCAAAACATGAAAAGGCACCAATTTGGGACATAGATACATTGTCAAATTGGTTATTGGTTAAACAATGTCACACTAGAAACTAGTCTTTACGAGTGCTCAAGAAGAACAGCTTGCCTTCTCCTTCTATGTTCGGGAAGAAGAGTTCACGATTTGACTCTACTTTCTATAGAAAAAGATAAATGTATTATAAAAGATGATTCAATAATTTTTTGGCCGGACTATGGGTCAAAAACAGATGGGCCCGACTACAGACAACAAGGATGGTGTTTGCTTCAAAATAAAGATTCTCAAGCCTTAGATCCAGTGTAGGTATTGGTGAAACTATTGTTAGAATTTTCAAGTGAAAGAAGAAAAGAAAATATAAGAAAATTATTCATTAGCATTTGTGGGACACCTAAACCAGCTTCAAAAACTATGATTGGAAATTGGATAAAATCAGTCCTTAAAGAAGCTGAAATCAAAGCTACGCCGGGAAGCATAAGAGCAGCGGTTGCATCAAAAAACTGGATAGAAAACTGCCCCCTCGACGAGATCCTGCAAAGAGGAAATTGGCGGTCCCACAACACTTTCATGAATCACTATCAAAAGGTAGTTAAAGGAAGTAATTATAACACATCAAGTACTGTGACTAGATTGTTTAATGTGATCAATTAGAATAAAAATGTGTATTCTTATGGTGTATACATACATATTTTCCTTTAATGATTTGGAAAGAAAAATAAACAATATATTGTGTTAAATAATTTCTTTTATTTATGAAAAATACCAGTATATCCTAATTGCTTCGATAATAAGTCACTTATATCTAATTACAGCATATAATCTACTAAAAAGTATATTATCACTTTCATTGCCAAGAACTCCCTAAGTGTTTGGCATTAAAGGTGACTAATATATCACTTCACTTCCTGAAATCACATTGGCATCTTATCACACCAGGCGATAACAAACAGGTCTCATTATAATGTAAGGTTTTGAATAACGGTACAGGATTTAATGACAGCGTTTTACCTAACAATAAAACGCTTATTAAATACTTACCTTATTCAAAACCTTACATACAAGCTCTGCCTGGTTATAGTTTTATTTTTCATAAAACTTCATAGCTTATGAGACACAATGAGGGAACTAGATTTCAAACTAGTTTTATAAAGACTTGAAAGTAGCTGCCTGGTGTTGCCAGTAGATAAAAAGTTGACGTTTTAAGGGAAATAATAATAGGGATGACCGCCTCCGGCACGAAAAACGAGCGCTGCTCTCATTATAATGTATGGTTTTGAATAAGGTAAGGTAAGTATTTAATAAGCGTTTTATTGTTAGGTAAAACGCTGTCATTATCAATCGCTGGTACCTAGTAACAAATAGTCTATAGCGGTGTCCCTCTCGCACACTAGATAACGGCAGCCACGGACAGAAACGATTTAGCTAGCTCCTTCCTTTCCTTCGGATCTCAAGATTTGTTCCTGAACTAAAAGAGCGAACTAGTTCCTTTGACCGATTGACCGAGATCGGAGCGCTCTTTTTAAAGACCAGCGGGCACAACTCTAGGCCACGTCAAAACTTATAACATTTTGTTCTTGTTGGAGATGGGCGGTGTTTGCCCGTTGTTGGGGTTGGTGATACAGAACTGGAGGTCTATGATGGGACTAAATACATTAAATCAAATGTTAGTGACGTACTGTATGTGCCGGACATTAAATGGAATTTGTTTTCGGTGAAGAAAATTGTTGACAATGGTTATGTTGTGACTTTACGGATACCGAATGTATTATTACAAAAGACGACAACGTATGTGGTTTGGGAACTCGTGCGGGAAATAACTATCTGCTAAACGTTAATATGTTCCCTGGATGTGTGGCATGAAAGATTTTATCCCCAAAATAAAAGATATGTCAAAGACATGCTAAACAAAAGCAACATAAAGTTTGTGGACAGTGAGAAGAAGTGCGAGAACTGTGTGCTGAACAAAATAACTAGAATGCCCTTTGTAACAAACTCAAATACAGCCAGTGAAGTTCTTGGAGTGGTTCATGCTGATGTTGCGGGCCCTATGGAGATTGCATCTGTGGGAGGAGCGAGATATTTCCTTCTTCTCAAAGATGATTTGTCAAATTACAGGGTAGTGTATTTTCTAAAGCACAAATCAGAGGTACCAGAAAAAAACAAACATTATATTCTTACCTCCGAGAGATACACCTGCAAGAAATTGAAAATTTTGAAATCTGACAATGGGACAGAGTTCGTAAATCGAGGAACTTAAGGACATACTGGGAGCCAAGGGCATCATACATCAAACCACAATCCCATACACATCCGAACAGAACTCTAGGGCAGAACGCAAGATGAGGACGCTGGTGGAGGCTGCACGTTCCATGATAAATGGCTTCGGGAAGGAAGGCTTCTGTCCAGCCATTAATATGGCAGTCTATGTCATTAACCGAACTGGCAAGAATCACGTTGAAGGAAAAATGCCTTATGAGGTGTGGGAAGGAAAAGAGTTTGATTTGAGTAATTTAAAGATGATATTTGGCAGTGAGGTGGCGGTCCATATCCCTAAACAGAAGAGGTTGAAATGGGACCCTAAAGGAAAGAAAGGCATATTTGTAGGCTATGAAAGCTCAAAAGGGTACAGGATTTAATATCCGGAAGAAAGGTTTGTTGACATAAGAAGAGATGTGGTTGTACTGTCAAATAAAGGCTCCTGTGTTCCCGCCCATGATAAAGAAAAGGAAGAGGTGGTGATTCTTTTGGATTCTCACCCTGCCAGAGAGGTTAGGTCTAAATCACAAGAGACACAATATGATCCAGAGGTCCAAAATTCAAGTAAAGAGGATGATGAATTGCAACCAGATGAATACCAGAGTGCAGATGAGGTGGCCATGTCTGAAGCGTAAGGTGAAGGTAATGGCTTTACAGATGAGGTGATAATGCCAGAACCTCAAGATGAGGGAGGTCACTTAGTGCTAGAACAAATACCAGTAGACAAGGCACAGGAAGGTCAATACTCCAGATCTGGTAGGCAAGTCAAAAGGCCACAGAGATTTGATGACATGGTATTACCAATTGGACAAGAAAGTGATCCAAAAACTTATGGTGAAGCTATGAGATCAAAAGACAAGGACAAGTGAGAAGGAGCAATCAAAGCGGAGCTTGCACAAATGAAAGAGTATAACACTTAGACTGAGGTCCAAACAATACCAGACTCTGCAAGCGCAGTGAGATCAAAATGGGTATTCAAGAAGAAAGGTGAAGATGTTTTTAAAGCAAGTTTAGTAGCGAGAGGTTTTGGGCAAGATTGTGATGATTACTATAATGTGTATGCCCCTGTTGCTAAAACTTAATACTTTTCGTATATTTGTTGCAGTAGCTACAAAAATGAATCTGGAAATTAATCAGATGGATGTTTGTGGAGCGTTTCTGAATGCTAACTTGGATGAGGAACTGTATTTGAGATTGCTTGAAGGTTGTAGTGCTAAGTTTGTTAAACTTAATAAATCTTTGTATGGGCTCAAAGGAGCACTCAGATATTGGAATGAAACATTTAATAATTTAATAAGTCCAAGGGTTTTGTAGTCAGAAAAGGACTGTTGTTTGTTCTCAAAGTGAAACGAAAGGTCACCGAGGGGGGGGGGGAGCTCAACGAGGGGGGTGGGGTTAGGGTCGGCAACGCACATGTAACTCCTCTGGAGTTGCAGTTGTACATAGGCTACGGAGACTGCTTACCATCAGGCAGGCTGTATGCTTGTTTGCCACCGACGTAGTATAAAGGTCCAAAACATGGTTGTTATTGTATGTAGATGACATACTCTTTTTTAGTAGCTGTCCAAATGAGACTGTAAGTCTGAGAGACATGTTAAGCAAATCCTTTAAAATGAAGGATATGGGTAAGATAAAGAAATACTTAGGTTTTTAAGTAAACCACAATTTAGAGAAACAGTGTACCTTTTTATCTCAGAAAGAATATTTACATAAGTTGTTAGTTAACTATGGCATGAATGACTGTAAACCTTTATCTTTGCCTATAGACAAAAACTTTGACTTTAGTGTACTCGACAGAGAGTCTCCAGAGAGTGTAAGCTTGGAAAGAAGGTGCAGAACCCTGGTTGGAAGCTTAGCTTATTTAGCTGCTGGTACAAAACCTGACATTACTATACTGAGCAGATACCAGAGTTGTGCATCTATGCTGTTGTACCGACTGTTGTGTAATATTCGAAGGTACCATTCAGGTACTAGAGATTACTGTTTGAAGTATGAATGTAGTGAAAGTGTAGTGGGCTATGTTGACAGCAACTGGGGAGGAAGTGATGATCGAAGGTCAACTACAGGTTGTTGCTTCAAGTTGTGGGGTTGCACAGTTATTTGGTTCATAAGGAAACAACAATCTGTGAGTCTGACTTCAACCGAAGCTGAATTTTGTGCTTTGAGTCATGCAACAAGTGAGGCATGCTGCCTCAAAGATATTTCAGCTTTCTTTGGTTTTCATGTAGGACCTATTGTATTGTATGAAGACAATCAATCAGCAATTAAGATGGCTGAGATGACAAGGTGTCTTATTAGAGTTGAGCATCTTGATATCAAACAAAGCTTTGTTAATGAAAAGATAAATAAAGGTATTATTGTGTTAAAATACATTAACACTAGTGAGCAAGTAGCGGACATTTTTACAAAAGCTCTGGGTGGAATAGCTTTTAAGAAGTTGAAACATTTATTGTTTAGTCAAGGTGTTTAATTTAATAGTGCCATGTTAACGATTGTTTAGTTGTTGCTGTGTAATTGTTTAAAGACAATGTTGTTTGATTAGAGGTATTTTTCTTTAACTGTCTATTGTTGAGTGTCATAGACTTATAACTGTTTATTTTACACATGTAAAATATTTTATTGAGGGGTGGTGTTGTGGAGCAACAAATTATTTTACTATCAAGTCTAGTATTGTCTATGACTACAGGCCACAGGTATTTAGTCAAAATATATGTCTTTGTTCGTTTCACTGCCGTCACATGGGCGTAAGGTGAAAAGTTTATTCACTCTTCATTATTTTTTATTATACAATACTTGACAATACTAATACTATTGACATTAAATCCTGAGAATTTTGTTTATCTAAACAAACACAAGGTATGAGGGTTCAAAAAAAACGACGAAGTGCTTCGAGAAAAGGTAGATATTGCCCTTGCTCTTCCCTTTGCTCATCTTGGCGGGGGCACTACTGTGCCCCCAGAGATGACGTACTACATACATACCTACACATAGAGGTTAACAGAGGTTAACCTGTTGTGTCCACAGCCTGTTTTTGGTCCCAGAGCCAGTCAAGAAAAACAAGCTCTTATCGCCAAAGAGCAATATTTTGTTTTTTTATTTCAACTAAGTTAAAAATAGCTCACAACAATGAGAGCAGGCACTACATTTTGTGAAAATACATTATTAATAATCTATTCTTTTGTTTCAGATTAATTCCAAGGGAATCAGGAAATGTTAGCTTCAGATAAAAAAAAATTGGCTAGCTGAAAAAAACTATAATGAATAAAAAGAAGAACATCAGAATTGTCTTGAAGGCTAACTATAACTTACTTTACTTTGAAATCTCAACATTGTTGATCCTTCTGTCATGAAGACACAATGCCTCCGCTGCCTGCTTATACTACACTAGAGTAATCTACTCTAATACTATTAAGCGTCAACTCTCTGCAAGTATATTCAGATGCCTTCAGCTAGATCTGGTTAGTGAAGTGGATAGTGACTGGGAAGAGGAACCAAACCAATGAGATCACCAGACGCGTACGACTAGCCTGGGCAGCCTATTCGAATCTATGAGTTTGCCTTCAAAATGAAATTTAAGGCCTAACAAAAAGCCCGCATATTTGACCAATGTATCCTGCCAGTTCTCACTTACGGAGCTGAAACCTGGGTCTTCACCAAGGACATATTACTTAAGTTAAGCGTTGTCCAACAGGTGCTAGAGAGAAAACTAGTTGGGATCACATTGAGAGACCGTAAAACGAATGAGTGGCTGAGACAGCAGAGCAAGGTCACCGACGTTGTAAAACGCGTAGCCAGATTGAAGTGGGAATGGACTGGTCATATAGCATGAAAAACCGATTCGTGGAGCAAACGTCTACTGGAGTGGTGACCATGAGGGGAGGAACGTCCTCAAAGTAGACCCCAGATGCGTTGGGACGACGACATTCCTAAGGAATGCGGGGAAGAAGTGGCTCCAGGTCACACAGAACCGTGACCAGTGGCATAAAATGAAGGAGGCCTACACCTGAAGGGTAGACAAGGGCTAAAGAAGAAGAGAAGAAGAAAATGTGATTAATGTCAAAGAAGATATTCAAAAATGTAAATTTAGCAATATTTAGAATGTCAGGTTTTGAGTAAACCTTTGCATTATTATTATTTATTAAGCCTTTTTCTCCTTCAATTACAAAATATTTTCATTCTTGTTTGATTGAATATGTAGTTATGTGTATCTCAGTAAGTTAAGGCCCCTGTCCGGGTATAGGCCTCCTCCAGTGATCTCCAGATTTTCCGGTCTCCTGCTTTGTTTTGCCAGTCTTTTCCTGCTGTTTTTACTATGTCGTCAACCCTCCGGTCCCGGGGGCATCCTTAATTTCTGTAGTTAACTGGGCCAACCCATGTAGTAACCTTTTTAGTCCATCTATCCTTTGGTGCTTAAGAGTGCAGCAGCAGGTTGCTGGACTACAATAGCAAGGGATAGGGATAAATGGAAAGAGTTAGGGGAGGCCTTTGCCTACAAAAGGCATACAGATGGAAATTAGATATATATATATATATAAATACTTGTCTGAAATAAAGGCTATTTCATCATCCATTGGTGCACGTGCCACATGGCCCGCCCACATCCACTTCAGGTGTAAGGAGTAGACAGCATCTATTATATTTGTTTGTTTTCGAATGTCTACATTTTTTCCTTTCCCTTAGTATGATATTAAGTATGCTCCTTTCTATTGACCGTTGGCATGTTTGTATTTTACTTTTTATTCTGCGGTCAAATGTCCAAGTTTGTGAGGCACAAGTTAAGCTGGGTAATATACATGAGTCTATAACTTTTTTCTTTAGTTTGACTGGCAGTTTGGATTTTTGTATCTCTTTGTATCCCCAGATTTTTTTCCAAGTTATGTTTATTCTTCTTTCTACTTCATCTAAATGCCTTGAGGGTTTAAAAGATATTTGTTTTCCTAGGTATATATAACTGTCTACGTATTCCAGTGGCGCATCTTTGACCAATATAGATACCGGAATATAGATATGTTTTCCAGTTGTGAAGGTGTTTTTGAATATAATATTATGTCGTCCGTAAATCTAAGGTTTGATAAGTACTGGCCCTTAATGTATAAGTAGTCCTTTTTCTTTTCCTGTAGCACTGATATGAAAATCTTTGGGGAGAGTGGGTCTCCCTGCTTCACACCTCTTTTATATTGATAATGGGCCCTAATAGATCCAATTTTACACGGCTCCTACTTTTTCTATAGACTTCTTTAATTTTATTTATGTACGTACTTGCAACTCCTTGATGTTTCAGTGCTTGCCAAATGCTCTCATGTGTTATAGAGTCAAATGCCTTGGCGTAATCAATATAGGCTAGATAGAGTGGGTTGTTAAATTCCTGGTATTTTTCTATTACCTGGTCTAAAGTATAAATATGATCAGTGGTAGAATACCCTGGCCTGAAACCTGCTTGCTCGCTTGGTTGGTGTTTTTCTATATGTGGCTCTATTCTTTTTTCAAGGCTAATTGGCTTGTAGTTATTAATGTCAGCTGGGTCGCCCTTCTTATACTGTAGAATAATCCGTGATTCTGCCCAGTGTTGAGGTATTATCTGTGTTTCAAGTATTTTATTAAACTGTACAGTAAGGGGGCCAATCAGAGCAGGAGTTCCAATTTTTAAGGGCTTCGTTTGGTATATTATCAGCTCCTGGACTCTTTTCGTTCTTTAATCGCTTTATATTTTTCAGTATTTCTTGAGTGTCAAATGGTGGAACGGTAATTTGGGCTGTTTGTACATTGGTGCATTTCTCTTGGTCCTGGTCTATATTCTCACTTTGTTTGTTAGTTGAGTTATCACTACTATAAAGTTTTTATAGAAATCTGTTGCTACTTCCACTAGCTCTTCCCATGTTTGAAGTTTTTTAGTTGCTTTCTGTGTTTTAAGAGTTGGTATCCATTTTTTCTCTGAGTTCAGCTGTTTATATGCTCTGTTTTGGCTTCCAGATTCAACTAAATTGTGCTCTATTATTTGAAGTCTGTAATTTTCAGTCTTTTTTTAACATTTTGTTTAACTTTTTTAACATGCCGTAGCTCAGGAACTACAATGGAATGAATGAAGCGATTGGTGTATGCGAAATTAAAACGTGTGCATTGTAGGTCAATTGCGTCTTTCAAAATGGAGTAAATCATTTCTATATAGTTTTTGACGAATTATACTATAAAGATGATGGCAGTGGTCTTATGCGGGAGGACGGGCAGAGTCAGTTAGAATAGTTTGTATTCAAACGGCGTGTGTAGGTCTAAAATTATTTGATTACAAAATACATAGTCTATAGTCAAATTAACCAAATGTACTGTAATCGGTTTGTTGAAGTCCGAGATGCGAAATTAACAGTTTTTTTTAAGAAAATGTTTTTTTTTACCTAGAAGGTTTGCTTACTGACCAGAATAATTTGAGAAAGAGATCATTCAGCGTAAATAATATCTAATAAATATTAACAATACATTTATTAGCTTTCTAAAAATATACATTTTATTACCATACAACTATTAATATATATGTCAATGCCAATTTTGTTTAGTATTTTATGCAACAGTTGTATAAGAAGGGTCAAAAAAGGCGAGTGGCGTGAGTTACAATGTGAGCCGGAGCCGAAGGCGTAGGCGAACATTGTAAAGGAATACGCCACGAGAATTTTTTGACCTACTTATACAACGTTGCATACAATATTTTTCCTACGAGTCAACAAAAATAAATCTTAATTTAGGTAAACAAATTACAGCAAAAGTATATAGCCAAGATGCGCGAGCATACCTTGTTACGCGCCCAGCCCGCCCCGGGCCGCGGCCGGCCGGTCGGCGACACCTCGTAACTCATGAGGCCCTGGTACTTGCTACTTGCTAAATTAATTTTTTGGACATTTTTTTCTCAATTTTGGCCACCGTAGCCTACGGAGACTAACAAGACTGACAAGCGGTCTTCGTAGTCTATGGGTGTTGCTATATTACGGGTGTCACATGCGTGTTTCTGACTTATGAAGTAATTATTTTTACTATGCAACCAAATGAATATTTTGTAAGTTGGCATCAATGCACTTAGTTTAAAACTGTATTCGTTTTGGTTTTGTTAGGTTGGTAGCCATTAATCGCAGTAACATTATAGCTTATAAAAGCACAAGAGCTTTTATGAGGAATAGACAATATAGACTTTTCTTGAAATCTTTTATGTATGTTCTTATATTCGTGTTAATGAATGCATAAATGACAGATAACAGTAGAGGAGTAGGAAAAAGTATAAACGGCGCAGCGTCGGTAAACCAGCAGCATACTATTATTATTTGAAAGTACATTTATTTATAATGTTCCTAAATGAGAGGCTATCGTTTGTATTATCTCATATCATCTAATATCGATAAACATTGTGGTTTAATAATTCATCTTAGTTTAGTAAGTTATGTTTCCACAAATAGTCAAGTTCTAAGTTCATAACTTCGTTAAGTTCGTAGCTTCATGATTGCAAGACGACTGCACATGAAGTAGTGTGTAGTAATATCTGTCTCATTATTTGACTCACATCTACATATTAAACATTTTCGAACCCACTTCGTAGTTAATAACTTAAAATCACCTTCAAGATGTGGGCTGGGGCTTGTGGCGTTTTAAAGTGAGATTAATCGCTGCACGCTCTCGCCTATAGATTATGAATTTCTTGGTATTAAATTGAACTAAGGGAGAGCGTTACATTAAAAAAAGACAGACTACAAATATAAAAAGCTATAATATATGTCATCTCTACAATTCACATACAATAAAAAAATCACATTAAGCTTTTTATAAGACCTAGTAAGAATTACTAGGTTTTAATATGGACCACATTGGATCTATACTTTGTCCATATAATTAAAGGGAATTCACTCCTCCTATATAACGTGGTAACCGTTAATAAATGAAATAGTTTAAATTTAAACATAAAATCATTCATTTCGTATTGAAAAGAGTATTTATTACTGCCCCAGTAAAATATTGAACAAAAAAAAAAAAAAAAAAACATTTTGAATCCACATGGCACTCCACCATTCAGAATTAATACAACGGGTCTTAAGATAAGAATCACCACAGAAATGGATCAAACTATACCTAAGCATTACTCGTCATCGAAATTATGTTGGTTGAAACAACTATCCTAAGTGACAGACACCTACTATACACTTTGCGATTATGCTTTGCGCAACTGCACCTCGCTGTTCGGCAGTCTGTTTTTCATTTACAAGATATTAAGTCTAAATGTTTAGCAGTTATAGGGGGTTTCAAACTAGTCACAGGGATAAGGGTATTATTATCACTTAATTTCCAGCCAGAGTCTTCAGGTGAAGGTAAGTTTTGCATGGGGGTATCAGCAGTTTTCCAAATTAAAGTTTGATAATTTGCTCGGTAAAGGTGATATACCAGGGCTTCCTGAGAAGGTGGCAATTTGTCTAGGCAGTTAATATTTGGAAAAACTGCAGCCCTTAGCTCATCAATGTTATTAATACTTTGTAGAGTCGGCTTCTTGTCGCAGTAAATAGCAATCACAAACTTTTCCCCGTTCTTTATGGTGCTGTCTGTTGGTGCACAGTCTGAGCCAAAGTTTTCTAAAAGAGCACTGTATTGATTGAATACTTTCCAACTACTCTTTTTCGTAAAACCAGAAAACGAGCTTGTGGTATCGCAGCCTGTTACAGCATGAACTGCGAGTAAATAACTTCTTTCTGGTCCTATCGACTGCACAATCACGTGTATGGGAAAATAATTTGGCTTTTGGGATGTACCAAATTGCACCCAAACTTTCGGTGGTAGTTTATCGTAAAAGTGGATCAACAGCAACATTACATCAGTGTCCCTACTATTAACTATCAATGTGTCGAAACCCATTTGAGAAGCATCCATCCCTTGTAGTACAAATCGTGTGTCAGCTTCTTCGTGATTGGACTTTAAGTGAAGAATATCTCTATCCTTATTAGACTTTATGCTTAAAATATCTTTAATCCCGCCCGCAGTTAATTATTCGTAATCACCTTCTAGACTTGAGGCTTGCTCTGTTATTGCCTCTGAGATGTAATTTGCAAGATTTGCCTTATTGTTAGGATGATGAATAAAACGATCCCATTTCTTTGGCAATGGTGTACTGGAATTGGAAATTTCTAATTCGACAGGAGTAACCGACGATTTAAAGTGAGATAAAACACACTTTAAAAATACGGCTGCAAGATCACCAAAAGTGTTGGCATGTTTTGGTTTGCCAATTGTTTGTATTAACGCTTGTCCGTCCAGTAGCACTGCTCTTTATGATACCTGATCCGAAACTAGCGACACGCAGGTTTCTGTTTTTTTCAATAAGAATATTAGCCAAAACAGATTTTGGTGTCTGTCTTAGTTGTCCTTCGTGGCCGAATAGAGAAGGCGGCGGGTGTCTCAGTTCATTTTGTAAATTTTCTCTCAAATTGATGTCTCGACCGCTTTTTACAGCAGTAAACATGTGCCTAATTAAAGTATTTGCATTTATTAATGCATTTTGTTTGTCAGATTGTGATGTGATACTCAATTTATATAAATCTTGAAATGTTATTGACTTAACTTTTTTGAGCGGACTATTGAAAACTACTGTTTTTTCAATTAAACGTTGATTTAAAAATTCTTGAGCTAGTTGTATACCGCGGTTTTTGGCGTTCAGTAAATCTGTGGCAATAGCATCAGAGGCAGTTTCACCAGTGTACATGTTTATTAATTTTCCGCTTTCTTTTTCGAATAATTTTGTCTTTTTAAACATATCTACTAGTTTTTGTGTGTCAGATTCATCTCTTTGCGAACTAGATCTTTTCAAATGGAGATCATATTCATCATTATATTCGACTTTGAACATTTTTCTTGCCATATCTGATAATTGTGATCTTATGTTGAATGTTAAACACCATCTATCTCGCGCTGTGTCATTTCTTGTTATACCGATTAATGCTCCAGCTATTTTATGAATTTTATTTACATGTTCGAGACTCAAATCTGGGGAATTTTGGTTGAATGTCGTTTTTGTTTGTTTGACTACAAAGTTGCCTTTAGAAAATTCTTCGTACACGTCCCTAGCAGTTATGTGTAACGATTTCATGTCCGTTAAATATATTGTGCCCCATCGCGCACAGTTAGTATGATCATACACGAAAAACCACGGGAGCATTTGCGACACTGCCTCGATGTGTAACATCCAATCGCCTTCTCTTTCAGCACGAATGAATTTCAGTACAAGTCCTGCCAAGTCTAAGTAAGTGCGCCAATATTGATACAGTGGGTTTTCTTTATTACTTGTATCGAATTCATTCATTAGGACTACAATAATACAATTAAAAACAGCATTTTTATGAGTATTTCATAATTGCAGTTTTTATTTTAAAACGTGACTTCTAAACAGTAATGTTAATAATAGCATACCTACCGATTTGGGACCCGCGCCAGCCGCCGCGCCGTTGATACTGGCACGAGCGTTACGGAATTGACCCTATCATAAACAATTATTATCGTATACCAATAAAAAATATATTTTCAAAAAGCTTATGAATTATTCTCTATTTTTTATCATAACATTAATCGCTCTAAAATATCTCTTTCTCGAGTTATCCTAAAAAGTAAGCAATCATCTAAAGTTTTATAACCAGACTTTTCCAAATATTTCTAAAATGGTTAATTTTACATCTTTTCTTTCATAATAGCAATTATAGTAAATTTAATTAACTTTCAAATGACGCCTAATATAAACCAATCCGTATAATAGAAGCCGAGATATGCGCCAAAAACCGATGACTCTTTTGTAGCACCCGTCCCCCTCTCCAGTAACTAAAACCGGTAGATTTGCATTCTGGAGATAACGAGGAACACATCCATACCAGTTTTAGGTATTTAGAAGAGATGTCGACGACTTTTGTCCAAACAGGCCAGTTGCCTCCAGACTAACACTTTTTCAGGTGGCATCGATAGTTCAGTAATTTTCCCATTACTATGTTGAAGTCTTCAGTGAGTGGTAGGCGAGCGTACGAGCGTAGGTAGGCTCCAAACGCGACACTGCTCGCGCGAGCTTGAGCAAGGACCAGTACAGCCTATCATCTCTGGAATCAGGTTGCTCAAGTTTTCTTTGAAATATTGCTCATTATAAATTTTCACGGTATCAGATTCGCCAGGGCTTATGTTTTTTTGTGCTTAGTGATAGCTTGATAAATTCTTCAAATTTAATCGAAAGTTCCGAAATTTGTGCAATGATAGTATTTTGATTGTTAAACAATACAGTTTGATTTTCGGATGTGTGACGTGCTTTATGGTATTATGGAACTCATTGCAACTTACATTCTTTAAGTTGTACTGCATTAAAAACAGGGAGCGAACAGTGTCAACCGTCAGTCGGTTTCTTTCTTTGGACTATTGTATGCCCATCATGGAGAAGACCCTTTTAGGGATTGCAATCCGGTCCGGCGGATCCGGTAATCCGGCCGGATCCGGCACTTTTCATGAGCTACCGGATCCGGTAAAGATCACCGGATCCGGACCGGATCCGGTCACATAAAAAAACGCCTAAATACAGCACGCACTGTGCGGTTTAGATGAGGAAAAGGCGACGGATGAGAGGTATGAAGTTGAACAGAGCATAAAACGAATGAAAAAGTTTAAATTTAGTTAAATAAAAATATATGTATTATTACGATGACTGGGAACAGAAGTTGCCTTTCATGTTGGTGGCACGATATAACGATTACATAAATACTGTAATAGAAGGAAAAATTAAACGATGGAAGGCATTTGTAATTTATGCTAAAGAGAAGAAAAGAGTGTCATAATGTAGGAGTGTCATAGTGTAATAGTGTCATAGGAGATTAAAAGTAAACAAATGAGCAGGATTAAGTCGGCGGTACTCAACCGACTAGAGTTGGGCTAATCAATATGTGTTACATGTGTGAATGAATATATGATTGTAAGTTTGTATTGAAAATGAATGTGTGAAATGAAATGATAACATTGATAATCTTTAGTTTACTTCGATTATATATATATATATATATATATATATATATATATATATATATATATATATGATTAAACATTCTTTATTTTCTATTCAAATTTGAGAGAGAATCTTTTGTATTTACAATTTCATCCAATCTTATGCAATATCCTTCATGGTACATGCTACTCTACGTCTAGCCAATTCTTTATTTGATCCATGTAACTTTTCTTAGGGACTCCTTTCCGTGATGGATTCAATCCTACACTCTATTATTTTTCGCATATAATCGTCGTGTCGTGTTCCATTCCCTATCATTTGACCAATATACGAGTAATTGTCTGTAAATTAATTAAAAGTTAATTTTTTTAAATCACATAGCGTACTACTTTCTTGGGCAAAAAATGAGGGAAAATTTAATATAATTTTGGTTAATAGTAAAATATCTTATTTTCTTACTAGAATGGATGTCAACGTTACAAAGAATTAAATCAAGGAACAGTTACGAAAATTTGTCATTTCAAGGAGTTCCAATTTCCACCCCACATCCCATTGCCGGGCTTTGGAAACTAATCAAATTTATAATTGTAAACGAAAATTTGAGCACTTGTTATAATGAATAAAATTTGAGCACTTGAGGTTATATATAATAAATGACCGATTTCATATTTTGGTTTTTAAGTGATATTGACAATGTCACACTTTTTACTACTAAGGGTTATTGTTAAGAAGTTATTTATTAACTTCAAATTATAGATTTAGGAATACGTATTACGCAAAAAACTAGAAAAATATGTCATTTAATTAACTTTGATATCCCTATACCAAACCGGATCCGGTCCGGCCGGATCCGGCCGGGTTATGGCCAAAATCCGGCCGGATCCGGCCGGATTGAAAATCAATCCGGTTTGCAATCCCTAGACCCTTTCCATGTTTGCATTTTGAACAGAAATGTGTGCATACCTATGTGCCGGCGCGGATCCGCGTTCCGGCACAAACCAATTTTTTTTATGTCCTGTACATGTTTTTATTTCTTTGAATTTATGACAAAAATTATTTAAGGCTTATATGTAAGATATATGGGCATTTTCTTAAAAACGTTTAATTTCCTTTGACAATAGGTTTACATTTAGGTTGACGTAATTAAATAAACGACTTAGGTTGACGTAATTTCCGGTTCCGGTTGTCATATTGTACACAACACAGTGCCGACGATCCGTGAAATTAATCACAAATAAATAGGAAAACCTAGCAGTTTCACAAACACATCACGGTGAATGGAAAACAAAGTGACAACTGAGTGTTACTTATTAAAAACAGTGCAAAAAATAGAAGGATTACACAACAATTGGAGTACAACAACCTACGGTCGTTTTGAGGTTAGAAGTGAAGTTCATAAACAAAGACCTTAATTAAAAACTGTCACCAACTCGTACATCAAAATCAACTGTCAGTATCATCCAGTGTTGCCAGCGAGAAGAAGTAAAACTCACCACTTGACATATACGGTTCGTTACACGCAAAATATGGATGACCAATTCCAACTACTGTTCGATAAAATGAAAGTTGAAATGCAGAAGCAAACAGAAGAACTAACTAATACAATTACGGAAAAAATTGATGAAAAACTAAAACCTATTCTAGAAGAAAACAAAAATTTGCAAAAGAAAGTTGAAAACCTGGAGAAAAAAGTGGAGTATTTGGAGAGAGAGAAAAAAGCCAACAACATAATCATTCATGGGTTGAAGGAAGAGGAGACATCCACGCTGGAGCTAGTTAAACAAGTGAAAGAATGCTTTTCAAAGGATTTAAATATAAAAATAGAGGACTGGGATATTAATAAAATATACCATATTGGGAATAATAATAAGACTGGGAAACCCAAGCCTACGCTTCTATCACTAGTAAGTAAATGGAAAAAGAGTGAAATCATGAAAAATAAAAAGAAACTCAAGGAGATATATGTTACGGACGATTACTCAAAGGAAACTCTAGAAAAGAGGAAAGCCCTACAACCCAAGCTTACAGAAGAACGGGAAAAGGGAAATATTGCCTTTATAAAGTACGATCAACTGATAGTCAAGAATACCATCAATACTAAAGATAAAAGAAAAAGGGAAATATCTACCTCCCCGCAAAACGATTCTCAGCCAAGGAAACAACAAACATTAATGAATGCATCTAATAATTGTCGAATAAATGCGTTTGATATAATGAGAGGCCGTTCTCTATCTCTCTCCAGCAACTCTGCTACCAACGAACAATAGCAATTAGACACCGGCGACTGGAAACAACAACTAACTAAAAAACAAGACAAGAATACAACAGAAACAAACCCCCCAAGCCGACTGGTCCTCGTGGGGGGAAAAGACCAAAACCCTCTAAAGATAGACAAACGTAACACTGAAATATACATAGCTACCTTTAATACAAGATCACTGCGAACTACTGAAAAGCTTATTGAGCTGGAATTAGCCATAAAGGATATTAAATGGGATATAATAGGAATTAGTGAAATGAGGAGATATGGCGAAGGAATAGAAGAATATCAAGAGTACATCCTACACTACAAAGGAGAGACACCCGGCCTGTACGGGGTGGGATTCCTAATCAAGAAGAGCCTTACACACAGTATTGAAGAAATCAAAGGAATATCTGAAAGAATAACATTGTTGAACATCACATTACCCTTTAAAAAAGAAGAAAAGTGGTCTATCATACAAGCATACTCTCCAACCGAAACAAGTAGTAAACTAAAAATCGAAAAATTCTATGAAGACTTACAAAAAACTATTCAAAGTTCCCATAAAAACATTATAGTAATGGGGGATTTTAATGGACAAGTAGGAATGTGCGGCAACAGTGGAGAAGAATTCACAGTGGGGAAATATGGTCATGGCGAAAGAAGCAATAACGGGGATCGGTTAGTTACCTTTGCTTTACAAAACAAACTCAGAATCCTTAATACTTTTTATAAAAAGAAGAAAACAAAACAGTGGTCATGGATTTCCCCAAACAGCTTATACAAGAACGAAATAGACTTCATCATGACTAATAACGCCAAAATGTTCCAGGATGTGTCAATCATACAGCATTTAAACTTTAATTCGGACCACAAAATGGTTCGCGCTAAACTAAGCGGCATAAATATAAAGAGGAACAGGATGAAGCACAAGGATACTTCTTCGCTTACTTGCACTTACAATAAGGACCAACTCATAAGATATTTACAAGAGTCAATAGGAAAAGATAAGCAAGACAACATAGCAACCCAGGCAAAATATGACAAATTTATAAATATTTTACAATCAGAAACTAAAAAAGTAAATTCAATAAGTAAAAGCGTAATTTCCACGGAGACACAACAGCTGCTACAAGAGAGAAAAAAACTACTACAAAGCAAGGAAAGTAAAGCTGACCGCCTCAAAATAGCAGACATTAGCAAAAAAATTAATGAACACATAAGAAAAGACAAAAAACTAAAAAGACAAGATACATTAAAAAAACATATTGAAAAAACCGGGGGAACAAAAAAGGCTATGAAAGAATTGAACTGTAAAAAGGATTGGATGCTAAAAGCAAAAACAAATCACGGAACCTATACAAGCAATAGAGAAGAAATGCTTAAAATAGCTACTGATTACTATAGAGACCTATACCAAAGTAACCACTCAAAAATAACGACAATTGGAAGTGACATAACAGACCCCGAGCCCATACCAAAAATATTGAAGGAGGAAATCATAAGAGCAATCAATACACAAAGAAGAGACAAGACCCCTGGAACAGACCAAATAACAAATGAACTACTAAAAGCTACTATACCGGCTATTACCCCTGCACTGACGGATATATTTAACGAAATTGTAGAAACCGAAAATATTCCTACAGATTGGACCAAATCAACTATAATTCTGTTACACAAAAAAGGAGATAAAGGAGAAATTGGCAACTATCGACCGATCAGTTTGTTATCGAATATATACAAGGTCTTTTCAAAAGTAATACTTTCCAGAATCACATCGACACTCGACGAAAATCAACCGAAAGAACAAGCGGGGTTCCGTAGCAAATATTCAACCGTCGACCACATCCATGTTTTAAAACAAGTTCTACAAAAGTACAGGGAATACAATAAAACCTACTATCTAGGATTTGTCGATTACAACAAAGCCTTCGATTCTTTAGAACATGATTACATCTGGGAAGCATTGCGTACTCAAGGAATCCAAGAAAAATACATACGCTTATTTAAAAACATATACTCCAAAAGCACTGCCCAAATCAGACTAGAAGCAACGGGAAAAGAGTTCTCTATAGAAAGAGGAGTCCGACAAGGTGATCCAATTTCTCCTAAGTTGTTCTCGGCGGCCTTAGAGATGATATTCAGAAATCTGGAATGGAATAATAATGGACTCAACATAAATGGCGAAAATCTGAATCCTTTGCGTTTTGCAGACGATTTGATTCTATTCTCAGAATGTCCAGAAAATCTAGAACAAATGCTACAACAACTATCAGACCAAAGCATAGTAGCTGGCCTTTCAATGAACACAAACAAAACCAAAATTATGACTAACGGTTCACATAGTCACATCATCATGGTAAATAAGGAAAAAATAGACTATGTTGACGAGTATGTATACTTGGGTCAGCTAATAGCGACCAGTGATACTATGGCTAAAGAAATTGATAGAAGAATTGCCAACACTTGGAAAAGATTTTGGTCACTTAGTGAAGTAATGAAAAACCAAGACATGCCAATAAAGGAAAAAAGGAAAGTCTTTAACACATGCATCCTTCCGTGTTTAACATACGGTTGCCAAACATGGTCACTAACTGAAAAATTAACCAACAAAATTAAAGTATGCCAAAATGGAATAGAGAGAAGTGTAATTGGAGTAAAAAGAATAGATAAAATAAAATTAAACAAAATTAAAGGTATCACCAAATTCAAAGATGCGAACAAAGTATGTAAAACACTAAAATGGAAGTGGGCAGGACACATGATAAGAGAAAAAACTGATAAATGGACTAGGAAGATAACAGAATGGTGCCCAATAGGTTGTGAAAGGAACCAGGGTGGCCAATGGAAACGCTGGGAAGATGACCTCAGGAAAGTGGCCGGCCCAGGATGGACGAGACTCGCAAGAGATAGGGAGAAATGCAACTCTTTAGAGGAGGCCTTTGTCGAAAGACAAGCTGTTGTTACAAAACTCAGTCGTCGGAAAAGAAAAACCTAATATTGTTATCACTGTAGAACAGCAATAAAGGCTTATTTTATTTTATTTATTTAATTAAATAAACATTTTATTTTTATCAGTTTTATTTTCATTTTTCACTTATCATGTATTTACTAGAGACAATTTACTTCACATCATAACGTTCATGAAAAAAGGAGGCCAATTTATTATTTAATGTCGATTAGGTGGGGTGTGGTATTGATGCCAGCACTGGCCTACGCATAGGAAGACATTGCATGTAGTACAAATAATGTTAACTTCAGTGCTTCCGTTATTTGATCTACATTGGACACACGCTCGTCTTATGTGTCGTTTGCTTTTCCGGCCATTATCTTCATTGAGGTAGACGGACAGATCCTGCGCTATGTCGACGAGTATACGTACTTGGGGCAAATAGTCTCTTTCAACCAAAGACAGGACAAAGAAGGCGAAAGACGGATCCAAAACGTTTGGAAGAACTATTGGTCTCTCAAGGAGCTACTGCTACTTAGTCGAGTGATGCTTAATATGTTGCGTGCTTGTTGTGATGTTTATGCGGTCTGATGCATTTTGCAATGTCAGTTCATAGAAGGTGACCCTATCGCGTGATGTTTTTTTTTTTTTTTTTATTTAGGATCACCAACATGTTTACGTCTAATGCATCTAATACTTTGTATCATACGGGTACCATCGAGAACCGTGGGTCTGCTGCATTTTGCAATGTCAGTTCTTGAAGGTGACCCTATCGCGTGATGTTTACGTCTAATGTATCTAATACTTTGTATCATACGGGTATATAATCCCTTAGATTTGTGACTTTGATATGTCATTCCATTTGTCGGTCCAGTGCAGTCGGCGTATAACTGGTAAGTATTAAACATTACAATGTGACCTAAGTTGTTTTACGCAAGTGTCTGAGCCTGGCCATGTGCATGTTTCTGTTTCACTGTCTAGAGCTCCCAAGATGTTAATGCATGAGACGCTAGAATTAGAGTCGAGGTCCAGTTCGTCATGCATGATTGCGTCTCTTGCCTCTTGAATGGTGTAGTCGCTGTCGCTCGATACAACTTGGTTTTGTGCCATCAGGGTAGTTCCACTCTTTCCACTTCTCATGGCCATAGTCGTAGTTCAAGTTGAAGCGTCGTTGAAAGGCTTCCCGCATTTCATACTCGACCATTGCTAATGTTGAAGTTGGTACAGAGTAATTTTTGTTCACGAAGTGGTACTTATTGCATGAAATCGTCATTAAATAATGATGTTCCGTGCAATAACTTAGGTTTAATGGTACATATCGTTTATAAGGCCGATCTAATGTCCTTGCTTTGCAACGGTAGAAATCCTCGGACTTGCGTTTTTCTAAAAAGTCGGTTAGGCTGGTGGATGTCGAGGAAGTCGTTCCATATGGGGCAATATATTGATTTTGCCTTGCCAACGAAATAATTCCACGTTGACTTAGCTTTACCAACGAACGTTGTCGTGATGTTAAAACCATTGTGATGGGTGTTAGGCACAGAGACGTGATGACGTTATGTCTATCTTATCGAGTTACTAAAGACCAAACTGAAGGTTTGCCAAAGAGCCATGGAGCGCAACATGCTTAATTAGACATCGGTTCATAATCTTTAAATCTGAGACCAAATAGTTTAAGTTTAATTATATTAAGACAACCTCCTGTTTACATGCTGATATATATAATACTAATAATAATAATTCAGCTTATATACGTCCCACTGCTGGGCACAGGCCTCCTCTCATGCAAGAGGGCTCGGGATATAGTCCCCACGCTAGCCCAATGCGGATTGGGGACTTTACATTTATTTTGAATTTCTTCGCAGATGTATGCAGGTGCTGATATATACATATATTTTTTAATATTATATTTCTAATGTGGGCATAAAATCCCTGCTTATTATTAATATGTATGATATGTATATTAGATTGTTTTTGTTTTTTCAATAAATAAACCCAAGTGACATTCGAGACATTATGATAATCTAATATGAAAACATTAGGATTAATTATAGGATAAGATTAATAATAAGTTTAGTCCTCTACCACTGCTATTACTATCCCCGTCGCTACATACAACACTCCGAATGACAAAGGGTGTAGCAGGATAGCCTAGGAAAAATTGCCCCCAGCGATTTTGGGCCGAAACTGTAATCAAACGATGCCTTTTGGGGAGGTTATACTCTGCACAAAGTTTCATCCCTCTGTTACCCCCTGGGGGTGAAAAACACCCGATTAACCCCAAAACTGTTTTAATTATTTTTTCCTAAACTATGAAAGTGACGAATTTCAAATTTTGTACAAATATTAATAAGACTAAAAGCTATGTGCAAAAAAAATATTAACAATGGTTAGGGAACCATTGAAAATCTTGTAAAAAAAAGAAAAAGAAAAAAAGAATCACCCTGTATATCAAGTTTGGCTCATGGTACACACACTATTTATTTTTTCAAAAATGAACCAGTTTATATTCTACATTATACAAAAGTTTCATGGACCTAATCCAGAAGGAACATTGCTAAATTAAAATAAACGTACTATTTCGTAGCCACTAATCATTATACTCGTATCATGCTTAATACGCAACGTCTCGGTCCCGAAACCAAAATAATTTAAAAAAACCGGCCAAGAGCATGTCGGGCCACGCTCAGTGTAGGGTTCCGTAGTTACTCTTCCGTCACAATAAGCTAAACTGGAGCTTAAAGTATAGTAAATTGTTAACCAAGGGATGAAACGGTACCTTTCACGCGAGTTAAATAAATA
Source organism: Cydia pomonella (assembly GCF_033807575.1). Classification (NCBI taxonomy): domain Eukaryota; kingdom Metazoa; phylum Arthropoda; class Insecta; order Lepidoptera; family Tortricidae; genus Cydia; species Cydia pomonella. The sequence goes on from NC_084716.1 coordinate 5,073,063, forward strand.
GGCAAATTTGCATATATAGTACCTAATTAAAGTAAGTCTTTTTACTATGAAGGGGAAACTTTTTGCGATAACTCAAAACAGCTAAACTGATCATGTCCGCTATAGTTTTCATTTAATGTCTTTCTTAAGCTCTACTTTCACGATTTTTTTCATATTTTTTGGACCTATGGTTCAAAAGTTAGAGGGGGGGGGGGACTTTTCTTTCTTTCGGAGCGATTATCTCCGAATATATTCACTTTATAAAAAAATGTTTGTTGAAGACCCCTATTAGTTTTGAAATACCTTTCCAACGGGTATCCCACACTGTAGGATTGAAGCAAAAAAAAAAATTCACCCCCACTGTAAAGTGTAGGGGAGGTACCCTAAAAAAAATATTTTTTTAGATTTTATTGTACGACTTTGTCGGCTTTATTGACTTATATATCCATGCCGAATTTCAGCTTTCTAGCACTAACGACCACGGAGCAAAGCCTCGGACAGACAGACAGACGGACATGGCGAAACTATAAGGGTTCCTAGTTGACTACGGAACCCTAAAAATGTTTTTATAAATACAAATGAGTTTGATTCATACTTCATTATCCCCACCTTTTTCAAATCGGGCACGAGCAGCGGTCCCATCGAAAGCCATTGTTTATTAATAATAATGCAAGGCTCTTAGTGGGAGTTCAATGAATAGTACGCACCAAAGAGCCAATACATATTAATTTCGCAATGTTCCTTCTGGAGTAGGTCCATGAAACTTTTGTATAATGTAGAATACAAACTGGTTCATTTTTGAAAAAATAAATAGTGCGTGTACCATGAGCCAAACTTGATATACAGGGTGATTCTTTTTTTATTTTTGTTTTTTTTTACAAGAATTTCAATGGTTAGGGGGTTAATATTTTTTTTGCACATACCTTTTAGTCTTATTAATATTTGTACAAAATTTGAAATTCGTCACTTTCATAGTTTAGGAAAAAATAATTAAAATAGTTTTGGGGTTAATCGGGTGTTTTTCACCCCCAGGGGGTAACAGAGGGATGAAACTTTGTGCAGAGTATAACCTCCCCAAAAGGCATCGTTTGATTATAGTTTCGGCCCAAAATCGCTGGGGGCAATTTTTCCTAGGCTATCCTGCTACACCCTTTTGAATGTTTCTGACAAATGTTAGCCACGGCTGTATTAAAGATGGAGACTACGTTATCGTAACGCCTACCTTGTTTTCGCATTAAAGGGGTGTTTTTAATTATATCGATCGTTTGGGAGCATTCTTACTATTCGATAGAGACCCTGGTATTTGTTGACGAGTTTTGGGGATTTTGAAGATTTTTCTAGAGACACTAACATATTTCCGTTCTGTTACTATGAGACTCGCTTTAATGAGCAAGAACTTCAACAACTGGGCCCATAACCTATTGTTATTTGAGAGAAATCCGTGGATTATATTGAAATAGTTTAATAAGTAAAGTACATGTTTACACAATGAGATCACAAAGAGAAGTAAGAATGACACTTATAAAACATATGAATATACAAAATACAAATATCAAAAACCATGACAGTGTTCTTATTACAAATAATTACATAAAGGTTTAACAGATAAAACGAATCAAAATTGATATTGTTTTACACGTTTATTCGATGTAATCAAAATTTCAAAAGCTTAATATTTTATATATAATAATGCACAGTTAGCCTGATCAACAAAGTGTATAATAATTAATCGGTAAAAACTTACAGTATCCCAACAAATAAATGTCTAGAAGGTGAAAATTGAAGCGATGGTGTATTTGCATGATTAACATTTTTTGTTCCAAAAGCATAAGTTAAGTAAAATGTAATAGTAAATTTACGTGTTTTGGCATTTTAACTGATATAAATTAGCTTTTCAATTCGGTTGATTTTAAACAAATGATTTCCGCTCAGCACACGATATATTTTGACAAGAGTTTGTTTACAACTGGCAGTTGTTTGTTAACGAACGAATAGATACGAAGCAGTTATCAAATGTATCATGATCATGACCTTGCTGACTGATATCATTTCAGGGATTGTATCTACCCAGGTCAGGACAGGTCTTTTACAGCATTAGTTACTGATGCAAATCCTGGATGTAATATTTTGTTTAGTTCAGCGTCAATAGCTTCTACGCCTTCACTAAACCCTTTCTTCTCACGATATGTTTCGGCGCGTCGTTTATCGCGGTTTGTCGGCTTCGGCTTCTTCTTAATCTTCTCCGCCCGCGGTGGTTCGCGGTCGGTCTGATCATGATCATGCGTGCGATGATAGGTTATGTATTTCGTATCCGCTTTAATCACCGACACACCGTAACATTTTCGTCGCCAAAATCGTTGTACAGATTCTCAATTAAAAACACTTAATGTTTATAACCACAATTGTCTTTATTTATCCTTTTTCGCATATATTCAGATTTAACTAACAATCTACCTCGTGTGTTCATAAGTTTTGAGACGCATTTCAAACCTTAAATTTTAAACAAAAACGTACTGGTAGCTTGCCGTGGCTGTTTCAGAATTTGAAATTGGAACGTTTTAATTAAGAAAAAATATTTTTTTTCTTTTTGTTGTCATTGTTTGTCAAAATGGCGGCGAAGAAACAATTGCGCTGTACTGTAATTTCATTGTATAAGGCGGGGAAAAAACCAATGGAAATTTTTAACGAATTAAAGAGTATTGGAGCTAGTCGCAATTTTGTATATTATACTATAAAGAGGTACAAGGAGACACAAAAGATTGACGACCGTCCAAGAACTGGCCGTCCGCGATCTGTAAGGACTCCTGCTAACATAAAGATGATCAAAGAACGAATTCGTCGAAATCCGTGCCGCACGCAGAAGAAGATGGCTCTTCAGACTGGCATTTCGCGTATATCGGTAAATAGAATACTTAAATATGATCTTAAATTAAAGGCGTATAGTAAGAGAAAAGTGCATTATCTAAATGATCGTCTACGGAAATTGCGGCTCCAACGATGTCGGATGCTGCTTAAGAAGCACGATCCTAGAAAAATTTTGTTCACGGATGAGAAGATATTTACCGTCGAGGAAAAATTTAACAGGCAGAATGATAAAATCTATGCCAAAAGCTCAAAGGACATTCCGTCTAACGTACGAAATATCCAACGCACACATCATCCGGCTAGCGTTATGGTATGGTGGGGGGTTTCATATGAAGGCGTTACGCCACTCCACTTTTGTCACCAAGGTGTCAAAGTCAAAGCTCAAAATTATCAGAGTGACATTCTAGAGAACGTTGTAAAACCCCTATCTACCACTCTATTCGCTGGCAAGGATTGGATTTTCCAGCAAGATTCTGCACCATCACATAAAGCGAAATCTACACAAAAGTGGCTAAAAGAAAATTTGCCCAGATATATTAGTACTGAGGAATCGCCTTCTTCAAGCCCAGACTTAAATCCTTTGGATTACTCTTTGTGGACGGAATTGGAGCTAAGGGCATGTCGAAAGTCCCATCCAAACCTTCAGGCCCTGAAACGGGCATTAGTGAGAGAAGCGAAGCGTATCCCTATTGAAAAAGTACGTGAAGCAATTGAAGAGTGGAAACCACGCTTAAGAGCCTGTATTAAAAAAAAGGTGGACATTTCGAGTGAATTCTATTTTTATTTTACTAAGACAATGTTGTTTTATTAACCCTATGACTGTATCATAAAAATAATTTTTTTTCATTTATATAATTCGAGTATTCATTTTGTCTCAAAACTTATGAACACACGAGGTAACATTATTTCCATTTTCTGATGCAATCTATATCTAGCTCTCTAAAGTGATAGATCTCTATTAGTGATGTTCTATCACTGATTGACTACAGAGTCGTGTTGTCGTCAATTCTAAATGTAGGTCAAGATGTGGCTGTAAATATCTCTCGCTGTCCTTTAAAAGCATTGTGGTCGCGTGTCGCATGTCCAGTCAAACGTCAAATGATCTATCGCTAACATGGTCGTCATTGCTCTGTCAGCTTCTGCGTCTTCATTTTCCAGCCATTGGTCTTCTGGTAGATTTGCTGGCAAAACAGCAGACTTCGGAAAATATGTCGATGGGAGTTTGTTTGTCATCATTATCGATGTCGTCATCCTCTTCTTCATCACTTTCCGGCAGAATTTGCCGTCAGCTCTCAAAGATCACATCCACTTTCACGGTTCCGTAATCTAAAAATTAAACAAATGTAATGTAAGGTATGTAATTGATACAATAACAAAAATTGTATCACATAAATCGCCTGATCAATAAATTTTGCATATAACATACCCAATCCAGTAAATAACTGCATTGTTTTATATTTATTAACTTTGGTGTCTTTGGTCGTAATATCTGAAATAGAAAATTATGAATTAGATATATGCGTGCTTTAACTTTAAAAATAGTTCTTAAAATTATTTATGTTATATGTGCGTTAGTTAATTTACAACCAACGTGCTTAATGTTAGTTAGTTGGCATATCCTATCTCCCCAAATCTAAGGTAAAAGGATTTTCATCGGCATACACGTGTTCATTACGTCTGTTCCACAAACCGTTGCGAGTAAATAAGCTTTTATCGCTCCAAATGACATGCCTAATGAAATCGCGGTCCTCCGCTGTTTTTCGTAATAGCCAATCGCAGTAGGCTTTGCGAATAGGGCATTCTCGAGGCAGTAAAGCTTGAACCCTCTGTATTTTGTAAGGGTGTCGTTTGGCACGTTTATGAATTTTTAGTACTGCGGTATGACAGTGTACCCGAACCGACCCGAACCTGAAGACTGAAGTCGAACAACAGCTCCTCCACGTCGGTCGTTTTGGGGCTTTTGGCCGACGCCCAGTTGGATGCGGTGGCGGCCGTGGCGGGTAAGTCTCTCTATACCTTCGCAGAGCTTCAGCCGCATTAAAGTTGCATTGCGCGTATAGAAAGAGCGAATTTAAGTAGCCTTGAGCCGTCAACAAAGGCATTTATATTCATTTCTATTTAACGAATATGACATAAGGTAAGGTTAATGTCCCCCACACTTAACTGAAAACTTTTTTTTAAATAGAGCTACAATTTATTTCGTCAGTATAGCTTAAAAGTCCCGTATCCAGGCCATAAAACAAACAAAAAAAAACATCAAATAGAACAGATCTATTTGATGTTTTTTTTTGTTTAAAACAAAACTGTATAGTGCCCCAGTGTATAAATACAAGTATAAAAACTCCGACTAAATTATTCATACGTGTTCCGGTCAAGGAAAAAATGCGAAGAAAGTGGTTAAAACTGGCAAGGAGGAAAGATGCTCATTGTTTATCAACAACATCGAGAATTTATTTTTGTGAAGATCATTTCGATGTAAGTATTATTAAAAAAAGTAGTGACTACATATTCAACTCTTAAATCTTAAGAAAAACCAAAGCTTTTTTGTTGCCCTGGGAGCAAACAAACAATTATTTTCTAATTCTTACTTTCGAAATAAGCAGTATTTTAGTATTGTTTATACTTACATAGAAGTTTTAACATTACGAAATTCCGATGAACAAAAGTCAGTGTTCGACGCGAAAAATCGGCCTAGCATAACAGCGTCAATTTTGGGTAAATTATTGCTGTTCGCTTAGATAAATCCAGGTTCCATGGCAGTTTATGCTAGTATTATCCGATATGGGTGGAAATAACACTCTCAACTTGTCGAAAAATGATAATAATAGAAAAAAAACGAAGTGACTTGTGCTGTTGTATGAAAATCATAACCAAACGTCAACAACAACAATGGCGCATATCACCATGTGACGTAATACGTTCTAATTGGCGTTCACGGCGGAGGGGCCAGGGGGGTATTTTTTTGATTTTAATTTGTAAAAATAACAATAATCTTATTTTTTTATGAGGAATTATTTCGGTTTTCCTTGATTAAATATTACAATTTACGCCTAGAAACATTCATCCATTGGTTTCATTGTTAGTTGACACAAGCCTATTATGGTGATCATGAGTACTTTTGAGTGATTGTCAATGTCACCATTTGCACTGTTCGTTAGTACTATTTATGTATGTATGTCACTTTATTGCACATAATCAGGTTAACATAAAACATACAAAACAAAACAAAAAAAAAATGTTATGTACAAAGGCGAGGATCTCTTCCAGCTAACCTTTGAGAACATGCGAAAGGATCAAACACTAACAGGTGAAAGACAAATCAATATTTACAGTAGCAATATGAGAATTTTGGATACACATAAAAGTAGCACGAGAGCAATCATTAATAATAAAATAAAATAAAAAGTAAAATAAGATAAATAAATACATGCATACAAAAACAAATTATATATATATATATATATATATATATATATATATATATATATATATATATATATATATATATATATATATAAAGTACTCAGGTCTAATACTCGTATCGGGAGTCTAATAACCACAACTTTTTCAACTTCTCCTTGAGTGAGGCAACAGATTGCGATTTCCTTACATCCACTGGTAGATCGTTCCACAGCTTAACTGCGTAGGCAGTGAAAGATCTAGAGTACACACGCGACTTTTTCGGCGGAATTTATAAAGTCAGATGTGCACTAGATCGCAGACGGTGACTGCTAACAGTAGCCAGAAAACTAAATCTTTCTGATAGATACGTAGGGGATGCGGGATAAATAACATGTTGAAGAGTAATTACAGCATGTGCATCCCTACGACAACGTATCGAAAGCCAGCCAAGCTGCGAGCGGAAGGCAGACACGTGATCATACTTACGTAACCCAAATATTTATGTAATGCAGACATTTTGCTAGCGCTCCAGCTTGTCGAGCAGCTCCTCCATGAGGTCCACAAAAGCAATGCCCCCATAATCGAGGAGTGGCAGTAGTAGAGAGTGAGCAAGACAGATTTTAGTAGAAAGAGGAAGAAAGTTTTGCAGTCGCCTCAGAGAGTGTAGTGAAGCAAACAGCTTCCTACTGACCTCCGATATATCCGATATATGATGAAAGGTGACGATTTACAAAGTGTTCAATAATTTTTGATAAACCTGGAAGGATGGTAATGGGAACAAGAAGTTTTGGGAAGCGGGATTACATGGGCGTGTTTCCAAATAGACGGGTAGGTACCGGAGGAAAAGGAGTATAATCTCCAAATATAGAGATTGTAACTGAGTTCGGACTGTATCTTAACAACAACACTGAAATAAACAGTTTTTTTTTAAGTGAATCTGACTCGAACACCTGTCTTTGTTACTATTAGGCAAAAAATTTAATTAATAAGATTTAAGCTCAACACAAAAATATTATATAAAACCTTCGTAACTTATTAGTTACGAAGAGTCGTTTTGCTCATTATTATGAGCCAATTTCTCAAGGAAAACCCACATTCATTCTGCGATGGGTAATTTATCGATAGCATAACTTACCGTTAAACCGTGTGCCATTCCGTCAAAATCGACTATATCATTTGCTCGATCGGACTTGGACGTTTGCGAAATGCTGTAGTTTTCTTGTCGTGGTCAGCATCCGTATTAAGCTGCATTTCACTTAATTCTTTATTCGCTTCTTCATAAGTGGGACTATAATTTTATTTTTAGCGTACATTTAAATGAGTGCTACTCTAATCCAGGCTTGGAGTGTCCATCTTATATTAATTTTGCGAATTCTCAACGTTTTTTGGTGGCCAGAGAACGCAACCTTTAACAACGATCTCCGTTTAGCCTTAGCTCTATATATTTATCTTTATATTTAGCCTTAATCATATAGATAGATATAATACTCTTTATTGGCACACCTCAGTAAAAGATACAGTTTAATGAAAAACAAATGATTATTAATAGAGGCAGACAACAGGCGGTATTATCGCTAAAGAGCGATCTCTTCGAGATAACCTTTGTGTAGCGGAAACAAAAACAATAATTCGTTAATATAATTAGTTAGTTTAAACGGTTTTGTTGGCAGTTAGTGCTTACATGTTATTTTAATATTAGTTGGAACAAAATTAATTCATGTTAATCAGTGCTTTCTTTTCTTTATCTTATACTTATTTTAAAGTCAATAATCTATTTCACTGCCAACAGTTTGGATTTAGGAAGGGATGTTCTACAAGTGATGCTGCTTCAGAACTCATTAAATATATTTATAGCATATGGGAGGATACTTGCGATGCAATAGGCATATTTTGCGACCTTTCAAAATCATTCGACTGCGTTGATCATTGTACACTTCTATTAAAACTTAAGCAGTACAGCAGGATTGTCTGCAAATGCTTTATAAAATTAATTTCATCATATCTTAGTTATAGGTCTCAAACAGTAGTCATAAACAGAACACAATCTAGCGGAGCACCTGTCAATTTAGGAGTGCCTCAAGGCTCTATTTTATGGCCTTTTCTTTTTTAGTTTATATTAATGATCTGCCCTCCATTGTTGAAAACTGTTGCAAAATTGTTCTATTTGCTGACGATACATCTTTCATTTTTAAAGTAAATATAAATACAATGAATTACGATAACATCAATGATATTCTTTCGAAAGTTTTAAACTGGTTCACAAAGAACAACCTGCTACTTAATCCCCAAAAAAACAAGCGCATGCGATTCACATTACCTAATGTTAAGCTTGACATCGACATAAAAATTCATTTGAATAGAGAGCGTTTGGAATTAATAGATAAAACCATCTTTTTAGGTTTAACTATAGACACAAATTTGCAGTGGAGTCCTCACATATCGTCATCGGCCAGCAAATTAAGTTCGGTAGCTTTCGCAGTTAGAAAAATAAGGCAGTTGACTGACGTAGAGACGGCACGTTTAGTATATTTCAGCCAATTTCATAGTTTAATGACATATGGTATTTTACTGAGGGGTAAGGCAGCGGATATACAGACAATATTTGTTCTGCAGAAAAGAGCCCTCCGGTCTATTTACATGATGGAGTCTCGAAAATCATTGAGAGATCGATTTAAAGAAATAAACATCTTAACAGCACCATCTCAATATTTTTACGAGTGTACGAGTATTGTTTATGCTGTTAAGCCCATAGATTCGTTTAAGAAAATGAGTAGTTCTAGACACAAGCATAAAATTGCAAAGCACAAGTTTCGTGTGCGTAAAATATATAAATGTTTTTTGGGGCAATGTTTATTATTGTATAAGAAATTACCCAAAGAGGTGTTTAATTTACTAATTTTAACTTTAATAAAATATTTGAAAACCTGTCTAATGAAAAAAGGATACTACAGTGTCGAAGAGTACCTTAACGATAAAACTGCTTGGCCTAAATTGAATCAAAATAAGAACGACTGCGTGAAGCTTAATAACTAATTTCATTTAATTTATATTATTGTTTATGACCTTTAAATAATTTATTCCTCTAAAATTTATATTAAAAACTTCTTTGTTTGTTGTAGAAATTATTATAGATTCATTAAATATTATTATTGGATTATTATGTTGATTATTGTACTTATAAATTTGTTTTTGACGATGCTAAATGCTGATTCAGCCTTTTTACAAGTAGGTTAATTATGACATAACTACCATTAGGTAATCCCACTTTATACGCATGTTTTAATTTCTAGTCTAGTATTAAGTACTTTAATTTCGAAATGGCAATGTACTATTCTTTTGTGATTTTTAGACATTCCCTTGTATTTTATTGACACCATTAGAAATGATAGATGTTGACGATGCAAAAGATATCTAACAGATTCTACTTGAATAAATTGATTTTTATCTTTATGTTTTATCTTTATTTTACTTGAATGAGCTGTGAATAATATTCATAATATTAGACTGTCTATTTATAATTGCAATGTCTTGTGAATGTTTAATATGCACTTGATCTTTAGTCTTATGTCATAGGTATTCTTCACTTAGTAAGGATGATGGTGGAGATCCCCTTTTTGGGATTCTGTTAGTTTATTAGTAGGTTATTGTTATTGGTTCCATATTCCTTATGGGTGGTCTTTATGTTTTAATTATTATTTTAATGGCATCTTAACGGCAGTACGTTTTTTGCGATTATGGAGACCGTAGAAACTCCTGTCCAGGCTCGCTCGCGCAGTCTCGGGTTTGCCCAGCGCCACGGGGTGCAATTTCTGTATTCGCGGGTGTTCGATAACCCCCTCGTTATGGGACGGTATACCAATCTTGCTTTTTAACTCCCAAAGGCCATCTCTCTATAACTCTCCAAACTCCTGCATTAGAGCTTGGGGGAGAAATATTTTGGAGAGTTGTCCTTCACGGCCCCGGACGATACTCTTTACGGCGCGGAGTTTAAGTTGTCGCCAAGCCAGTTGTTCTGGTTTGTCCTTTGGGCCCCTCTTGACTTTGACTGGCTGTGGGGCTATGTGGACATACGTGATCTCGGGGGCGATTAATTTCAAATTCTTGACGACTCTTGTGTGTGTGTGCGTGTGTGTGTGCTACGCCTTTTGAATAGGTAAGTTGTAAATATTTAATATTGTTAACCATTAAATCTAAATTAATCAAAATTGAATCCAACGCACTATTATCTTGCAGACGAGCACCAGTTCAGTATCCATCCAACATTTAGTGTATTATTCTACCTCCGCCACTAGCGCTACCAGTCGCATCAAGCAAGTACCTTCCCGCTCCCTACCACCGGCCCCTACACCATATGATTAATAAAATCCATAAATGTAGCAAAAGAGATATAGCTGCATAGCAAACACCTACAATAATCGCAATTTTAAATCTCATGAATTCCCTATTTATAATTGTAGTCGGCCCTTGTTGACACTCTTGGGGTCTGTGCTACCATCCACATAACTTCTTCTGGTATCATTTCACTATGCGTAGAATAGAAACGTAAGAATCAGTAAGATTATATTTCTGCCGGCTCCCCTGGTGCCAACAGCGCGGCTAGTGGTACCGGCCTTACAACTTCGCCTGGGATCGAGTCACTACAGTCACTAGGCGTAGAAACATTTGTTGTAGAAAGATTCGTTTCTGAAACTACAGTTAATTAATTACCTATATTACCTTACACACCCGAATCTGCTTACTTACGATACTTACTTACGACGCACTAATAGTGCTGGAGCAGCTAAAACTTTTCGGAACAACCCTCGTACAGAAAAATTACGTATCGTAGGACGGCAATCGAAATGCAGTTAATTGCATATCTACATAGCCATTTTTATTGTAACTGTTGGTTTACTTAAGGCAGTTGAACATGATGGAATATGTTCTGTTATAGTTTCATAGGTTTTACTGTGGAAGATCCTGTATCAGTATAAAGGTCATTCACAGTAAAAAAAAGAATTTCTTCATTTTGTACATCATTTCCCGTTATATCTTCTTCCAAATCAAGATTTATTTCATCTAACGAGCGTCCTTTGTAAATCTGCTTTACCGCTTTCCATGAGAATTAAGTTCTGAAATTTTTGCCGTCTGGATAACATCTTCTGGCAGTCGATAATTTTGATTGTGTACCGATAAAGTATGACCAATAAATGAGGCTAATTGTTCCATTTCATTTTCTGACATGTTGAACAATTGAGTTAATTAATTTAATTTTATTTATTTATTTCAAAAGACAACAATGGTCCATAATGGTTACTAACATTTAAGGTTTAAAACTAAGTGTTAGTAGAACAAATACAAAAAGCCAAAAAGAAAAGCGAAAAGTACAGCATATGATGATACCCTCAAAGTGTCGCACAACAGGTGAGTCGTATCGGCCCTCTTCCGTAGCCAGGATGGGGTTGGAGCTGGCCCGCACTCTGCAGAGCAACGAGGCGATCCTCTTTCGTATTATGGCATAGTAGTCATCTGTGCGAGCTTGTGCAAACATGCCCGATGCGCTGCAGAAACGGGGTAGACCCAACAACATCCTGAAACTATTATTATATTGGACGCGCAAGGAACTGATGGTCTTCTGCGTAAAACTTTCTTTTCTTTGTTAGGGGTATGCATCTCGTTAGCAATATCATTTATGCCGCAAATGTCAAAAAGAGGGGAATCATCGATGCCTTTAGATACAGCTGCAACTGCATGGTTAGTAGTATCATTTTTGAAAGCCAGCCAAGTATCATAAAGCATTATTGCCTCCTTTTTGCCTTCCCAGTCAGGGCCCGATTCACACGTTAAGTAAAAGTCCTTTAGCAAGCTAAGGTCTATTTTACTTTCAAGGTATGTAAGATAGCTTGACTCAGAAATGACAGACTTCGGTACAGCGTCATATTTAACGTTTGTGTTGCCGGTTGATTGAACAACTCTCTTGCAATTCACAAAGTCAGGACCAAATGGATAAAGCCCACAGGTACTAAATCCCGCTCTAACATTGTTTGCAAAAGCTTCATTATTGACTAGTAAACTGTGAAGAGCTGTAGGAAGGTTAAATTTGGTGATATCTTTTCCATCATTTTCAATTCGCCATTTCTTCACAAGTTTACGCCAGTTTTGTTTTAAGGAAAAAAAACCGCAACATCCAGCGGCTGCATCATATGTGTTGTATTTGGGACGAGTCCCACGACGATGATTCCATTTTCACGACGTAATGTACTCAGATGCATTGTAAGATGTGACTTATGCCCATCTAAAAACAAGATGACAGGTAAGGCTATTTCTTTCTCTTTGAGGCAAAGAATAAATACATTTCCAATGTATTCATAGAATGCCTCTCGTGTCATCCAACCCTTGTCGGTTTTGCCCAGTCCCCATCCATCTGGTGCATTTTGTACTACTTCACTGCTCATCCGTTTGTATTTATAAACTGTCAGTGGAGGTGCATACTCACCAACTGCATTGACTGTAAACAGAGTTGTGATATTTTCTTTGTCACTGTTATTTGACGTGTCATAGACATGTTTTCCTTTCTCAGCTAGCACTAAAATTCCTTTTGGTGAAGAATTTTCTTTGCAGTTCCACACTCGCGTCGGATCTTCTAAAATTTTCAGGTTTTCTGAACCCAACAGTGTAGAAACTTCTTGGTACCAGTTTCTAATTTTTTCTTCAGTAATTAACGCTCGAGCTTTATTTATATACTCGGCGTGTTTTTGACTCAAATCAGGGTGTCTACTCATGAATCCCTCAAACCATGACCTGGAAGGCCTATTATTTATAAAAGGTGTTTTTAGATTTCCTTTTTCCACAATTTTTTTCACAGAGTCGAATAGTCCTTCTTTATCGATTGGAAACCCAAGACGAGCACACTCTTTGATCCATGCAACGAGATCAGTTTCAATTTGCTCGCCAAGAACTGCTTGAGGTCCTACATGTCCAGAAGTTTCAGGTGCATGTCCAGAAAGCTTATTACCAAGAAGATCGGCTTTCTCCTTTGCACTGTGGGCCAGATCACCATCAGCTTTACGCAGTGGTGGTAAAGACGACTGACAAAAATTTCCCTCGGCAGCTTTGGCGAGCGACCAGAACGCGCGACTCCCACTGGGGTAGCCCGCTACTTTCTCACCAATTCTGCCGACGAAATCATATTTAGCCCTGGCAATGGCTTTCTTACTGGACCTCGAGGCAGCGTTTAATTTGCGTTTCACATCAGAAACGTTCGGATCCTTATTAGCTACGGCCTTGGTCCAAGCCCTGTAAGCGGCTTGCTTGCGAACTGTAGCTTCTTTACAGGGCCGATTAAACCAAGGACGTCTCTTAGCTCCCGCAGCTATTACCGAGTTGGGAATGAAACAATCCATTCCCAGCGATATTGTCTCAGCAACATTGGCTGCGCAGAAGTCAGGATCTTCTGATGTGAAGCAGAGTTGTCTCCATGAGTACGAAGCGTAGAATTCACGCAGTCCGTCCCAATCTGCTGACTTATATTATATTGCCACACGCGTCGCGAGCTGGTTGGCCGTGGTGGATCGGGCCTCGCGCAAGGTGCCTGTATCCGGACGAGACAGTTATCGGAAGAACCGAGAGGTGCATTCACTGAGACGGAATATCCGTCCGGACGTGTGGTCAGCAGGAGATCCAGTAGAGAGCTCGTATGGTCCTCGATGTCTGGTATTCTCGTGGGAGAATGCACCAGTTGCGAGAGTCCATAGGCCAGAGAAAATTCGTGAGCAGACCTGCCCGCGTGGTCGGTGGACCGGGAACCGAGCCACTCAACATGGTGGGCGTTAAAGTCCCCTAAAATCACCAATTCTGCGGAAGGGTACTGCTCTAGGAGTTTGTCAGCCGTCAAATGTAGGTGCTCGAAGAGCCGGGTTGTCTCCGTGTTACCGCTATGAGACCTGTACAGGCACGCGTAGACACGAGTGTGGCCGCTGTAGTCCACACGCACCCACAGAACTGACAGGTCCCTGTCTTCAAAGGCATGGAGGCGGCGACAGCAGATCTCCTGCCTGGCATACATACATACACCAGCGTGTCTCATGAACTTGTGCTCAAATGTATAGCCGGGATATAGTAGGTATGCAGTATCCGCCGGACAGGATATCTGCGTCTCCGTTAGAAATAGGATGGTCGGCGGCGCAGATTCCAGGTGGTAATGGACTGCGCTCAAATTTGAGTGCAGCCCCCTGATATTGCAGAAGTCCACTTGCGTGGAAGGGGATGCCGCCGAGAGACCATTTCTTTCTTTACCTTTAATTGCCATGTGTTGTTGAGTGTACAAAGAGGGTTCGGGGTGTTGACGGCTTAAGGGACAAGATAACGAAACAGATCTGCCAAAGGGATATGTAGGGTAGTGCGGTTTACAGGCACGGCGTACGGAAGGGCCCCCCGTCCCCCCCCCCCCCTAGTGCAGCAGCCGGGTCCACTCCGGTTTCCTTCTCCGGCACGACTACTACATCAGGGATTTACACGAGGTTGGTGGTTCAGCCTCCCAGGGCGGAGATTAAGTAATCCCCGGGTTCGGGAACCCTACTGACCTGCGGGCGGCCAGCGGACAGCCGTTTCACCGGGTCTCCCTGATAGCCGCACCTGTACTCCGCGCCCACACGGCCCAAAGGCAGTATCGTGAGTTCCGTAGGTCCCCCGTCGTCAACACACAGCACCCTCGCTGAGCTCTGACAACCTTACTCACCGGCAGGAGCACAACACTATGAGCAGGGTCTAGTGTTATTTGGCTGCTGTTTTCTGTAAGGTACTTCCCCAGTTGGGCTCTGCTCTAGGTCTGGAATAACATCCACTGGCTGTGCCCTACCACACAAAGCGAGATGACATTCACAATGCCCAGACCTCTCTTTTGGACGTGGTTTAAGGACGTACCCGGGTCCAATGGTGACATTGTGTCAACAACAAAGTTTACAATTAATTTATCCAGACTGATTGACTTCTATAAAGCATTTAAAGAATACTTTGTTTCATTTTTTTTCCGTACTTGCGGAACTATTGTTATCAGATTCTGCAACACTACACTTTCTTTTCTGTGTATGGTGGGGTTTCAATTCTTCATACTCTTTCAGAAGATCGTCATGGCCTTTTCTCTATAGAATAAACAACAACCAGGTTAATTATTTGTTAACGCAGAAAAAATTACATAGTTACCTATTCTTAATCAATTAATAGTTAATTAATTTTAATAGTAACTAATAGGTATCCAATAGGTATCCTATAGGTATGGGGTCGTCCAGAAATCATGTGATCATATTTGGCCTATTTTTGACCCCCCGCTCCCCCTTGGTGATATTTGGTGATTTTAACTCAACCCCCTCCCCCCTGCCACAAGATCACGTGATAATAAAATTATGATGCGGGTACCCTTAGACGCTAAGCAAATCTAATGTCGTTTCTACTGTATATATGTTCAAGATGCTATCTCTCAAAAACAGGCACCGTAAAAATCTGCTCATCACTTATATACATACATACTTTCATATATTTTCGTTTTAATATTCGTTTTTGATAGCAATGGCGGATGATTGAGGAGAAACGTCTCATAGCTCCCGCAAATTGTGACAGTTCAAGTTGCGGTTGAAAAGCATGAGTAATGTATATAAGAGTACCTAGTACTTATAATAATTAGGTAGGTAATTGTAAAACAATTATAATTAACAATAAGTAAATACAGTTTGATTGAAACCACTTCTTTTCTCCTTGTTTTCCTTGGACAAGCTTGGACATCATATAAAAATACACATTGGACGCTAATAAACAAGTAACTGTGAAACAGTGAATCTACTCGCTACGAAATTTTTTAATATTAATTATTTAAAGTTGGTGTGATGAATATTTTTTTAAGGGTAAATACGCATTTAAAATAGAGCGGAGTATTTGATCTGGTTACATTTTTGAGTAATATTGTTGATTTCAGCATTCCCGCTTTGAAAAAAAAAACACGTGATATATTCTCTGATACCCCCTCCCCCATCGTGATCATTCGTGATATTTTTCTTACCCCCACCCCCCTCCTAAACGATCACATGATTTCTGGACGACCCCTATTCATTAATTCCTGAATAATGTATACCTGCTAGATTGCTAATAGTACAAATTTTCCGTTAAAACAAATAAAATTCCAATCTCTTAACTAGTATTTTGCTAGGTTTTATGTTAGTATTTTGCTAGGTTTATCTAAAATTCACGATCAAAAAGAACCAATACAAAAACTTAGTAAGAACACTTTGGCGGAGCCATGGACAGGTGGAGCTGAGTGGACTGTCGGTATTTGGAGTTAAAAGATGTGCTAGGAAAAATAAAAAATTATTCCAGCAGAAATGGGAGCACGTTACATTTCGAAGGTATTATGAAGAGTGTTTCTATAGTAACAAAAAACAATAATGTCATAGTTTTTAAATAAAGAACTTTTATTTTATTTTTAATGTTGCTAACATTATTGCGCCATGAGAATAAAATGAAATCCTATTAAATTAAAAGCGTATTAACATGAGCAACATTTAACATAAGTTAACAAGATATGCATAGTATACTAGAAGATAAGATAAAATTAAAGTCATATATATGTTACACACACGCCAACATCATGTTGTAATATTACATTTCAGTTCTATTTTACATTTACATTTTAAAGGCATGTTTAAGTTTAACATTTTAAATATTAACATTAACAAAATTAAATAGCACTAAGACCGCAAATAAATTCAACCCATAGCTTAGCAGATGTAAACAAAAGCTCTTTGTTTACAATAAAAATAAATACATATGTATACCTTCATAATAGTTTATAAGAGGCATTTGACACTTATAAAAATAAAAAAATAGGCCATTTATAAATCTATAGGCAGTACACATATTTTTGTAATTGACCTATTATGAGTATGACCGTTAGCCAAGCGTACTTCAACTGCGCGTACTATACCGTCTTTCCTCGGGAACACGTTAGTTACCCTCGCCATGGGCCACTCGAGAGGAGGTGAATTGTCGCTACGCAGTATTACTAAACTACCAATAGCTACATTTGGCGTAACCGATTGCCATTTACGTCGGTTTTGCAATTGATTTAAGTAATGCTTACTCCAATACTTCCAGAGGGTTTGCTTCATACAGGTTATGGTAGACCAGAACCTAAGCAAATTAGTGGGTTTATTACTTACATCTTGTTCTGGGCAAGTATTTAGAGGAGCACCAGTAAGAAAATGTCCTGGAGAGAGATATGAAAAGTCTTCTGGATCATTGCTTAACGCTGTAATGGGCCGGGCGTTAAGTACGCCCTCTATCTCAACAAGGACGGAATTAAGCTGTTCATAGGTGAGGAGACTTTTACCTACGACACGTTTAAGGTAGTGCTTCGCACTTTTGACTCCGCTATCCCATATACCGCCAAACACCGGACTATAACTAGGAATAAAATGAAATTGTATGCCCTTTTGAGCTGCGAATGAGGTCACAGTTTGTTTATGGGTTTGAGAAGCATGCAGGCGATACAACTCGGCTAATTGATTTCTTGCACCCTTGAATGTAGATGCATTATCACAAAAGACCTCGCTGGGCAGGTTACGACGCGCTATGAAGCGTTTGAAGCAAGCGAGAAAGCACTCGGTCGTTAAATCACTACAGAGCTCAAGATGTATAGCCTTGGTAGTGAAACATACGAACAGAGCTATGTATCCCTTTCCAATTACTGGTTTTCTGATGCGGCTATTTTTGACTGAGACCGGCCCAGCGAAGTCGAGGCCTACTCTCTGGAACACGCGCGAGGCAGTGACGCGTGCTGCAGGCAAGGAACCCATCAGCTGAGCTGCTGCAGCCGCCTTCAATCTGATCAGAATTTCTTGCAGGTAGCTGCGTACGGCCAGCAATAATTACGCCAAATGCTGTCTGCACAAGCGTAGGTCCTTGTGATGTAGCCGCACATGCTATTAAAGTACTCGTAATTGCAGCGCTCGAGGTTGTAATGCTCGGTGCCAAAGTACTTGCACTGCCTGCAGTCACTGTAGGCTGGATGGTTGCTAGGTTTCAATTATTGGACTCGGGCTGTGTAAGGAGAATCTGGAAGAAGATACCAGCATCTAGCAATAAATCCACATCACCAGGCTTATTAAAGTCTTCATCGGCCAATTTGCAATTAGTATTGCATTGCCAATGTGCGAAATGTCAATAGAAATTTGTGGCAGTTTTGTTGTTATTTTATCAACAACATGGCAATTGACATTTACTTTGAATGGATAAACAGCAGAATGCACATCAAGATTTATGCATTTGTCAATTGCATGCTTACTATTCTTGATAGTTGATACCAGTTATTTTAGAATTAGTGTTTTGCATTGGCAACCCCAATAGGTCTGCTATCTTTTGTGTTATAAACGATGCTTGTGAACAACCGTCTAACAAAGCTTTGCAATATATAGCTAACCCTGATCTGGTAATTAGTTTCACACGAGCAGAAGGCAAGAGTATATAGGTTAGACTCGATGTTGCAAAGTTACAGGAGTAAGAGACTCGTCTTGATGCAACAAGCTGTTATGCTGTAGCTTGAACACCTCACACCGAAAATGAAATTTACATTTGCGCTTGTGTTGCAACAAACAAATTTTGCATAAGTTGTTTGCTGAAGCGAACTCAATGGGTGTTTAAGCAGAAGCTAATTTAAAACTCGGGCAACTATATATTCTGTGTGCAGACTTACAATATAAACATTGCAGCTGAGGCTGATGCGCTGACGGCTTTGCTTGTGCAGTTACAGAACGACTGACAAAGCTCTGCGAAGGCCCCTTCAGTACGTCAGTGTTCTCGAATGCTAGGGCACGTTTTTCCACGTATCCTAGGAATTTCTTTACCGTGGGTGAATCTTTGTTATTTCGCTCCAGTTGAAATGCTCTGTAGGTAGGCAGGTCGATCTTCTTAGATAGGATGCAAATGATTATGGCATCCCACTTATCTACAGGCTCACACAAGTTTCGCAAAGCAGCAAGATGCTGTTTTACAACTGAAATAAAATTTCGTAAATTAGTGACATTAGATCGCGTGATTGTAGGCATAGCTTTTGCACTGCTGAAAAAGAAGTACACTTATCGATCATGGCTGTGAACATGTTTATAAATTCGTAATATTCTGTGTATTTACCTGTGAATGTTTTTATCACGATCCGAGGCAGTTTGAGGTTCTCCGACTTGACACTTACGCCAGTTGCGCTGCTGCTTGTGGCGTTCACTTGAGGATTGTCCCTTTGGCGGATAACATTTATGATGCTATCTAGCTGCGCTACCAACAAAATGTAGTTATCAGCCACCTCCTCGTCATCGCTGGCGAGGGTAGCTGGTGGGGAAGAAAAAAGCAAGGCAACCTTGCTAGTAAGGCGTTCGTAGTCAGAAAAGGCATCCAAAAGTCTAGCCCTTTTTACTGTGACTAATTCTATCGGTGAATTTATGAGCGCTTCGCGGTCAAGGCTGTTTTTCAAGCGCGCGATAGAGGCTTTAGCGCGGTCTCGCGCCGTTATGGCCTCTTTCTGTTCAGCCTCTGACATTTTTACGATTACAATTTTGTATAAAATGCCTTAAATATTCACTAATACACTTAAGAGGCCGTTATCGGTTTTAGTCGCAAAAATGTCAAATTGACAGATTTAGCGCTTGAAATTGTACACCTTTTGTTAACTATTAGAAATAACAAGTACTGGTTTCTATTAGCACGTCTTCTTATCTTTCATTTCATAAAATCATTTTTTTGAAAACAGACTCACTTAATTAGTAATGATTTTTTTTCTGATGGACGTTTAGGTAAACGCACGTAAAGCAGTGATTTTGTCGATCTTATTTGTAGATTTCGTAAAGTTTGGACTGCTAAAAATGATAATTTTGTATTACACATATCCTGTACTTCAACTTTAATAAACTACATTTTTGTTATTATATATTTGAAGTAGTGTAAATGAAAGTTAGACGAAATCATTTTTCTACAGAAATTACTTCAAAACAAGTGACAATTTCTCTGAAAATTTACTTAGTTTCAACGTAATTTTGATACTTAAATAATCTACAAAATTTGCTGAAACTGTTCTTATACATCATTTGGTATAATTTAGTACCATAATTTTTTGATGAATTTTTAAAAATGTCCCTCTCGTCACCTATTACCGGAGACGCACGCTTGCGATCTCATTATTAAAAGGCAAGATGAAAAAACGTGCTAATAGAAACCAATACTTGTTATTTAGATATTACGTAACAAAAGGTGTACAATTTCAACGACTAAATCTATCAATTTAAAATTTTTGCTTTAAAATCGTTACCGGGCTCTTAAATATTACATTTTCACACTACTGGAATACACAAATACACGACTAATTTACTAAATTCGGTAAAGAAATTTAGATAGTTTCATTTATTTGGGACAACACAAAATGATAAAATACAGTAAACTAAAATAACAAATAAATAAACTAACTAAACCTCCTATATTATAAAACTTAAATTAATAAATAAAAAAACCGGCCAAGAGCATGTCGGGCTACGCTCAGTGTAGGGTTCCATAGTTACTCTTCCGTCACAATAAGCTAAACTGGAGCTTAAAGTATAGTAAACTGTTAACCAAGGGATGAAACGGTACCTTTCACGCGAGTTAAACAAATAGGAAAATTTGCCTAATTAAAGTAAGTCTTTTTACTATGAAGGAAACTTGCGATAACTCAAAAACAGCTAAACTGAACATGTCCGCTATAGTTTTCATGTAATGTCTTTCTTAAGCTTTACTTCCACGATTTTTTTCATATTTTTTGGACCTATGGTTTAAAAGTTTTAGGGGGGGGACACATTTTTTTTTCTGTCGGATCGATTATCTCCGAATATATTCACTTTACGATATCCCACACTGTAGGGTTGACGCAAAAAAAATCACCCCCACTTTACGTGTAGGGGAGGTAATAAAAAATAAAAAATTATTTTTTTAGATTTTATTGTACGACTTTGTCGGCTTTATTGATTTATATATCCATGCCGAATTTCAGCTTTCTAGCACTAACGACCACGGAGCAAAGCCTCGGACAGACAGACAGACAGACAGACGGACATGGCGAAACTATAAGGGTTCCTCGTTGACTACGGAACCCTAAAAACTTATAAATAAAAAATGCTCCCCAGGTCGTCACTAAGTGTTATGGTGCCCAGAAGACTGGCAGCGTTACCCCTTTGGATGGCCAGACTTAGTCTTTGACCGAAGTAGCTGCCAGCCCTTTGGTCACCAGAGAGATCCACAAGGCGCTGGGATATGTCTTTAAACAGGGATTTCGCGCTGGGCCCCCACGGTCCCAGAGTTTCGATGCCAAACGGCGCAAATATGTAGCCCTCGCCGAGGACAGCATATGTGCGCCGCTTGTATTGTTCCGCCGTTGTGGCCGCAGCCCCCGCTTTAACGGAGGTCGCCTGTAGGTGGGACGGCGCAAGCGTGTCAACGCAGGTGGCGTCCCATGCAAGCGTCCTCCCTTGTGACCATGGAATGAGTGTCATCCCGTCGGGCCGCTTGCCATCGTCGCGTGCAATACCGTTCGGCTCAAGGATGGCCGGCACGCTAACGGAGACAAGCGCCCTCCGGATGACATCATTCATGGATGCGTGGCGAGAGATGCGACCCGCACTTATTTGGCAGGATAAGCCGTGGTGGCCCAGCTCGTTAACCATTGCGCCGCAGCGACAGCGATGGGTCTCATTGGTTTTGGTACCCAATCGCAAGGAGGTGGCTAGGGTTAGGGTTGTTTTGTCCAGCAGTGTGCCAATGTTCGATGACGGCAATGCGTGGAGCCAATATCCCGCTTCCGGTTCTGCGAGTGCTAGCAAACGAGCGCGCTCTGCTGGACTCTGGAGAGTCAATAAGTTCTTTTAAAGTTGACTTACAGAGAGGCTCGTCCCACTGTTTTTGCGACTTAAGAGACACCGGAAGCGGGCTACCGGGACAAGACTTCACAGTGGTAATACAATCGATACCAGTGGATGGGCAAAAATTTTTATTGGCTAGGTCCTGTGTGCTGTGAAAAGAGGCCAAAAACGCAGGGAGGGCGACACTGACAACTTGGCGTATACCCAGGCCGCCACGACGAATTGGCAGAGAGGCCTGGGTCCAAGCGCGGTTATCGAGATGGATGTTTAGGATAGATGAAAAAGTGGTTTTTAGTACGGAGTCTAAGGGTTCGATAAAATGGGGATGTTTCCAAATGGGACTACACCTGAGTATATAAGTGAATTTCGGAACGAACAAGCAAAACTTTATGATGATTAATGCCATGTGTGCGCTGATTTTTAGAAGGCGGTCCGAACAAGCATTATGGACGTTGAGATGTTCATTAATGAGTGGTGATATTGATTCAGGGAAGATAGGAGCACCTAGGAGTCTAAGGGAATTTTTATCTATTATTTTGATGTTTGTAGCCAAGGTATTAAAATATGAAATTAAATTTTGCATGTCAACCGAAGGGAGGGGTATGTTTACAAATAACTCGCATTTGGAAAAGTTTAGCTCAAGGCCTATTGAGGTAAAAGAATCCATAAGCTTTCTCAAGTCGTCCAAAACGGTTTTCGAATCTCCTCCTAGGATCCCATTGTCAAGATACCATGAGTTGAATTTTGAATTTAGACTTGAAATGGTAGGGTGGATGGCGAGACTGAAAATGGCAGGGCCAAGAGGGTCACCCTGCTGGCAGCCTACTGCTGATGATAGACGATGAGTTTTAAAAAGTAGGTGTGAGGGCTGATGGTAGCACTGCCAAAGGTATTTATATATCAGGGGTGAAACATCCTGAACTTGCGTGAGAATAACACCTCTGTCTATAGAATTAAACGCGTTCTTTACGTCTACCTTCAGCAGCACCTCACAAGCTTTGTCTTGCAGCATGTACAGCAGCTTCACAGCCGCCTTTGCTGCCGAAGCCTAGTTGCACCCGGTCATCAAATCGTCCATGTAGAACTCTTGGTGGACCCGTGGCGCAGCTATAGGATACTGCTCTCTGTGGTCACATGCTACGTGATTGAGTGCCTTTACTGCCAAGTAGGGCGCTGAAGCAGTTCCGAAAGTAACAGTCAGCAACTTGTAATCTGTGATTTCATTTCCAGCATTTTCGCGCCACACTATGCGCTGAAAGTCGGTGTCCTCGTTGGCTACTCTTACCATCCTGTACATTTTTACTATATCCGCCACTAGACAGACGGGGTACTGTCTCCAACGCATAATGAGGTGACGAAGTTCTGGTTGCAAGGTAGGTCCTGTCATAAGCTGATCGTTTAGTGATATCCAGTCATCATATTTACAGGAAGCGTCAAAAACGATTCTGACCTTGGTGGTGCTTTTGTCCTCGCAAATCACGGCAGGGTCAGGTAAGTAGATCGCTTTTTTCTTTTTATAATCAGGTTCTGTCACGGGAACCATGTGACCGAGCTGTTCATACTCTTTTATTACTTCAGAGTATCGTGCTTTTAGGGTTGAATCTCTTTCAAATTTTCTTTCTAATGTGTGTCACATTACTTTTGACTGCTATCTCACGTAAATTTCATTTGCAGGTTGGATTGTCCCGAAATGGCAACTTCACCACGTACCTGCCCTCTGCGTCTCTCGCAGTCTTGGATGCGAAAAGATCTTCACACTTTTTTTCTTCGTCTGTTAACAATAATTTAGCTTTCCACTTAATGGATCATCTTGTCCCAATGCTAAAATTATGTTTACAGTACATATGGGGCTACTTTATAGCACTAGTGCGAGAAGTAGCATATTATGTTACTGTGTCGAACATTTAAAGGGCCATATGTACTGTAAAACGTTGTACGATACATGTGCGAATAGGTAATTCGCAACTCGTGTCGATTTTAAAACACTCCCTTCGGTCGTGTTTTAATTTATCGCCACTCGTTTCGAATTTCCTATTTTTCGCACTTGTATCGTAATGTACTATTCCCTGATTCAGCAATTTGCCAAGGATTACAGACGAAGAGGACAAAATGTAACTAACGTGATAGGACACTGACATGTCCACCAAGACATCGTGTGTTATGGCCCGCTTTTACGATTCTACAGCGGGCCGTATTGTCACCAGGCTTCTTGATTTGCATGACGTTTTCCCAAAAGGAGACGCGAGTGCGGCTGAAGAAGGTGCCACTGGCTCGCGACTTTTTGAGTTGATAATAAACTCCCTGAATGAAAATAACATTCCTGTAGAGAACATACTCGACTTTGCTTGCCATTCTGCAAACAATAACGTTGGCGAGCATAACTCTATCATCAGTCGTTTAAGACAAGAATGCCCAGGTGTCATTCTCATGAGGTGTATATGTCACTCATTACATCGGGCTTCCAGCGACGCATGCAAGGTTTTGCCAAGAATGTGTGAAGATTTGGCTCGCAATATTTGTTCACATTTTAAACACAGCGCTAAAAGAAAGGCTCGCTTGCAGAAATTCCAAGAGTTTACACAAATAAAAGAACACCAGATGCTTGCCTCGGCTATTACAAGTTGGCTCTCCTTTCTCCCTGCTGTCGAAAGAATTTTAGAACAATGGCATCTCCGATGAATATACTTCACCGATGTCTGGATGACAGAGCGCACGATGGCAACCGAACAACCGAACAAATATTTCAAGCTCTTCAAGACCCATTCATGAAACTTTAGTATAAGTTTTTTGTTTGGGTGCTACCAAAGGTAACATCATGAATGCCTTTTTTCAATCATCTGCAGTCGTAGTAACCTCACTACATGATAAAATGGCAACTTCATATCGCGACATACTGTGCACATATATGAATTCAAGCTATGTCAAAGGCATAAATCTCGACCAGATTGAACCAAACGATTCCAAAAAATTTATACGGCTGGAGAGCATGTATTTAGGAGTCGCAGTTATGGAAGGCCTTAACAATCCAGACATTATAGCTACACCTGACTTTATAACTAGTTTCAGGTTAAAATGCCGAGAATATTTAATACAATTATTTCAGGGAATCAAAAACCGGTTCCCGTTTGAGATCAAACTTGTTACTGCTCTGCCGGTTTTACAGCTAGAAAAAGCTCTGTCGGAAAGACAACGTGACCTAATGCCGTTACTTCTATTTATGACTGAATTATGTCCCAGGGCGAAACCAGCTGAACGCTATTGCAAAAGTTAGATGACGAGTGCGCTTGAAGCCTTTGTGTGTAAGTGTTAGAGGTGTGCGCCGACCGGCGTGGCGTACGCCGCCGGTCATTTTTGCCACGCCGCCGGCCGCCGATCATTCCACCGGCGTGAAATCGGCGTGAAGTTAGAACTTGAATTTTGGTCCGTTCTGTGTATGTATGTATGTACATTCCAACAAGGCATATAAATTAATTCACGCTCGCGCGCGAGTACATGCAGCGTTAATTTGAGGTGATGTCAAGAGAACAGCATATTCCATCGCTTAAAACTGCCACACCGACGCGATGGCATAGCGTTGTAGTCATGCTAGAGAGTATATATAACCATGCAAATAGAAACCCCATTCATAAGCTGCTTGGAAAACTAAACAAAATCGAACTAAAAATAGAGGATTATGAATGGAAACTGATTAGTGATTTAATTAAATTTTTAAACAAATTTAAAGATGCTGTGAACATCATGAGTGCTTCAAATTCGACAACAATTAACGTTGCACTTGTGTTTAGGTGTGAGCTAGAAGACACTTTGAAACAGGTTAATGATGACGAATGCCTATTGATAATTAGCATGAAGAAAAATATGTTAAGCAAGCTGGATCACCGATTTCCCATTAACAAGGTGCTTATCGCAGCAGCGTTGCTGGATTGTCGGTTTCAAGGACTCCATACGCTGGATACATACCTTGAAAAGAACGGGGAAACCAGAGTTACGTTTCTATCCTCTTACATAAGGGAACACATAACAGAAAGTGATCTCCCAAAACACCTGCGGAATAATAGCAGACTAGAAAACAGTTCTAATGATGCCGCAATTGCTGGACCAAGTTCGTCATCAAAGATGCTATTGGCCATATCCCGGAAGCATACCGCTGCCGCTGCCGGTAGTATTACTAACGATGACACTATCGTAAATGACTGTTGGAAATACCTCGGGGGTTGTGATCCAAACGATTTGTCGGATGGTGACCTTCTTCGTTATTGGCGGGAAAAGAAAAATAGCTATCCTTGGCTTTATGCTCTTGTGAGAGCCTTAATGTCCATTCCCGCCACGAGTACTCCTAGCGAGCGAGTTTTTTCCGTTGCTGGACTCGTACTGTCTGCTAAGAGATGCAGACTAAGTCCTAGCAACGTGGACATTTTTGTCCATGACAATTATGACTCATGTAAGCAAAGCTTTAAAATGTGAACTGTTCATATGTTAATGCTTTGCTTAAATGCTTACATGAACATGACGGTTTGTTACTATGACCAGTTGATTAAAAAATATATGTATGTGCCATGCTGACGTTGTTTAAATTAATAGGTTTAAATTGTTTTTTCGTGAAAGAAAATGTTTTATTTGTTTCATTCTTAGAGTATTAAATAAACGGTTATTTTTTCAAATTTTAGTTGTTTTTATTAATTACGCCGATCACGCCGATTACGCCGACGCCGCCGGCTATTTTTGGACCAGACGCCGCCGCCGATGGTTTAGCCTTCGGCGCACACCTCTAGTAAGTGTGTGTGTGTGTGTGTGTTTTTACATGTTTCATATTTCACCTCATTTTCAATGAAAATTATCCAATAGCGTCCCTTTTATATGTGTACGATAATTTGTGAAGCCCCCTCCGGACTATGTGCGTGAATCGCGGCGCGACTTCGCGGAGCGAACATACCGCGACGTTGACGTAGACTCCACACTCGCACAACTTCACGGCGATTTCGCAGTATGGTTCGCTGCAAGATGGCGCCGAAGCATTAGCTGATCGGATTTAGTTTGCGACAAGGCACTGATTCAAACTGGGAACTGTCAAATTGATTTTGGTTGATCAAGTTCGCACCCAATATAATCAAGTAGCCGCCATAGAAGGTTTAACAGATTAACCGACTCGTGAGCGAATCGCGGCGCGAAGCGATTGCGAGTGTGGGCCAAATACCGACAAAAAACGGGGAATAAGGCGCAAAGGCGTGAACAATCTGCGAAATCGACGCGAGGGCCATCCACACTCGCGTTCGCGCCTCGATTCGCGCACGAGTGTGGAGGGCCCTTAAGGGTTGGTACGATAATCCACCTGGGCGCACCTGGCAACACTGATGGCAACACTGTCACTGTCAGTTGTTTTTTTTTTTGGCGGGAACTCAAAAAAGAAACTTGTAAAAATTTTCACTCCAAGTTTTAAAATTGTTAAATAATTGTAAAAGTTAGTTTAATTTGTTCATATTTGTGTTAAGTTTCTACATAGTTACTGCAACTAGTTGTTAGTGATGACTGGTAACGAGGGGGGCGGGGATAACCCGCCCACCTCCCACAAACGCCCCAAAGCCGGCGGCGATGGAGTCCAGGACGATGGCAGCGGCGGTGAGCGATCTAATAATGAACAATACATTCCGTACTTTAAGCCTGGTTACAAAAGACTATTTCCGGAAAACTCGACTACAACTGATTTTAAAGTGTTTGTGGAACACACTGACTTAAAGGACAGACTGGGATATAAAAGCCCAATTTATTTAAACCATATATTTACCACTAGTATAAAAGGTGTCACATCTATTCAGCGTGTAAATGCGAATAAAATCGCAGTAGTCTTCAAACGACACAACACAGCGAATAACTTTCTTAACAATTCTGCGTTTCTAGAACAACATAAAATGAAGGCATACATAAGCGCAACGCAAATTGAAAAAACTGGCATGATAAGGTTTGTTCCGGCAAACATTTCGAACAAAGATCTATACAGGAAACTGAGTTCCGTTTATGAAATTATATCTGTACGACGCTTCACCAGGAAAGTAGGAGAAGACCGCGTTCCACTATAAACAGTTAGTGTTACATTCTTATCGAATGTACTGCCAGATAATGTGCAGTATGATTTATTTTGATATAGAGTATTTGAATATATCCCACCTCTGCAGCAATGTTTTAAATGTTTTAAGTTTAATCACTCTGCTCGAGTATGCAATGGCAAGCAAAGATGTTCTATTTATTCAGGTGAACACTTTTACAAAGAATGTAACACACCAAATGAGATATCCTGTATTAATTGCAGTGGTCCTCATCTGGCTATATCTAAAGAATGTCCAATTAAGATTAAAAAACTAATAGAAAAGAAAAACAAAATAACTTACGCAAGCCTTGCACAAACTAAAATTCCTGAAAGCGAATATCCCTCCTTGCCATTGTCCAAACAACAAAATAAGCCATTCCAAAAACCTGTACAATTTGTAAATAAAAATGTAAATAACAAACCTGCTTCACAGGTTATAAATCAGGTCCAGCCTATGGACCTTAAAGCCCAGATCCTCGGTGATAAAGATGTACTAATGGCCCTGGTACAAACACTGATAGAGCTGGGCAACAATCCTGATTCTGTGCCGATCAATACAGCATCCATAAAAGATAGGCTAATTAAAAATTTATCCTAATAATGGATTCAGGTTCCTCTGGAAAATCTCAGTTACGTATTGCGCAGTTTAATATTCAAAGTGCGAATGGTAAAAAGCCTTTATTAATTAATTTTTTGCAAAAAATGAATATTGATGTATGTTTACTCAATGAAACTTGGTTTAAAGAACATCATAATTTTAAAATTCCTGGTTATAATCTTCACTACAGATTGTCTAAAAATCCTCACAATGGTGTAGCAATATTAATTAAACCGCACCTGAAATATAATACTTTAAATACAATTTTTTATGAAGACATACAAACTATAGCAGTTTCTATATCTACCGAACGCGGTAATTTAACTGTTCTATGCGTCTACTGTCCTCCCTCTACAGGACACATTAGATTAAAGAGGCTGCGCAATATTATCAGAGACCTCCCTAAACCTATATTTATTGGCGGAGATTTTAACGCTCATCATATTGCATTTGGATGCTTATCGACAAAGGGTCGTGGTAAAGATCTATACGATGTTATTGATGAATGTGAATTGTGTATCTTAAATGATGGTAGGTTTACTACAGTGAACCGTCCTAGAACAAACCCTTCAGCCATTGACGTCAGTCTTACTAGTGATTCCTTGGCACCTCTTTGTGAATGGTCTGTACATGACGATTGTATGGGAAGTTACCATTACCCTACTATAACCGTAACAGCATTAATCACTGAAAAGTATCAATTTTGTTGGAAAGTCAATGGCACACTTTATTAATTGACATGCTCGTATAGAGATGTCTTTAGAATATTTTGGCTCTGGCAACTTGTGCGCTGTCATTCTTTTTTTTTTGCTATCACGGATCGACCGGTAAATATCTCATTAGATTTTACTCTCGATATTATAAGTTATTTACTTAATGTTAATGTCCTTATTGACGACTTTACATTTGTGCATTTTGGAAATACACGGAGTGTTAAAGGACGACGTTGTTTTAGTTCACTATCGCACCACTTCCTCCTGCTGCGTATGCACCCAGTGACGGGCTCTGCTTAACAGGTTAAGATGCCCAGCATACCACGAGAAAAGGAGAAATCGTGATCCATCTAGTAAGTGGCTGTCGATCGAGTGGCAAAACCTTCAAAATATAATCTCTTACGTCGTCCTACAACGTTAATTCTACATATTTTTGACATAAATTGCCACGATGGCTGTAAATGCCACTAATGTCGTCATGGGCACTCCCGTCATCGAGAAGCTGGACGGGAACAACTATCTAACGTGGAAGTTCGCATTGAAGATGATTTTGATCACGGAAGGATTGTGGGACACAATAGACAGGGAGTCGGACGAGGCTTTGACGGGCACAGATGCCGCGCGCGACCAGCGCGCTTTGGCACGTGTCTGTCTCAACATAAAACCGGCTTTATTTCAATACGTTCGGACTGCGACAACAGCTAAAGAAGCGTGAAAAAACTTGTCGGACATATTTGAGGACAAAGGGCTGTATCGGCGAGTGTTACTTTTAAGACAACTACACAGGGTAGATTTCACTGAGCATGCAGACATGGCTACATATATTGAACATGTAATGTCCCTAGTTCACCAACTCGCTGACATCGGCAGGGTGGTCGAAGATAAAGAAGTGGCCGAAATCTTATTGAGTGGCCTTCCGGCAGACTATGACACATTGGTGAGCAACCTAGAAACGTATTGTATATCTTCTGAAGAGCTGAAAAGCGACCTGGTGCGTACTCGTCTTCTTCAAGAGGCGCAAAGGAAGTCTGCGAATAACGGGAGCTCGACAACAGCATACATTACAAGCAAGATTAAGTGTACATACTGTCACCGAGTCGGTCACATCAAGCCCAAGTGTTTTAAATATAAGAAAGATAGGAAACAAAGGGATTCTTCCAAGTCTGCCACCGCCACTGCAGCTTTCTTCGCCCAGGACCGGACAGATGTCTTCTTGGACTCAGGAGCGTCTTCTCACCTTTCTAATGATCCAAACTTGCTCAGCAATATAAGGGATACAAAGAAGCAATCCATAAGTTTGGCTAACAGCGAGACAATGTCAAGTTCCAAAACTGGAGATCTTAGTGTTGCTTTAAATGGACAGGTGAGAACCTTTAAAAATGTCATGTTAGTTCCCAACTTATCCGCAAATTTACTTTCTGTGTCTAAATTATGTAAAGATGGTCATTCTGTTTTATTTAATAATGATGGGTGTTTTGTTTATGATAGGGGTCATAGTCTCAATAAAGCACCTAGCGACTATATGGCTATAGCTAACTGTGTTAATGGAATCTATAAACTCTCTGGGGATGTGTCTAGGGCTGAGGGATATAATCCTAACAGGAAGCACTCTTTGGACCTGCAACCCAGGCAGGTCGCACCGAGCGCTGCAGTTGCCGTCTCTACCCCGTCTGTGATGGACATGTGGCATTTTAGACTTGGTCACCTGCACTCAGCTGGGATGTGTAAGTTGAGGGATGCATGTGGTGTGTTGTTTCAGGATAAAAACCTCAAGAACTGTGAAGCATGCATTAAGGGGAAGCTTTCGGCCGAGCCTTTCCCTAAGGCTAGTAACAGTACAACAACGCAACCACTACAGCTGGTGCACACTGACGTCTGCGGACCAATGCCTGAGACGAGCCATGGAGGAGGAAAATATCTGCTCACCTTCACGGATGACTACAGCCGGAAGAGTTTTGCCTACATAATGAAGAACAAATCACAGGTATTTGATTGTTTTAAACATTTTAAAGCTATGGTAGAAAAAGAAAAGAGTTTGCCTATCCTTTGCCTTCGTAGTGATAATGGTGGAGAGTTTACTAGTTCTAAATTTACACAATATTTAAAAGAACATGGTATTATCCACCAGACCACTATTCCCTACTGTTCTGCTCAAAATGGAGTAGCAGAGATGTTAAAGATTGTGTAATCTATGCCGTACATTAGGGGTAAAAAGATTTTGTATCTGTGGTTTCCTCTTTGTCGCTGCCCTCAGCCCAATGCGGTTGTAAGATTGTGTCGTCCCATTTATTTTAATTATTTTATGTTTTACTCAGCCTTTATAACTTTTACAAACCTCTTTTAATGTAATGTTTTCGATCATATAAAACTAGATATAGTTGTGTGTTAATTTACTACGATTAATACAGACTCATATCATAACTTGGTGTTGCTCATTCGTAATCTCGGTTAGTCCCTCGTCTGCTTCCCGTGTGCTCCTTATATTCCGAACAGGTTCAGGGCCCAGGCACAAAAGCTGCAGAAAAGCTAAAAGGCGTTGAGATATTCCCAGATTACCCGAGTTACGACAATGGCGCAACCAGGGACGAGCACATGCAACATAACCTCAATGTCCACCTTAGAGAAACTGAAAGGCTTGGACAATTGGATCAATTGGAAATTCGCTGTGAAGATGGTGCTTACTCTTGATGGTTTATGGGGCTGCGTCGATGGCACAGACACGGACACTACCAAAGATGGACGGGCTTTAGCAAAAATTTGCCTGTCATGTGAGCCACACCTTTACCAAATCGTGCGGAATGCGACGACCGCTAAGGATGCGTGGAAGTCATTATCCGATACTTTCGAAGACAAAGGACTGTACAGGCGAGTACTTTTATTACGCAAATTACATAGAGTAGAATACGGTCACTTTGCGGGCATGTCGGATTACATCGAAGGTGTCCTTAAGCTCGTCACGCAGCTAGCCGATATCGGGAAGGTTATCGACGATGCAGAGACAGCTGAAATCCTGCTGTCGGGCTTGCCAGAAGAATTCAACATACTAGTGTCCAGCCTTGAAGCGGCTAACCTCAGCGGCACCTTATCAAGTGAGGTGGTCCGGACTAGACTACTTCAAGAAGATCACAGACGAAGCCAAAGTAACACTACAGACAACCTAGCCTTCATGGCTAACAGGAAGAAGAAAAGCAACAATAACTTATGTACTTACTGTCAGAAAAAGGGCCACTCCGCAAGCCGCTGTTTTAAGAAGAAACGAGAAGAAGCAAGGAAAACTGGACAGGAACACACCATGTTTGCTTCTGCATACTCGGCAACACATTCTAATGAATATGTGCTCGACAGTGGAGCGTCCAGTCACATGGCTGGTGACTTGTCTCTTCTTCATGAAACTAAAAGCAAGAAATGTGTGATCACAGTAGCCAATGGACAGCAACTTAATAGTGAAGTTATTGGTAAGACTTTTATATCACCTGAATTGACTCTAAATAATGTGCTATATGTGCCTAATTTAGCGAAAAATTTAATGTCTGTCAGTGAAATTACAAAAAATGGTTATGTTGTAGTGTTTTCTAATAATTATTGCAATATCTATAGCTCTTGTCAAATCACAGGCAATAAGGTTTTAACTATTAATAAACAAGATGGGCTCTATAAGTTGAAAGTGGATGAGCAAACTCGACCTGACCTCCAATTAGGCAACTCTATGTCCCTGCATGGGCAAGGATCCATGAGTGCCAATGCTGCTGACGCTGTGCCTTACTCTATTATGCATAAGCGTCTTGGTCATTTGAACAAGCAAGGTATGTCGGTATTAGGTGGAGGGAATAAGTGTAGTGTCGTATTTCAGGCTGAAGACGGCATTCCTGCACAGTGCATCGCCTGCCTTACCGGGAAGATGTGTGAAACATCGTTTCCGCGGTCAAGTGCGGGGCGTGCTGCTAACCTTCTGGACCTGGTGCATAGTGACATCGCCGGACCGGTTCATGTACCCAGCTGGGGCGGAGCTCGGTATTTGCTGACATTCACCGACGACAAGTCAAGACGCACCTTTGGCTATCTACTGAAGAACAAGTCTGAGGTGAGTTCTCATTTTGTTAATTTTAAAACCTTAGTAGAAAATCAAACTGGATTGCGTATTAAAGTATTACGTACTGACCAGGGTACTGAATATTGCAATAAAACTTTGTCCGATTACCTTAAAAAGGCAGGAATAATTCACCAAACTACTTGTCCTTATTCTCCTTCTCAAAATGGTGTCAGTGAGAGAGCAAATCGTACGATTTTTGAAAAAGCTCGAGCTATGTTACAGGATTCTCAGTTACCTGATCGCTACTGGGGCGAGGCTGTTATGACGGCCATTTATTTAAAAAATAGGTCGCCTACCAGTGCATTATCGGGTGGAATTCCTGAATGCGAATGGACCGGATCTGATAAGTTAGATCTTAGTCATTTACGTGTTTTTGGCTGTGTAGCATACTCTCATGTGCCTAATCAAAAGAGACGCAAGCTGGATGCTAAGGCAAAACAGCATATTTTTGTAGGATATGGCGAAACGTGTAAGGGATATCGCTTAATAGATCCAGTTAACCCTAGAAGGGTTATTTATTCTAGAAGTGTTGTGTTCCTTGAGGACAAATTTATAGGAAACAATCTATTACATGCAAATGCTGAGGCGAAAAGAGCAAATTTTATTATTTTTGATAATTTAATAAATGATAATTTAAAAAATGATAATAGAGGGAATAATACTTGCTGCAATAACATTTTAAACAATAACTGTGATATTAGTGTAGGTAATAATGATTGTGATAATAATCTTAACCCTCTAAACAGCCATGAGGATCATGTAAATTATAATTCACCTAATCGGGACTCTATAACTGTTTCAGAGAAGGCGGCAAGCACACCAGTGCAATCACCCCTGTCTGAGCTGTATCGCACAACTGAAGACGCCACTGAGGATAGCGGCGAGGCTGTGGTGCTGTCTAGCCCTGTCACCTCACCACTGCAACCCTCTGCATCTTCAGATTACGAGCCAATGTTGGCGGAAGTAGAAGAGTCTGCTGTTCCAACCAACTTTAGGCCAGTGCGGAGTACGCGAGGTATATTTCCTGAAAGGTATAATGATTTCCATATTGATTCTCTGATGGCTACAGCAAGTTCATCGCAAGAGCCACTTACTTTCCGCGACGCCATGAATTCACCTGAAAAAGACGAGTGGTATGGTGCCATGGAGGTTGAGTTGGGCTCGATGGTCAAAAATAATGTGTGGGAGTTGGTAGATCGTCCAAAGAATGTTAATATTGTGAAAAACAAATGGGTTTTTAAGAAAAAATACGACTCCACAGGTAATTTAAATAGGTATAAAGCAAGACTTGTTGCATGTGGGTATAGTCAAAAAGAAGGAATAGATTACTCGGATACTTATTCGCCTGTGGTTAGGCATTCCACCCTAAGAATTTTATTTGCAATTGCAAATCAGTTGGATCTGTGCATGGACCATATTGACGTCACCACAGCTTTTCTAAATGGTGAGTTAACTGAAAAAATCTACATGGAGCAGCCAACTGGTTTCCAATCTAATAATAATAAAGTATGTTTGCTTAAAAAATGTATATATGGCTTGAAACAAGCAAGCCGGATGTGGAACATTAAAATACACACATTGCTTGCTAAAAACGGATTCTTGCAAAGTAAATGCGAACAAGAGAGGACTTTTCGCATTATATTTGATAAGGTACGCTGCATGTTACAGCATTCAGGTCTCAGCAAACGATTTTGGGGAGAAGCAGCAATGACTGCTGTATATTTAAAGAATAGATCTCCCACGTCGGCTTTAGCTGGACGTATACCTGAGGAGGTCTGGTCTGGCAAAAAGGTCAACCTTGGACACCTCAGGGTTTTTGGCTGTACTGCTTTTTCATTGTTACCTGAACATAAGCGAGATAAATTGGATGCTAAGGCAAAGGAATACATTTTTGTGGGATATTGTGATACATCTAAAGGCTATCGCTTAGCTGATCCTTTGGATCCCACAAAGGTTATTAAATCTCGAAATGTTGCTTTTATTGAGAATAGATTTTACAACCCGTGTACAAACCCCTTTCAAGAACTTTCCACGAGTGATAGCATTTTAACTTATAATGATATTTCTAATGAGATCTGTGATATTGGTAATGTTTCTAGTCAGAATAGTCAAGTAAATTCAAATAATGATAATGAAATCGAAAATAATGAAATTATTAATAATGAAATTTTAAATGATAATATTTATCAATGATAATAATAATGAGAATAATTTGAATTTATCTGACAGAGATTCATCATCATTTTCAGGTGGAGAAACCGATGAGTACTGCACTGGGAGCAGCGACTCCAGCACAGCTGATTCACCAGGTGCCGGCGGCCCACAACCAGTGAGCCTTCCCCCTGTGGCAGCTGAAAGTGATGGAGCGTCTCGTCCTGTGGCCGACGCTACACCACAACGATCGTCTCGCTCCACGCGTAATGTACTCCCTGCGAGGTATTTAGACTATGATTTATCCTTACTCGCTCATGGTCCCTCTCCATCGACTGATGAACCCATTACCTATGAAGAAGCTGTAAGTGGCTCTAATAGCCAGCAATGGCTAGATGCCATGAAAAGTGAGTATGATGCTCTAGTTAAAAACAATGTCTGGGAATTGGTAGATAGGCCCGTTGGTAAAAATGTAATAAAATGTAAATGGGTTTATAAAACTAAATATGATGCTTCTGGTAATTTTGATCGTTTTAAAGCAAGATTAGTCGCCAGGGGCTTTACCCAACGGGAAGGCATTGATTATAACGAAACGTTCGCTCCTGTTGTCCGTCACTCGACAATGCGAATTTTATTTTGTATAGCTAATCAGTTAGACTTAAACATTGACCATCTAGATGTGGCAACAGCTTTTCTCAATGCTGACCTTAATGAGACTGTATATATGGAACAGCCTATTGGTTTCAGTGATAATAATAAAAATAAAGTATGTTTGTTAAAGAAAAGCATTTATGGCCTCAAACAGGCAAGTAGAATGTGGAACTGTAAAATACATAGTTTACTTAGTGAGCATAATTTCACTCAATCCAAGTGTGAACCCTGTGTATATGTAAAAAGTAACAAGGATGATTTAGTGATTTTGGCTTTATATGTTGATGACTTTTATGTGTTTTACAGCCAAAACAGTTCGATTAAGCGAAATTTGTTAAACATTTTAGAAAGTAAATTTAATGTTAAAAATTTAGGTCCGCTTAAGAGCTGTTTAGGTATAAATGTGTCTAGGGATAAAGTTAAGGGAACTTTGACTCTAGATCAGAGTGAATATATCAGAAAACTACTTGTACGTGTTGGCATGGAAAATTGTAAGGCCGCAGCCACACCTATGGAAATTAACTGTAAACTTGTAAAATCTGAAAATAATGACTGTTTGCAGGATGATGTTTTTAACTATCGACAACTTTTGGGTTGCTTGATGTATCTGTCTGTATGTACACGGCCAGATATATCATATGCATGTAGCCAACTTAGCCAATTTAACAATTGTTTCGATAGGTCACATTGGTTAGCAGCTAAGCGTATATTGCGTTATTTGGCAGGTACAATTCATTATTCTCTATGTTTTCATAAGAATGAGAATTGGTCTATGTATGCTTATACTGACGCAGACTGGGCCAATGATATTACTGACAGAAAATCCTATACTGGCTATGTCATTAAATTGGGAAATTGTACAGTTAATTGGGAGTCTCGCAAACAAAGGTGTGTCTCTTTGTCATCGTGTGAATCAGAATACCTAGCAATATCTGATGTATGTAAAGATGTATCATTCATTAAGAGTCTTTTGTCTGAGATTTTGCCTAAACAAATTAATTGTATTGTATATAATGACAACCAAAGTGCTCAAAAGCTTTTACAAGCTAAGGAATACTGTCATAAGCGAACGAAACACATCGACATAAGGTACCATTATGTTAAAGATTTAATATCTAAAAATGTAATTAAAGTAGAGTATTTGCCTACAGACAAAATGATTGCCGATGTGTTGACAAAACCTTTAGGTAGAGTTAAGCATAATGAGTTTATCAAAGCTATGAACGTTTGTTAATACTTTCAATAACTAGAGCATATAAAGTAAGTTGTGATTGTACTCTAAATTTATATTAAGTATTTTTATCTGTTGTTTTTTTTTGTATAAAAAGCTAACAGGTTTATTATTATTACTAGTATATGGTAGAGTCAATATGAATTTGTTTTAAATGTACATTCAATGTTTATTTGTGACATTTAATATGGTAGAGCCAAATTTAGTTGTTTCATGTTAGTTTTCTCTTTGAAATATTTGACTCTACTATGGTTATTATTTAGATAACAGTGTGCCCTTGAGGGGAAGTGTTGGAAAGTCAATGGCACACTTTATTAATTGACATGCTCGTATAGAGATGTCTTTAGAATATTTTGGCTCTGGCAACTTGTGCGCTGTCATTCTTTTTTTTTTGCTATCACGGATCGACCGGTAAACATCTCATTAGATTTTACTCTCGATATTATAAGTTATTTACTTAATGTTAATGTCCTTATTGACGACTTTACATTTGTGCATTTTGGAAATACACGGAGTGTTAAAGGACGACGTTGTTTTAGTTCACTATCGCACCACTTCCTCCTGCTGCGTATGCACCCAGTGACGGGCTCTGCTTAACAAATTTAACTCTCCTGTTGAAAAATTTTTGTACAAAAAAACTGATTGGCGCAAATATAATGAACTTTCTAAGAGCATGTTTGAGGATTTATCAGTTAATATTAAAGATCCGCTTTCCACTTATTCAGAATTTTGCATTCGTCTCGACTCCCTTATGCATAAAAGTATCCCAAAGTTTACTAATTCTGCTCATTTTGCTAGTAGACCTCCAACACCTTGGTGGAACAAGATCTGTGAGGAAACTGTTATTGCATCCTATAATGCTTTGAAACTATACAGAAGTGATCCTACCATAGAAAATTACATAAATTATAAAAAGCTAGATGCATTGAAAAAGAGAACTATTTCAGAACAGAAGAAAATCGGCTGGAATGACTTATGCCATTCTTTCAACAGGACTACCCCTATAAGTAAGATTTGGGATATGGTTAAAATGTATAAAGGTGTTAAGTCCAATATTATATATTATATCATACAAAGATGAATTCATTTCTCCATTTTTAGACAAATTATCAGAAAATAGTCATTTAAAAGATACTAGTACCTTACCTAACTACTTTAACAGAAATAATAACAGAAGTTATTTCTTGATGTTCTTAATATATTGTAGCGGTAACTCGCTACCCGACCCGCTCCGCTTATGGCGCTTGAACCATCGGCCAGACGCGCGGACACAAAGGGGCAGCGCATACGTCACACGTCCCGCACGCCGCGCGCAACACCCGCCGTCGCCTCGAGGGCCGGTTCCCTCACTGCATCGGCACCCGACACTCGCTCTCTGACCGCGTTCATATGCGCCCGCGCACTTGTTTTGTATAACTGCCGCTTACGCAAATTCATATTGTAACGCTTTCTCTTTAGTTTTTATGATTATAATTTAAAGTTGAAGCTGCTTTTCTCATTTCTTCGCTTCTCTGCTATCGCCTTGCTTCGCATACGAAAGCTACGTGTAGTGACCGTTACGGTACCCACAAATTGGTGACCCCGACGTGATAGATACCTGGATTATATTTCCCAATTCACCACTGATGTCAGATTTATAGCCGGCAGAGACAATGCAGTGGCAGACACACTATCACGAATTGAGGAACTCGCCTTTACTCCCTTTGATTACCAGTCTTTAGCCCGCGACCAGGAGGCAGACACTGAGTTGCAGGACCTACTCAGAGATGGTTCTTCGCTAGACCTGCAGAAGGTAACAACTCCGCATTCAAACATGCCAATCTACTGCGACGTGTCAACTCCAGAGCCTAGACCGTACATCACGCCAACGCATCGGCGTCAGGTATTCCATGCTCTCCACAACCTAAGCCATCCTGGCGTAAAAACTACGGTACGATTGGTCACGCATAGATTCGTATGGCCTGGCGTGAGGCAAGACTGTCGACAATGGGCAAGGGAGTGTATACACTGTCAGCGTTGCAAAATAACGAAGCATACTTCCTCACCAATTGGACAATTCAAGCCACCTCAAGCCCGTTTTCGACATGTCCACATTGACATTGTCGGTCCCTTACCCCCATCTAATGATTTCAGGTACTGCCTCACAGCCATCGACCGCTTCACGCGATGGCCTGAGGCGTACCCACTGAAGGATATCACAGCAGAGACCTGCGCGGCCGCATTCCTGGCTGGCTGGGTCTCACGCTTCGGTTGTCCAGAGCGCATCACAACGGACCGCGGCCGCCAGTTTGAGTCGCGCATGTTCCAGTCCTTGGCGAAACTGATGGGCACCGAGCACCACACTACGACCGCGTACCATCCTGCGGCAAATGGGATGTTGGAACGTCTGCATCGGCAGCTCAAGGCCGCCATCACGTGCTATGCGTCGCCATCATGGACTGAGGTCTTACCTTTAGTACTTCTTGGGATTAGGAGCGCCTGGAAGGAAGATATCCAGGCATCTGCAGCTGAGCTGGTCTATGGCGAGCCACTCCGCTTGCCTGGGCAGTTCCTGACTTCATCACCCGATCAGGTGGTCGACTACGAAGACTACGCCAGCCGGCTTCGTTCTCATATGGCCAAGTTGGTTCCACAGCCGTCATCCCGCCATGGTACTCGACCATTCTACATCCCCAAAGACCTCAACACAGCTACACATGTCTTTCTACGGCAGGGTCCAGCACGAAGACCTCTTCAGGCAGCATATCTTGGGCCGTACAAGGTCGTTAGAAGGGGATCGAAAACATACGACATACTCGTGCAGGGTAAAGAAGTTACCGTCACCATAGATCGCCTCAAACCGGCTTATATGGCAAAGGACGAGCAACTGGCACGTACTGGTACTCCTGATATCAGCAGAACGATCGAGCAAGAGACCGAGAGAAGAACAAAGAGTGGGCGGGCAGTCAGATTCCCAGATTACTATCGCCCGTAGTCACGGTCTCAGCGGGGGAGTACTTGTAGCGGTAACTCGCTACCCGACCCGCTCCGCTTATGGCGCTTGAACCATCGGCCAGACGCGCGGACACAAAGGGGCAGCGCATACGTCACACGTCCCGCACGCCGCGCGCAACACCCGCCGTCGCCTCGAGGGCCGGTTCCCTCACTGCATCGGCACCCGACACTCGCTCTCTGACCGCGTTCATATGCGCCCGCGCACTTGTTTTGTATAACTGCCGCTTACGCAAATTCATATTGT
Source organism: Cydia pomonella (assembly GCF_033807575.1). Classification (NCBI taxonomy): domain Eukaryota; kingdom Metazoa; phylum Arthropoda; class Insecta; order Lepidoptera; family Tortricidae; genus Cydia; species Cydia pomonella. The sequence goes on from NC_084716.1 coordinate 5,113,962, forward strand.
AACGCTTTCTCTTTAGTTTTTATGATTATAATTTAAAGTTGAAGCTGCTTTTCTCATTTCTTCGCTTCTCTGCTATCGCCTTGCTTCGCATACGAAAGCTACGTGTAGTGACCGTTACGGTACCCACAATATTATGGCTTAATTTAATCATTACTGAATCATGGAAATCACAGTGTGTCATTCCAATACTGAAACCAAATAAATCCCCAGAACAGGCTAATTCCTATTGCCCAATTTCCTTGTCCTCTTGTCTTGGTAAGTTATTTGAAAACATGATCAAAGTCCGTTTAGATTGGTTTGTAGTGGCTAGTGGTATCATTCCATATTTGCAGTATGGCTTTCGTCGAGGGCGAAGTTGCGCTGATAGTTTTATTTCACTCATCTCTGATCTGAAAATGTCAAATAATTTAAAGTCACACACTGTTTGTGTTTTCCTTGATGTGCAAGGAGCATTCGATAATGTTGACCCAGCTATCCTAGTCAATATGTCAGTGGATATATAATTTCTTAACAAATAGAACCTTATTTGTTAAACACAATAATATTTTGCATGGGCCTCAATCAACTTCAAAGGGCACTATGCAAGGTGCCACACTTTCACCACTACTGTACAATTTGTACACATGTGAAATTTGTAAATGTGTAGATACTAGCAATGTAAGTATTCTCCAATTCGCAGATGATATTGTTTTGTACAGTAGTAACCATAATTTGCAGATTGCCATAAATAACATAAATAAAGCCTTAGATCAATTAGGTATGTATTATAACAATAGATTAAATTTAAAGATTAATGCTGCAAAAAGCAGTTTAATGATCTTTGGTGATGATGATCCAACCTGCAATATTATGTACTGTGGAGAGCCCATTGAAAGAGTAAGATCCAAAAAAATTTTGGGTGTCATCATTGATCAAAAGCTGACTTTTGAAGAACATGTGAAATATATTTCTAAAAACAGTCTTAAAGGTATAAATGTATTAAGATGTCTAGCCGGTGTCTCTTGGGGTGCTGATCCCAAGATCCTAACTGTTTTATATAAAGCTATAGTTAGGAGCCATTTTGATTACAGCGCTATGGCATATATAAATAGCCCACATGCAATCAAATTAGATATTCTGCAGAACAGGGCTCTGAGAATTATATACGGAGCAATGTGCTCAACTCCCATAAGGGCCATGGAAGTTGAGACACATATTATGCCGCTTATTTTAAGACGCCTTATTCTTGCTGAAAGATATTGTCTCAAGATATTATATTCTAATAACAATAAAATTATAAACAAGATTTTACCTCACCGAGTCAATGTGTTCGGTCCTCTGGCAACTGGAGAGGGTCTCCTTCTTGGCAACTCTCCAATGTTGTTTCAAATTTTTCTGGAAATTGAAAATAAATATAGTAAAATTAGTAAGCGGCATCCTTGGCCATGTTATTCCTCCCATTACAAAAGCATTATGCAACCATTTAAAATAATTGATTCGGTTACTAGTAATGTAGACATGTTACAATTCCTTTCTGATTACACTATTTATACTGATGGTAGCAAAGGTGTGGATTATGTATGTAGTGCAATTTATGATCCACAATCTAAATTTTCTCAGAGCTTTCTTCTGCAGAATGTACGTACTATATTTACTGCTGAGGCTTATGCAGTTTATCAGGCCCTACTGCGAATTGGCAATGTAAATAATTGTAAATATTTTCTAATTGTACGTGATTCGTTAAGTGTGCTTCAGGGCTTAAAACTTCTTAAAATTCATTTTAAAACCAATTTTATTTTATATGCTATAAAAGAACTATTATTTAAATATCACCTTAAAGAACTTGACGTTTCATTTATGTGGGTTCCATCTCACAAAGGAATCACTGGTAATGAAGTAGTAGACAAAGTAGCTTTTGAAGGTATAAACACACTTGATGTTAGTGAATCTATGTATGTTCCTATGTCTGATTACTTATCCTGTATAAATATATCTACAAGAATGTTATGGGAACAAATGTGGAACAAGGATCAAGACTTAGGAAAAGGAAAATGGTAGGTACGGAAGCATACAAGAAAGCCTGCCAAGAAAGCCATGGTATAATAACCTGAAAAAAGCCAGTCGGGATTTTATTACCACGATAAACCGGTTGCGCTACGGACACAATGCTGCACCATCACACCTTGCCAGACTGGGATTGATACAAAATAACTTGTGTACTTTCTGTGAAGCTGAAGAAGGAACCGTTAACCAAAGAGCATATAATCACTACGTTTTTACGCCGTTAACCACCTATTATTTAAATGTCAGAAGTTCCTTATTGACAGATTAGTGCTTGCCAGTGAACTGAGTGAAGTATATATTATATAAAAACAACAGTGATTTTTCTTCCCGCCCGCCGCCGCTTAGTAATCTACTAAAAGACATTGATGCATATTATCCAATTTACAAGTACATTAAAAATACAGTGTTAAAACTTTAATATGGCTTATCAAAATCGTAGTGCTGTGTAATACACTTAAAGACTTGGCTTAAAGGTCTTGTAACCAGGCCATAAAATCCAAAAAAAAAAAATGTCACTGTCAGTGATGTCGACAAGCTCCTTGCTGGCCGCTGGACCATAACATAACCATATTTAAGACAGGTCAGTTCAGTCTAGCTTCACTAGCTACTCTAGAGACAGTCATTTCGCTTTGGGTTTTGATTCTGGGTGGTTTTCCATTAATAATTTTATTAATTTGCGCATAATTTTTTATATAATACTTGTTTGTGTCGGTCGTGATCTTTAGTGAACTTTGTTTCTGAACCATACATTTTTGCTTTGAATACAGAAAAAGATTTCGTACTAATGCTAGTTTTCTAAATGTTGTTTTCATCCAATGCAGTTTGAAGTTGATATATTTTTACTTCGCCGCATTCGTGTTGGCATCGGGTGATGTAATATTTTCTTCTTATCATATCGTGACTCATCGTGGGCGAGAGTGCTGAGGAAGCCGTCTGTCGTTGCTCGGTAGCTGCCATCTTAGTGTCTATGTCTGTTATTTTAGACGTGAGTGCTTTTTACAACAATGGTTTGTAGTGTCTTTGTTGTAAAATTTCTGTAATGTTTGTGAGAAGTGACTGTTGGTGAGTCGTTGCTGGGAATCATATAGGAACAGGGCTGGTATAATTCTATAGGAACAAGGCTGGTGTAATTGTATGGTAACAAGGCTGGTGTAATTGTATAGGAACAGGGCTGGGGTAATTGCATTCATGTTGATGGGCGAGTCACGGGTTAAAACATGAGTTGTTGTTTGTTGGAAATAAATGTGTTGATATTTTTAAATCATGCAATATGAGTATTCCTGCTATATCTTATAAATCTATTGATAGGATAATGTTCAGTGTTCAAAGCTTTACAAATTGTGAAATATTGTCGAATATGTCACTGTTTTGCCTTTTCATTTCAAAAAAATTTGAGTTGATGCATTATCTCATTTAGCACCTTATAAGTCCATCCTTTTGTTGGTTATAGCAAAATTTCAGAATTTTATAGATAAGACACATGGGTAGAAATGGGTAGATGGGGTAAGGTAAACACCGGGATAAGAACACTGTGGAATTGCCAGTGGTTGTCTTGTTCCAAGCAAATAAAATATTCTTTTTACTGCACCTCACTTTAACAATGCTGCTAGTTAGGTCCAAAGCTCAAATGAAGTTTTTAAATGGTTTTTGGCTTTAGAGCTGATTATACAACATGAAATATTTTTGTGCTCCGACTTGTATGGTATTCTTACTGGCCACTAGAGGTTGAATCTAGTGGAAAGATGAGGAAAATTTTGTTGTCTGAGTGGCACTGTAGTGCAAATTGTCTTCTGGACCTATGTAGCTTTGTATACCTTAGACATGTTCCAAAATGTCTTCGACCTGCCTGAATACAAATTTGCTGCTTTTTTCCTGTCAAATTATTCTGCGGAAAGTAGCTAATTATAATGTGCGCAAACAGGAAATATATCCAACAATTGATATCACTATTGCTTTTTGTTCCCATTTTGTAACTATTTTCATTGTAATGAACTAATTATCCTGTGTCATGAAGATTATATAATCACATTAATTGTTGTGGGGTTTTTATTTTGTCGTTTCCTATAATACGGTTTGTTCCAACTATCATAGGAAGTGACTGCATACCTCTTGGAAAATCAGTCAGTAAACTTGTTTTTTATTAGAAATAATGTTAATTTGTGAATATTTTATATAATTTCAGTGCTCCGCTTCAAGCAACTGCTGCAGTTTATCAAAAGCAGGAAATGTGATCTACGGTTGAGATCAGCAGCATGCTTCATATTCTCGAACTCAAAGTGCAAATCGACTGACGAAATTCCAAAGTTGTAAAGGACTAATTTCTAAGAGTTGAAGCAGAAATATTGGGAGCTTGTTCACAAAGTCAAACAATCTAATATGTAGCTTTAGACTTCGCTGATATGTTGAGCTCTATCTCTTTGTTACAATTTAAATGTAAATATACTCGATTGTAAGTCCGTGTTTTTATTAGAACGAACAAAAATGAAGACAAAAAACTAAAGTATAATTCATATTTATTCATAACCTTCAATGAATCTACCCTGAGATCTGTTGCTCATTTTCCAGATTTTTGTGTCTTAACAAGTTCGATTGTATCACGTTTCGTTTGATCTTCCTTTTTAGGTCGATAGAGAGACAACTTAGTTAGAGATATCCAAAAGGCGCGAAATATACGAATGGACCAGCCATATTTTGAATACAAAATGTAAGGATTAGCAATGATGTCTAGAATAAAGTGAATAATTTTGAAAACGAAAACTCCGCTAAACCAGCAGCAACACCACCAATACCAACCCGAACCATGAAAACGGGCCCCAAATTAATGACCATATATCTGGGAACAGTTGGTTCTGTACGTAGCCAACTAAGAAACTTTTAACGTCGACTGATCCTTGCATGCCGCTGGAAATTTGTTGAGATAGTGTCGCTGTTTGAACTTTTGTCTCCTTGGGGTTAATGATTCGTTCTTGCATCGCGTCCAAGTCCTCCTGTATATTCCACTGCCATTAGGTTCGCTTGATTTTCGTAAGTCCACGTCATTTCAGAGCTTGGTTTCAACTTCATCGGCTCATTAGTATCCACTCGATATCTTCCTTCCAGCTTGTAGTGCTCCAGCAGCGGCAGGTTGCACGAAATTTCGTTGGCGTTCTTAGTGAGGATGTGGGTCCGCGGCATCAGAAACATACTGGGATTCCTTTTGTCAATCGGTAGTCGATTGTAGCATTTATAAACATGTCTGTATGTCACTTCAACTGGCACACACTGCATAATGTGTACCACCTCCCCAGCCAAAACTGCCATTTAACCCGGACCTTCCATATATCTGAACGCAAATTCGTCTGGCTTGGTCGAAGCGATTGCCAAAGTGTTTTTCCAGAATTTCCTTCTCCAGTTTGCAGTAGTGCCTCATAACGTCTGAATAGAGAGACGTTACTTGCGAGCGTATATGCTTTTCGACATAGACGAATTTCGCGTTGACATACTGGAAAATATTCATGTTCTCAACGTTTATTTTTCCAGTTATAGTTTTTCCTAGGTGGCCCATATTGTTACTGTCTACGATGAACAGCTTAGGTGATTCTGTTTTCAGAAGTGTTACTGACGTGCAATGAAAATATGTAACGTGGTTCGATCAAATGACTCAGCTTCAGTCTTGAATTTTACGCAAACTCTTTTCTCAATAAATCTTGAATTCCCGAATATTTCCGCTGAAGATAAATACAGTACAGCGTCGATTGTCTTTTAGTGAATTTCAGACCACTAGGTATTTTAAATATAAGCTTTTCTATTTGAAAACTTTAGATGAGGTAGTAACCTGCCATCTATGGTTCTCTACTCTCTGGACGTAGTTCTAAGCAAAGCCTTCGAATTTTCCAATACTTGTCTATGAATCATCAACGGCCAACGGATAATTAGCGCTTATCGTTAGAGTTATGCGGTCTTATAACTCTCATACGACGTAATTCGCGGCAGGCCACAAAGAACATACTGTTGTGATTGTGGTGGAGCTTGTTTGTTGCACGAAATTTCGTTGGCGTTCTTAGTGAGCATGTGGGTCCGAGGCATCAGAAACATACACATACTGGGATTCCCTTTGTCAATCGGTAGTCGATTGTAGCATTTATAAACATGTCTGTATGTCACTTCAACTGGCACACACTGCACAATGTGTACCACCTCCCCAGCCAAAACTGCCATTTAACCCGGACCTTCCATATATCTGAATGCAAATTCGTCTGGCTTGGTCGAAGCGATTGCCAAAGTGTTTTTCCAGAATTTCCTTCTCCAGTTTGCAGTAGTGCCTCATAACGTCTGAATAGAGAGAAGTTACTTGCGAGCGTATATGCTTTTCGACATAGACGAATTTCGCGTTGACATACTGGAAAATATTCATGTTCTCAACGTTTATTTTTCCAGTTATAGTTTTTCCTAGGTGGCCCATATTGTTACTGTCTACGATGAACAGCTTAGGTGATTCTGTTTTCAGAAGTGTTACTGACGTGTAATGAAAATATGTAACGTGGTTCGATCAAATGACTCAGCTTCAGTCTTGAATTTTACGCAAACTCTTTTCTCAATAAATCTTGAATTCCCGAATATTTCCGCTGAAGATCAACGGCCAACGGATAATTAGCGCATAGCGGCAGGTTGCACGAAATTTTGTTGGCGTTCTTAGTGAGGATGTGGGTCCGCGGCATCAGAAACATACTGGGATTCCCTTTGTCAATCGGTAGTCGATTGTAGCATTTATAAACATGTCTGTATGTCACTTCAACTGGCACTCACTGCACAATGTGTACCACTTCCCCAGCCAAAACTGCCATTTAACCCGCAAATTCGTGAGGCTGGGTCGAAGCGATTGCCAAAGTGTTTTTCCAGAATTTCCTTCTCCAGTTTGCAGTAGTGCCTCATAACGTCTGAATAGAGAGAAGTTACTTGTGAGCGTATATGCTTTTCGACATAGACGAATTTCGCGTTGACAACCTGGAAAATATCCATGTTAGCCACGTTTATTTTTCCAGTTATAATTTTTCCTAGGTGGCCCAAATTGTTACTGTCTACGTTCAGTTCAGTTCAGTTTCTTTATTGATAAAAAATATTTTACTGGTCACACAGGTACATTTGAAATTATGCTAGATATACATAATTGTAGATAAAAATTAACAGATGAAAGTTTACGGTTCCTTAATTTAAAAAAATAATCGTGCAATAGTTATTACAATAATTTTTAAATTATCTCCTTGACGATACGATGAACAGCTTAGGTGATTCTGTTTTCAGAAGTGTTACATCACACAAGGACTCTAATCCAATTGCGGTGAGCGAGAAACTGGTGTCGGTAACACTCACCGAGTAGACTATTTCTTCGTTAGAAACTAGTTTAGTAGCTGATCCCTTATATAACGGAGAGTAGCTATGAGAATCACATTTCTCTTTCGGCTGTGGATCCCAGAATATATAACCTCCGACAGGGTCGATGCATTCTCCTTTGGAAAGCTTGCACGAGTATCCTGAAGGCAAAAATATTTTTTCTTCTTCCACCTTAACTTTTGCTACGTTCGAATTTAGAGTTATTAACGCGGTTCCCAGTGACAGTTACGCCATCCTAAGATCCGTAGGGATCTTCACAGTGGGAGCCACTACAACTACCATCAGACTTGATGGTACCACCGGATGGAATCACGCGCCTGTTAATCTGATTCGGCGTTAGATCAGCCATACTGACACCCTTCAAGTTTAATGCGCCAAATTTTTCTATGTATCATAAAATACCACTTGACACAAGGGAGCTATGTGAAAACATTCCACAGTGGTTGATAGTTCTGCTGATTTCAACTTTGCATTGAGAGATTTTCACGCTTTCATATTCGTTTAGTTGCTATTACTTCGGAAGATTTAGAGTGTAGCTTTTTCGAGATTTATTGGTTGATTTGCTACAATTGGGTAATTTGAAAATTAACCAAAAAATTTAACTGCGCGACATACACGTTAGATTTGATGCTTAAACCGAAAATGGTATACACTGCAGCCACTAACCTGAGAGCTGATGATGGAAGTTGGAATCTTGGAGTCCACTCGGTCAAGGTGAACTGCAGGGTCTCCTTTCACGTTTCTCACACGGTTTTAGAGAGTTTCGTATGCCGGCCGGCGGGAATAAACACTATGGAACACTAAGTATCTCAATTTTGGACATTCCATTAGAATACGTTTGGAGGTACGTTGAGATTTTAAAATGGAGTCACCGAGAAGACTAAACTTTTGTGTGAGTTGTCTTGCTTGCGCACTGGTTGCGTGTTGATCTTGCATCATCGGAAAGCATCGGGAATGTACTGATGGCGTGAAAGTTTGAAAATACTTATATTTAAAACATGAACAATATGGTTGTCATATTCTTGAATGCGACTGTCACAATCGGCGTCTTCAGACCGCAATCTCATTGTAAACATGAAAATCGATAGTATTCCCATATCTGAAACAATAAATAGTTTAATAGGGTTTAAAGCCGTCACGAAAACTCACTACTTTGGTCCATATACATTCGGTGACTTGGAAATTGCAATTACAGTTTACTATGAGCTTTGGGTTGTGCAATTGAAGTCCTGCCAACATAATGCTCTGTAAGAACGTCACTAGCAATTACGTCTTTATTTGTTGAAAACATCCAGAACCATTTTCCATGTCCTTAAGCCATCGCAACGGGACGACTTTGTAAGGGTGGAGAAAGTAAGACCTTACCAATTTTTCTTGAATTATACTACCGTGTTATAAAATTATAAGTTACATGTTTACTGGCAATACGAGTACTTGCTCCGTTTTTAACAATTTGCGTTTTATAAAAGTACTGTGTTGGAATTTTACGGGTTACAGGTACAAGTGCCTGTAGCTCAACCATAGACGAAAACATGGGAGTTTAATAGTTTTAAACTCATAATCGAACAAGCGTTTTATAACAATAAGTAGTGGTTCAGAAAAAAAGTAGCAGCACATTATGCGGATTTTTCATTTTATTTAGTGATAACTTATAAGTAGCGCATTTTTGTAGTAATCCGTACATACTATTCTATACAGTTAAATACAATCGTATTTCGCCTTTTATTACATGTCTACTAAGACTTTTTGAGCAGCGTCTTCTGAGAGAATTTATGAGGTGTTTCTCATAAACATAGTTTTTTCTTTAAGTTTGATAATAATAAGCTACTTAATACGAGTACATTATTAAATAGTCTTTTGTTCGATATTGCACTTATTTGATTTGACTTCACTTTGAGGTAGTTGCATGGAATTTCCATTTTTGTGTATTTGCGATTTTTACAGAAATTTGTCTCCCATAGAAACACCTCTGTGAGAGGTTAGATTGGAGACACTTCCTGACTACCTACCGTAGATGAACTCTAGTTTATTGGTATAATTTGCTAGTAAGATGGTATTCCTAAAAGCATACAACTAATTGTGAAAATTTAAATTCAAGCGTAGCATTGTGGAAAACGGCAAGTAAAGATTGTCAAATTGTGTTGTACAAAAAGTTACGAAGTACATTGCAATAAAAATGAGAAAACTTAAACAATCTGATATTTCTCAATATGATTTTATTGTTATTATATAGTATTTTATCTACAGATTACTGAAAAAAATAAACTGCTTCATAATTAGTAAAAAATTAAAAAAATATACTAGATAATTCACTGCCACTTTTTTACTGAACCACTCCTTATTGTAAATTACAAGTGTTGGTTGGTAGACTTGTAACAAAAACTGACGTAGGTTTGAGTCCTGTAACAGCATAATAGCAACTACTTGTAGTGGTACAGTGATTCGCTCTTTCGTTCGTAATTCTTACTGTTAATTAAGATTCGTTTTCTGATACAACCATTACTATAGTTTGTAGCTTTTATACAACGAACATATTGAACATACATTCTTTACCATTTGACCATCAATGTTTTAGAATATCTAAATATAAAAAATAAACCGGCCAAGAGCATGTCGGGCCATGCTCAGAGTAGGGTTCCGTAGTTACTCTTCCGTCACAATAAGCTAAACTGGAGCTTAAAGTATAGTAGATTGTTAACCAAGGGATGAACTGTGGATGTACGTCTTTTTACTATGAAGGGGAAACTTTTTGCGATAACTCAAAAACAGCTTAACTGATCATGTCCGCTATAGTTTTCATTTAATGTCTTTCTTAAGCTCTACTTCCACAATTTCATTCATATTTTTTGGACCTATGGTCCTATGGAGCCCAATTGTCATACAACATCAAACGTTGTTTGCAACTTTAGTCAGGAAATTCGTGACTAACTTAAAAGGTTTTGGTTGATTGATGGTTACCTTCTGAAAAACCTATTCTCCGGAGGAGCAGCATTATGTAGAAACCATTTCTCGACTGCCTAGTGGGAGGTTTTCTGTTCAAATTCCTGAGGAGGCACTAGGCCATAATTTCAACACAGCAAAAGTGTTTAGAAATTTTAGATAAAAAAATTGTTAGGGCCTTTCGTTTGACTTCTCTTGATGGTCAATATATTTTTTGAAAGTTTGCCCAGCGCTACATTTTATATGGTTCTTTCACAAGCAATATTGTGCCATTTTTGCCCAGTATTGTGTGGGAGTCCTATAGTAAATAGGTAGGTATACTAGTGTAGGAAAAAATCTTTGTACGGAACTCTCGGTGGGCGAGTTCGACTCGTACTTTGCTGGTTTTTTTTATTATGACTAACGATAGTCTACTGCGGCCGAAGTAGCGTAACAGAGATTATCATGACAGTCCTACCAATCAATACTTATACAGGATGGAATTTTTTAAGCCCACTTAAAAGAAAAGTACCTAAATGTGGAGTAGAATGTGCTAAAGTACATAAGTGGTGGTTTGTCCTTACCAGCAATATATACTCTATGTTGATAAGAGCCACCCTTGTACAAATTCAGCCTTTTCCCGCAAACAAATTTGCTTATGACACTCATGAAATTTTCTGCAACATTTGTAGAATTCGAAAGTCTATGACATTTTGACTGTGACTGACAGGTGCCTTAGTTTTGAGGTCTTGTAGAGAGTCCGTATCCTTTTAATCACTGTTCTCGCAGAATCGACAGTAATAGAGTTTGCCCAGCGAGTGGCTGCACAAAAAAAAGCGGCAAATTCAAAAAATCTTTAACTGGTAACACGAAGCATAGTGCAAAAAAAGTAATTTGATACTTGGTAATTCATACGTAATTAATTTTTGTTTTGATTAGTGACAGTTATATTTTTGATAGGATTAAAAATTACTTCATTTGTGTTTTATTTTGAAGTTTTGAACTCGGGTTAATTACAGGCGATTATTTATTAAGCATAAATATTTCCCTTGTGCTATTAAAGTAAACCTTCACAAGGGAAATATTTATGCTTCCCGTTAGTAATGATAAAAAAGTGACATATTGTATAATGGAGCTGAACTGAAGGTAGTAAGGTGAAAGAAAACACAATCTAGTTTCAATCTAGTTTTAATATTGTTAGTTTATAAAGGAGGTGCCTATTTATTTAAGATTCATAATCAAAATCGGATTCAAGAAATTCAATGCCTGACAGAGAACTGTCACTGTCATTGTCACTTTCCCGAACTTCTATTATGAATGGAGCTAGTTCAGTGTCTGTAATGTTGTCCTTAGACTTGTATTTTCGTTCCACATTTATTACATGGTCTGTACATTTTTTCCAATCTTCCGGGGTAATCATTGCAAAATATTCCCGGATCAAGTTTTCCGTATCTGAACCCGGTAGCCCCACATTTCTGCTGGCTATTTTTCGCTTTGTGAGGCTCCATATCAACTCAATAGCGTTTAGATCGCAATGGTATGGAGGCAATTTAAGGACCTCATGCCCATGCTGCTTCAATAACTCCTCTGCTGCATATATGGGGCCAATTTTATTTTCCTCGACAAGGCACATCAATTCTTCCTTTTTGAAACACTCTTCATATGGGATATTATTTTCCCTTAGCCATTTTTGAATGTCAGCCTTTAAGCTGTGCATGGTTGGAGGCTTATTTATTTGTGTTACATGGTAACTGGCATTGTCCATAACAATTATACTGGGCTCAGACAAATTTGGGATTAACATTTCTCGTAGCCACTTTAAAAAATTTGAACTGTTCATGTCATCATGATAGTCAGCTGCTTTGGATTTTGTGCTAAAAACAAGCAAAGCATTTGGCACAAATCCTTGCTCTGATCCAGCATGCACTATAATATGCCGCTTACCCGAGGAATTTTTTTCAACTAAACCGGAAGTTGAAGGCCCTTGCCATGACTTCTTTGGTCTATAATTTTGATGGACATATGTCTCATCAAGATACACATTTTTTTTTCCTTCTTGCCGTTTTTTATGTATAGCTCTAAGAAACCTTTGCCTCCACCCAGATATTTCAAATTTTTCCATGAGGATGGAGCGCTCTTCTTTATTTTTTTTAAACTCAAATCCGTTCTCTTGTAGTATTTTCCTCAGTGTTTCACAACATCCTGAGAATCCTATAGATTCTTTCAAATCCGCATGTAAGGCTCTCAGAGTAGGTACCTGCTTTTTGACCCAATAAAACTCGTTAATTTTATTACGAATGGCTGACACATCAAAATTGTCTAAATTTGACACAGTTGGTGGCCGGGGTCGTTTTTTCCCTGGCGTATTCCATTGGCCTTGGTTAATAGAGCCCTCTTTTTTAATTGTGCGTAGTGTACGAATGCTTACACCTGAAAAAAAAAAACAGTTTTAACAATAGGAATTTTAACAAAAGAACACTAAAATATTAATAAACCTAGATGTGAAAATATAGATTATTTATATTACCTGTCATAGTAGACACTTTCTCTAAATAACTTGATTCTGATGCGTTATTATCAATAACATTCTTCAGTTCTCTTGCTAGCTTTTCAATAGTTTCTCTAACATTTTCGTCATCTACGCCCGCTGTAATATAAATAAATCATAAGTTTAGTAATACAAACAAATGTTCCTATCTCGTAAATTAAAATTTGCTACAAGAAGCATCAACATTGTTTGATAATGACTTACCGGTCGCCTGAATGATTTCGTCCAATATTCGCTTCTTTTCTAGTAATCTCTCATTTTCGTCGTGTCGAACTTGATTATAGTTACTGATTATCGTAAATAACATGCTCCTCACACTGCTTCTAATCGGTTTAGCCATTATAATACGATATAAACTTCCGTAACGAAGGAAGTGAAGGAACTAACATGAGAATCTAGGTTATGTGTAAACTCGTTTGACAATATTTTTGACACTTTTGACAGCTAAAATTATTGCCATATATAGAATTCTCTAAAAACGCTTGTGCAGCGACTCGCTGGTCAAACTCTATGCTTTGCACTCTTGGTGGCTGCCAAAAACGTGAGATGGCCCATTTTTAAGTCCTCTCTCATTGATTTACGGTCAGCCTCCATAATTATTTTGCTTGATAATGCCGTAAGTTTTTGTAGCTTTGGCTCGAGCATTTTCCTGCCAAATAATGGCAACTTTGTATTAGCCAGAATCTGAAATGAAACACAATAAGTCAATTGAAATATAAAATTGTAGGTTAGATATTATGCGGTGTCTCCTATTACTTTGCGACTTGATTGGTGAGCGGCGCGGCCAAAGGACAAACAACGATCTTTTAATTCATTTATTGATTCGTGTGAACAGTGGTAGCGTCGGGAAGAGACCGCGCGAGCGATCGTATTCGCTTATCCCTAGCCTAGTCCTCCATATCAGGAACGCCAGCGTAAGCAAATGTGTCCCCACAGTAATCTCCTCCCTTTTTTACATAAAAAACACGATCAAAAGTAAAACAAAATCACTATCTAAAAATAAACTTCATAACAATAGGGTCTGTCCTATCTGTGTCGACCTTGTAACTGGCCATAAGCCTATCTATATATATAAAACGTTTAAGTAGTAAGGAACTACGGGGCCTTAATAAAAAAAATATATAAAATTAGTTCTTCTTTAGATTGTTTAGATCGGAATTTGATGTTGAGCAATCTGTCCTCCCCTTCTGCAACATTCTGCAATATGCCGATGACTTGGTGGTTTATACCACAGCCCACAATGTAGATGATGCATCTACAAGATTGAATGAGGCATTAGTGTACCTCAAAGACTGGTTGGATGAACATGGCCTTTCACTTTCACCCTCCAAAAGCTGCACAGTCACTTTTACACGCAGCCACTCCATTCCTAATGTTGTTCTCTACTATGAGGACCAGATTATTCCCAACAGCAGAAGTGTAAAATTCCTGGGTGTTATATTTGACTCCAAAATGACAGGTGTTCCTCATTTAAAGCATGTTGTTGACAAATGTGAAAATGGCATTAATGTGCTCCGATCCCTGTCTGGGGTCTGGTGGGGCGCTCATCCCTACTGCCAAAAACTTGTCTATAATACCATAATTCGTAGCCAAATGGACTATGGTTCATTTGTCCTAGAACCTTGCAATAAAGTAGCTCTCAAGAAGTTAGACGCTATCCAAGCCAAATGTCTTCGGATCATTCTTGGAGCCATGAGATCCTCACCAAAGAATGCCATGCAGGTTGAGTGTGTGGAAGCTCCCCTTTTTCTCCGTAGGCAACTCCTTGCAGACCGATATGTTTTGAGGGCTTGTTCGATATCCAATCACCCCCTCATTCCTCGCTTACAGGCTCTCTCATCTGTGGTATCTGTAAATGCATATTGGACCCATAAACAAACACCAAGATTCATTACCAGCTTGAGAAAAATTGAAAACCTCCCATCCTCACTTTATAACACAGAGAAAAACCCAATATTTGAATTTGAATATAATTATTTAACTTACTGCCCCAGTGTAATTTTAGATTTTAACATCAACAAAAATGATCCAGGAGCTAATATTAAATTAAACAAAGAATTGGAAAAATGGCAAGATTTCTTACCAATCTTCACTGATGCTTCAAAATTGAACCCCAATAGCTGTGTAGGAGCAGCAGTTTGGATCCCTAGATACCACATCCTCTTATCATACAAATGTCCCTCCCAGTGCTCCGTCTTCACTGGGGAATCAATTGCCTTAATGGAAGCAGTGGCATATGTTGAGTCTCACAAAATTCCCAAAGTTATCATCTTCTCTGATGCCAAAAGCTGCCTCCAAGCCGTATCAGGTAACCAGCTCAAAATGAAAATGATTTCCCCTTTCATCCTGAAACTTAAACAACTACTGTACAGATGTGAAGAAATAGGTTTACAAGTAACATTAGTCTGGATTCCGGGTCACTGTGGGATCGACGGCAATGAGAACGCCGACATGTGGGCTAAGCAGGCCACCCTTAATGGATCGGAGACTCACAACATGGTTCTAGCGTCTAACTTAATGATTAAAGCTCGCCGTGACTCGAGGGACGATTGGCAAGAATTATGGGATTCTTCTAGACGCCATGTTGGAAAACATTATGGAATCATACAACCAATTATAACTCATAAACCGTGGTTCTTCCGTTTTCGTTCTGCTAGTAAATGGGCCACGTCTACACTCTGCCGTCTCCGTTTGGGTCATGTCTGTACTCCTGTATTCCTCGCTAAAATTAGGGTGCGGGACAGCTCTTTATGCGAGTGCGGTCTTGACGAAGGAACTTCGGATCACATTTTCTTTTCTTGCAATAGACTTAACCGCTCGTTATATGATGTATTACCGAATAATATCCCGAGGCCTATCAATTTTCAAACGCTTCTAGTTCTCATGGATCCTCCCATCACTGGAATTCTTCTTAAACACATACAAGAAAATAATATAAAACTTTAACGGCTCTACATTTTCTAGTAAAATCACCTTATCTTATGTCTATTGTCCATTTCTTATCTCTCCTTATGTTGGTATGCCTTCTAATTGTCAAAACTGTTACCTTTCCCGCTCTTTTTCTAATAAACTGTACATGTCCTGTGTTGTCTGTGATGTCCTTAACAATAAATGTTTTTTGTTTTAGGTACCTACCATAAGTCCTTTTACCAAACCAAAATTTATCATACACCGAACATGCTTATCGTGCGTGGTACGTCTTAAAACGTCGTCATTGGCAAAATCCCTCCTGCCAAAACACAAGAGGGGAAAGCCAGGAAAAAAAAAAGGTTATGTTTATCAAAAATGTAGAAAAGTTTATAAAGTTAACAGGAAAAAAAATAGTATAAGAATGATTGTACCTGAAGAAAGAAGCATGTTAATGATTTGTTGAGATCTATTGTTCATCTACATTCGGCTCCTAAAACAAGAAATTTTTAGTAAATAGTAGGGAATAATGGAGATTATAAGAATTAAGTACATACATAATACGTTTAAGAAAAGAAAACTTACAATATGGTTGTTGGGAGGAACCCTCAGGATGGGTGGAGACTTAGGCCTTAACGGGCGTACAGCCAATGGTCCTGTAAGCTATGAAAAAAAAAATATATAAAATATATTAATTATATAGTGATGAGGTTACACAATGGTTTAGTTAGGTTAAGAACAGAGGCAGCAATAGGCATGAGTGACGTGGACCTCGAGGTCCGAGGGGCCTCACGCATCAGATAAGTAGAATGCCTTGGACACAGCGTAAAAGTGTTCTTTATTTCTTGCACCACCAGTGGGTCTCGCTGAGTGTACCTTGCCCACATGGAATTTTGATATAGCCTCGCCACTAAAGAATGTAACTTTTAGACGAAGTTCATAGAATAAAACTAATTTACCACATCAAGGAGCATCTTGGCATCTGGATGGTCGCACTAAAACAATAAAATAAATAAATAATAATAATGAAAATATGGAATGCTTCACAAGTTACACGCATATATTAAGGTGAATAGTTACCAAAAGGTCCAATAGGTCCGGGGGAGGATTGGGATCCTGTGGACATGAGAGAATGAAAATGAAATAAAAATTAATATATATACTCGTATATACTAATCTTGACTACCTTGAATGTGTAAGTAAATCAAATTATTGACACCTGATTTTGCTCCTCTCGTCTTGTGCTTTGTATGTTGGTCTTTGCTCCTTGTCCAGTGACCTCTTGCTAAAAAAAAAGAAAAAAAAATAGAAAGTTTGTAACTTTGAAGGGAGGTTAATAATAGAGATCAAAAATAAGAGTTATTGTACCTGAGTGGGATGCAAACCCAACTAAAAAAAAAAGGAGAGAAAGGGAAAATTATAATAATAGTAAATCAGGGCAGTCAAAAGTATTAAAGAATATTATCAATAGATACAAATAATGCTTCTGCTATTTTCTTTAACAATCTTTTTCTACCAGATCTATAGGCGGATCTGTCACTGGAGAAGATAAAATTAAATTCTATAAGCTTACCTCTTTATAAATCTCTTCCATTTTTTCGTTCAGAATGGCCTCTTCACTCTCCTCCATCTAAACATATATATATATAAAAAAGGGTTTCTCATTTTGACAAACTAAAAGAAAAGGGAGGTAGTAAGATATACAAACAGGAAATGGAAGATAATTTGTGAGGTCCACTTCTGGTTGAGGAAGTTCAGCAGGCTGAAAAAAAAAGAAAAAGAAGTACTTAAGGTTAGAAAGAAAAAAAAAGTTCAATACATAACTATCTAAAATAAGTTTATTCATTATACATACATTCAAGGAAGCTGGTTTGGGACGTTTGTTCTGAAAAAAAAAACACGGTAACAAGCATACTAAATTCGTCATATTGTCTAACAATCTGTTTGAGAATTAAGGGGTAAAAATATTTTATGGAAATTAACGTAAAAATATACTTACTGCTTTTCGCTTTTCTTTCCGTTTTTCTTTCCGTTGAATAGAGTCTATCCAGCGGCAAACATCCTTAAAAGTATAAGCAACGCCGAATTTCTCTACGCATTCCTTTAAGAAAGCCAGCTTGGCTTTGTACCGCAAATTGTGTGTGCGAGTCTGGGGATGTTTGAAGTTCCATAAAATAGGGAACTTCTCAAATAACAATTGTTTGGCAGGGGGATTCATCATATAGTCCAAAAGTTGAAAGTTCGCCACCGATCATAAATTTTCAAGTAATCAGCGGTTAAGGAAATTTTATTGGGTTACCAGAAAAAAAAAAACAAAATTAAAGTTAAAGGACACTAGTACAGACATCAGATTTTGTTTAGGGAAAAGACCGGCAATTTGAAAATATAAGCGCAACCTCTTGTGGGAAGTATGAATTTTGTGCATCTTCTACGAGTGGAATAGGAGTGTATAGTTTCGCCTAGGTATTTTGACATGCTATCCTTGTCTTATATAGCATATTAGAGTTGGAATATGGGGCAGGGGGTAATGGTAATCTTCATGATACTATTTTGGTGGCAGGTCGAGATTGCAAAATTATTTATGATTAGAATTTTTATAACAAATTATCAGTAGTTATAAATATTTTGTTTATTTAAAAGAAAAAAAAATCCAGTCAAGGGAGGAACGCTCGAGATTCCCTCTCTGTGCGGAGTTCCCTCTCTGGAGGGGGTTTAACAAATTATGAATGTCCTAAATGGTTTTGAAATAGTTCATAGATCGATAACTTTCAATTTTAACTTTGACAATTGAGTTTTTACGTTTTGAAATAAACAAAGAGCGGTCTTGCGGATTAATTGTGAGAAAGTATAGTAATATTTGGCCCAAATTGTAGGGTAAGGTGCTCTTAGAGTGCGAGGTCTATATGAGGGCGCACCTTACGTCACACGAGTCCAATAAGCCATCTGTAGCTAACTTCAGTTGTATTTTGGTGCTCTAGGGAACCGGTGCGCGCTGCCGAAAAATAATCGAAATTCATGGAAAAACGTGGATTCCAGGTAAACCTAAAGTTTTTTTGACGTTTTGATCTATTTTTCTTGTGTTTAACAATGATTGCTGTCTAAAAACTATGAAGAAAACAATAAAACGAACTGTCACAACCCACAAATTATAAACTAGTCTAGCGATGAATAAAGAGCAAATGACCGCGTTCTCCGATAGATGGCGTGACGAGTCCATCATTTCGTGTTAGGGCGTAGTTACTAAGAGTGCGCAGTTTAGATGCGAACAAGAGTGCGCGCGCACTCTTACATACCACTTGATTTTTAGTTTTGATTTTTTTATTTATTTGCTTATTATTATGTATTTAGCATACGTAACTATTTATTTACAGTATGTCTACGAAAAAGAGAAAGACTGATCGAAAGAATTGTCCAGCCGATGTACTTGAAGAAGCTCGGAAGCTCATAGAAAAAGGTCAGTCAAACAGATCAGTCGCCGAGGCTTTTGGTATGCCAGAATCATCGTTGAGAAAACGTCTGAAGAGAGGTGAACCTGCTACTAAATTGGGTAGATACGAAACAACATTTACGGAACAAATTGAAGAAGACTTCTGTAATTATTTGAAACTTCTAGATGATATGTACTTTGGCTTGACAGCAAAACGTTTGAGAGAGTTAGCTTTTGAATTCGCCGTCGCGAATAATATACCACATAGGTTTAACACAGACACAAAATTAGCAGGCAAGGGATGGTTAAGAGGGTTTCGAAGCCGTCATCCAGAAATATCGTTGAGACAACCAACGTCAACTAGCATTGCTCGTGCTATGGCGTTTAACCGGCCACAAGTTGAGCGGTTTTACATCAATCTTATGGTGTTGCAAGATAGATACAATTTTCCGCCCCACCGTATTTTTAATATGGACGAGACTGGCTTCACCACTGTGCCTAATAAACCTTCAAAAGTTTTGAGCACAAAAGGAAAACGGTCAGTGAGTAAAATATCTAGTGCAGAGAGGGGAGTCAACATTACAGCCGTGAATGCTATGAGTGCATCGGGTGTTTATGTCCCACCAGCATTTATATTTAAGCGCAAAAGAATGAAGCCCGAGCTTTTAGATGGCGCACCAGCTGGGTCCATCGGTATGATATCCGACTCCAGTTATATAAATTCGGATCTTTTTCTGGATTGGTTGTCACATTTCAAAGATTATACAACGCCAACGAAAGAAAACCCAGTATTACTAATTTTGGACAACCATGTGTCACATTGCACGATTAGAGCTATTAATTTTTATCGTGACAACCACATCCACGTATTGACTTTGCCTCCTCATACTAGTCACAAAATCCAACCACTTGACTGTGGATTCCACACAGTCTTGAAAAAATACTATGCCAATGAATGCGAAAAATGGCTGCGCAACCATCCCGGTAGGGCGATCACTGTTTTCCAAATGGTGGCAATTTGTTCCCCTGCTTACCTCAAAGCTGCAACTTTAGCGTGCGCAGTTCAGTGCTTCAAAGTCACTGGTATAGTGCCTTACGACCCAGATGTCTTTACTGACGCAGATTATTTAGCAAGCTCAGTAACTGAAAGAAAACGAGGTGATGATAACGCTGAAAGTGCCACTGATGTGCCATTAGTCGATTCTGGAGCATCGATTGTATCAGAGGCAATACCACAAACCTCACGCAGCCCCTTAATGGATTTAACAAATGTGGGAGGTCCTACAAACTCATCAGTGATTTCAACCGAACATTCGGCTGCAAACGAATCACCAATGCAGCCAACTGAAGTCTCTTCACATAATACAAATTCTGCTACAACTGGAAAGCCCAAAACAATAATGGATATTTGTCCCATCCCCAAGGCCCAGCCAAGACCAGTCCCTCAACGAAAACACAAAAAATCTGACATAATTAGTAGTTCACCGTATAAAATTGAAATCGAAAAGCAAGAAGCACAAAAGAAACCTAAACCTAAACTGAAAATTGACATTCACACTTTTTCCTTGATACATTTCGAAGTCTACTAAGTAACCGCTCGGTTTATTCAAGCACCAAACCTTGAAGCCAAACCTCATTGGTTTACCGCGTATGTACTGTTTGCAACCATGCCTTCCAAAATACTCCACCATTGGGGTACAAAATTGTGTAAACTTACCTGGAAACAGAACTCCTGAGTGAGCAATACTAGGGACGGTATTCTGTTCCATAATATTTTGCGGGTTCATGAAATTTAGACTTAAATATTTTTTTTGTCTTCGAAGTTAAATCATTGGTGTATTTGTTTAACGCTTTCAACGTAGAATAGGATGCATTTTTCTTTGAATTGTTTATGTTCTAGCTCAGTCATCCTCCCCACAAAATCTTCTTTCATTAATACTCGTAATGAAGTAGTATTACCACCCAGGTATACTTGATCAAGAGGTAGATGCTTTTCTCTTAGTTCGAAATCCACATTTAATATTTTTGTCTCTAAATCCAAGCTCTTGTTTTTCTCATCTTTAGTCAGTTGTAGCAAATTTGGTGTAATGAAGCAGTCCAAGATAGTTTTGTATATCATAAAAATCCGTTCATATAACAAATAAAGTTTAGGACTTTCTGCTTGCATTTCTTTGTTAATATCATGGAAATAGGGCAACACATAATCCAAGAAATTGAGATATAACTCTGTTGATGGATTCATACATTTTTCAAGGATTTTCTGAGCTGCAAGTAGCCTATCATTCAAAACTATACTTTGGAAATATAACTTTAAAGCTGAAAGCTGTTCCAATAGCCTTTTTACTACTGGAAGTAGAGACAGCCATCTTGTCTGTGCGGGGTGTAACAGTCTATGAGGTTTCACTTCGACAAAGCACTGGAATTCTTTATAATCACCCTGACATGTAGATTATATATATAATTGTACAAATCCCTTGCAAAGTGCTCTACACCCCTAGGAAGAGTTTTACATAAGCATATGAAGCACACAGGTATGATGATATTGATCTCCAAAAAAAAAAAGCGCTGGTGGCCTAGCGGTAAGAGCGTGCGACTTGCAATCCGGAGGTCGCGGATTCAAACCCCGGCTCGTACCAATGAGTTTTTCGGAACTTATGTACGAAATATCATTTGATATTTATCAGTCGCTTTTCGGTGAAGGAAAACATCGTGAGGAATCCGGACTAATCCCAACAAGGCCTAGTTTACCCTCTGGGTTGGAAGGGCAGATGGCAGTCGCTTTCGTAAAAATTAGTGCCTACGCCAAAGAAGATGTCTGTGACTTTTAGAACTTATTCTAGAAACATTCTAGACTAGTACTTTTATACAATTGTTTTTTTTTGTCTGACAATATTTTATGAAATTCTTAGTATTAAACGTGATATATGAATTATATTCATTAGTATTATATATGCAATAATATTTACATCAATAAATTGTTCTGATAATTAGTTTAAGATAATAATATGTAATACTGTCTTACTATTCATAAATGCTTGTTGCTAGGCCGTTATGTGTTTAATCTAGACTTATCCGTGGGCACAGAAATAAGCATAACTTGCAAAGATAAGTTGCCGAAACAATTTGCGCTAGCGAAGCTATTGAAAAGTCATGATATTCTAGGTATCATTAGAGTCAGGTACGTTAATCCATATAAAGTGCTTGTCCAATTTGATAATTAAACCAGCGCTGAGCGGCTTATTTCCACGGTTGCTATACACGAGTTGTTGGGCTGGCGGTGTCAAAAAACATACGAAGTTGGTGTTTCATATGGCATTATAAAATATGTGGATTTAGATTTAAATGAAAAAGATATGATAGAAAGTATGACATGCGGAGTAGAAATAGTTTCGGTAAAAAGATTAAGTAGAAAAAGTTCGGATGAATCAGGATGGAAGGACAGTGAGACCGTGAGCTTTTAACTTTCAGATCGCTGATGTAAACTGCAGGTTGCTGCACGTAAATGCGCAGTACCCGGGAAGACTACACCACCAATTCATTGCGCCGGCTATACGATCTTAGAATCGGATCGTATTATCTGCTGGGTAAGTTTATAAATTATTTTATACAGAAACATGCTTATTGAGAGCGGAAAATTATTAATTTGGTTACACAATTTCAGGAGATTCAGGTTACGGACTGGAGCCATGGCTTATGACTCCAGTCCTTAACGCTGCACCGGGGTCCGCGGAGGAGCGCATGGCACTGCCAGGTCCGCAACATCATCGAGCGGACCAATGGCTATTTGAAGGGGTCACTGCGGTGCTTGGGTTTGGACCGGTCTCTACATTATAGCCCTGAAAAGTCCTGCCGCCTTATCTATGCGTGTTGTACCATTTACAACATAATGAAACATTTTAGGTGAGTTAGTACATACGTCTATTAGACAACAATGATATTAGTAACAATGATATCTATCTATCTATCTATACATCTTGTAAAACAAACTCCCCGCCGCGTCGTTAAGCTTTTCCCGTTATTAGTTATTAAAATATAACATTTGGCGCACCATTTTCAAATCTGAATAGAGTGCATAGTAGCTTAGTCTCCTCGACTAAGTTTCTTTTTCAACTATGATTATCTAAGACTCGCCGTGGCTCTAATGTGAAGCCAAATGTGCAACGGCCACCAAGGGCTTAGTTGCCCAAGAAGCGCCAGTCTTTCTCCACACTTTTGGACTGTGCCACAATTAGGTACAAAAAAGAGATCTGAAATAATTTTTCGAAATTTTGAAGATAATTTGCAAAGGTTTATAGTTTCTTGCATTTATATCAATTTGTAATTTTCTTACTCACTAAATTGTGTAATTTTATTGTTACTAGGGTGGAAATGGACGAACCGTTGGAAGAACCCGTCCAACAACACAGGCCGGAGCCAGTACCACAGGCGGCACTTTATCAGGCCGCTTTGAACAAAAGAAATCAACTCATCTTTACTTACTTTAATTAAGATTATTTAACTTTTAGAATTATATTTTCATGTTGATTTCAATTGATTTCGTTTTATTTTTGCATTGTCTTGAATCATAAACTCGCTAACTCTATGCAATCACCTACCTATACAGGATGAATGGAAGGACACGAGTTAAAGTAGATACGGTTCTCATCAACAGGGTCGCTCCAGACCAAATGATCTGCCGCCCCATCATATAAATGTTCGCGGTTATAGCCCTGATCCAGTGAGGTATCCATCCATACGCGGCACACGATCCATCTCGAATTTTAGCGTGACGGACATGTATTTCATACACAAATGTCTCGTTGCTATATTTTGTTAATTTAAATTTGGTCCAGTCGTTGAGAACATAATTATGTGCATACTATAAAAATGTTTTTAACACTGACTTATTTAACCCTTTACCAGGCCCCGAAGAACCAGCGTGTCTTAATACGTACTTTATATTCTGTTGCAACCGTATTGAACGCCTTGTAAAAAATGTATTTATGAACGTCGGAGATCTTCCTTTAAACCAGAAATAAAAATGTGGGTTAAGGTTATCCCATCGCCTGTCTAAGTAATGAACTGTCATACTAGATTTTGTCTTATTATATTCTTGATCAGGCCAAGGGATATATTCCACCCACATCTTATATCGGTTATAATAGTCAAGGTTTAACTCCAAATCTCCTATGAAACATTATATCAATCACTGAAAAAAAAAATCACTTACTTACGTGAGTTTTTATGACATGACAAGACAATTTACCGGGCCATGGGAAATATAGCTCCCACACAGTTAAACTCTAATAAGGCCATGGGATAATGTCAACCCACATCCTAATTCTGGTCATACATAATAATGCATGAATATTTAGCAATGTTTCCGATTACATTAGCTTTCAACACTCAAAATCTACAAAATATCAAAAAATTGTTCGACCTATGTACTTCTGTTTCATAGAAATTATGAAAAGTGATCGAATTTCTCCGTAGTTTACTGAAATTAGCGTTCAAGTGAATTTAAACGGCTGCCAAAGATATATTACGCAATTTAGAAGCGTGTTGTGAATGAAGATCATAAAATAATATTTTCAGGGATTGACAAAATATTTTGTAGGTGGTTTGGAGTTAAAACCTGACTACGGTAACCGATATAAGATGTGGGTGAAATATATCCCTTGGCCTGGTAAAGGGTTGAATAAAACCTTCAGGAAATGTATTATTAAAGTAAATAAAAACATTCAAAATTTCAGTTGGTGTATAGGGCCGTGTACACGACGCCTCTCTCGCCTGGCTGCACCGCGGATCTCATTTGCTATATCCTGGAAAAATAAATATTTGTGACTAATTGATTTGCTAGTCATGTAAATATTTTAAGAGTAGTCCCAATTAATTGAATATTTAAATCTAAAATTGTGTAAATTACCCATGAAGAGTATTCTGAAAGTATATACGAAGCTAAATCGATTATGGCAGCTACTAAATATCGTTATTGAAGCGCTGGTAGCCTAGCGGTAAGAGCATGCGACTTGCAATCGGGAGGTCGCGGGTTCACACCCCGGCTCGTACCAATGACTTTTTCGGAACTTCATGTAGGAAATATCATTTGATATTTACCAGTCGCTTTTCGGTGAAGGAAAACAACCTGAGGAAACCGGACTAATCCCCAGCAAGGCCTACTTTACCCTCTGGGTTGGAAGGTCAGATCGTAAAAACTAGTGCCTACGCCAAATCTTGGGATTAGTTGTCAAGCGGACCCTAGGCTCCCAGCATGAGCCGTGGCAATTTGCCGGGACAACGCGAGGAAGAAGAACTAAAATTCGTTATTTTGCTTTCGAGATTACAATTATGCATATTAGGTTCAATTATATGATTGCAATTATGCATAGGTTCAAGGTAGGTATGCGTGTTATTTAGTTCAAAATTTAATTCTTGGCACCTCCTAATTAGTTAAATTGAGAACTTAATTTCTCCACTATCTTAAGGTTGTCTGCCTTTAGCGATAAGACCTCCTGTTTATGTAGGTATTATGTATGTCTCCTTGTTTTATTTGGAGATTGTGCCGTAAAGAGGATTTGTAGTATGTTATAAACATAATTATGCACAAACCCGCAATATGAGGTTGGTTTCTCTTTGAGCGACCACAAAAGCAGCAGAATGTAGTTGCTGGTGCGTGCGCCGCCGAGCAGTCGGCGCGGGGTTTGGGCGTGGAGGGCGGACTAAACGAGGCCTCGTCGGAAGCGAGGGAGTTACCACAACTATTTCGGCGTGATCAATATGATCAGCCTGTAGTTGCTGCGACCCTCCCGCCTCTAACGAGGACTCCGACGCTCCAGTATCAACCTATTCAATATGGGAAAATGTACGTGTGCTTTATTTATTTTGACATTACTTAAAGTGACTGCTGTAGTAAATGTGAAAGTCTAAGACAAAGTCGTGCTGCGGATTTGATAGCTAATGAAGGCACATTTCCAAAGTATACGTTTCAAGATTCAGTGACCACAAAACATATGGCGCTGTACCGCGCCATTTATTTCATCTATCGATATATATAATCGATAGGCACGATTTTTTGTTAGGATATCACATCATTATACAATCAATGAATCTGTAATCGGATGTTAAGAAATAGGTATAATCAACCTACCTAGATTATTTCAAAAATAGGTAATTTTTTCCCTTTTTTCGGTATTTGATACTTACAATTCCCGAGCCAATCCCTGTCTCCTGTTCGACGCCGATGCCCGTGGCGCACTCTGTGCCAATGGCACCAAGGTTTTTTTTTAAAGTTGTGCCTAATTCGGGGACGACCTCCGCGTTCCCCGTTCTATTAAAAGAGAGGCGGATCCGTCCCCCCTCCGCACGGGCTTTTTTTTTCAATTCACGCCACGTCTGAAATATATTATTATGAAAAATTTAGTCATATAATTCGTAAACATCTTTATTGTACTGAGGAAAACATTCGTTAATAAATGGCAGGCTGAGCATGAGTGAGTGTGCATGAGGCTTTTTATATATTCATTGGTCCACGGACTTGTCCGGGCCGTAATTAGACAACATGGCCTTTAATTGTTCCCACTCGGCTGCCATCTGCTGGTATCCGAGCGGGCCGCGAAATTCCCCAGCTGCAAATAAAGGGTTCGTGGACATGTAGTCCACGAGCTTCTCAATTTGCAGCGAGGAACTTCGTAGTCTAGAAAGTGTAACCAAAATAATAATAGGTCATAATTTTTCTGTCTTTCATAAATTGTTTAGGGCAAATATAAAGATTATTTTGTTATTTATTTACTACGATTTATCTATGTGGGAAAAGACAATGTAATATTAATATCAAACTAAGTAGTGAAGTACCTTTAAGATGGATTATTGAAGGAATATACTTACATTGGTCGTTTCGGCGGCATTGTTTAAATTTACTGTTTTTTACAAACGTCAAAATTTACGCAATCTTGACGTGTATAAACTATAAACTAGCACCATAAAGAAAAATTGTTTGTTTTTCCGTTTGAAGAACGAATGAAATAGCGCAACCCTGTTTCCGATTCAGTGTTGCCACTTCGGTTTCACCGGGCAACACTAACGAGTCGCGCCGCGACTTTGAGTTCTCTACGCGACTGCTGCAGTCGCGGGTGACAGTTGTGCTACGGAAATCGACAAATTTGACAGCTGCGGGAATGTCGACTCGAGTCGCGGTCCTTCTCGCGGATGTAAGTTATGCTAGAAATGTGCAGCACGGCCTTCATTAGCTATCAAATCCGCAGCACGACTTTGTCTTAGACATGCAGCAAAGGAGGATTGCGTAGTGTTGCCCAACGAATTATGCGAGGGAGTATTTTTGGCTGGCACAATAAATTCACCAAAAAATGGCAAAATAGGCATTAAGATTTTAAATACACGCGGAACAGAGGCGCACTTAAGTTATTTTAATCCAGCAATTCATAGGCTTAGCAAGTTTGATTCCTACAAATTTGAGAAACCTGATATCAACGGAAATAGAGTACGACAGTTATTTTCCAATCTTAAACTAGATTATCTAAACAAAGAGGAAAGAATTCAAATAGAAAATATTTGTGGCAAATTTTCCTACATATTTCATTTACCAGGAGACCCGTTGACAGTAACCAACTTATTTAAGTAGTATTACAATAAACATCATGCAGACAACGTGTGTTTCCGTTACTCATCTCCCACATCACATGGCGACCTTGCCAGTCGTGATTGTGGTGAGCGCGAGGCGCGAGTGAGTGTAGTCAAGGACTTCAAGGTTTTCCGAATTCCGTTTTTTTTTCGGATCCTATGGCACTAAAACTTGGAAATGGGTTCGAGTACGTCAAAAGATGAAGTGGTTATCGCCCAAACCGCTAGTGGCGGCAGCAACACAGCCGGAGTTGAACAACTCAAGATGCACCTGTCAATACTACACGACCAAGCGTTGTCGAATATCGCCATTGCCTCTAACAACGAAAAATGGGAATGAGAAGACAATCTTAATATCCTAAAATCAAAATGGACGGACATAGACAACACTGGGAGATAGATGGCTTAGTCAAAGGCTCTGATGAAACTTAACTAAACTAACTATTGTGGCGCAGTGATCCAAAGAGGGTCTTGGCCTCCAAAACGAGAGAACGCCACCTGTCCCGATCCTACAATAACAACAACTTACAATAACTTACTACAATATATTCGCCGACATAAAAAACAGGTACGATTTCATGCAAAAATACCTCAACAGCAAGATATGGACAACGTCACATTATCAAAAATCTGCACCTCGCATTTCGATACCCGAATTCTCAGGAAAGTATAACCAATGGATTTCGTTCAAAGATTTTTTCGTTGTGACCGTCCACAACAATCAACAAGGCACAAAAGATGTAGCATCTCAAAACTAAACTTCGAGGACAAGCAGAAAGATAGGTCCGGCCTCTCAAAATTAACGCAGACAACTACAACTCATGCTGGGAAATTTTAAATCAGCGTTATGACAATCGACGACGTCAATCTTCAATTTACTTCCTTTATGAACACTATGCTGAATTTGACTATCATTCAACAACCAGATGCCAACCATGCAACAACCTGAAGAAAATGCATGACGTCATAACCGAATTAAACGGACTAACACTAATATTGGTTTGGACACCACAATCTGGGCTTCTATTATTGTTCATTTGATAACTTTGAAATTGGACGCCTCCACATACTACGACTACGTAAAGGACCTCCAAGACCACAGGGAAATTCCGGTCTTACATGACTTACTCTTCTTTTTCGAGAGCAAATTCATGGCATTGCGAAACCATGAAACGCGCAAAAAATTATGTGACCGCCCAACAGAAGCAAGCATCCGTGAAACCCTTCAGTAAGGAATATCAAGCTAAGAAGACTAAATTCAATAACTTTAACTATTTCAATAATAACTTCAAAACATACCATGCTACACACGGTAAATGTCCACTTTGCGAAGGGCGACTTGCTGAGACAGTGTCAGAAGTTTGTTGACCTGGATATACCGCAACGTGGTTGCGAAACTAAAGGTCTGCAAAAACTGTTTGACCGATCACGGGGACAGGGAATGCAGATCTCAATATACGTGCAAGGAATTTAACAAGAAACATCATTCATTACTGCACAATAATAACATGAAGAAACAAATAACTTCTAACTATAGAAAATTTTCCTTCGGGCTAAAACCATCAACTTCAACTCAACAACCGTCGAGCCATCATATATGTAGCTACAAAATATGTAGAAGTCCTCCTAACGACCGTTCAACTTCAGGCTTCAAGCCAAAAATGGAACAATTATAACACTTCGCGTATTACTAGATCAGGGATATCAAGTTAATCTTATAACTGACACCTGTCGAATCCTATGTCCGAGGTGATCGGAAAAATATTAAACATTGTTAAGTGTGGGCTTAAGGACAGACAAGTGTGATTTAATCAAGTTTATTATATATATTAAGTCTTCTTTTAACGAGGCGACATATTCGGTTAATCGAAAAAGCTCCATAATAAATGAAAAAAAAAGCCGCACAATTACTGAAACTGCCCAGGAAGAAAGATTTGGACGAACTTATTGCACGAAAGAACCGGTTGGAGATTCGGGTGGAACAAGTTGAAGTTGAAGTGAATCAATGTACTCGAGGAGAAAATGGCAGTGATTGCTGTTATTGCCACTGGGATTGCTTGCTGTAAAAGGGGAGCCGAGGTTCGTCAATGAATTAATTAACGGAGAATTGAAGCGGCAGATCTTTTTCATTTATTTTCAACTACGACATTGCTATTCCATCAAGTTTGTACACATATAAAATAAATATCGAATTCTATTGTTGCAGCAATTTAAGAGATGAGGCTGCGGTCTGCACAGCGTGTTTTCGAGTTATTTCAAAAATTGAAAAACTCAAACATTATTCCGTAAAACTGTCTTACTTTGCTCCTCTGGTGGTAACTATGCTACAAGATTTAAAAAAGTTAAGTTCCGTTCCAGACGAAAGTGCTTGTTAGCGGGGTAAATTTAAATGTTTTTGTCGGGTGATTCAAGATTACACCTGCCAACACCGGTGGCATTGACTGTCAAAAACTTGAATGTTTTGACAGTAGCTGTCAAAACTTCAACACGCGTGGATACAACCGAATGTGTTTATGGAAAAAATCTGTCCAAATCTCAGACATCTCTGGATGAATTTCGGTAAGTGTTTTATTGTTTCAGATACGATTTCAGTACCTATGTGGGAGCATGATATGTTTGTGATTGCTACGTTAGTTTCGATTTTTTTTTCTCGGACTTCGGTCCTACTTTGCACATGGTTTTAGGGATATTTTACTCCAGGAGCAAAGTTTCCCTTACAAATAATGTTGAGTTAATATTTTGCTGTTATTGTTTTTTTTAGATAATCATGCCAAGAAAATACGTGAGAAGGTTTGACGCACGGCGTTTTAAAACATACACTGAAGAAGCGTTGGAACAATGTCTGCAGGCTTTATAGAGTCGAAAGTTATAACCCAAAGAAAAACAGCTGCAGAATTTAATATTCCAAGAAAAACACTGATCAACAGAATTAAAGCTAGAAAAGACGCAAAAAGGTTGGTCCACTTGGATTTCCACCCATATTTAATGACGAAGAAGAACTACATTTCTGCGACTGCGTTGAAAGAATGGGCCAGCATGGATTTCCACTGTCGGAGTTAGATTTACGCATCATTGTCAAAGCGTACCTTGACAAAATTGGCCGAACTGTCAAAAGATTAAAAAATAATATGCCAGGGACAGACTGGCTTTACTCATTCCTACGTCGTCATCCAAGCTTGTCCAAGAGCTGCTGTTGATGCCGGAGCCTTAACCCAATTGGTTGAAAATATCAAGGTACCAGTTAAAGGAATACCTGCAAGTAACATTTGGAATTTTGATGAAACCAACCTCACAGATGACCCTGGGAACAATTTTTTTTTGAGATTTTGCCTTGGGATATTTTGGTCTGGAGCCAATCTGGGGCCTCTCGTAAAAATCATTTTATGAATTAAACATTTTTAATCTGTAAAGGTGGCGACTGACTTGTAACATTTCGGTGTAATGTAACGTGATACAACCCGAGCATTACAACAGTCAGTGCAGCGAGCCGAGCCGCTCGACGCGAGCACCGCGTGCTCCACTCGGCTGTCGGTTTTTAAGGTGGCGATTGACTAGTATCCTTTGTTTGTAATGTATCGTTCACGGCGATCGTGTTACATGATCGGGCCAAGAAAAAAATTACCAGTTTACTTGCCTCACTAAGAAGAGAGAAGGCTAAAATAAAGAATAGCACTGGAACGGGCAAAGGTAAGTTTAAAATGATTTTTTACGTCACTGGGCGGTAAGTGAGATGTGCCGCGGCGTAGCGGCAAATCTCACTTCACACCCAGGACAAGATTTAAAATCGAACCACGGGCGGTAGGTAATAAACAGGGACGTACCTTTCGTGCCGATGACAGCAAATTGACGTCACGTTGCATATAGGATGATTCCAGTTAGTCTTATTGTAGTCATCAATCATTAATCATCATGTGTGTTTCATACATCATAATAATATTTTATTGTGTAATATCATAATATGATATCAGTGATAATTGAGCATAATTTAAAATTTAAGAAACTGGATCATGATTCATGATGTATGAAACATGACGTAAAATGAAGAATTGATTGATAGTAATGAAAAATAAAATGGCATGTTTTCCGCACTGATACAGATGGAAATTGACATGGTATATCTGTCGAAATTAATATAAAACATATTTGAAAAAATGGTTACAATCTATATAATAAAATGATTCATGATTAATTTGATTGATGAATGATTGATAATTTCAGAAAAATTAGTATCATCCTATATGCAACCTGACGTCAATTTGATGCATGCCGATGCATGAAAGGTACGCTCCCTGGTAATAAAGAAGGCCTCAGATCGCTTGTTTATAGTATTTATTTATACAGTGTCCTAATGATATTAATTATTTTTCAGGTGCCGACGAAGTCTATACTAGTACATGGTTTGCATTTAAGCCATTACTCAACAGTCCAGTCCACCGTATGGTCAATTGTTAACTGGGTAATTGGACTGTTGCCCTAGTGCGTTTTGGAGGTGGTTCTTCGTTTTCAAAACACTGGTTCTGACCTAATTCCTGAATTGTGTTTGTGTCCAGTATGATCTTAGCGATTTCTAGTTTAAAACTCCGAAGTTGCTGGATCTTCTTCTTTGGGACATTTTTACGCAATTGGTCATTCTTATATTGTAACCAGGAGTTGACTACTGCCAAATCAATCATATGTGCTACGAATCTAGAAGTCCATTTTGCAGTCCGATATCTACTTGGACACACAGCCAACAGACGATCAGCGAGATCTACTCCCCCCATATTAGCATTATATTCTTTGACAACTTCTGGTCTTTGGACGTTTACATAGACTTTTTTCTTCTTACACCATCTCTGGCATGTGTCAGATGTGTGTGCAGCATGTATATTTGACATAAATGTGACAAGTTTGTTGTCAAGCCATTTTGTTATAGCATCAGTGGCGGATCGTTCAAAGAACTCGATTCCCACCGGCTTGTCTAATTTCAGCCCGTTGAGTACTTTCACGATCGGTTCATGGAGAAAAGGAAAGCAAAATTAGCTCCGGGTTCCCCACGAATATTTGTGACGCGCCGCCGCTGTATAGCATATTCTTTATCTGCGTTCACTAAAACTTGCCATTCGCCTCTTTTTGCCTTTTTGAGATCTTTGTCGTCTATTAAATTCGGTTTCGCGGTTTTAGGAATCCGGTTCTTCATTACGGTTCCAGCAACCATCAAGTGTCTTCTTCGCATTTCAAGAATTAGTTTTGCACTGGTAAAATATCTATCGCAATAAATGATATGACCAGGTATCAGTGTTTCAGTCAAAGTAAGTACAGCCTTCTCTCCTAGGCCAAATACTGTATTAGCATAAGTAGGGTACGTGTCAGATCCTTGATAAATATGAAAATCGCATACTGTCCCATCAGGGTTAGCAAGGACAAAAGTTTTCAACCCGACTGGGTTCGGTTTTCCAGGGCAATACTGTTTCATGCCACATGATCCTGTGAATGGGATAATCATTTCGTCAATTGAAAGCTCACGTGATTTTGAAACAGTTCGACATCCTTTCAATATGTTTTCAATTAAAGGGCGTACTTTTCATAGCCTGTCATTTTTTTTAAGTTCATCTGGGATGTCATTGTCATCATTTACAATTTTCAGGGCATTTCTCAGCGTAAAAAACCTGTTTCTTGACATATGATCAGCAACGAGTGCCTCTCTAAAACTCGTATCCCAATACATTCTGAGCTGTGGATATCCGATGCATGACATAACTAATGTTATTGCTATATAGTTGTTCCACTCTATTAAAGTAGAATTCAGTAACCGACCATTTCTTGCAAAATACATCTCATTGGATTTGTCCACAATAGTTTGCAATAAGCTGTCATTTATATAATGCCGCAGATAATCGTATTTCTCGAACGAATGCTCTGTATTTATTGGTAAATATGCTGGTTGTGTAAATAGAATACACTTGGGAATGAATTCTCCTTCTGTCCACTCATTAGTTGAAATATCTTGGATAACAACAGAATGATTTTCTTGGGACATGCTTTGAGACCTCCCACGTCCACGCGATGACCTTCCCCGACCACGAGCACGTAAGCAGCTTAGAGTCCTTGAATTTCCACGAGAACGGCATGAAATGTGAGATTCTGCAGGCGTGACATTTTTATTTCCAACCGAAGCAGTAACCATCTGGGTCTCTGGAGGAACTAGTTCATTTTCATCTTCAGATGACGAAGATGTTGAGGAGTAAGAAGGCTGATCACGTCTCAGGGGTTGAAAATCCGCATCAAATATGTCATCATCGTAATCACTTATTTCTTAGTCGGATTAGTTTAGATTTAAATAATTTTCTAATTCTGCATCCCTCAAGCCTGTAACAATGCAACACTCGGAATAAACGCCCGAAGTCCCAAATTTATGACAAAACAATTATATTGTACTAATGCAATAACATTCCATCGACCTAATTTTAGGACATCGAAATTTGCTCGCATCTCCTGCTCGAAATAAATCATAACGGAAAATTTTTTTTAGTGATCGTCATAATACAAAGCTTAAATAAGTATTTTTAATTAAATTAAGGTTAAAATAATTTAAGATTCTGGTGAAAAAAAAACGGATTTACTTACAACGTTTTCGCGAGGATGCCATCTTCCCAACATCCGCGTGCCAAAAGACTGTCATTTGATTGTCAAACGTCAAACTGACAGGTAATCATAATAGCTGCGTTCAGTTCCGCCATATTTAAGAAATAAAGGTTTCTTTACACGCAAAGATTTAGGATCGGTACGTGTCAGAAGTGAATGACCTAATTTTAGGACTCTGGGCCGCTAATGAATATAGTTGCTTGGGCCGGAAGGACTACATTTCTCAGTCCTAAAAATAGGACGTTGGGCCTTACGAGGTTAAAAGCAAGTATGGTATATCATCTAATCCTGGGGTAGTATTTTTCCTAGATTGCAGACTTACTTTGAATTCCTCCAAAATAAAAGGTTCAATAAGGTACTTAAACTCATTATTATCATTGTTATTTTCAAATAAACTTTCAATAGAGCTAGGATCGTTAATACAACCTTGGGCTAGTTTAGTTATGAATGGTTTTATAAATTTATTGTTTTTAATTATTTGCTTACTTATTAATCCCTTAAAACGTTTAACCCTTCGGTGCATGATTAAATTTCAGCGAAAAAAATATATGTGATTAGAAAATTTACGTCAATGATGGGAAAAATACGAACGAAATAGAATACGAACTACAGTTGCTGGAAGATAACAGAGAAGAAGAAGAAGAAAATAATAATTGTGATTTGACTTGTGAAATTGGTGCTAATGATAATAATTTAAGAATATAATTTCCTATTAGTTTAATTAAAATAACTTGATTGTTTTATTGAGCGGGTTTTTGTTACTTCCTTGACATTCTTCTTCACGCACATCACTGGTCATAGTATGTCATCACTTTATTATTGGGATCAAATACAGCTATATCCATTCGTCTTAGAAACAAAGTCAGCTAAATCCAAAAATTGGTATCAAAAGCAGCTAAATGAAATAAATTAAATTCAATTAAAAATTAATCGTAACTTTGATCAGTTAGTGTGTAGTTCCTGGAGATATCATTCTTAGCAAGGTTTTTGGGAGTTTTCTTCATACAGTGATCCAAAAATAAAATTATTAACAAAAGTTTTTTTCCTTTCCTGAAAAAAAAAACGAAATGGATTTAGCTGACTTTGATTCTATGCCCCTCATGTAAAGCCTGACCAGTAATATATGATCACGCGCCATATTGCGGAATTTCATCGGAACTACATTTTTCATACTAAACTGAACTGTCACCCTATACATGAGAATAACAGCGCCCTCTTGACAAAGATCCTATATTTCTAGTCGGGCTTTATGAAAATTTGTGGTTTTTACCTAAACAAACATTATTTTTCTTAAATATTACTACACTTAAAGGGAAATACGGGTTAGTGCTCGTCACTCCATATAAAACGTTGCATTTTGATCTGCGTCAGTACCCTAGTTACTTCATTATCCTATTTATGTGAAAAACTATTTAATCCCACCTGATTTGGGAGGTGGAAACAGGGGACTACCGCAGCTAGAAATGCAACTTTTTATATCCCATATTTCATTTTAAACTCTTAGGGCTCGTGCACACTAGTGTTTTTGACGACGGTTTCGCGGCGCGGCGCAGCGGTAACTCGGCGTGCACGGAACGGTATCTCTGCGATTGTTTACCGCCTGTATGCCTCCGCGGTATCGTCGCGTGGATGCGGTGTCATCGCAGCGGCATGACTGAGACCGTAAATTTTCTACGCGTGCACGACTCCGCCGAGAAACCGCTGCCAAAAACGCCAGTGTTTACAGGCTCTTAGTCTCTGAGCTACCAAGGTGCTAGTTTCACGGATCTAAACTAACGACAGCCACTCACCTTTAAACACTCTTGAGCCAAATTATCGAAGTTTTTGTTATGAAATGTTGTGGGCTGAAGCTTGTGATGCCTTCTTTTTTGTTTAGCTGGACCTAGGTCTTCATTTTCTGTATCATCCAAGTGTAAGTGAAGACGTAAGACATAGGCAGTATTCCGCACAGGATTTTGGAACCTCTAGAGCTTTCCTGTGAACCTCATTCATGTGAGGGCAAAGGCCGAGCTTCAGTAGGGGCTTAGCCATTGGCCATTGGTTTTTGTCAGAACAAGTACCAATGGCCACAAATGTTTTAAATAGCAAATTATTGTTTACGAAAACGGGACTTAATAGGGTAAGTTTTAAAATTACCTCTGACCCGACGTTTCAAGGACGGCGTTGTCCCCATGGTCTCGGAGAAGACTGTGTAAAGTCGACATCATTATCTTGGAGGTAATTTTAGAACTTAATCAAACGCGAATAAGTCCCGTTTTCTTAAATAATAATGTGTCACAATTAGGCCAATACAATTAGATTTTTTCGACCTAAAAATACGTGTAATCCGAGTTTGCTCCACTCCAGGAGGTGTGCATAAATGTTTCCTCTTTTTCAGTTTTTTTGCTTGTAAATCGAAAACGGTACGGCTGTCGGAAAATTTGTTCTAATTACAAGTATTATTAAAATTGATATCTGAGGATCCGAAATGTAATTTAACTATGTTCTTGTAATAAAATATATTGATTGATTGATTTATTTAAGGTACCTTAATATGTATTCGTAGTCCTAAATTGTAAATTAGGTCGACATTTTTTATTTTTGGTAAAATCATGTTAATAATCCGAAAACGCTTTCTTACCAGTGTCTGGTCCACTAAGTGCTATTGTAATTGATAGTGGGTTCCTTCTACATCGAGTGGTTTGGCAATCCAAAGGAAAAAATTATCTCCTAAGGATCCCAAAATGTATGCACACCTCCTAGGATAGAGCAAACTGGGATTACACGCATTTAGGACCAAATAAATGTATTAAAACAATTTCCAGCTTGCTGGGAATTAATTCCTCAAAACGCTATTTTTGGATGTAATTTGATTGGCCTAAATCGTGAAGGTGTTTTTAAAGGCAAAGTCTAAGGCTGAATGCGCGGAGCGTTCGATCAGCGCTTACGGATGAGGCCAAAGGTCGAGCTGGAAGAAAGCAAGGCTTGAATTTGACCAATGGCGAGGTATGAATAGCTGGACGTCCGCAGCATCAGATCGCGGCGCGTTATCATATAATACAACTAATGGCGAGGTATGAGCAAGGCAGCCCAGCTGTGAAAGAGGACAGCATGGATTTGGATCCATGACCAAGCGAAAGTGGGGCAGTTTGCATAAAGTAGAAGGCCTGGCGTCGCATGAGACCTAACGCCGAACTGCAAAAGAGTGGCTTGAAATCGAACCTATGTAATCACGGTCCTCCTACAGCTCGGCCTTTGCCTTAACTCGAAAGCGCAACTTGATAAGATGCTTTTGTTTTTCGGCCTTCGCAGGGCCCTTTATTACACTTTGACAATGAGGTCGCAGGATCGCGGCTCTGCAGCAACTCGGCCTGGCCGACACATCTGGTGTGCAAGAGACCAAAATACGCTACAAAATCGGTAATCTACTTCGAGAAAATCGGTTGGCCACAAGCCCGACGGTAAGATTTTTTGGCCATGAGCTTTGATGAAGGTTGGAGATGTGCTTACGTGTACTCACTCTCTTACGACCCTTCGTTATTAGATGGGTACTTGCACACGTATCAAAAAGTTTCGTGTACATAAGTGTAGTACACTACGACTGCGATGCTAATGCAGCCTGCGCGTTTTTTTTTTCCCTATGATTTTGGTGCCCCCCTAGACGTGGTGCCCTAAGCAAGTGCTTATTTTGCTTAATGGTTAATCCGGCACTGGTATCAGCATAAGGTTCGGTGTCCGAGTAATCGCACATTCTCTCTATTTCTTTTTCTGCTTCTTCATATGATTCTATGTATAACGTAACAGTACAACGTGATTTAAGCCAGCTGTTATCCGGACCATTATTATCATTTTTTTTTTTTCAGCGTTTTTTTAGGCCACTTTAAAATCCCATTATCCTCCCAAGTATCCGGAATGCTGGTTAAAACAGATTTCCCCTTTTCCACCGTTTGAACTATTTTATACGGCATGGCTGAAATCATGAAAGCAAAATATGAGCTAATAAAGTCCGTGTGCTCGACACGCTAGTGCCCATTAAATGACACCTATCTATCACCTCTATTGGCATTGACATAAGTTCTCTAGAACTTAGTAAGTAGTAAGAATGTTGGCACCAAATAAAATTAAAGCGAATAAGCATTCTAATCATATTGTTATTTGTTACGACAAAATGTTCAGGCATAGTTAACATCGTTGGGAAACCACAATTTATACATTTTGCAGTTTTGATAAAATGCGTCACTTGCCAGGGCCATCTTAATTCAATTAGCAATTCGAAATCGTCTCTTTTAAGAAAAGTGTCCACATCCATAAAACCCTTCATTTTGTGTTATTTGATCTTTCTACAAAAAAAAAACGAATTACGGTTATTTCAAAAATAATTATGAGTAATTATTATGTTCACCAAGTTCACCAGGGAACCCTGAATTAGGGTGATGGCGGCCGTATCGTGTTGGCTTAGGAGTTTTAAGTCGTAAGCTAGTGCTTTTAATTATAAATGAGTCATATAACTACTCATAGATAAAAATTAAATTAATTAATTTAATTAAATATAATAAATAAACAATATTTAAAGGGGGCATCAAAATTTTCTTAGAAAACCTAGTAAATTCGTCGAAAATATTATGTTCGCATGCGTATCTGATTTGTTATAGTTACTCATTTTACAGGTCTGTTAACTAAAGCTGGCGCGATCAACACATTTACACATTGCGCTTGTGTAGTGTCTGTGAATAAGCGCGCGGCGTGACGTCGCACTGCATACGCAACATGAAAAGTCTGCCCGTCTCTCTCGCGCGCGGTCTATCTTATGAGCGTGAAGGAGACAGTTATTGTTTTTCTTTTGCTACTTTTTATAAATACAGCATGATGTTATTGTAAATGTTAGTGTCAGTCAGTCACGTGTGATCGACGCGCGGCGCTGTGTTGTATTTGGAGGTTAGAATAAAATGTCTTCGGAAAGAATTGGTTCCGGAAAAACTTTGTCAATCTCGTGAAATAGTGTACAATGTTTCATGCATCATAATAAAAACAGTGATGGTGAATATCTTTCAATGAAAGATTTGTACGGTTTGACATCGGAGGCGACTGGCGTTTCTCAGAGAAGTGTTCAACGAATTCTTTGTGAAATACGCAATCAAGTAACGGCGGCTGTTAAGGCTGATGCAACACCACAACCATCTACCTCAAAAGAAAGAGAACCGCGAGCATCCAAAAGATTGGCGTATCAAGTTTCTTTCAGAACACCGGGTAAAAAGCGACCAAGGTTAGCAAAAAAAATCTACAGTAGATGGTTTTGACCAAGAAGTCATAAGGCGAACTATCTACAACTTCCATCTGGTTAAGCATACATTTCCTACATTGAAAAAGTTATTAGAAGTGTTGAAAGAAAGTATCAACTTTGAGGGTGGTATTTCTTCACTAAGGAAGATCGTTCGGAGGCTAGGTTTCAGATGGAGAAAGACACAAAATAATAAAAAACTACTCATTGAAAAAAGTCACATCAGACTCAAAAGAACATTATATCTTTCTAAACTGCAAGAATATAGATCACAAGGCCGCCCTATAGTATATACGGATGAAACTTATATACACAGCTCGCACACATTGCCATCATCATGGGCCGACGAAACGAACAAAGGTTGTAAAGTACCTATTTCCAAGGGCGATATGCTAGTGATAGTTCATGCCTGTTTGAAACAAGGATTCATTCCAGATGCTTTGCTTATCTATCCAGCAAAAAAGCAAACGGGAGATTATCACAGTAATATGAATGCTGGTAATTATCAGAAATGGATTGAAGAAAAACTTCTTCCAAATTTACCGCCTCAGTCAGTTTTAGTAGTCGATAATGCATCGTACCACAACGTCGTATTGAATCCAGCGCCCACATCGAATTCAAGAAAAGGAGAAATGTTAGCTTGGTTGGACAAATATAATATATCATATCCAGAAAGAAACAAAACCTGTACTATATGATATTATTAAAAAAAATAAGCCAAACCATACACAATTTGCACTTGATAAAATCCTCGAAGAACACGGACACAGTGTATTGCGCCTACCACCCTACCATCCAGAACTCAATCCAATAGAGTTACTGTGGGGTATAATTAAAGGGAAAGTTGCATCACAAAATGTTAAGTTTAACTTGAAAACTGTGGAGGAATTATTTAGAAAAGAAGCAGATTCTATTACTCTGGAAATGTTTAGTGGCGTTTGGAGAAAGACGCGAGAACATGAGGAAAGATATATTGAACTGGAACCAAAAGTGGATGATTTCACTGACTCATTTATAATAACAGTAGGAGGTTCCGACAGCGAAACATCAAGTTCTTCGAGCGATGAAAGTTTTAGTGGGGTAGAAGATTTAATTTACGATTCTGATTAAAAGCAATAATGTAATTATCATAATAAAAACAAGTAACACATATATTTGTATTTATTTATTTACAACGCACCCATTTTACTTAAAACTAACTCTAGTCTACTTATGAATCAATTCTTTCAAAATCATTTATTTTTAAACATGCTGTATAGTGAAATTGCATAAGTGTGAGTACTGTGAACGCGCCAGCTTTAGTTAACAGACCTGTAGTTGCAGTAATAGATGTCGAATCGGTTATACTTAAGTACTTAAAATGGTAAAAAGTATAATACTTACTGTTTTTCACGACTTGTTTGACCGGCGATCATCCATGCACAGTACACACAAACGGGTAGTTATATTATGACTGAAACTGCTTCGCTATTGCATTTCACCGACTCATTAGTCGTAGAAACGTCTGCCTTATGATCACTCTACAAGCAATTGCACTTACAAATCGAGAACTTACGATACTTTTCCGACTAAAAAGTCGTTTAATATATTTTTTTATGACAGCTGTAGGACTAAATGTGCTTGCTTATGACGATTGAGTGACCACTCAACGACTATTTAGCCATAAAAACTGCGCCAAATTCGCGTCATTTAAACGTTTGTATGCCTTAAATTGCATACCATCAAGTTTTATGAAAAACGTTTGTACAACATTTATATGACTTATTTTTGCTACTTGGGTTGTTTTCATCATTTGCAAGCCTGAATGCAATTTACTTAATTATAACTCTGTATCTGTGTAAATATTATCTTAATTTAAGCATCTGAGGACGTTCTAAAGGCACATTGTTTGTTATGCAATCGGAATCCATTCCAAAGTGTATACAGTGATAACCCCTTTGTAAGTAGATTACCTAGAACACCCAGATATATAAGTACCTCAACTGCTGGAGATACTCTACTCTTTCGACTGATGTGTTCCGAGGCAGTTTTCCTCTGGCTAGCTAAGAAGACTCCAAATACAATGACGTAGCCGAAGAAGTATGCATCAGTTATGCTCACAGGAGTCATTCCACCGGGCGAAATTCCTTACAAGTGTGTGTCAAAAACCTGGTTGGTGTTCCAAAGTTTCGATGAAGTGGTACTGCCCTACCCCAAGACAGAGCAGCTGCCGCTTTCAATGGATCTTATCATTAATTACGCGCCACCGGTTCTGAGTTGGCCGAGCCACGCGGCTACTTTTGTTTGTGAACTAGGTGAGTATTTGATATATTTTAATAAAATGTTATCTACTATATCAGCAAACGTGATTCGTGTGTATTTTGTTTTAGATACTTACGACCAAGGATTGTTCCTCATGACACACGTGGATGACAATATGCTTGAAGAATATGCTATTATGGTGTGGCGAGAAATTAGTCATGAAGTCAGAGAAAAGCTGACTCGTAAGCTGTCTGTTCTTCGTAAGGTGTGGGAGTGGTTTCTGACTTCTTTGATTGATTAAAACACAAAAGGATCACAATCATTTTCATTTATAGACATATTGGGTACAAACTGATCATAAGGGTATGCCTAGTTGCTTGGTGAGTGTAATATGGACCTTCTGGACTTATGTTAAGAATTTTGTTGTGTGTATTTTATGGGTATAATATAAAGTTAAAGGACAGAGTCAAGAACACAGACATACGTAACAAAACCAAACTTCATGACGCCTTAACATTTTGCCTGCAA
This sequence comes from Cydia pomonella, assembly GCF_033807575.1. Lineage (NCBI taxonomy): Eukaryota > Metazoa > Arthropoda > Insecta > Lepidoptera > Tortricidae > Cydia > Cydia pomonella. The sequence continues at coordinate 5,156,442 of NC_084716.1, forward strand.
AGAAAATGGAAGTGGGCTGGCCACGTAGCTAGATACAGCGACGATAGGTGGACAAAAAGAGCAGTAGAGTGGACCGGTCCTAGAGGCACCAGAGCAAAAGCCCGACCACGCGCTAGGTGGGCCGACGAAATAGAGAAGGTAGCTGGAAAAGGGTGGATACAAGTAGCGAGAAATAGAACAACCTGGATTTCTTTGGAGGAGGCTTTTACCCGAAGGGGGTCCACACAGATTTAAAATATAAATAATAATGTAATACACAATAATAATAATAGGATTCTTAAAATATTAATTTTATTCACAAATAATTAAATTATTGCATGTTATTGATATTTTTCCTTTAAATTTTGTTTAAATGTATTATTAATTATTGTACTTAGCATGAAAGGATCAATTATCAATGGTAATATTAATGTGTAATTTAATTTAAGTCAATCTGTATGGAATTAATAAAGCTCTATTCATTCATTCATATGAGCTAATAAGGAAAAATGTTAAATGGTCATGGACGCCGATTCATCAAAATGCATTCGAGACAATTAAGTGGCAGTTGTCCTCTGATCAGGTTTTAGCGCATTTCGACCCTTCAGTTAAAATAATTGTTACAGCTGATGCGTCACCAGTCGGCCTGGGATGTCTCTTATCTCAAGTAGGTACTGATGGAATTGAACGGCCCGTTTCCTTTGCATCGCGAGTCTTACGGGATGCCGAAAAAAACTATTCCCAAATTCAAAGGGAAGCAACGGGAATATTTTTTGCCATTAAAAGGTTTTATCATTATCTTTATGGTAGATCGCAGCCGTTTATTCTCCGAACAGACCACAAACCGTTAGTTTCTATATTTGGACCCCAAAAAGGTATTCCGGAGGTCACGGCAAATTCTTTACTGTAGAAATAGATCAGTACAGAAGGCCTGCGAACTTATAAATGCTAGTTTAAAGGAACTAAATTTGTATTTAAATAATAATGGGTTAAATCTTTCAGTTACGAAAACCTCAGCGATTATATTTTCTCAAAGGAAAAAAACTGTTAATGAAATTTTATCTTATGGCGGATCTGCAATCTCCTTTTGCGAACAAGTTAAGTACTTAGGAATTGTTTTTGACTACAATTTGTCCGCCAAGAGTCATTCGAATTATGTTAAAGGTAGATGCGAGCGCTCGTTAAATATATTGAGATGCTTAGCTGGTGTATGGTGGGGTAGCCATCCTTTCTACTTAAAGCTTATTTATAATTCAGTTATAAGAAGCGTTGTTGCCCAGCCAGCACAAACCTTCTGAGTAAGTTTTTTATAATAGCAGTCACAGAAACGAATTGCTGAATAAGACTACCGTAATTAGCTGATTTGGCGCTTACTCAGACGTTACTCAAGCAATTTGGGCACAAAATTATACCGCTAATAGCTGAGTAATAGCAATATAACACATGGATAAGTTTTGAATAATTGTACGACAAGCTGAGTATCTTCTGCATAAAAGCATTTTGTTCTTTTATGCAAGTATTACAGCTCTGTTATCCAGAAGATGAATGAATGATGAATGAACTATATGCTTAGTTCTTCAAAGCTCAGATATTCAGATGATACACAGCTTTAAGCTTATTTCAGAACATTTTATCGAGAATTTATTCAAATTAAATTTGAAGTTGACATAATCGAACACAAAAATAAATTAAAAGTGCACGCGTTGTTTGGTGAGTGACAGCTAGCAGCAGAAAATAAATGGCCAAATTTTAATGTCCTAGCGGTAAGTAAATAATTTTATACGCTATTTGTGCTTGAAATAATAAATTCTAGGTGCGCATGCAACTTTACCGTGTATTCATATATACATTTCGTGCAAAAATTTTACGCGCTACCTGATTAGCCAGGTTTTTGAGAAATAAACAACATTTCGTCGTTGGTTTGTTTTTACGAGTGAAATATTTTTTATGTTCTTATACCATTTGAGGGTTCAAAAGTAACCTTGTAATACTTTTTACAAGAATATTATACCGATTTTGTTATCATAATTGAGTTTTCGAGTATAAAATTTCTCATCATTTAATAGGTTATGTTATTCATTATGGCGACGCTCATTCTGAATAAAGTCTGCTTGCACAGCGGCTCCTCGTCTAATGTCTGCATAACAGACCTTATGTGTCCACTTATTCAGATGTTCTCTGGTTAAAAGTGTTCTGCCCACAACATATTTTCGATAACTGTTCTATAATCATACACACTCGTAATATAAATTAGGATTCAGTCATAAAATAAATGAAAACCCACAGTATAGACCTAGGTCTATATCTTTGTTAAGTATTTGTTTTTTTTTTTAGCTCTAATCATATTCAGATTTATTATTAGTTAATACTTATTCAATATAAAAAGTGTTACGACACTAAAAATTACAACTAACGTAATTAATGTAGTACAGAATAAATAAGTAAGTATAGTAGGTTTTAACTACTTACTACACCTCTGTAGTGTTTAGGTACTCTCCTCGGTTCGGTCGGTGCGGGCGCGCGGCATAGGTGTGTTAAGAGCCCTTAATCCTTGGAGCGTTCTCCGATTTCACGAAATAACGCTCGATAGATGGCGTTGGCGAACGCGACGCGCGTTTCAATGCAGACTAGAATAATCTTGATAGTTTTCAATATAATTTCAAGCAACATTAATTTTAGTGTTATATGATATCATATGGGCACTCTTTATTTTATTTTATATGCACAGTAGTTTTTTTTATGTACACTACTACTAAGTGTACAGACTACAGAGTGTACTATAACCCTTGCTCTTTATTCTGTCTCTTTCACACCAATGGAAAATGAAGAAGTTAGTAAATGACTGCAGGTATAAATAAAGTATATTAGTGCGATAGAGAGACAGATAGTGTTTCGTTGTCGTATCATAAACGATTGGCATGTTGGCCACACACTTGCTTGGTGCCTAGCCAAAATACCAATCGTTTGCGAAAATATATTAGTGCGATAGAGAGACAGTAGTGTTTCGTTGTCGTATCGTAAACGATTGGCATGTTGGCTACGCACCCATGATACCTAGCCAAGAAGCCAATCGATTGCGCATATTAGTGCGATAGAGAGACAGATAGTGTTTCCTTGTCGTATCGTAAACGTTTGGCATGTTGGCTACGCACCCATGCTGCCCAGCCAAGATGCCAATCGTTTGTGCATATTAGTACGAGAGAGAGACAGATAGTGTTTCGTTGTCGTATCGATTGGCATGGTGGCTACGCACCCATGCTGCCTCAAGATGCCAATCGTTTGCGCACATTAGTGCTATAGAGTTTCAGTGTTATTTGAAATCACGTTAGGGTTTGTATTATTATTTATGACCCGAATGAAGTCCATCCAGGTTCTTATGATGGAGTCAGGAGTTGGTCACCAGAACTCCTAATCTACTCATTATAATTCCATCGTGCTTGGGCTCAAAAGATTTGCCCTGACGAACACCATCGATCTAGATGAGGTCCAGGGTCTCATGACGGAGTCAGGAGTTGGTCACCAGAACTCCCCAGAACTCCTAATCTACTCATCATAACTCCATCGAGTTTGGGCTCAATAGATTTACCCTGATGAGCACCATCAATCTAGATGAAGTCCAGGGTCTCATGATGGAGTCAGGAGTAGGTCACTAGAACTCCTAATCTACTCATTATAATTCCATCGTATTTGGGCTCAATAGATTTGCCCTGACGAGTACCATCGTTCTAAATGAAGTCCAGGGTCTCATGATGGAGTCAGGAGTTGGTCACCATAATTCCTAATCTACTCATCATAACTCCATCGTGTTTGGGCTCAATAGATTTGCCCTCACGAGCACCATCAATCTAGATGATGTTCAGGGTCTCATGATGGAGTCAGGAGTTGGTCACCAGAACTCCTAATCTACCCATTATAATTCCATCGTGTTTGGGCTCAAAAGATTTGCCCTGACGAGTACCATCGATCTAGATGAAGTCCAGGGTCTCATGATGGAGTCAGGAGTTGGTCACCATAATTCCTAATCTACTCATCATAACTCCATCGTGTTTGGGCTAAATAGATTTGCCCTCACGAGCACCATCAATCTAGATGATGTTCAGGGTCTCATGATGGAGTCAGGAGTTGGTCACTAGAACTCCTAATCTACTCATTATAATTCCATCGTGTTTGGGCTCAAAAGATTTGCCCTGACGAGTACCATCGATCTAGATGAAGTCCAGGGTCTCATGATGGAGTCAGGAGTTGGTCACCAGAACTCGTAATCTATTTATCATAACTCCATCGTGTTTGGGCTCAATAGATTTACCCCGACAAGCACCATCAAATTACCATTATGATGAATAGATTAGGAGTTCTGGTGACCAACTCCTGAGTCCATCATGAGACCCTCGACTTAATCTAGATCGATGGTACTCGTCAGGGCAAATCTTTTGAGCCCAAACACGATGCAGTTATGATGAGTAGATTAGGAGTTCTGGTGACCAAATCCTGACTCCATCATGAGACCCTGGACCTCATCTAGGTCGATGGTGCTCGTCATGGCAAATCTCATGAGCCCAAACACGTTGGAATTATAATGAGTAGATTAGGAGTTCTAGTGACCAACTCCTGACTCCATCATGAGACCCTGGACTTTATCTAGATTGATGATGCTCGTCAGGGCAAATCTATTGAGCCCAAACACGATGAGGTTATGATGAGTAGTTTAGGAGTTCTGGTGACCAACTCCTGACTCCATCATGAGACCCTGGACCTCATCTAGATCGATGGTGTTCATCAGGGCAAATCTATTGAGCCCAAACACGATGGAATTATGATGAGTAGATTAGGAGTTCTAATGACCAACTCCTGACTCAATCATGAGACCCTGGACCTCATCTAGATTGATGGTGCTCGTCAGGGCAACTCTATTGAGCCCAAACACGATGAGGTTATGATGAGTAGATTAGGAGTTCTGGTGACCAACTCCTGACTCCATCATGAGACCCTGGGCCTCATCTAGATCTATGGTGCTCGTCAGGGCAAATCTTTTGAGCCCAAACACGATGGAATTATAATGAGTAGATTAGGAGTTCTAGTGACCAACTCCTGACTCCATCATGAGACCCTGGACTTTATCTAGATTGATGGTGCTCGTCAGGGCAAATCTATTGAGCCCAAACACGATGGCGTTATGATAAGTAGATTAAGAGTCCTGGTGACCAACTCCTGACTCCATCATGAGACCCTGGACCTCATCTAGATCGATGGTGTTCGTCAGGGCAAATCTTTTGAGCCCAAACAGGATGGGATTATAATGAGTAGATTAGGAGTTCTGGTGACCAACTCCTGACTCCATCATGAGAACTTGGACTTCATCCGGGTCAAAAATAATAATGCAAATGCAAACCCTTACGTAATTTCAAGTAAAAATGCGTTTTTCAGAAAATCGCAGCCAAATAACACTAGACCCTACTCATAGTGTTGAGTTCCTGCCGGTGAGTAAGGTTGCCAGAGCTCAACGAGGGGCGGGAGGGGGTTAGAGTCGGCAACGCGCATGTAACTCCTCTGGAGTTGCAGGCGTACATAGGCTACGGATACTGCTTACCATCAGGCGGGCCGTAAGCTTGTTTGCCACCGACGTAGTATTAAAAAAAAGGACCACTGAAAATCCATCAATAAGCGAGAGTCTGTTAAGCATAGTGTAAAAAATGAACTTTTATTAAGATTTTCTAATCGCAGTATATACCACTTCTCGGAACTCCGTAGCTGATTACGATCGCAACGAATGCCTGACAATCGAGCACAGGTCCGTCCTCTAAGCGCGCTCCGCGCGGACTGAGAGCGGGGCGTCGCTGATGCGTGATTTATACGTGTTTTAAAAAAATATAAATTTACGGCAATGTAGGTCCCACAGTTATGATTTTTTTTTTATAGGTTAACATTAAGTTACAGTTTGCTATAATATTATTTTTAAAGAAAAATATGCGTACAATTTGCGGAAAAAAAAAATAATAAAACCCTGTTTTCGCCAAAAAAATGAAGAAAACTCGGAAGGTATTTTATCAGTTTTTTCAAATGAATCTTCGATTGTTAATCATTCCAGCCCCTCGTACGAGATATGTTGAATCAAATTGTAGTCATTCATGTACCAAATGATTCTTGTTTACAGCAAAATTGAGAACCGAAACGCCACATCTCACTGCAAAATTTGGAAAAGACTCCCAAAAAAACTCATTAAAAAAGAGGTTTAAAAGAGAAAATGAAAATTTGAACTGTTGGAGCCGCTAGTTTAGGAAACGATTATTTAAGTACGTTACCAGTTTTTGAATAAATACTAATAGTTACGTCGTAATCTTGAATGAAAAAGGAAGCATTTTACAAAATACGCTCGTCTGTAGGAATAAGGACTCTTAACCCCCCCGCCTCCCCACTCGCTCCGCCGTAAAACACAGTATAGTCAGTCAGTCTGCCATCAGAGTGCATGCGTACGGCCGTTTGTGGAATATAGCAGATAGGGTTAAAAAGTTGATAAGTGGCAGACATAGGATAGGTAGGTTGAGCCGCTGCGCTACTAATGTAGATAGATGTAAGTTGTGCCTTGCAAAAAACATTTAGGTTATTTCAAGTGGCCAGTTGTGCCTACTTAAGGTAAGTACGTACTAATTAAGTTATTGATATTTTTCAGGGAACATGCCGTTTAAAATTGTGTCGACTCGTCGAAAAGGCAAGGTAGAACTTTGTACTGTGCCCGAAACATGGGAAGTCAAAGGAATATTGCGTTGGCCTAAGATGTACGGTGATATACTCGCAAAAAATGCTAGTACCCAGCCCCAGACAGATTGGTTGACCTATAATTGTGTAGTGAAAAGAAGAAACTATAGTACATACGAAGAAGCAGAGGATGAATTAGCAAAAATGTTAGACAAAACAGACACGGACGATACCGATGACTGTGAACGATCCTACAAACGTACTACTCCTCCTCAAAAAGTTATAAATTTGAATGCTGCAGCTCAAAGAATAATGGTAAATTAATACCTACCTATCTATTTATTTAAATCTTTATGTCCATATCCATTGTCATTTTGTACATCATTTTGGTAGTATAAGTAAAAATATGAACGACAAACTAAGAAAATTTAGGTTGTATCGAGCTGGCAGTCGCGTTTCCCATGGTTTACGCAACTGGTTATAAGCAATTATCTGAATTATTTGTTTTTAAATAATTAATGCTCGCCACACACGGGCAGTTTTAACTGATCAGTCTTCTGATGTCCTTCCAAATGGATGACGACAGAGCGATTTACTATTTCTCGATCGATGCGACACGCGACCACAAAATAAAGAAGTTACAGAATGTCCGCTCCCGCAATTCTTGAAAATACATACCTATACTTGCTGACTCACTAGGGTGCTTGCTTCCGTATTGATTTTGAATTTTGAAAAGGAGATAGGTAGTATTAGTTTACAAACATACATACATGCCGTGCGTCTAGATAAAAAAATTACCAGCGTAATACGTAAATAGAATAGGTTGGTAGGTAGGTACGCATGACCCGCGCGGCGCGCGGCGGCGGCGCGGGCGGCGAGCGCCAACAAAGAATATGCCTACCTAAACCTAACCCGTAGTACCTAAATACTGGCGTTTTATCAGCGAACGATAAGTTGAATAGGTATGTACTTAATAGGTATGTAATAATTTTGTTGTATTTAAGCAACCAAATACATTGTAACTGTAATTATTATATCTTATTCTTTTTGCTAAAAGGTAGGTAAGTATGTGCCGCGTGAATGTCGTGATGAACGCACGAGCACTTCCGATGCTCGCGACCTAGCTCTGTCCGAGACTGTCCCAGATTGCCTGTAAATGTAGCGTCTATGTGTGCGTGCCAAAAATGGCGCTTTGTTCTAAGCGGCCTCTGCTAGCGCGCGCCGCGCCGCTACTTACTTTAAAAAATAAATTATAATGTAATGTTTATTTTTATAATATTTAGTGTTAAGAGCCCTTATTCCTTGGAGCGTTCTCCGATTTCACGAAATAACGCTCGATAGATGGCGTTGGCGCTCGGTACGCGAGCGCCGGCAACGCGACGCGCGTTTCAATGCAGACTAGAATAATCTTGATAGTTTTCAATATAATGTCAAGCAACATTAATTTTAGTGTTATATGATATCATATGGGCACACTTTATTTTATTTTATATGCACAGTAGTTTTTTTTTATGTACACTACTACTAAGTGTACAGACTACAGAGTGTACTATAACCCTTGCTCTTTATTCTGTCTCTTTCACACCAATGGAAAATGAAAAAGTTAGTAAATAACTGCAGGTATAAATAAAGTATATTAGTGCGATAGAGAGACAGATACTGTTTCGTTGTCGTGACGTAAAAGATTGTCATGTTGGCTATGCACCCATGGCGCCTAGCCAACATGACAATCGTTTGCGCATGTTAGTGCTATAGAGAGACAGTAGTGTTTCGTTGTCGTATCATAAACGATTAGCATGTTGGCTACGCACCCATGATACCTAGCCAAGAAGCCAATCGATTGCACATATTAGTGCGATAGAGAGACAGATAGTGTTTCCTTGTCGTATCGTAAACGTTTGGCATGGTGGCTACGCACCCATGCTGCCTAGTCAAGATGCCAATCGTTTGCGCACATTAGTGCTATAGAGTTTCAGTTTTATTTGAAATCACGTTAGGGTTTGTATTATTATTTTTGACCCGAATGAAGTCCATCCAGGTTCTCATGATGGAGTCAGGAGTTGGTCACCAAGAGGCCTACCGCGAACCACGTTCGACGTGTTGCCTCTCTGTCGCACTTGTAAATTCGTACGTAAGTGTGATAGGGAGGTAACTTGTCGAACGTGGTTCGCGGTAGGCCCTCTGAACTCCTAATCTATTCATTATAATTCCATCGTGTTTGGGCTCAAAAGATTTGCCCTGACGAACACCATCGATCTAGATGAGGTCCAGGGTCACATGACGGAGTCAGGAGTTGGTCACCAGAACTCCCCAGAACTCCTAATCTACTCATCATAACTCCATCGTGTTTGGGCTCAATAGATTTGCCCTGACAACATATTGCGAAATGCTTTGAAAAGGAAAACATCCAAAAACATTCGTCAGTCCAGCAAGAAAAGAAGGAAATTCGACAAAAGAGTCCAACGTAAGCCTCAGAATCAAAGAAGTGCAGCTAATAATCATGACGACGAAGATGTTATGAATAATCATGATGAAGGTAATACTAATAATGACAGTGAAAACAATACTAATAATGATGGTGAAGGAAATATACAAAATGATGGTGAAGTTAATATAAATGATAATGACGGTAACGATAATTCCAACGACGAAAATACTAATAATAATGGCATTAATAATAAAAACAATGATGAAGAAAATAATCCAAGTAATGAAAACGAAGCTATAATTGAAGAGAATGAATAGAGGTCTTGTTATTTTTATTATTTTTATTACTTTTTAGTATTTGTAAGGAAAGAAGATGTTTCCATAATGAAAGTATTTCGTTCCTAATGCGTAACGCTATACGTTTACTTCTATTTTTTTAATTTCTTTATTACGATGTAACGATATACGTTGAATTATATTTTGTTGATTTTTTATGGCGATGTAACGCTATACGTTTAATTCTATTTTGTTGATTTCTTTATAAAAATTTAGATTTTTATAACTAGAATTTTATTAAGTGTTCTTTCAAACAGAATCTCGAGTAAAACACTTGCGTTTACTCAATAATCAGATTTATAACTTGCTTTTTTTTCGTACTTTGTTAAGTGTAATCGTTTAATAGGTAGTGATGTATCGGACAATTAAGTATTCTCAAGTGATTTTTGTACTGAAAATAAAAGGAAGACTGATTGACTTAAATAATTGTTTTATTACAATTCACATTAATATTACACATTTAGTCAAATATCCAACACTTTTTATAAATAGCATGTGATCAAGATAAGTATTCCTTCCTTGGTTTTCATTCCTTTCCTTCCTTCCTACTGTTCTTAGTTACTAAACAGCAGCGTGCCCAAGTAAATACATAGCAATTGGAATACGGTCTATACAGTTTAAATTATTAATGTATGTAATAGAGGAATGAAATAAAGCTCATTTTTGTTTGTAGTTACTACAAACTTATAGCTAACGTTATTGAAACTTATGATTTCTGTTGTACGGTTTCCATTTTGTACACCTGTTTTAAACATATTAAGATATGAAGACTTAATAGGTAATTCGAAGATGTCAGATACATTTTCAATTCTGTACCCTTTGATATGTTCATCGGTTATTTCTGCCACTTCTATAATTTCTTCTTCTGTAGTCATAAAATACTTATCCTGTATTTTGTTAGAAATTACAAACATACCAAAATCTATTATTTTTCTATTTTTACTATTTGTTTTTATGACAGGATATTGGTTAGTTTCATTTTTCGCTTTACTTAATTTAGATTTAACATTCCAATCACTCTCTGTAAGCCTTTTAGCTATTTGTGATAATGGCTTGTTGCCAGCTCTAAGCATTTTTTTAATGCAGTACAGTTTGTTCTCAAAAGGGTAAGAATTAAAGGTGTTAAGTGGGCCGAATTTACGAACTTCATCAGTAATATGTACCAGATTATGAATGTTGCTAGTAATGTAGTTACCATAATATGTTTTAAAGTTTTCTACAAAATATAATAATAATTCGTGAGAAAGGTCCAATATTGAGCTGTACTTTAGGCTAGAGCAAATTGTTACCCCACAGAAAAGAGTCAAAAAATGTTCATAGGGTCCTTTCGACATAAAGTCAGGCAGAATAACAATACTCAAATAATAGAAAAATGACCGGAATTCAGATGCTTTCCAATGATGAAGCTCATCTAGACCTCGCATGGATCTATGAATTTCGGAGGGTAGTTTACAGGTGAGTAAGAACTGTGTTACTTTCAGCGTATCGTCAGCTCGCCATTTTGTAGTAAGATTCTTAAAATTTCCATCACGCCATCCCACGAGTAATCGTTTCATGACTCCTAAGTCAATCAGATGTAATGAATCGGAAATAGGAAAATCTTCGATCATATCTATGGGTAATTTTAAAAGGGGTGTATCAGATTTTAGACGATCTCTATATTTCTTATTTCTGAATTCTTCATTTGTTCTTTTAGGACATCTTGAGTTTGGAAAAACGACAGTATGATACTGATGCGAGTATTCTCCTACAGTCGTACATTTTAAACATCCATGCCTAGAGTTGAAGTTGCAAACACCTGAAAATGTAAAATGTTTTCAATAAAGGATTGTAGTTTATTGTAGTAAGGATCTGCAAGACCTCTTTTATATATAAATTAACTAGCTGACCCGGCGAACTTCGTACCCCCAGTCAATGAATGTCGTGTAACCTACCCTACCCCTATCCTAGGAGCTGCTTATGATTAGTCGAGAAAAAATAAGGAAAAAAATATATCTCAATTATTTTAGAAATTACAGAAAAAAAATGAAATTCATTGAAAATCGACATCCCTAATGGTATTTTTAACGACCATGTCTACAAATATTCAAATATTACTGTTTTTTATTTTGTTTTTGGAAACTTCAGTAGCCCTGCTATCTAACACAGTTCTTAAAAATACCAAAATACATGTAGTTTTTACACAAAAAATAATCAAAATTCATTTTGTCCCTACAATTTTGAAAGATTGTTTCTTACAGTCCACTTTCAATCATCATGGTGTAAAAAAATAGTATCGACACCACTATGGCAATTATTTTCAAAAGTTGACGCAACTAACCAAGATTCCAAAATGGTAATAATACTTTGGGAAACCTAGTCACAACAAAAAACAACGAATTTTTAAACAAGAACCGACATTTTTAAATGTTGATATTAATCACTTTTGAAAAGGGTTGTTGTTGCAAGTTTTAAAATTTCAATGGTAAATGTGGGTAGTAAATACAATTTTCAAGTCAGTACTCTCTGATCCTTTGTTCGCTGTGCACCGTTCCGTATTAATTGATGTGGCTCTCATACTAACAACTCTTGGCTTTGCTTTTTGGACTGGTGATCTGCAAACTGTACTGACCTGGCATTATTTTGGACTGTGATTGTGTTTTGTGTATTGGACTTTTTCCGTATTCTGGATTGTTTAGCGTTTATCATGCCGCTACCGTACACACCGTTGGAATACGCTAATATGCATCTCATTTATGGAGAATGCCGATGCAATGCTAACGCTGCTAGCAGATTGTATCGAGAAAGGTACCCAAATGTTCAAAGACATCCGGATTATCGAGTGTTTATTAATGTACATCAAGCCTTTGCGGAAGGTCGTTTACCATTTGACAGGAGACACACTGGAAGACCTAGATTGGAACGCGATGAAGAAGTTCTCAATGAAATAGAAAACGATTCAACTACCTCGGTACGTGCCATAGAACTAGCTACGGGAATACCAAAAAGTTCTGCACATCGAATTCTAAAACGTCACAGACTTCACCCATATCACTACAGGCGTGTGCAGACGTTACTACCGCGGGACTATCCACATCGGGTCGCATTTTGCCGTGCGATGCTGCAAAAGCACAGGGAAGATCCCCAATTCTTAGACAAAGTTCTATGGTCGGATGAATCAACCTGCAAGAAAGATGGCTATTCAAATCTACACAACTTACATAGTTGGAGCAATGAAAATCCGCACTTGATGAGAGAAGACAAATCTCAGTATCAATTCAAGGTTAACTTATGGACGGGCATCTTAAATGGAAATGTAATTGGACCCTTTGAGTTACAAGGAAACCTTAATGGTGATGGCTATTTGACCTTTTTACAAAACGACTTGCCTGAATTAGAAAAAAAATTGTACCATTTCTTTGCATTTATTCAACATTTTTCAACAACAAAAATCCTTTTTTGGGTACAGTATGATTACCGCCAACATTAAATAATGTCGATTCTTGTTTAAAAATTCGTTGTTTTTTTTTGTGACTAGGTTTCCTAAAGTATTATACCATTTTGGAATCTTGGTTAGTTGCGTCAACTTTTGAAAATAATTGCCATAGTGGTGTCGATACTATTTTTTTACACCATGATGATTGAAAGTGGACTGTAAGAAAAAATCTTTCAAAATTGTAGGGACAAAATGAATTTCGATTATTTTTTGTGTAAAAACTACATGTATTATGGTATTTTTAAGAACTGTGTTAGATAGCAGGGCTACTTAAGTTTCCAAAAACAAAAAAAAAACAGTAATATTTGAATATTTGTGACATGGTCGTTAAAAATACCATTAGGGATGTCGATTTTCGATGAATTTCATTTTTTTTCTGTAATTTCTAAAATAATTGAGATATATTTTTTTCCTTATTTTTTCTCGACTAATCATAAGCAGCTCCATCCTCTGGTGCCGGCTTATCGTTGAGTTTTGGGACACGTTGTATAAAAACTACTGTAATGATCTTCTGCTGCTCCCCAAAAGATATCTCAAGCTAGCCTGGGAGTTCTTCTGGTTTTGGAGCAGCCTGGAATCCGGAAGTTATTACCTTAAGATCCAAAGCGACATCCCTTTAAAGCCGTGGTTTTACAATAGAAACTTTAAAAGACGTGAAATATCATGTTTGACACGCATGAGACTGGGCCATACATCTGCTCCTTCTTCTTCTTCTTCTTCAACCTAAGCCTTTTCCCATTATCTGGGGTCGGCTCTCCTTGTCCTCTTTCTCCACACAGGATGATTTGTTGCAGTTCCGGCGTCAATATTTGTATTTTTCAGGTCATTTTGGACCGTTGTCAGCCAAGTAGCAGGACGTCTTCCACGGCCTCGTTTCGTCGTTGGTAGTCGTCGTCGTTATCTGAAGACCGTCTGAGCACGTGACCGTACCAGCGTAATCGCTTTTCCTTCAGCTTTTCTTCAATAGGAGCGATTTTAAAACTGCCTCTCACGTATTCGTTACGGATCCTATCTTTCCGGGTGACTCCAGCATACATCTGCTCCTTCTGATTTTGCTAGATTTAACTTTATAAATGACCCTAAATGTGACTGTGATGCTGAGGAGGCTGATATTAACCATATATTCTTTTCTTGTCCCTTATACGATCGCACTGTTTTCATGGAAGTTTTACAATCTAAACATATTCCCTTTCCAATAGACATCCCTTCCTTGCTTATTAATCCTGATTTATATAACATCTTGGCTTGGTTTATCTTCCATAATAATATTAAAGTGTAGTATTTTATAATTTAAAGTATATTTATCACATTGTATTTTATTTCTTATACCTGACCTGACCACTTTTTCCAAATTCCGAATATCCTACATTCCTTTCCGTGTTTAATTTCCCACCCTTTTACTTGACGTTGGCTATGGGCAACACTGCCCTCAAGACCATACAAAGAAAAAAAAAACGGTACCATCTTACCCGTGTACACCATCACCCCAGCCAATAATTGTAACTCAACAGGAAAATTACGAGACAAACAAGTACTCATACAGACACATCTCAACAAGAGAGTTCACATTTTGACTATATGAACTCTGATGTTGACCCAATAGCCACTCAACCAGCTAATTTAATTTCTATTTACGATGGTCCAGCTAGTGATTTAAGCCAATTTGTAATTTTTAAGGCAAAGCATTAGAAATACCTACTTGTTACCGCCTTTAATTAATAACTAAGCCAATTTATAATTTTTAAAGCAAAGTACCTATTAGAAATACCTACTTGTTACCGCTTTTAATTAATAACCAACCAAGTGTGGATGCCGTGTTTGTTGTTCGCTCACATAACAAATATTTGAGCGAATACAGCGTAGTCGCATAACAAATAACGCATAGCGAAGTGTGGTTCCGGCATCAATAAATCAGTGTGCAAATAGCTACAGTGCGTTTCACTCGTGTCCTCATATATACCAAGGTTAAAAGGAATATAAAAATATACAAACGATAGCTTAATGTTTTGTATGAAATATGAAAGACCACATTAGGAGTAAGAAGTTTTTAGTTCATTAAGGACCATTTTTTGTTTAATGATTGGCATTTTAGTCCAATAGTTAAGAAGATACTAAGAATAAAATGTAATATTTACTGACGCAATTTTATTACTTATCTTACCATAAGTATATTTTGTTTTCTAAACTGTCTTAAACCATTTCGCCGCCATTGACTTGATTCATATAAAGTATGAGTTTGCCTATGTTTATGTGTTGCTTAGCAATGGTGGCCCGTCATTACTTTTTTGACTTCGTTGCGAAAAGGTTAAAAACGTTAGTATTTTTAGTATTGTCGTACAATCTTTTCCATAAATTATGTACGACGTATTCAATAAAAGTCGCCGAAGATCTAACTCGAAACTCATGTCTGTAGCCGACGTGGTGCTAATTATATTGCTGAAGTGGGCTACGGGTAAATGTTTTAAAACAAGCACGAAAAGGTAGGCTACCTGTAATACCTATATAGACTACAAAAGTATCTATCCACTTTTTGACCTTATCTCATTGCAATAAGATGAAAGAGTGGACAAATCTGTTTGTAGATGTCTTTATAGGTTATTATTATCGATAAAAATCAACACTTAATAATTTGTGTTTAGACCACATACATTTTTGACGAGATGAGATTGTTGGTATTGTTGTTAATGTAGTTGTTGATGAGTTGTTGTTGTAGGTGCCGGTGTTTTAGTTAAGAAGTATGTTTTCCAAACGGAAAAGGTAAAGCAGTTAGTTTTGCTTGGTGCGCGGGGCCCGAGGGCCCCGCGGTTGTCGTGTAGTTTGTTGTTTATGTTGTTGTTAATGTGTTGTTGTTGTTGCAGTTGTTTAGGTGTAAAAGTTTGTTTACCAAAGGGAAAAGGTAAAGCAGTTAGAGTTTTGCTTAGTGCGCGGGGCCCGAGGGCCCCGCGGTGTGCGTGGTGCTGATGTTGGTGTTGTTGTTGTAGTTGTTTTAGTTAATGCTGTTGTTTTAGTGAAGAAGTATGTTTTCCAAAGGGAAACGGTAAAGCAGTTGTACTTTTGTTTGCAAGGAATGGTCCGTGTGCGAGCACGCACTCCCGCAGCTCGGCCTTTGGTCTCGCGTGCTTGGGCGGTCCAGTGGGACGCTCCGGGCCTGTCGGGGGTGTCGGTCAATTTAATGTCCATAATGAACACTTTTGGGCTGCCGAAAATCCTCGGCTCACCCGAAGAAACGCGTTTCAAGTGCGTTTCTCGGTAAATGTGTGGGCACGGATAATTAATGAGACATTAATTGGACCCATATTCATAGAAGAGAGATTAAATGGAGGAAACTACCTAAATTTGCTAAGGCATATGGTAACAGAGCTATTGGATGAAGTGCCACTGCGGAATTTGAATAACCTGCATTTGCTGTATCCGGAAGATGCAAGTGACTCAAAATATGCCGAACAATCACTGCGACCCGCCGTCATCTTCCTGGGCTAGGGTACAAGGCACGGTGGAATTTGAAACGTTGAAGAAGAAATTACGAAATTAGCTGAACTATTTAATTTTAGTTTTGATTGAAAATATGAGTCCGCGCCAAAATAATACCAGGACACAAATATCCACGCAACAAAGAAATGTTATTGCGTATTTAAATAACATTATACGATAAAGAGTTTTAGTCCTGTACGTCAATGGCCTAATCGCTTGCGGTTTACCCCGAATCATAGCATCGTTACCAATTTAATTCGATTTTATAATTAAATCGCACTTGTTTTTCCTCCCGGTATTGAGGAATGGCATGTATAAATTCATGGGCGATAACTTAAGTGCAACATTCACGCTTTGACCGACTTTCGACACATCACGTTCCGGTGTGCATTTCTTCGTTACACATTCGTACGTGACTGATCTTCAATTATGAGACGCAACGCAATGACTGATTCGGACGCGAAGCAGCTGAAGCTATTGGCTGCGCGAATGATGGAGATGGTGCGGCAAATGGAGGCCCAGGAGAGAGAAGCTGAAGCGGAGGCTAAAAGACACGAAGAGTTTCTCAGGCGTGAAGAGGAGCGGCAACGGCAGCATGAAGAGGATAGTAGAAACACCGATGACGCAGTAACGTCGCAATCATCGAGTAAAAGTGCCGAATCGTAAAGTGTCCAATGTGATATCAACGGACCAGGCAATAAACGATGTAATAATAAATTTATTTTTCAACTAAATCTGTGTTTAATTGCCGTTCCTGTATTAAATAGTGTGTGGCAGGTTGTACAAGTTATTGTTCATTTTTTTCTTATACCTTCTGTAGACAATGTGAAATTCGAAAAATACAATCATACAGAACTCGCTGAGACTTGAAAGATGAAGTAGGAATATTTTTCTAATTCTTGCGAAATGAAAGAGTTCACGAGTAGTGTTTAGGTCTGTAGCATCTGACCAGTAATGTATGTTGACAGTGATCCAACATGACCCAAATATTATTTAGAGGGAAAAAATCTGAGGCTACCAGTTAGTAAATGGGCTGAATTGTGGGTGTTTTTGGCTTCAGAGAAGCATTTTTTCGAAATAGTGACAGAGGGTCATGGTAAATTTCATAGTGATAAAACGTTTGGTCCAGAATATATGTCTTTCAATTCGTAAAAGCGTCGTTCCCGTTTGCCTTGGTGCTCTAATTCCTTTATCGTATGGCGAGTCACCGGTGGGTTTTTACCAATAGCGAATTAATTAATAGTATATAATGCTACTCTGGTGTATTAATTGGAACATTGCGAACTAAGTAACCGCACACAACAGACGTTTCAATGGAGCCGAACGTAAATTCGAATGGGAGGATAATGCGCGCCGTTGAAGAGATCAGGCGGCTGGAAGAGCTGCTGCATGAGCAAATGAAAGCGTCAATTCGTCGAGAGGAAGTAGAGCGACGACGTCGAGAAGAGCGACGTCGGGAGAAAGATGGCCGCCGTCAAGTGATAGAAAGACGACACTGACAACGCCGCCCTGGACAAGTTGATATTGTTACAATGTCCTAAGCTAATGAAAAAATTTCGTTTTTTATTATTATGCAATATGTTGTGCTGATAGATTTTGCCTATTCATTTTTACTATTTTTTACATAATAATAAATTTTCTCGTACTGAACATTTGTTTTGATATTTTCGTATATTTCACAGATGTGAACTAATGAAGTATTTTGCGATTGATCGATAAGGATCAATCTCGTAATGTAAAGAAGAAACACACGTAATTATTCATAAGTAAAAATTTCAATCTAACAAGTTTTCTTTTGGTCAAAGTTTATTTTTAATCATCTCTCGTCAAGTGGCACTTTTTCCGCTCAAGATAAGCATGTTGTCAAGATTCGCGAAATAATACCTCATACGTTTCGATCTGGACATCCTCAATCCGTTTTCCAATTTCTGCTCGGAGACCCAAATGCCGTGGTTCCAGCCGAGTTCCACAAAGTGTTCCGTGCTTAAGTTTCAAAAACATTTTTTTTTTAATGAAAAGATTGAAATTTTGAAAATTTTTTTATCGCTCTGGCCTGTCAATGAGCCACGCTATTTGTGATAAATGTTTTTTTCAAAATTGGACCATCTTAAGCGGGTCAAATGGGGTAATGTTCCATATGTTCCGGGGTGTTCCAGGCTTTTGGGACCTCAGAGTTCTCTACTGAGATCTGTACGTGATGTTCAGTGTACCACTCTTTATCTCTCTTATATATATATATATATATATAAATTATGCACTTCTGGCGTCTTCCCATTTCGCATCATTGTGGCGTCCACCTTTCGTGCTCGTGTATACACTGTTATTATGACAAATACAGATATACCAGTAGATAATTAAAACTGCGATGTGTTTTTTATTTCGAAAATGCTGTTATTCATTATATTCATTTTTCATATTTTCTTATACCAATTTGAGCTCCCTTTCATATTGACGTCCGTGTGGCTACCCCGTATATTTTTATTGTACAATCAATTTTAACGCCTATACAGGCTCCGTTTCAAAAGCAACGTTGCCATACTTCTTGTTTTGATTAAAATAAACAAGGATAGAACATGTTAATTCGAACGATACTAACATTGACTTCATAGCATTATAATTTTGATTAGTGTTTCGGAAACTAATCCCGTGATTACTGGTAACCATGAGTACATTTGAAATCAATGGAGAAATCCAACCTACGACCTCGCAAGATTTAATATATTTGTCCAATGATACTGGTATATTACTGCGAACACCAGAAAACAATGATGAATGTGTATTTCCTGGATGCCCACGCAGAGACTTTGGAACCGTACCCAATATCGTGAAAATTAACTTCCTTTGTAAATTAAACTTTCTTATTTCGCGTGAAACACGCGTCTGCACTCAACATTGTACAACTGGGGAAGAGGAGTGGACAGCAGTGTTGGAATCACCGAGCAACCGCACGGACTTTGATTCTAGTCATGCGTCAAGTATTGTGGAACTTCTCAGGTTTTCCTTAGAAAAAGTAAACACTGTAGTGGCCGAAATGCTTTCTGATGTTATCGTGTCCTAAACTGTTTAATCAGAAATTTTAGAATTTAACTATGAAAATTTTTCATTAACACGTTAATGTTGTTCATGACAATAAAATGCAAAATTCATATTATAATCATGTATATTTTTGTTTTACTACGAACCTACTTCCGATTAGTTCTTTCCTGTTTCAATTAAGCAACTGTCCCCATAGCTATGCAGTTATGTTCTAATTTCAAAACAACATCCTAAAAGAACACAAATTAATATTTGTAAATATTCTATTCGCCCTTTTTAGGGTTCCGTTTCCGTAGTCAACTAGGAACCCTTGTGGTTTCGCCATGTCTGTCCGTCCGTCCGCCCCGGATAATCTCAGTGACCGTTAGCACTAGAAAGCTGAAATTTGGTACTTATATGTATGTATCAATCACGCCGACAAAACGGTAAAATTAAAAATGAAAAAAAAATGTTTTATTGGGGTATCTCCCCTATACGTAAAGTGGGGGGTGTTTTTTTTTTTCGTTTCAACCCTAACGTGTGATATATTGTTGGATAGGTATTTAAAAATGAATAGGGGTTTACAAATATCATTTTTTGATAATGTAAATATTTTCGGAAATTATCGCTCGAGAAGTAAAAAAAAATGTGTCCCCCCTCTAACTTTTGAACCACAAGTTTTAAAAATATGAAAAAATTCTCAAAAGTAGAACTATATAAAAACTTTCTATGAAAATTATTTTGAAGTCGATAGATTAAATAGTTTTTGAAAAAAAAAAATAAAAAAAAAATTTCTGAACTAATTAATAACCGTCCTTTGTGGGCCCGTTCTTAGGGTTTATACTTATATATTAGGGTACGTAATATGTCAACTCAATGTATTATTAGTGTATCGTTGTTTTAAACTGAGAGTGTATCTTTGATTGTAAAGGATAAATAGCCTCAATAACAAAACCAGCTTGTATTTTATACATGAAGGATGTATTTGCTAAGTGTAGCCAATCGATAATTCCGCAAATATACTAGGTATTGGAAAACTTCAAATTCACATTGAAAGTGCGTCACCCAATGAGTAAAATTATTCTATTTTGTGTTTTGTATTTTCAATTATCCTAATGTAGGTAAAATTTCAATGAAGTACTAGCCGTTTTCAGTTACTGGCCGTTTCAACAAAAAAAGTGAGTTCTATTTATAGCTGAACAAAGTTCATGAAGAACAAGGTATAAAATAAAGTAAAAGTTCAATTACTGGCCACATTCTAGTTACTGGCCACCTTGTACTAAAATGAACTGTATTCAAAGGCGAATAAAACTCATTTCCAGTATGAAAGAAATGGTCAGTAAGGTCAACTCGGCGAAGACCGGCATACTTTATTTAAAAAGAACTTAATTGACAAATTTTAGCTATCCTGTTGCCTGAAAGTAAAATTTTCTGAAATTAATTGATAAAATATTTCGTTGGTTTCTAATTAAACTTGCCAAATTCTCATTTAAGGCATCGGATAGTGAAATAAACACTCGTTTTTAAAACACGTCGCAATGGACGAACTCAGCGCCAATGTCGACTAAGATCGTCTAATGGCGAATTTACCTACACATAGGCAACCTACGTAATTATAGATGTTTGTACGAGTGCGAACTACAATAACAACTGAATGTAGACTCTAATATGTCAAGAATAGGGTTTATTATGGCTGATTTCATGCAAAGTTTCGTTTGTCGGGTAAGACCGGCATACATCGCCATACAGGGGTCGAAAACACGCAGGTAAGTATTAATAAAACAATGAGATCAAACATTGAGATCAATACAAATGTATTTTAATCAATACAATTCTTAAGTAAAATACTAAACGAGTATTGATTTAAGTACTCTTAAAAATTGAGGCCAAGAATACCACAAAAAGTAGCAAATGTATATTGCATTGAAATGGAAGTGATAACATTCATCAGTGAAATAAACTGCTGATTCATATAAACTATTTCGAGGTAGACAGACACAAAATGCTTAACAGCTGACCAAGGTTGGTCCCTTACTGTTTTCACCTTTAAGATATGGCATTTTTAGTCTCACGATCTTAAATTCCATGGCGACTGCTCTATCAAGAATTTTATAAGTATGTCCATTGTCCACGACCTTTTCTTGTCACATTTTGAGCAAGTATACTATTTAACTATATATTATATACTAGTGGCTCTGTGAGCTGTTGACGCGTTAAGTTTAGAAAATGTAAAAATGATAAATATCATTATCACAGTTAAACTCATAATAGTCATAAGCGCCATAGACATTATTGGCGCTTAAGTTCTTTATGAAATTCTACATTTAAAAAAAATCTAAAATTAGATCGACAAAAAAGTCTATTAAATCTTAAAATCTGGCCACAAAATTTCACGAGAATCGATTGAGAGTTGCGACCTGTAGAGAATGCAAAATGCCCGAGTCAAAACGTAGATCTTCGCTAACGCTACGGTCAATAATAAAAAAAAAAACATGTACAGAAAAGGTTGGCAACTTCTGAAAACGGTGAAGACCGGCATATGACGATATTAGCCTCCAAACTTTTGACGGACTTCGACACTACTACATTTTGAGGTTAGTTTTTTTCCACCAGAAATATCTTCGTGAAATAACCAGTTTAAGGTTATTGTAATATAATATTCATATAAATACATAAATAAAGAATAGACTTACCTGTATCGATCTTAAAAACACTTCAGTTTAATCACTTAAAAATTTTTTTTACGACAGCGTGTTGTACTCCCAATACGAGTTGCCAACCTGACTAAACTTGAAAGGCCGGTTTTTCTGTTCATGCTAGAGGTAGCGCCATCTGTGTAAATTTATAAGAACTAGAACTGTTTTATCATTACGTAAATTGTGTTGCCATCCTCGTAGCTGTACAGAATTTGCTGTAATTCTTGCTAGACTGCCTTCGCCGGCAGACGGTCTTCGCCGAGTTGACCTTAATTGGGATTTACCTAAGAGCCACTCGTTCTATTGTCGGCCGCCTATTATTAAGTGAGTTCTATTCTATTCAGCTTTAAACAAAATTCGTTTTTCAGTACGTGGCTAGTAACTGAAAACGGCTAGTAGTTTAGTAGTTGAAATTTTACCTAAGTACATTGAACTAACCGATTTTAATTCACACGATTTTCACACATTATTTTTGAGAACGGGTCTTGCGTATTACGTGCAAGACCCGTTTTCTAAAATTATGTGTAACCAATAGATCTCTGTTATCTGAGAAAAAAATTATTTTAAAAATTGGTGTTACAAAGAGAGAATAAAGAATCAGACATAAACAATTTTAATAAGTACTAAAATGATAAAAACACACTTTATTGATACATAATCATGTCACTTTCTGTGCCTAAATAAATTTTGATACCTATTTAACACACCAATTAGGGGCCGGTCACACTCGCGCGTTTTGAGAGCGGTAACGATAACTGTTGGAAGACTCCGACCCCCGTGCCGACCAGACAGACTTTCTGGCAGACTGGCTGACTGACACACTTTTTCAGAATAGACAATTTTAAATTAAAAACCGACACGCTAAAATAATTGACCCTGACAAAACAGATTACGACTGACTGCGACGACAAGAAGACAATAGAATCAGACTCAGACGGTACAATAACGAAAATATTTCATGAAGACATAATATTTTTAACATACCTCTAGCACGTGATTGGCGTGACTGTCACTTTCTTGTGAATACTGTGAGGAAGTGACAAATGGCCCCGCTGGCGAAATACAGTCGCGCCAATCATATGCTACGGTCCCGCTAAGACAAGATAGGTATATTAAATATTAAGTCACGAACGCTTATGTACTTAACGATATACAGTTGTTTTAAGGACCCGGACCCGGGTACGTCCTTAAACTACGTCCAAAAGAGAGGTATGGGCATTGTGAATTTCATCTCGCTTTCTGTGGTAGGGCACAGCCAGTGGATGTCATTCCAGATCTAGAGCAGAGCCCAACTGGGGAAGTACCTCCACCTTACAGAAAACCGCAGCCAAATAACACTAGACCCTACTCCTAGTGTTGTGTTCCTGCCGGTAAGTAAGGTTGCCAGAGCTCAACGGGGGGGGGGGGGGTTTAGGGTCGGCAACGCGCATGTAACTGGAGTTGCAGGCGTACATAGGCTACGGAGACTGCTTACCATCAGGCGGGCCGTATGCTTGTTTGCCACCGACGTAGTATAAAAAAAAAAAGTGTCAACCATTATTTTATTTTACTAAAAACATGTCAAAACAATACATATAAAATTAACTTAAAACTACTACTAAACTAAATTACAAAACTACAATATAACACAAGCTATACCAAAAGAATACACAACTTAACAAATTAAATAAAAAATATAAAAAAAAAGTGGTTAAATTAAAAAGTATATTTCTTAACGATTGTTCAAGTGCAGTTCATATTGATAAGAAAAGAAGTACTAGCAAGTAAATAGCAAGGCATGTTGCTTGAAAACTAAAACATTAACAGTATTCCTAATCTGTTTAAGGGCATATAAGGTATCCGTATTTTGGGTAGGAAAAACTGGAAGAAAATTTTTTATGGCGCCAAAAAAAAATAGGTTTTGTATTGACGGTACCTGCTGGAACGACACGAGGCCCGTACAAAAATTATCGTAAATACGATACCAAATATGCTCTTAAACGGATCCCCACTTTTTTTGTTAGACTCTGTAGAAATCTTTAATGTTATTTTTAAGTGGTAGCATCAACTCGACGCCCTAACCTAACCTAACCTAACCCAACCCTTTGACCGCCAAGAAGGCGTCGTTCGCTGTTGTGTCCATGATGCCAACGATGCCTAAAGGTGTCCAAGTTGAGATGTAGTTATTTCGCAATGTATCACAATTTTATTACAATCACTATGCATTTCCTCAATATCTTTATTTTTTTAAAGTAAAAATTTTTTTACTGTTTTCGTTATTTGTTTGGGTTTAACCTTTTGAACGCCAGCATACGAAATGCACACAAAGCAGAGTAAATTAAAAAAATAAAGATATTGAGGAAATGCATAGTGATTGTAATAAAATCGTGATACATTGCGAAATGAATCGACCCTGTGGGATCCGAGCCCCACAAAACCCACCATTCGTGCGTGCTTTGTGCTTTGTTTTAGGCCGTATGGCGTGGGTTCGATTCCCTTAGGGTCAAATATCTTATGGATCGCTAATAATAGATTAATGTATCATTAACATTAAAATCCACACATTTAACAACATGGATACAGCTGCATAGCCTACCTACAGCTATCGCGAATTTAATTTTAAACAATTGGCTTTTTGCTATTGTGATGGTTACGCATCTTACATTTTCGGATCCGACGGATCCTCGCCACACATACTGAGAGGATGTCGTCTGCATTTCCGCTCTTTCAACCGAGTCTGTTGACATCAGTAGCTCGGGTGGTGGTGGTGGTAGAGAAATATGAGAAGGCGTGGAGCTACGAGTGGTATTTCGTGAATCAATTTCTGTTTCTGAAACTACATTTTGATGAATTAATATATGCCTGATCTGCGGGTATATTATATGATTAGGTATGTACAGTCAGCGTCAAAAGTAACTGACAATTTTAGTACTGATTTACGTCAAATTCAATACTAAAATTATCACTTACTTTTGACGCTGACCGTATAACTCTAAATGAATCGTATTGACAACCATGAATACAGTTACAAGTGCACGCGAAGTTACGAGTATTGACGGTACGGACTATTAGATACTTTTTGCATAAAAATTACGAGGGCGCAACTTTAAATCGTGAAAAAAGGGTGCACATTATAGTTGGTATGTTTTTTATCACAAAGTTTTTATCTAAACGTACCATAAGACGGCAGTCGAAATGCATGTAATTGCATATCCACATATCCATCATCTTCTGGTGTATTCCCACCGGACGCCATGTAAAATATTTATTCTATTTACTATTTTAATACACTCGATTGCTCAGAAAGAGCTTTAACCACTGAATGAAGGTGTCGTACCTTCGCTATGTACTTAAAGACTTCCGGAATAATATTTGGCTTCACATACCAAATACATTGTAATAGAATAATAAGAAATGGCCTTAGTCAAGAGCTTTTGTCTACGACGATCATATGTACAATGTTTAAGCGCGTGTACCTGTAGGGTTCCGTTAGGCACCCTTCGAGTACGGAACCCGAAAAATATAAACAAAAATTACATATAGAATAGTATTAGTAATGAGCGTCTATTTAATCGCGAGTAGATTAACTTTAATAATTAATCCGACGTTTTGAAATAGACATTGGTTTCTTGGTCCTGGAGAAAGACTCCGTGAGTATATCTTTAGGACCAAAAGAGCAACGCCGCTCTCAAAAGGCCGGGATGATTATATAAATCATTCTACTCGTAATATTTAACTTGCTTGCTAGTAATTACGTGTAAAATTTATGTTAGAGTTAATTAATATGGAACATTTTTACACATATTTTATTTCTTACTATATGTGTTTTGAACAAACACCTTAATTTTCAGCCAATCTTTATTACTCAATAAATCAGGATTTTGGTTCTTTAAGCTGTTGCATTCATGACGTTTTGGTAGTGTTTTTCTTTTTATGTGTTGCAAAATATTTTAGTACAACATTTTTTTGTTCCGAAGTCCACGGAACCAGTATTCGCTTTTTCTTTGGCTGACATATAGTAGTTGAGCAAGATGGAGTGGGTTGTGTTACTGTCGTAGTTGAATCTGTCAAAGGTTTTTCAGCAGAATCAAGTTCCTCCATAGCCAAATCTAAGATGTCTTCATTTTGTATGTTATCTCCTAATATTTCTTCTTCCAAATTGAGATCTATATCATCCAACGATTGCCCTTTGTAGATGTCAGCTTTTCCACTCTCCATGAGAATCAAAACTTTAGATATTTTAGCCGTTTGATACACATCGTCTAGCAATCTATAATTTTGTTTGTGGACCGACAAAGTATGCCCCATAAATGAAGCTAACTGTTCCATTTCATTCTCTGACATATTAAACAATTGGCTCAATGTAGCCAAATGTTTCCTAAGGCGAGTGGAAGTCAGTGCTTTAGGATTTTTCGCTCCGCACAACTTTGAGTATTTTGTTATTGTTTTATAACCACACAAAAGGGATCCTCCACTTTTAGCAAACATGTAGTCGTTTTTTTTATCTATATATTTATGACGCTGAGACATAAAAATATCAATGTCTTTTTGCACATCACTGCTAAATAAAACAGGAACTCCCCGTCCCCTTTTACCGCGAATTACGATTCGTTTGAGATTGTTAACCAGTATTTTTTCAGTTGTAAACAGAACGTTTTCAAATTCTTGATATTTACCTTGTTCATCATCTTTCAAATCATAATTTTGGTAATAACTCAACTGCAATCTTTCTAGTTCTCCTGGCCATCGACGATTGAGTAAAACAACGCGACAGAATACTGTTTCAATCAATTCATCGTAAGCAAGACAATTTAATGTTGACTGCGACCCAGTCAGCATAGCTGATGATCGGGCAGCTGCTTTACATAAATGTTCTTTAAGACATTTCAAATCACTAGCTAAGGGAACTATAGTTGTTTTATTATATTTATTCATATTTAAATCTTCAGCTGCCTGACTGACTAGAGACGTCAAATTTCCAGTGGTCTTGAATCAAACTTGTTAAAGTTTTGAGATTTACCTGAATACTTGCACTATCGGCACAAACTTCTGACTTATATGATTCATATAACGCTATACTGCAACATTGTTTGATTGAAGTGGCAATATTCATTGCATACGTCGGAGAATTATATCTTTCTTTGGAACTATCGAAACTGGCTGCATTCTTCGTAGCTAGGACTAGTGTGTCATAGTTTTCAGGCTTTAAAGCATCTAAAAGATTTTTTATAGTAGGCTTTATTTTTTTTATTTCTAAGATTAATTTTCCCAGCTCTCGCATTTTCCTGGAAGTTACATTTATGAAATGTGCTTCGCGGTGTGTTCTGAGATATTGTAAGCCAAAAGAACAAATTAATGGATCTTTTTTTGCCGACAAAAATATTTTGTCTGCCCGCATTCGTGGAAAAACATCGGTCAGCAACTTCTGATTAACTTTTATATTTCGTAGTAGAAAATTTTGTGCGTCGGCTTGAATTTTTGAGCTGGAAGGTAAATTCTGACATTTTTTTTTTTGTGTTTTCAAAGTTGTTTTCGAGCATAAAACCCTAAGCACGTAGTACATGGTAAATAGTCCTCGTGTTTGGAATATTTTTGTTTTTTCATAGGTTTGAATGATTCATTTTGACTGTTAGTAATATAGTTACACTTTTTACGCAAATTAGCGAATACAGTTTTACGAAGCTTACTATTTTTAGGAGCCGACAAAGCTCTCTGAACTTCGGTCTCCGCAGGATGGTTTCTAACAACATGCCTTGCAAAATTTAAAACTAAACTTTCACAATAAAAGCAAAAATCCCTTTCTCGCCTTCTTTTATTACACTCTGAATTTCTGTTTACCAATACCGGGGTTGCAGTCGCAGTCGTGTCACGGTAGTAGAGTATAATTGAGGTTTTTGGCTCAATAAAATGGGTGTTTTAAGTGTAGTTGGATAAGAGTGTTTACTATGGAGATAAAGGGCGCATGTGAATTGACCAGCCGCAAAATGCGATTTTATCTTGGTATTCATGAAATGTGCTGAGGCGTTGGCTCATGTAAAAGTATGTTTTAAGTGCTGTTGGTTTTTATCGTTGTGGTGGGTGATTGCGTGTGTTTGCTATGGGTGTGAACTTTGATAAGAGTTTTCCCAACTGCAAAATAACATTTTAACGTGGTAATTAAGAAATCATACAATGTTTAGTTCTATTTTATAGTTCACATTTGCTGGAAGGATGTTATTAATGTTTATCTAAAACAGGATATGTGTGGACGGCGGGTCTAGGTTCTATGTCAATTGTATATGAATAAATGCGATGGCCTATGAAATTATTTGAAAATAGGACTTTATAAACGGTAAAACAGTATGTTGGTTGGTAATTGAGCAACATCCTTTGTGAGAATCTAGTTTCAGATAGGATTCAGTTCACAGTTCGTTTTAAAACCTAGTGGAGTTAACATTGTCTACATTACATTAAGTATGTTTATTTCTAATTATATACCGTTAGTGGTCTTTTTGCAATTACAATCGCCTATGAACACGGATAAAAAAAATGTTACTATTACCAGCAAGGAAAATTATTACTTTCCTTCGTGTGCTAGTAAAGCGTGGAATATAAAAAAAATAAAGTGTTTGTAAGGAAGCAAGATGGTGTAACACCGAATGATCAATTAAAATGGTACATCAATTTGCGAATGGGTAAGCATGGTACAACTACTACTGCTACACCCCTCACAGTGGTACGTGTGAACCGTGATGAGGTAGTAAATTTACCTTTATGTAGCAACGGTGAGATGATAGTGTTCGAGATGGAGTTGATTGCTGAGTCGACTAGTACTGCTAAACTATGGAGAAGATGGGAACACGTGTTAAGCGTGAGACACAGATGAAGCAATCATGGTCAGGGAATGAGTATCATCAAGTAATAACTGATGGGACGGGTATAGAACTAACTGTGCGAATAAACAGACCGCATCTTAATCCTTCAAGTTCTCCAGTACGTGGTACTTCATCAATACCAACTGTACCAACAATGGTGTGGACGACGACCAGAATGCCTACGGCAAGAAACATGCGTACGCCAGCTGCGAGAAAGAGACCTGTGAAATTAAGTGAAAATTGTCGCCGGTATGCTGCATTGTTAAGACAAACAATGGATTGGGGCTATGAAGAATTGAGACGAATAGATGAAAGGTCTGATGATGAGGTATTTTGTACTAATCGCCTGCCAGGTACAACGGAATCATACGAGTATCCGTAATAATTGTGTAAATATTTAGGTGAGTATTTTTGTTACCGGAACTGATAATTTTACCACAATGTTTTATCATGGGGTGACCATAGCTGTATCAATCGTGAGACCTATTTTATCTTTATGTAACTACGCTGTTATCTATACCATACTGCGTATAAAAGACAGTAATTATGCTTCACAAGCACATTACGGCTGGGGTTGTGTGTCGAGTAAACATACTTATTTGAGGTATTTATATATTTTACCATGAGTAATACCGATACATTAGATAAATTGAAAACTAAGGCTCACATAACTACATGGTTAAAGCCTAAAAATTGGACAATTAAAAAACAATATCCTATTATAGATTGCTATCAAGTACCAAGTAAATTTCAAGCGGATAAAATGGAAACGGTTGTAGTTTTAAAAGAGGGGCGACTGTCTTTGCCTTGTCGGTTCGAGGGTTTAGATGCGGAAGATGTAGATAATTTAAAAAGCGGTAAATACGCGATTACTAACTATGGGGCTAAGGGGAAGACGCATAAATTAGAATTCTCCCTTCTGGATCCTAGAGATTCCGAGTGAGAGATGTGATGTAAGTGTTTTAATATCTTTATTATTGTATTTCTTTTAGTATAGTTTGTCTGTGTGCGTGTGTGTGTGTGTGTGTGTGTGTGCGTATATATATATATAATTATTATTATTAAGTATTAGAGAATATCTTCAAACTCATTACCTCGGCACATGACGTGGAACGCTTGTCAAGAGTATGAAACAATGCGTCAAGTAGGTTTTACTCTTTTTCCAATTACATCATGCTTTCCAGTTGCCGGGTGCCCAAGTCCGTAGGTTACTTTTACCTAATCTAATTTAACGATCGACAGGGGACAATTACCTTCGAAACAGCTGACACGAAGATTCGAAAATGAATATTTTGGAATTTTCAGTGACTTTTAAGACCGTCTTTTTGTCATGGGACAATATGTGTGTGGGATTTTTTTATAGGGATTTTTAGTGATGGGATATATTGGCGTGCTACCAAAAATATCTCTATCCTGCCTCATGCACCATATTCCCCTGACCTAGAACCTTTTGATTTTTACTTATTGCCAAAAATTCAAAAAAAGTTAAGAGGAAAGCGGTATGAAAACAAAGAAAGAAGAAAAAGAAGCCTGGGTGCTTATTACTATGAAATTTCGGAGGTGTCTAATGAAGAGTGGTCGTCGTTATTTTCTTAGTGATTTAAACGGAGGGAAAAATTTATACGTGTTCATGGTGAATACTTTATATATCTAAAAATATATCCTCTCAATTTTTATTCGAAAGCTTTAACAACAACATATTTAAACTATATTTTTACGCACTTGACTATATTCTGCCTATTGTCAATAAATTAAATACGGTATTTCAAGGGGATTACACGACTGTACACTTGGTTTATAAAGACGTGTCTGAAATGTTTATGGCATTGTTAAGCTGCTACATGAAAGTCAATTACGTTAAGAGTACAGCTGGTGGAAGTAATGCAAAGCCAATTCTAGATATTGATAAATTTTGGGGTGCCGTTGGTAAAATCCGAAATTCAAATGGAAACTTAAAATATGTTAATGTTTCTAATTTTGTAAAAGGTTTGTTGTGTTTGCCAATGTCGAATGCTTCTTGTGAAAGGATATTCTCGCAAATTAACCTCATAAAAACAAAAACTAGGAACAGATTTATTAATAAACATGTCGCCTCAATTTTACATGTTAAACAGGGCATTAGTGAATATGGTGACTGCGTTTCATTCCAGCCAACTAATGAAATGATTAAACAAATGACAAAAGCGATGTATAAAGAAAGTGATGAAGAAGAATTCGATGCTAATACGAATGTATAATTTTATTTAGTTAACGTTTTGACTTTAA
The DNA here is from genome assembly GCF_033807575.1 of Cydia pomonella. Taxonomy (NCBI): domain Eukaryota; kingdom Metazoa; phylum Arthropoda; class Insecta; order Lepidoptera; family Tortricidae; genus Cydia; species Cydia pomonella. The sequence continues at coordinate 5,187,632 of NC_084716.1, forward strand.
GATTAATTATAATAAATAAAACTACAAAAAAACAATGTGTCTGTCAGAGATGTGACTTATTTGAAATACTTGTATTTAAAATGCAAATACAAAATGCTAAATACCTATTTTGTATTTAAATACCTTTTAAAGAAAACTATTTTGTATTTTATTTCAAATAGTTTTTGGGACCTATTTTCTATTTTCAAAATACTTTTTATTAGGTAAAGTAAGTAGGAGTTACAGTCTCTTCTGACGTTACAAATGTTACAATCCTTGCAACTCTCTCATTCTTTTATGGCGACCGGTCTGGCCTAGTGGGTAGTGACCCTGCCTATGAAGCCGATGGTCCCGGGTTCAAATCCTGGTAAGGGCATTAATTTGTGTGATGAACACAGATATTTGTTCCTGAATAATGGGTGTTTTCTATGTTTTTTTTTTTTTTTTTTTTTATTTTATTTATTCACTATGATTTTTTGAAACAGGGTTTAACACAATAAGCCACTATTGAAAACCTCTAGGGTTTATGTAATAGTTGGCGAGATCGCGCGGACTGATCCGTGTTTGCTTAATACTATTATTACATACTTAGTTATGTTTTCCTGTCGAAGCTGTTATTGTATCTATCGTTTTAATATCGACCTTATGTATATGTATTTAAGTATTTATAAATATTTATATATATCATTGTCTAGTACCCACAACACAAGCCTTAATGAGCTTTAAGCTCATTAAGGCTTGTGTAATAATATTACTGTGATAGTAATAATATTACTGTGGGACTTAGTCAATTTGTGTAATAATGTCCTATAATATTTATTTATTATTTTAACATGGAACTGGTGAATCTGTTTAGTAACGCCGCAAATGACCACAAGCGTATCGAGAGATTAAAAATGTGGAATCTTAACCGTTGCAAGGGTTTCAAGGCACGAGAGGTATACAAACTTTTCTGCCCTGATGAAACACAAACGAGACGTTTTCGCCAACCAACGAGAGGTATACACTAGCTGTAAAACATTACAAATCTAAATGAATGCTTTTAATAATTGACCGTTAAAAACCATCACTTAAAAGTCCATTCAACCGGTAAACATGAGGAGACACAAAATTTGCACTCTAGAGGACTGATATACACACTATTTTTAAAGAATAAAGAAAGCCTTTCCAACTTGTAAATTCCGAGCAATACCTACTAAATTTTTAATTCAGACTAGGTATTCACTATTTAAGAGTACCTTTTATCGCAAAGTATTTGTATTTTAAAAAAGCATTTTGAAAATACCTATTTTGTATTTAGTATTTGAAATACAAATTTGAAAACTATTTTGTATTTTGCATTTGAAATAGTATATCAAGGAAGTATTTGTATTTTGTATTTAAATACTTTTTATAAACTATTTTTCACATCTCTGGTGTCTGTTTATTTAAAATTTTCTAATAATTTGGCATTTTTTCGGCATTTTGTGCTTTAGAGTTTGGCAGGATTTGTCAGTTTTCTTGCCCAAGTGGGGCAGGATCTCTAATTTGAAGTTGGTCACACTGGGAATAAGGTTCACTGCGTCATTGGGCGCCATTTTGGACAGTCGTCTGTGACTTATGTTTGAAACCATGGAAATTCTCGACCCCGAATAAGAATCTTCGAAGTGATATTGTATTGCATTAGCTGATGTAGGAACATTTTCAAGGCGTGGCCGATATAATAATATTGATTCATAACTTGATTTTGTTTTATTGCCCTAGCTAATACCTACAAAATGACTGCATTCATTAAATCTATATGTATGTATGAAATAAAAAAAAATATCTAAACCCATCGCGCAAAAGGCTGTGCAACGTTTAGTTCAGTGTTTCATTTAAAAGATATTATAAATAGATTTTCAGCTATATCCTGTCATACAACTTTGTCAGAAAAAAAGGCGCGAAATTGTTTTTTTAATGGTGTGCGCCTACATTTTTTAAATTTGCCGCTTTTTATACTGAGGGATTTGGCTTGAGAGGCTTAGGTAAATATATGGATTTAGCTATTTATGCTTAATTTAATCATTACTCTATGGCAATACAGTGGGGCCCCATTGTTTAATTTGCCCCAGGGCCCTTGGATCGAGTAGAAATAACTTGGAGTTGCTTGGGACAAGACAAACACTGTGGTGATTCCACAGAGTGTTCTTCTTGTCCCGCTCCCGGTGTTCACCTTACCCCATCTCACCCAACTGCTATATAAAACTTATTCTTCAAAATTCTGGTATTTTGCTATAACCAACAAAAGGATGAACCTTCATAAGGTACTAAATGATACTACTGATAATCTCAGAGTCTCACACACAATCTTACTAAATAAGTTAAATGCAATCGGCATACACGGTAGGGCACAAAATTGGATGAGATCTCATCTAACAGCAAGGCAGCAGTATGTCGAAATAGAACATTTAAATGACCAGTCTGGAAAATTAGAACGTATAAAATCGAACATACTAAACGTGGTGAACTATCCACGTTTAGTATGTTCGATTTTATACGTATACCTCAGGGTAGTGTTCTGGGATGCGTATTCATTCTGATCTACATAAACGACCTCCCAAAAATCACGACTCACATGATAATAATGTTTGCCGACGACAATTCCTATTATTTCAATATCCAGACAAAACTGCTCAGATATAGAACAAACATTTAATACAGTAACGCATTGGCTTCAGGACCACAACCTACTAACAATGACAAATCCAAAATAATTCAATTCCGACATAGACAAAAACAACCCCTCAATCTTCATGCTGTGTCAATAAATCTTAACATCAAAGAGGTGACTGATTGTACTCTGCTATACATTAAATTACATAACCATTTAAATTGGAAGGGACAGATAGAAAAAATAATTAGCCATATTTGTCCAGAAAAACATACTTCAGTATTTATAACTTCCGGAACCAAATCTGGTGATATACAAAAACGGTCCCTATTACCGAGCTATTAAGAATTATAATAAAATTCCTGGTTATTTAAAAAAATCACAAACATACTCTGCTTGGACAAAAAATCTAAAAAATAAGCTGGTTGAGAAACGCTACTACAGTATATCGGAATTCATGGAGGATACCTTGTGATATGTTACAGAACACCTTTTAGTTTGTTTAAATTGTCCCTAAAAGTGTTACCTACTATTAATATTTATTTTAAGTCACATTATGCTTGTTACATTACATGTATAAAACTTAAGTAACTATATGTTATTTGTTTTAGTTTTAAGAATTTTGCGACACCCTAACAGGGCCCATGTGCCTGAATGTTACTTTGTAATTGAAAAGGTACTTGAATGCAAATAAAAATCTCTATTTCTCTTTATCTCTCTAATGAATAAATTCATAGCTTTTTGCAAACAAAAAGCCAAACCGCAGGGAGTACACAGAACAGTAGAAGATATTTCACAATTTGTAAAGCTCTGAATATTTTGATCAACAGAGAACAGACAATAGGAATACCCATATTTCATGATTTGTGAATATCACATTTATTTCCAACAAAAAACACTCTGTCTCAACCCATTGGCAGTTAGACTAGCCCAGAGGGCCTACTGTGAATCATGTTCGACATGTTGACTCTCTGTCACACATATAAATTCGTACGTAAGTGTGACAACACATCAAACATGGTTAGCATTGGCTCTCTGTTCCTATACAGTTACCAGTAATGAACCAAGAATCACTTTTCACAAGCATTGAAAAAAAAATACAAAAAAAGACAACAAAGACAGACACTACAACCTATTGTTGATGATTTCTTAATAAATGAAAAATCTCATATGAAGAGATATCTCAAAGTATGTATCATTAATCCATTAACAACACTAACCTTCCAGTAATCCATTAACTTCATTTTCAGATAAAATTTTGAAAACTAGAATATTTTCAAGAAACAGAAACAAAAAACAATGACTTTAATTCCTAGGACTGGTCGGAACAAGTAATATTTTAATAAATTTGAGTACACAATTTAGGATGGATTTTTCACAATTAAATTCATATGCAAACTATACCTTTTTTTTTTATACCACGACGGCTTACCATCAAGCAAGCATACGGCCCGCCTGATGGTAAGCAGTCACCTTAGCCTATGGACGCCTGCAACCTATATTACTAGGTCAAAAAAATATTAAACCACATATTGCACAACATAACGTTGCAAAGCTCTGAATGCCAACACATTTTCCTTCTCCACACAAATCGATCCCACTCATTCCTTAGTTTTACATAAACATATTTTCTAACACAAAGTTTGAGTAAAAGACTGTGATCGCGACCAGTAATACTTCTCAAGTATAGAGATGAGATAAACCCTATCTTACATAATGGACTCTATGATTTACTAAAGCCCACGATGAGTCACGATATGGTAAAAACGAATATATTTATTTGTCACCCGATACCAACACGAATGCGACGTAGTAACATTATAACAACCAGAAACTTCATTGGAAGTAAACAATCAAAGCAGAAATGTATGGCTCGGAAACAAAGTTTACTAAAGGCACAACAACTGACACACGCAAAAATTAATATATCGAAAACCACCCAGAACCAAACAGAAAGCGAAACTAGCGAAATGACTCTATAGTCCCACTGAAAATTCTGAAATGGTTGGCTGGTAGCTCAGGTTGCTGTGTGTGGTGTGGGGGCAGGCCAGCGGGGAAGGCCACTGACAGTGACAGTGACAGGATCGAGCCGATAGGGCCAATTACATCCACATGCAAACGGGTGCGATGTTGGACCGGTTGGAGTGATGGCTCCTCTACATGATGGCCCAGCGTAGGCCAGTCCTAGGGACGCATTTTTGCGTTAGAGGGAGCAAGTGATATTGCCATCTCACTTTACCGCATAGCTGCGTCCCTTGGACTGGCCTACGCTGGGCCATCGTGTAGAGGAGCCCTGAGAGTATTTTTCCGTCGTCCAAAATATCAGCACCCCTTTTACAATATTTGACATGTGAAAAATACTTCGTAATTGCCAAAAATGTTCATTGTTTGACATTTTTGCATATGAACCAATTTTTTACATCTCAAATACTGTTAACGATGTGCTGATAGTCCGTGAAACGGAAAACGAATATCAGGCCCGACATTGGGACTGGGGGCCTACCGCGAAAACGAAATTCGCAAATTGGGGGGATATTTCTCATTTACTCTTACAAAGACGTAATTAGAGTGACAGAGAAAAATGCCCGCAATTGACGAATTACGATTTTCCCGGTAGCCGCCCTGATTTATGGTCCGATATAGGGAAGTGTGGATGACCTAATGTCGGGCCCCAGGGTCGTTTTCCGTTTTACTCAATAAAAAAAATTAAAAACATATTTTTTTCAAATTGCCAAAAATGTTCGAAATTTGGTATTTTTACACTGGAACTCTCCGACCTAGAGATTAAACCTGCTAGTGTACCGGATAGGGATTTTTTAACCGCACCAATGTCCGATGCGGTCGTCTGTAGACATACATATAAGGCCCGACGGCAGAATGGATGTAATTAGCCCTTAACTTATGGTCATGGTCCACTACATACGTCTGGTTTTTTCAATTAAAGCTGTAGATGACTGGCGTACTAGTCTGCGACCTTGGCCCGTCTGAAGCCTATTTGATCATATAAAATGTGGTCCAGCTTACGTCCATTAAGAACGCAGCTTGGTGATTGAATTGTGTACGTGTGGTGTGGACGCTAGATGAGATTGACGCTAATTTATTTTCTGATCAAATCGACCGATTTTATTATTCCATCTGGACGGGCCTTTCCAGGGACGCAGCAATACGTGAAATTGTCCAGACGGGACAATCAATTTGCCAATTTTGATCATATATTAAAATGGCAATTTGATTGTAAATCTTATCTAGCGCCCAAACCAAGTACAAAATTTAATAATGGGATTGGCATGTAAATGTCTTTGAATTTAATATTTGCGTCTGCACCACATAATTAGATTGACAATATAATCCGTCTTGTGCGAGAAATAATCCATCGGGACTGGCCTTTAAACGTCTACTACATCCACACTTCCCGATTTCGAATCCGAAATCAGTCTCGATTTTGGGCATGATAATCGTTTTCGTTTCACGGAATATCAGCACATCGTTAACAATATTTGAAATGTAAAAAAAAACTTTGTCTCTAATTGCCAAAAATGTTCAATGTTTGATATTTTTGCATGTGGACCATTTTTTAACATTACAAATATTGTAAACGATGTGCTGATATCAATGGTCAAACGGAAAAATATTATTTCTCGGGCCCGAAATCGGGTCTTACATCAGGGGTCTATCGCAAAAACCGAAATTCGCTAATTGTGGGGATTTTTCTCCTTTACTCTCACTAAGACGTAATTAGGGTGACACAAAAAAATGACCGCAATTGACGAACTTCGATCTACGCGGTTATAGCCCAGGCATGATATAAAAAAAATTACAACGTTGTTGTCACTGTCATTTCATTACTCGACTGTCCTGACAGGGCTACCAGATCGTATAATTCGATACGAATTTCGTATAATCGGACTGATTATCGTATCTATCATGTATAGGTAGTCGTTCGGTATAATTGGATACGAAAGAACACGGATGGTAATTTCAATTTTCTATTTCAGCACGGGATTAATAGAGATGGATTGCAAACTTGATAGTACGATACGGTGACGGTTTGAGTTGATTTTCTCTTTAGACTCACCATTTGATCGGTTTGGTGTTCTATATGATGGGCGTTTGTTAATATGTGAGACGTGTTTTACTTTATTGTGCTGTGTTTCGGCACTGCTTATTAAGAGATTTTAGTTAATACTTACTAAATACAAGTCGGTTTTTGAAATAAGTATTAAAAAGTCGGGTATAATCGTTTTCGTATAATGCAATCGAATTTCGTATAATTTTTAACGTTGGACTGTATAATCAAGATTTATGTACTGGCAGCCCTGTGTCCTGAACTGTCTTACTCGACTTAAGCCCTCGACTCTCGGTCGTTCAATATTCGGTCAAGTAGTTTAAATTAAATATTTCGCTGTAGAGGAAGTTAAATTTTTATTGAACAGTGTTTTCATATCATTGGATTAATCTAGGAAACTATGGTACAATTGTTGGAGGTTGTCAATTGTTAATCTAGCGCTGGTTATCTCCCGATTGGTATAGGTTAAGGTTTTCTGTTGTTCAATTATCATAACATTTGAGAACGGTTGGGTTCTTTGGAATAGTTAGTTTAGTTATCTATTTTGTGTTTTTGTATTGGAACAGACCCATTATCTTTTAGTGCTCCATCTCTTTCTCATTATTGTGTTTTTTTTTTGTCTTGCATATTGCCCAGATTGATAGGGTTTCCAAATATTGACTTTCATCAATTCCAATATTTCTAATACTTTTTTCTAATTTCGCCTACCACTCGAATCAGGATGGGCAGCATATCCTCAGATAGGGGTGATTGAATTCCTTACAACATTGTATCAATTTCATTTTCACACAGATTTTTTTACTAAGCAGTTTTATAAAAGAATTAACAATATTGCGTTTTAAAATAGTGTGGGCCAGTGAAGCTGTAGGGTTTCTATTTGACCCATCATTTTGGCTTGAGCAAATAAATTTTCAATAACATCTTGATTTAATTTATTTGTAACAAGTATCTTATCTGTGGATCTGTAGTTTTCTCATTAACTGCATTATGCTTCGCACATTTGTACAATACCATGAAATCAAGGTGGTTGGCAGTCGATTCCCTAACATAAGTATCCACTTCTGTATGCAATTAGTATGGCTACTTGGTTACTTAAGTTGGGGCAGTGATCATACATTTTTTTTTATTTGCCCATCCTTTGTGATTTTAGTTTAAACCTTAAGAATATTTTTAAAGAATTTTGTCATTCTCAAATTGCATTTCTATTTAAAATTGACTTTTTTTGTTAAGGCACACTTACATGGATTTTGTCAAATTTGATTTTGCTATAAACCCCGCCAGACATGACAGACATTTCTTATAGTTTTATAAAAGTGGTGGTGGCCGAGTGGATATGACGTCCGACTTTCAATCCGGAGGTCGCGGGTTCAAATTCTGGCTCGTACCAATGAGTTTTTCGGAACTTATGTACGAAATATCATTTGACATTTACCATTAGCTTTTCGGTGAAGGAAAACATCGTGAGGAAACCTGCATACGTCTGCGAAGAAATTCAAAGGTGTATGTGAAGTCCCCAATCCGCATTGGGCTAGCGTGGGGACTATAGCCCGAGCCCTCTCGCACATGAGAGGAGGCCTGTGCCCAGCAGTGGGATGTATATAGGCTGAATTAATATTATATATTTGTATAAGGTGGGGTGCATCATATTAGTAAAAAATGTTTCTATTGTTACAAAAAAATATCTGCTTGTAACCCCCAAATTTCTAAATAATTTTTGGTTGCATGTTATGGCCTTAGGTAATAACCCTTAAGTGCATGATTTAATTTTTTACAGCGAAAAAAATATATGTGATTAGAAAATATAAGTCTATGATGTAAAAATTAGTAAAAAAAATATAGTCCGTTTTTTAATTTTTTTTTATTAAAAAAACCGTTGGTATCATTTTTGATACTCCATGTAGTAAGCACAAAAAATACTCGTCACCTTAAAGACAATTTAATAACAAACTCTAAATTAAAACAACCAGAAAAACGTTCATTACCTACAAATGGAAGTCATTAAAACAATCAGAGTTTTTTTTTGAGCATAAAAACACTTTACACTTATTGCATTGCACACTGCTTAGTAGTTAACAACCCGGTTTAATACATTTCATTCTTTTATCCCCCTTTATCTGGATGTGCCCAATTCCGTCAAACCTTATATCAAGCGAAGGCATCTGTTGTACAATGTTCCTTCGTTTGGGTGGCGGTTCTTGCATAGGGCTCTGGCTCGGGCGTCCTCTGGTTGGATGTGAATTTATTCCATATTTGCATAGAGTGTCTGCCAGATCTGCTCTGAAGTCTGCTAATTTCAGAACATCCTTTTTGTCAATCTGATTCCTTTTGCACACTTCTTGATACAACACCCATGAATTAATTACAGTGACATCTAGCAGGTGGTAAAAAATTCGAAGGTACCATTTCCGTGTCTTCATGCGAATTCGGTATCTACCTAAGAATGAGTCATGTGAGCGTTATATTCACTAACAACTTTTGGGCACGTAATCGGTTTTTTCGTCTTCTCATTTTTGTCATAACGCTCAATAGTTCCAACAGGTGTTGCATCCACATAAGTGGACAAAAAAATAACTTGTTTGTTATCTTTCCAGCTCACTGCAGTCATGTCAATTTCATCATGAGTAGTTATGTAGTCATCAAAAGAACCTCTTGGCACAGATCTGGCCATAACTTGGGGTTTTGTTGGCAACTTACAATTTTTTCCAAGTCGGTTTCTTTGCACAGTTCCCAAACATAAAATTCCTTCTTTGGCCATATAGTACATTAGGGGTAATGAGGTGTAGTAGTTGTCGAAGTAGACTATGTGATTCACCTTCCGAGGAATACCTCTTGAAAGCTTAATCACTGTATTCCCCACTACACCCACGTCTGCTTCACCAGGCTGTAAAGGCTCTAGGTCTTTGCCTGAATATATAATAAATCGGTAAGCATAACCTGATAACGAGCACAGCACAAAAAGCTTAAAGCCCCATTTGTGAGGCTTATTGGGCAAATATTGCTTCATAAAGTGACCGATTTTGGCCGCACACATCTGCTCATCAATTGACAGGCGTTGCTCCATAGGAACGCTAGAAAACTTCTCATTTAGATGGTCAATTACTGGTCGTAATTTGTGCAATCTGTCATGCTCAGGATGTGTCATTGGTTTATGTTGCTGATTATTATTGAAATGAATGATTTCTCTGATTTTTTCAAATCTATTTACGGGCATTGTTTGCTTAATCGGTTCAAAGCCATATTTAGTATCCCAGTAAGACCGGACACTAGGATAATGAAATAGGTACAGACATAAATATCAGTATTCCGAAATACTTCCTTACGTCCGTTACATTAACAGTAGTCGGGCGTTCTGGTTTTTTTTGTACGGAATACAAATTTTTGTCTCATTAACGATTTTGTCCATCATATCTGGAGTGAAAAAGTATGAAAAAAACTGATATGGTGTTTGTAGATTCATTATCTCTGGGGGGTAAGCAGTGACACCCTTGAATTTAATTTGGTTTTCACAAAATGGGAAGGTAGCTTTTCGCCTGCGAAGGTTTTGTGCATTTATAGGTATGAACGGATCTTGCATACCAGATCAGGAAAAACTGCAGCGAAATCGGGTTCCTGTATTAAATTTTCTTCTTCCGTCGTACTTGCAGGTTCTTCTTCTGCCTCATCTTCCTCAAGAGCTGCTTGCAGTTCTTCTAGTGTTGGATAAAACTCAAGATCATCACCGTCAGACTCGGCGTCGTCTTCCGATATTTCTCCACCTTCTAACTAAATCTAAATCTTCTATGTCCTTATCTTTTAATGCTCTATGACGAACCATGCTGTAGAAAAAATAAAAGCTCAATTAATCATCCATGCCACATGCCAAATCACAGCAAAATGCAAACAAACACAAAAAAAGTAAAAAAACCGTGCGAGTAGAAAAATAGAGCAGACTGCATGGAGTATCGTTTTTGATACCACAAAAAAAGACGTTATCACATGGAGTATCGTTTTTGATACCAAAGCAAAATCAAAAAAAATATAACAAATAATACAAATCTAACAAAAACGCATACAATGTATGATAAATATAGATACCAACCTTACTTGTACAATTTTTTCCTGTTCAAAATATCACCAGATTCACCGGATAAACAATAATTAAAACTTTCAAATTTCACTGTCGCAAAAAGTTACCGCACATTTGACACTTTTGACGTTTAGTTTAAAAATGGCTGCCCTATGGCTGCAAGTTTTTTTTTTTTAATAGTGTGGGAGCAAAGGTATCAATCTTCGTGCAATAGACCATGAGGACAAAAAAATATGAATGTTTGTGCGGGAAAAAGACACGGTATCATTTTTGATACCATATGCACTTAAGGGATAAATAGCTCACTATCAAAAGTTGGTTCAAAACAATTTTTAAAAATAATTTACAAGTTCACAGAGTTCATTGTTAATCATCATCTTCGGATTCATCAGTCATATCGGAAAAATAATAGTTTTCTTTGTTTTGTGTGTTCCGAATTGAAGAATTACAGTTTTGATTACCTCTTTACAGTTACAGGCATGAGATAAAGTTTTCTGGGGATAACACAAAAAAAAACATTTTACCCTTAACTTCGCAGGACATGAATGGATGGAGCTATTTATCACTTATGGTGTTTTTGGTGATAGTTCTAGATTGAAACTTATTATAAAGAAGAAAAAATAAACAACAATATACTGAAAATAGGTTTTTCAGACTGTCCGTTAAAACGGACTTTGCCAGAAAATCGACTGATAATTATAATGGTCTTAAAGTAGGTACAATATAATTCTACATATTACATCTTTTCTGGCGTGCAAATATCAAATGAAGAACTTAAAATTTGTAAAACTAAATCATGCAACCAACTGATTAATTCAAGAAAATTAATAAAATGAAGGTCAACTACGAGCAATATCAGAATTTATTATGTAAACTTATGAACCCGTATTAATTAAAAAATAATTTCTGCATTATTTATTTTCATATACCGGTCCTTTTTACTTCCAGAGCCACAGTTTTTGTTTAGGTACAGAGCCGCTACAATATTATAAGACTTTATGTCGCAAAGGGCTTCTACTTAGGTAGGGGGAGTGATACTCAGTGATATGTATAAGTACTTAAAAAGTGAACGACTTTATTTGTCTCGTAGCCTATTTTATACATGATTAGTTTGCGCTGACACAAGCAATATGCGTTTATGTCACAGTAAACTAGAGTGTTACTGTTAAACACTAAAAGTAGCTAATTGCCATATTACACCGCAAAATAGTTGTATTTGACGCACTTTACACACTTCTTGTTGACTTCTGGGCCCTTCGCATAGCCTTGTTGCTTGTCACACTTTCCACAAGATTTCTTGTTATGATATGACGGTTCTGGTTGTCTGCCTTATCACTGATCTCTGGTTCTACTCCTGCCTTAGGGAACCGTGAACATAAATAACAAAGTATAATTTTCCGTTGGAGTTTCTTAAAATAACTGTTTCTCAATCTAGCTTCAGTAGCTTCTTTAAAATCTGTTCTTTAAAGGTGCTTGGAATCAAAAGCATAGTGTGTGTAGCACATCTTTCATGTCCAGGTAGGTATAGGCACTTTTTGCTCTGAATCAGCATCTGAATTATCTTGAAATTGCTGCAATACTACATCATCATCTTCCGTATCATAATCGATAATTAATTTCATCTAAAGCACTTGAATCAGATTTATCAACCACTTCTAAGGCCTTGACTATTATCGGTTATTGTTTAAATAACTTAAGATATCATTGGGTCGAATTCAGTATGGATATCAAATATCACTTCAGCTACTTCTTCAAAAGTGTCAGCTCCTTTAAATCGCCCGCACGCAAAGGTTTTTTTTAATGATTTTTCCATTCTGTTTTTTTTTTAGATTTACTGTATAACTTAAGGTATCATTGGGTCGAATTCAGTATGGATATCAAATATCAGTTCAGCTCCTTCGTCAAAAGTGTGAGCTCCTTTAAATCGCCCGCACACAAAGGTTTTTTGTAATGATTTTTTCATTATGTTATTTTGTCTTTTTTTTAGTTTACTGTATGCTGCCTTTAGTGTGTCTTCCAACACTTCTTGTCGAATTTGCATTGTTGTAAGTTTATCTTTCAACTTGGTAATCAATCGTGATTTTTCTTTTTGCGTGATTTTTCTTTCACATTTCGATTTTTTTTGTAATATCAGATTTTTTTCTTTCGTAGTATAACATAAACGAAGCTACGTATTTTATGCGGTTTTTCTTAATTTTCGTATATTTGTTTCTGCCTTCATATCAAAAATCACTTTTTGTGATGAATTTGATATTTGTATATTGCCCTCTGTACGTACTATGGTGCTGGTACGTATACAAATATATGTTCCAAGGTTGCAAATATATATAAGTCCTGAGATAGTGAAACACGTGTGGTCCAGTAATTAGTAATTTAATGACTGATCTTTTATATGTATCGCGGGCGCAGCCGCGGCTAATCTACGGTTAGAACAATGTAGGTAAAATAGGTAGATACCCAACCTTATGTGCCTACACCCTCAAAGTTCTTACGATTGTTGTTTTTACTTTTGCGTTTTTGCTCACGCCATATTTTTGTTGTGGTTCTTTTACCGCCTCAGACAATTCTTGTTATTTTTTATCTTAATTCTTTGCAAATCTTTTTTTTATATTCACTATATTTCCGGATCCTTTTTCAATTTTTTTCTGTACCTTTTCATTTTCTCCGCTGGCGTAAGGGGTATATTTCTATTAAAGATAAACAAATAATAATTTAAACGTTAAAATAAAGCTCAAAAATTAAAACAAAAACCCAAGAAAAAAGCTTACGAGTCCCAGAACAAGAAAAAAACAAAAGATCAAAAAGAGAATAGTGCTAGAAGCAAGGTTAAGATTTTGGTGGCTATGGGGTGAAATCAAATTTGCGATGCAACCAAATAAAGATCTACCATGCTAAACCTTGAATTTTTTGAATGAATATAATATTATCAAGTTTATTAAGTCTAGTTAAGTTTAAGCTTCGATCAATAAATACCCTAGATACAACATCTCCTACAAATTCACGCCGAAAAAGTGTCCAACTCGTTTAGTTATAAGTATGCACGTGTAGTAGACAAATTAAAACTGTATAATGTACTTAGACCATATTTATCAAAATTAAATACAACTTTATTCCCTGCACAAAAGGTTTTATTTGTAACGCACGCGGTAGGCGGTTGTGACATTACAAAATGCGATAATCGCGCAAGTCGTAAAATTTAACGACCGTCGGCCGTAGGTGTACGAATGTACACCTTAAGTCAATTAGAATTAAGTATAATTCAGTTTACGCTGCGTGGGGATCGTAGCTTCGCGTCTTGTAGGAACAGAGTAAGTGGAGTCGTGTTAAACAATTTTTTTTTGTCATATACGTATTGTACAGTTTATAAAATTAGTGTGACGCAATTGTGCAACTATTTTTAGGGTTCAGTACCTCAAAACCAAAAAACGGAATATTTAAAGGATTACTCGTTTGTCTATCTGTCATAGACAGTTTGCTCCGAAACTACCGGACCGATTGAATTGAAATTTGGTAAACATATGTAAGTCATCGATCCAAAGACGGATGTGTAACGTAAATAAATAAATAAATTCTTAATATTACGGTCACTTTTGGGGGGTAAACTTAAAAATAAAAAAAGACTTGCAAGCTATATCATGTGACATATCAAAGGAAAGGGCGGGTTGTGAGAATCTCAAATATTCTCAAATATTTTCTAATAATTTAAAATTAATAGTTTTGTATAGTAATTTAAGAAAATAAATGAAAAGTGTCAATTTTAGGTCCAGTAGGTAGTTGACTACAGAAGACAGATCATGAAAGTGGACCGTTTGGTAAAGTAGACAGATCAGGAAAGTGGACCGATGGTACCGGAGGGTTTCGGAGTAAGGGGGGCCCGGAGTTGAGAGAAAAATAAAACAAAGAACTTATTATTAAAACATATATTTTATGTACCCTGAAACAAATTTAATTTATTGTACACTTGACGTTTCGAGGTAATTTTTTTTGTAATATTTTCTTTTTTACATAGATAATGCAGACGCACATCCACATATTTCTGAACTGCTGCTTTTGTCAGTTCATAAATATGGTGAAATAGATCACTTGTATGAGCATCTGTATTTTTAAATAGCGTCATGTGCATTAGACTTCGCAGTATTTGCATCGTTAAAAATTGACCGTTATATCGCCTCAAAAGTGTACTTCCACAACTTATTTTAATATAGTGCCTGATGATCTTTTCAGATTCATTGCAAATTAGGTATAAATCATTAGACGCGTAACACAAACCGCCAACATCCTTTATATCCACCAATTTGTGAAACCACTCTTTTTTGGTGGCAAGTAGGTGATTTTTGCAATCATCGCACTTAATTTTTTTTAGTAAATGGTACACAACAAAATCACATGCTAGCTTATTTATTTTAATATCAGTCATCTTTAAGTAGTTGTACTACAGCGAGGCAGCATAGAAGAAGTAAAGACTAGTTGATGAAAATGTTATGGGTAATTCCACGAGACTGTAACGTCAGTTAGCAATTCTTTCGTGTGTTCTTGCATTAATGAAGCAAATTTAAGTGTCTGTATGTCTGACTTAGCCTACAGGTAGATGTCTGGATACTTAAATTTGCTTAATTAATGTAGGAACACACGAAATAATTGGCAAGTGACGTTACAGTCTCGTGGAATTACCCTTATGTGTATAGGTAAATTTGGCGGTGGTGTTGCCATTTACATCCGCAGCAATATTACGTATAAAATTATTTCATCGATTTATACCTGTTTCTCGAGGGTAATTTCAATGAACAATTTAGATAAAAGAATCTTTATTTATGGAATGGGGGGTTTAAAAATCAGAATGGAAACTGTATATTCGTAACAAATCCATTTAAAACCAAATTTTAATTGTTTATCTTAAAAATAATCGTACTTGTAAAGTTAAGTGCTCTAGTGCAGAAACGTATCACTTTCTGCACACCTTTTAAGCTGCGTACGGACAGTGCGTTCCTGTGTTACGCGTAGTCTGGGTACGCAGTCCACGAGTACATTGGATACGCGTACAGCTCCTGTACGGACCGCCGCGAACCTGAACGCGAGGTTCATCGATCCAGAGCTGCGACTGCTGCGAGCCAGTCATCGCCATGAACAGAAATAAAGCGGTTGCGTGCACCACCGCTGCTGCGGCATTATTGATTATTCACATTTTAAATGTAAAAAAAAGAAACAAGCGGAAACCTAGATGGTGGATGAAAAAAATGTATCGTGAGAGATTACAGTGTGGAAATAGGCTTATGCAAGATATGCATTTTGAAGAAAGTGGGAGCATTGAAAATTTTGTGAGAATGAGTTTGCAAGACTTTGAAAATATTCTCAAAAAAGTAGAGCCTAAAATTAAAAAAATGAATACCAATTATCGAGAAGCTATCACAGCCCGAGAAAGACTAGCCATCACATTAAGATTCTTGGCCACCGGAGACTCATATACAAGTTTACAATATCTGTTTCGCATATCTAAACAGTCCACATCTCTCTTCTTCTCTTCTTCCTCGTGTTGTCCCGGCATTTGCCACGGCTCATGGGAGCCTGGGGTCCGCTTGACAACTAATCCCAAGATTTGGCGTAGGCACTAGTTTTTACGAAAGCGACTGCCATCAGACCTTCCAACCCAGAGGATAAACTAGGCCTTGTTGGGATTAGTCCGGTTTCCTCACGATGTTTTCCTTCACCGAAAAGCGACTGGTAAATATCAAATGACATTTCGTACATAAGTTCCGAAAAACTCATTGGTACGAGCCGGGGTTTGAACCCGCGACCTCCGGATTGCAAGTCGCACGCTCTTACCGCTAGGCCACCAGCGCTTCATCTAAACAGTCCACATCTACTATTGTTATTGAAGTTTGTGATGCAATTATCGAGGCTCTCAAGGATCATGTGATGGTAAGTTAAATAAAAACGCATATGTTTATCTGCTTATTTATAATCAGAATGAAACATAAAGGAAATAGAATTTGTCAATTAGAAAAAATAACATTTTAGAAATTTGGAAGATTTTTTTCTTAATTATTCGTCTCCATCTTCAACGTAACGTAATAACTCAGAAATGTCGTTTCGAGAGTCCTCAGCTTCTCTTTGAGGTTCTGGTGCTGATGTATGTGCAGTTTGTGCAGGACTTGGCGTATCGCTGTAATTGCTTTGTCGCGAGGTAGAGTTGGTTAAGTTCGTTGAATAGGGGCTGGTATAATATCCGTATGATTGACCTGGCAATTGGCCCATATCTGCTTGAAAAATATCGGTTTATATCTATAGTTTTTTATGGCCCTTTTTTTGGTTTATTTTTGTCACTTTCTATATTTAAAATTTATATTTCACTCACTGTTCAAATTTGTATTCTCAGTTCCGGCAATTTCTCTTTCTTCATCATTTAGTGGTACTACTTGTTCCACATTTCTTGAAACTGACTCTTGCCGAGCTATATTTTCCGACCTGTTGAATCCCTCCCATATTTTCCAAAAACCAAACCAAACACGAGGGAAATTCGTATAACGCCTCCTGCAGACTATCATGCAGAAGAGAGCACCAATATTGTGCTGTATCTAATTGATTTCGTAAAGTCTCAAGAAGCTGCAGTGTTTCCGGTGGCATCTCAAATCTTGTTTCTGTTGGTCGTTTTTTCTTTCCAACAGGTGCATCTGTTTGACACCCCCGATCTTCTGTTTTTATTGAACGTTTAACAGTCTTTCTCACTATTTCTTCGGACATTCTGGAACTGAAACGAGTAAAAAATATATTTTAAGTTATTAATTATTATTAACTATTTACTCTATTGGGCTTTCAATCAAGTCAAAAAAAAATTTACACATTTTATTATGGTATCATAGACATCTCCAGAAATTTTTAAATTGTTGTTGTATGTAAAAAATACAAATATTATTTAAAACAAAACTACACCCCTATCATTTGTAACGCGATTGAATCTCGCAATAAATATAAGTATTAATTCAAAACAAAGTATACTTCACTAAAAACTTAGAGCAAGCTTAAAAAAATTAAATGTACCTTTTATCAAAATTGGAATTTATTATTTCAATTATATTTTCTGTTAGTCCACACGACAGCGGCCGCCCACTGCTGACTGGGGAGACGTCCACTGCTTCGATGTTGTTCGGGGCGTTGGCCCCCTGCAGCGGTGTCAATCCGCCAACCATGAATATGGCTGGGTCATCGGGGTGGGGCCTCGGGTGAGGCCCCGATGGTCATGTCCGTGTTCTTCTCACACCGGCGAGATCAAGCCAGCCGGGTGGGACCCCATTGGGGGAGGCCCAGCCAGCGATCGTCAACCGGTGTCAGGGTGGCGTCGGTCCGTGGTGTGGTCAGTCCGATGTGGCAGGGGTTGCAGGCGCGAGCTCGAAACAATACTCAAATTTGTCAGCGTGAGTTTTATATAGTGCTCCGAGGAGTGGGGATAAATGCATGAGTATTTTTGTTTCCAAGCCAAACGATGGCGCTGACAGTTACACGTCATACATTGTGACGTATTCATGCGTGCCTTTTTACACCAGTAAATTATATATAAAACCACAAAACCACATTGCTTATAATTAACATTTTATGTCCTTATTTAAAAACATATTGCCTATAATTATTATTTTATGTCGTTTTTTGTTTAACGGGTTATTACTTTTGAGTCACGTACGCCAACAGAAATTACCTAAAGTATCTACAAATGTATATTATTTAAAATAAATTCTCTGTACAATATTGTTATCAAAAGAACTATGACGAAACTATGCAGCAATTTGAGGTTGGTACAATATGACTATGATTAATTTTGGACTACTGTTATTTGAAAATAGTTTTGAGCTTGTGTCCTTACCATTTATGCTTGAATTTCCTTGTTCTCTGTATAATTTTCCATTACATACAAATAAAAAAAAAAAAATAGTATATGTACATAAATTGCTGTGCAACGTCGAAAAAATCTGAAAAAATTAATATTCCTATTAATTTCTGATATTTCAAAACTTAAAATGAGTCCGCTGACTTAATTGAATTGAACTTACCTAATTCATATTTTATTTCAGCAGCATACAATCTCCAATTACTTTTTGGTTGTTTTCGTGACTTAACACGATGGTTTGAAACATTAAGATCTTCGTTTTCTGGGTATACCACAATTACATAGTCATCTTTTAGTTTCCATTTGTTTGGCACACAGACGTAATCATCAAGGCCTTTCGATGGAAAAGTTCGAAACTTAATAACAGAAAATCGCTTTCTCGATTTTGTGTTTGCCATCTGGAAAAAAAATTGGTACCCTTATGACAATAAACTTATCTAAAGATTTAATTGTGAAACTTACTCTGGTGCTGGTATTTTCTTCTCGAAATTAAAATATAGCAGATACCAAAAATCAAAGACATTAAAAATGTGTTTACTGCGTTTGCGCGCGTAAGGTATACTGATAATAAATAGGCAATAATAATTGTTGGAAGTAGGTGGAGGGGATGGCTACCAATAACTTCTTGCGTTATTTTTCAAGTTAATGAGATAACGATTACGTGTAGTCCAGTGTATATTGTTATTAAATTTCGTGTCGTTGACCTTTGTTATGTTTATACTTATGCCATTTTGGGAAATAGCAACTGAACTAATAACACACATTTCTGCGTAAAGTCATCTATGATTCATTTTATCAAATATTGTTGTCAGTAGTTATTAATTGCTTGTCTACTACCGAACAAAGGAAGCCGCTTATTGTTATGTACATTTTAACATATAACTTGAATTCCTTTGAGCCCAAAGAATTTCGGCGATACTTATTTATGATCCAGATGCCCTACTAATGTGTTTTCGATTCTAATTGGCTGAGATCACAAAGAATAGATAACAAACAAATGTCAATTCAATATTTGATATAAAAGTCTGTATATATTTAAATAATTCTGAGATTCAGACACAAGAGATATACTAATTACAGACTAAAATTTACTTTAGAGCTTATGTAACAAATTAAATTTAATAAAAAAAGATACTGTAAACAAAGCTTAACATATTCTACGAAAAATTCTTAATTATGAGGCTCTTCAAATATCACGTGGCGTCTTATTAATACTAAAAAGCAGAGTTATTAAAATAGTAATGAACTTGAAGATCAGTGTTGTCGCCTGGTATGGAGTAGTCCGATTAATTTCAAATACAAGTTTCGCAAATCTGATTGTAGACTTCTCAATTCCAGTGCATTATGTAATACATTATTCAGATTCTGAGATATGGAATCAGTCTCGCTATCAATGGCACTGGCATATCTTAGCATTTGTTGCATTACAGGTTCTTCCTGATCTTCCTCTTCATGTTCTTCCTTAAAATTCTCAGTTGGCTGATGCGGGATTTCTGAAGCAGGAACAGATTCATTAGCTCGTCTGAAGACTGGAACCAGAACGTGATTTCCATCGCGACACGGATGAAACTGATTCTGCTGCGGTGGAATATGAACATTGTGCTGGAACGGAGGAGGCTGTGTGACTGATGGTTGATGCCGTGGACATATAGAAGCAAAAAAAGATTTATTTATTCCAAATTCACTTAACACTAAATTAAAACTAATTACAACTACTTAAAACTAAAATATAACTAATTACAACTACTTAAAACTAAAATAAACTACGTATCTACTTTATGAATATATTTTATTGTTTTGATTAATTCCTCAAACAGATCTTAGTGTTGTGTATAGACCCTTCGACTCCAAAGTGACTCCATTAACCAATCCGTAAAATCATGTTTATGTTGCTTCTCTCTAAATATTTTCTTCAACCCTCTACATTGGCTTTTAATTCTTTGAGTGTCTGTCCCATCAGGTGCCACAAATCTGTTCTCCGGGTCACTATGATTGACCTTTTTATGGACATACCCATGTTGAGGAAGGCAGTCATACGCTCTCCAGTAATCAGTATGAATGATAAAGCCTTCCTCCTGGCACCAATACTTCTGCAGACCTTTCGTTGTCGGGACACACCTCAAGCCGCAGCTCATCGCTCCCATCTTCAATCATCCCTATTACCCAATGCTTTTCTATATATCTTCCCCTGTTGTATTTTCTTTTTCCAAATTTCGATTCATCTATTTGTACAATTTTGTTAGGGCCTCCAATCTTTCCTTGACTCTCTTGATGGTCCATCTCATAGAACATGACTGCCTCCCGACAAAAGGTAAACCAATCGGCAATCGATTTGCTTAACGTGACAGTGGGGTAGTTCCGGGAGGCTACATGCTTCATGGTCGCATTATAAGAGAGGCCCTCACTGAAGAAAAACATCAGTCTGAAGATGGCAACTTGAGGCAGCTTTACATTATCGAACCAGGTCCCTTTTGCACGGGACACTGACTCCGATCTGCAGTTGCTCTTCCTGCACCTAAATTTGCCAACTTTTCCTGACTGCTTCGTTAGAGTCATAGGCTTGCGGTGGATTCTGCACATTTTAGTAGCAGGAATAAGCCCTCTATTCTCCGCAAACTGCACACACTTGTCTTCCGTCCCCAATTCTAGGACAATTTTCTCCCAGTTCCACATGTTACTGAAATAAAAAAAGTTTGTTTCAATTAAATTGGTACTTTGGCGCGGGGGGGAGGGGGGGGGGTTAATTCATGGTAATTGTAACCAAATTATGACACTTCAGTCAAATTGCTTTTTATTCATCTGTGTTTCGGACTAATTTCACCATATGACACGGATCTGGAAAAACTGCCACCTCCGTGTTACATGATGGGTGTGTGAAAGTTGTTTTCAAATCATTAATGTCATTTAACCTGCAACCTAATAAATTTGCTGCACTAAAAGTTGACCTACAACCATCATAAGTTAGTGCCACTACAGTAACTCCTACATCGTAGCACTTTGCTAAACATGTCCGAATTAAATTCGCTTTGCACTCTGCCGCCAGTCCATTCGCAATAAAGTACGCTACTGGAAGCTTCCAATGTTCGTTTAAACTAACCAGCATCATAACAAAAGCTTGTGACGAGATTTTATCAGTTTCTGTCGATCCACTTTCGAAGTCAACCAATCCCTCTGTTTGTTTCCCATTCCATATAGGTTGTTGTCGTATGGCCATTTCGTCGACAACAAGTGTGCATATAATTTGGTTTTCGTTACCAAAAACTTTTTTTTCAATTGCTCGAAAGATTCGGCAGTAAAACTAGGAGCCGTATCGACCTTTTCGTACCATTTACCTAAAGTGCGTGGATGAGGCAAAGCATCTTCAAAAACTTGGCATACATATTTGTACCCAGCTGGACTCCAAAAGTTTAAGGTTAATGCAAATTTGCGCAGACTTGGTGAAAAACTTAGTCTTGGATTTTTATTTTCTTTTTGTGTCTCAACAATCTTTTAAATATGTCAACAGATTCTGCCTTAAGGCAGAGCTCCGCGAACTGGTCTTCTGTAACATTTTTTTTTTTAGTTTAATCAGTCTCTCTAAGGTGTTTGCATGTATTTGTCAGTCTCTTAACTTTCTTCTTTAAAGTTTACGCCGACTTAATTGAATTGAACTTACCTAATTCATATTTTATTTCAGCAGCATACAATCTCCAATTACTTTTTGGTTGTTTTCGTGACTTAACACGATGTCTTGAAAC
This sequence comes from Cydia pomonella, assembly GCF_033807575.1. Taxonomy (NCBI): domain Eukaryota; kingdom Metazoa; phylum Arthropoda; class Insecta; order Lepidoptera; family Tortricidae; genus Cydia; species Cydia pomonella. The sequence continues at coordinate 5,209,988 of NC_084716.1, forward strand.
ATTAAGATCTTCGTTTTCTGGGTATACCACAATTACATAGTCATCTTTTAGTTTCCATTTGTTTGGCACACATACGTAATCATCAAGGCCTTTCGACGGAAAAGTTTGAAACTTAATAACAGAAAATCGCTTTCTCGATTTTGTATTTGCCATCTGAAAAAAAAATGGTACCCTTATGACACTAAACTTATCTAAAGTATTAATTGTGAAACTTACTCTGGTGCTGGTAATTTCTTCTCGAAATTAAAATATAGCAGATACCAAAAATCGAAGACACTAAAAATGTGTTTACTGCGTTTGCGCGCGTAACGTATACTGGTGATAAATGGGCAATAATAATTGTTGGAAGTAGGTGGAGGGGATGGCTACCAATAACTTCTTGCGTTACTTTTCAAGTTAATGAGATAACGATTACGTGTAGTCCAGTGTATATTGTTATTAAATTTCGTATCGTTGACCTTTGTTATGTTTATACTTATGCCATTTTAGGAAATAGCAACTGAACTAATAACAGACATTTCTGCGTAAAGTCATCTACGATTCATTTTATCAAATATTGTTGTCAATAGTTATTAATTGCTTATCTACTACCGAACAAAGGAAGCTGCTTATTGTTATGTACATTTTAATATATAACTTGAATTCCTTTGAGCCCAAAGAATTTCGGCGATACTTATTTATGATCCAGATGCCCTACTAATGTGTTTTCGATTCTAATTGGCTGAGATCACAAAGAATAGATAACAAACAAATGTCAATTCAATATTTGATATAATAGTCAGTATATATTTAAATAATTCTGAGATTCAGACACAAGAGATATACTAATTACAGACTAAAATTTACGTTAGAGCTTATGTAACAAATTAAATTTAATAACAAAGATACTGTAAACAAAACTTAACATATTTTACGAAAAATTCTTAATTATGAGGCTCTTCAAATATCACGTGGCGTCTTATTAATACTAAAAAGCAGAGTTATTAAAATAGTAATGAACTTGAAAATCAGTGTTGTCACCTGGTATGGAGTAGTCCGATTAATTTCAAATACAAGTTTCGCAAATCTGATTGTCGACTTCTCAATTCCAGTGCATTATGTAATACATTATTCAGATTCTGAGATATGGAATCAGTCTCGTGATCAATGGCACTGGCATATCTTAGCATTTGTTGCATTACAGGTTCTTCCTGATCTTCCTCTTCATGTTCTTCCTTAAAATTCTCAGTTGGTTGATGCGGGATTTCTGAAGCAGGAACAGATTCATTAGCTCGTCTGAAGACTGGAACCAGAATGTGATTTCCATCGCGACACGGATGAAACTGATTCTGCTGCGGTGGAAGATGAACATTGTGCTGGAACAGAGGAGGCTGTGTGACTGATGGTTGATGCCGTGGACATATAGAAGCAAAAAAAGATTAATTTATTCCAAATTCACTTAACACTAAATTAAAACTAATTACAACTACTTAAAACTAAAATATAACTAATTACAACTACTTAAAACTAAAATAAACTACGTATCTACTTTATGAATATATTTTATTGTTTTGATTAATTCCTCAAACAGATCTTAGTGTTGTGTATACACCCTTCGCCTCCAAAGTGACTCCATTAACCAATCCGTAAAATCATGTTTATGTTGCTTCTCTCTAAATATTTTCTTCAACCCTCTACATTGGCTTTTAATTCTTTGAGTGTCTGTCCCATCAGGTGCCACAAATCTGTTCTCCGGGTCACTATGATTGACCTTTTTATGGACATACCCATGTTGAGGAAGGCAGTCATACGCTCTCCAGTAATCAGTATGAATGATAAAGTCTTCCTCCTGGCACCAATACTTCTGCAGACCTTTCGTTGTCGGGACACACCTCAAGCCGCAGCTCATCGCTCCCATGTTCAATCATCCCTATTACCCAATGCTTTTCTATATATCTTTCCCTGTTGTATTTTCTTTTTCCAAATTTCGATTCATCTATTTGTACAATTTTGTTAGGGCCTCCAATCTTTCCTTGACTCTCTTGATGGTCCATCTCATAGAACATGACTGCCTCCCGACAAAAGGTAAACCAATCGGCAATCGATTTGCTTAACGTGACAGTGGGGTAGTTCCGGGAGGCTACATGCTTCATGGTCGCATTATAAGAGAGGCCCTCACTGAAGAAAAACATCAGTCTGAAGATGGCAACTTGAGGCAGCTTTACATTATCGAACCAGGTCCCTTTTGCACGGGACACTGACTCCGATCTGCAGTTGCTCTTCCTGCACGTAAATTTGCCAACTTTTCCTGACTGCTTCTTTAGAGTCATAGGCTTGCGGTGGATTCTGCACATTTTAGTAGCAGGAATAAGCCCTCTATTCTCCGCAAACTGCACACACTTGTCTTCCGTCCCCAATTCTAGGACAATTTTCTCCCAGTTCCACATGTTACTGAAATAAAAAAAGTTTGTTTCAATTAAATTGGTACTTTGGCGCGGGGGGGGGGGGGGGGGGGTTTAATTCATGGTAATTGTAACCAAATTATGACACTTCAGTCAAATTGCTTTTTATTCATCTGTGTTTCGGACTAATTTCACCATATAACACGGATCTGGAAAAACTGCCACCTCCGTGTTACATGATGGGTGTGTGAAAGTGGTTTTCAAATCATTAATGTCATTTAACCTGCAACCTAATAAATTTGCTGCACTAAAAGTTGACCTACAACCATCATAAGTTAGTGCCACTACAGTAACTCCTACATCGTAGCACTTTGCTAAACATGTCCGAATTAAATTCGCTTTGCACTCTGCCGCCAGTCCATTCGCAATAAAGTACGCTACTGGAAGCTTCCAATGTTCGTTTAAACTAACCAGCATCATAACAAAAGCTTGTGCCGAGATTTTATCAGTTTCTGTCGATCCTCTTTCGAAGTCAACCAATCCCTCTGTTTGTTTCCCATTCCATATAGGTTGTTGTCGTATGGCCATTTCGTCGACAACAAGTGTGCATATAATTTGGTTTTCGTTACCAAAAACTTTTTTTCAATTGCTCGAAAGATTCGGCAGTAAAACTAGGAGCCGTATCGACCTTTTCGTACCATTTACCTAAAGTGCGTGGATGAGGCAAAGCATCTTCAAAAACTTGGCATACATATTTGTACCCAGCTGGACTCCAAAAGTTTAAGGTTAATGCAAATTTGCGCAGACTTGGTGAAAAACTTAGTCTTGGATTTTTATTTTCTTTTTGTGTCTCAACAATCTTTTAAATATGTCAACAGATTCTGCCTTAAGGCAGAGCTCCGCGAACTGGTCTTCTGTAACATTTTTTTTTTTAGTTTAATCAGTCTCTCTAAGGTGTTTGCATGTATTTGTCAGTCTCTTAACTTTCTTCTTTAAATTTTACGCCGACTTAATTGAATTGAACTTACCTAATTCATATTTTATTTCAGCAGCATACAATCTCCAATTACTTTTTGGTTGTTTTCGTGACTTAACACGATGTCTTGAAACATTAAGATCTTCGTTTTCTGGGTATACCACAATTACATAGTCATCTTTTAGTTTCCATTTGTTTGGCACACATACGTAATCATCAAGGCCTTTCGACGGAAAAGTTCGAAACTTAATAACAGAAAATCGCTTTCTCGATTTTGTATTTGCCATCTGAAAAAAAAAATGGTACCCTTATGACACTAAACTTATCTAAAGTATTAATTGTGAAACTTACTCTGGTGCTGGTAATTTCTTCTCGAAATTAAAATATAGCAGATACCAAAAATCGAAGACACTAAAAATGTGTTTACTGCGTTTGCGCGCGTAACGTATACTGGTGATAAATGGGCAATAATAATTGTTGGAAGTAGGTGGAGGGGATGGCTACCAATAACTTCTTGCGTTACTTTTCAAGTTAATGAGATAACGATTACGTGTAGTCCAGTGTATATTGTTATTAAATTTCGTATCGTTGACCTTTGTTATGTTTATACTTATGCCATTTTAGGAAATAGCAACTGAACTAATAACACACATTTCTGCGTAAAGTCATCTATGATTCATTTTATCAAATATTGTTGTCAGTAGTTATTAATTGCTTGTCTACTACCGAACAAAGGAAGCCGCTTATTGTTATGTACATTTTAACATATAACTTGAATTCCTTTGAGCCCAAAGAATTTCGGCGATACTTATTTATGATCCAGATGCCCTACTAATGTGTTTTCGATTCTAATTGGCTGAGATCACAAAGAATAGATAACAAACAAATGTCAATTCAATATTTGATATAAAAGTCTGTATATATTTAAATAATTCTGAGATTCAGACACAAGAGATATACTAATTACAGACTAAAATTTACTTTAGAGCTTATGTAACAAATTAAATTTAATAAAAAAAGATACTGTAAACAAAGCTTAACATATTCTACGAAAAATTCTTAATTATGAGGCTCTTCAAATATCACGTGGCGTCTTATTAATACTAAAAAGCAGAGTTATTAAAATAGTAATGAACTTGAAGATCAGTGTTGTCGCCTGGTATGGAGTAGTCCGATTAATTTCAAATACAAGTTTCGCAAATCTGATTGTAGACTTCTCAATTCCAGTGCATTATGTAATACATTATTCAGATTCTGAGATATGGAATCAGTCTCGCTATCAATGGCACTGGCATATCTTAGCATTTGTTGCATTACAGGTTCTTCCTGATCTTCCTCTTCATGTTCTTCCTTAAAATTCTCAGTTGGCTGATGCGGGATTTCTGAAGCAGGAACAGATTCATTAGCTCGTCTGAAGACTGGAACCAGAACGTGATTTCCATCGCGACACGGATGAAACTGATTCTGCTGCGGTGGAATATGAACATTGTGCTGGAACGGAGGAGGCTGTGTGACTGATGGTTGATGCCGTGGACATATAGAAGCAAAAAAAGATTTATTTATTCCAAATTCACTTAACACTAAATTAAAACTAATTACAACTACTTAAAACTAAAATATAACTAATTACAACTACTTAAAACTAAAATAAACTACGTATCTACTTTATGAATATATTTTATTGTTTTGATTAATTCCTCAAACAGATCTTAGTGTCTTTTATAATTTGAAAGGTATAACTTTAGTCTAAAAAACCATAGGCATATGGTATTTGCTAACAAGTTTGTTAGTGTCAATTATATTAAACTTACCACTATATGTATAATGTGCGTTACACACAATGTTTGATATGTGGAGGCGAAATAAAAACAAAATTGTGTTGCTCTGAAAAGAGAATAGGTTTTTATATTAACAATCACTTATACCTAGCTTAACACATTGATTACAGTGAAACTTAACTAAATATCTTAGGTACTCACCTGAAAAGAGAAACAACATTAAAGCTATTATTCCACCAAGTATTTATTTCTAATTTTCTATTAAATTATAATTCTTATATGCGATCGTTACAATGCACTTTTTATGAACTTCGTCTGACATTCTGACGTTTAACCTGTCAACTGTCATCTGTCATTGACTGCCACAGATGAAGTCCAAACTGAGGAATGAAGTTAACAATGCTTCATTTACATCTCCCCCCCCCCCCCCCCAGACCAAGTTTATATATAAACATTAATACTAGGAACATGGACCAAACCTAATAGGGATTAGTTTAGTAACATGGAAAAGATTTGACTCTGACTTTTTATGGCCTGTATCTATCCTATAAATTGAGTTAGAAATTTTCTCTATGACTTTATATGGGCCAATTTTCAATTCATGTAACTTCCTCCTATTCAAGCGGTTTCCATTTTCCACATACACTGAGTCTCCTACTCTGATATCGCAACTTTCCCTGTCTTTATCAAATCGTTTTTTATTAGTGTTGTGCGATTTTATGGTGTTTTCTAAGGCGGTTTTCCTATCCTGTAACAATTCATTATATGTTTTTCCTTGTTTTAGTTCAATCGGTAAGATATCCACTAATTTCCCTTCTAGTAAATATTTAGGAGAAAATCCTGTTACGGTATGTTCAGTCTCGTTATACCTCTCCGTACATTCATGAGCAATGGTAGTCCACGCTAATTTATTATTCCGCTCATTTATCCTACACCTTATCTTATTCACTAAAGTTTGGTTCAATCGCTCGTTTAAGCCATTAGAAAATGGAGCATTAACCGCGGTAAATATAATTGGTATGTTTTCTTTATCTAGGAAGTTTTTGAATTCCTTTGAATTTATTCCCGGGTATTGATCAGTCAAAATCATACCAACTCTATTTTCCTGGGTTACTTTCTTTATTAATTTTATGAAGTCACCGGAACTCTGGGTTTTAGAGGTCAAAATGTAAGCGTATCTACTAAAATGATCTACAAGTAAGTGTAAATACGTTTTCGTAGACCGCGAGCCACCGAATCCACCAATGGTGTCAATTGACATAATTTCAAAAGGATACGTTGCTGGACCTAAATGAGACATTAATCCAACTTTATATCTTATTCTAGACTTATTCTTTATGCATATTTCACAGTTTCAATGTCTAGTTTTTTGGGTCGATCTCATTTAACTCGGTTTCCAAAGTGAAATTATTAACACTTCTTATTTGATCCCGTCTATCACCACTTTTATTTTTAAACCAGCATGAAGACTCCGGATGATATCTCTTTCCTCTGTTTTCCTTTTCGCACAACCTACAAGGTTCCTTCAGATTTTTATCTTTCACTTTATTATCTGGACCAACAATTTTTTTATCCCAAATTTTCCTTTCCACTAAATGTTCCAACCCTCTTATGCTACTAAATAAATCCTCAGTCTCTTTTAAGGTATATCTATCAATCTTATCTGCTATGAAATTTGGCAACCCTATTGCAATGAGATCTATCAAAGTTGATTTATCCATATTTTTATTCATCTCTAATAATAGTCTTTCCTTTTTTAAAGCATATTCTAACAAAGAGCCCTGTCTATATTTAAATAATAGTGCATACCTGACTGGTGACCAACTTTTGTCCGCATAAGTCTCACAAAAGTTCTTTTTCCACAAGGACCATTCCGAATCAACTGTATGTTTTATTAGCATGGCACCGTACCAGTCTTGACATGAATCATCTAAAAATAACCTAAGAGCTTCAATCCGTTTTGTATCCTCTTCTATTCCTAAGCGCGCACATTCAGCTTCAAAAGTCATAATCCACTGCATTACATTAGACATCTTTCTTGTGAATTTCTCCATAACAAACTTCTCCTTTAAATACTTCATGCTATTAGTTTTAGCCTTGTCACTTTTAATTTCAGCGAAACTTTCAAGAATCCTTGATAATGCCTCTTCGGATATTCCAGCGGCTGGAGTCAGCTCCTGGGTTTTCGATGCAATTTCTTCTAAAAAGTATCCCTTAAACTGCATGTTACCATCCTCATCTCTGTAACATTCAGTTATATCCGATGTCACTGATATCCACACCTGCCTTTTGTCATGTCTCTTTCGCAATGTATTTTTTACTTTTTTGAAGGTTTCTGTCTCCATAATCGCTTCATGTAGCTTTACTGGTTGGTATTGTTCAGGGATAACAAAGACATTCTTGCCCACATCCGTTATAGAGTTTACACAAATGATACTAGACTTCGGGTCGTCACTACTTGCTTTTACCTCAAACTCAAATCTCAATTTCTCCATCTTTGCCAATAAATAGCTGAGAATGTTGTTTTATAATGTGCGTTACACACAATGTTTGATATGTGGAGGCGAAATAAAAACAAAATTGTGTTGCTCTGAAAAGAGAATAGGTTTTTATATTAACAATCACTTATACCTAGCTTAACACATTGATTACAGTGAAACTTAACTAAATATCTTAGGTACTCACCTGAAAAGAGAAACAACATTAAAGCTATTATTCCACCAAGTATTTATTTCTAATTTTCTATTAAATTATAATTCTTATATGCGATCGTTACAATGCACTTTTTATGAACTTCGTCTGACATTCTGACGTTTAACCTGTCAACTGTCATCTGTCATTGACTGCCACAGATGAAGTCCAAACTGAGGAATGAAGTTAACAATGCTTCATTTACATATGTACAAAGATTATATAAAAATATATTTAACTTACACCTGATGTTATTTTCTGCCTCTGACATTTGCTCACAATAGGGAAATGTGAAAATAATAATTTCATTCACTATACGAGTAAGTGTCTCTAATTGTTCAAAGAATTTTATTAAATTATTTTTATTCACACTAACCCTATTCCCCATAAGAATAAGCAGTGTTGTCTTTAAATTAATAGTACTATCATTTAAAATTCGTTTTGAGAGATTTTCAAGGCAAGTTTAAAAATGTGCTCATATTGCTTCCAATTTCATCACAGTACATAATAACATTAGGTTCAGGTGTGCTTTGGAAGGAGCTATTATCATTTTGTTGTGATGGAGTCAAACTGTCACACAGGTTCGGCTCGAGTGCTCCACTCGACGAATGACCATTCACTTGCATACAAGATACAAGCACATGACGGGACATTGGTCAGAGACTCAACCCGCTCTAAATTTGCGATATTAAATCATCCATGGCTAAAGAATATTCATTGATAACTTTTTTAACTCTCATTTATTGCATCTAAGGATTTCATTGAATCCTCCTAACTTTGAACTTTTAATTTTAATGTAAAGGAGCCAGAGCGCATAACGGCGCAACACAGTTCTGGCGCTAATGCCTCAGAGACAAATAAGGTACGAACAACTCGGAGCGGTCGCGTCATCGTGACCCCCGCTCGGTTTGTTTAGATAAAGATTAGATATTTAGTTTTAGGTAATGTTATATGGTAAAATTGAAATCTATTTTAATTACCCAACGTAATGACATAGATTCAATATTTTTGTCAGCGGATTTCTTTTCCATAATGTGAATGTATTAGGCTGCGCGTGTACAACATGCAATAATAAGCGATTCTATATTGTTTTGTTTATGTAGAACATTTAAGTGGAACGTATACGTAAGGTGTTAGCAGTAGTTAGGAGTAATCTCATTCGAGAATTTAAATTCGTCGGTGCAACATGGGTTACGGGCAAAGTAAAGAGAATCAGAATGAGGTCGTTGCCCAAGCGCAAGTCGTTTCCAACACAACACAAGTAGAAGCGAAGTTAAATTACTTGTCCATAATGCTAATAATTATTGCTGGTGTGTTTATGATAATTATCGTGTATACATTGCGTCGACGGTGTGTCAAGAAGACCAGAAAATGGATGCAACGAGAGATCGTCAAAGCCGGAAACCCGATGCCAGTGCAGCGAGTACAGGTCCAAGGGGCCCAGCCCGCTGCAGCACAGCAACCGATATACTAGATTTTTGCGGGTATTATTTTTGCATTTTGACACTCTTTCGTATACTGTTTCAAGTGTAGTTTTTAGATTAAGGATGAAGGGAGGTAAATACATAGACAATGTTGTTCTTATTTTTTTATATAGACTCCGCAAGAGAAGTCAATGTAAACATTTATTTTTAAAATATGTTATTGAAAAAGTGTACTTATGTTTTAAACAAATTTTCCCAAATTTGTGGGGGGGGGGGGGGTGGCTATTGTAGGGACACAAAAATGTATCGTCAGCAAGAACGGCGACGCGGCCCGCGCAGGCCCCAAGTCTCGCTAGGCATTCCGAACTGTGACATTGTTTGTTAATATTTACCTGTGTTTTTTATACAAAATAAGTATCCTATAAAAACTTTATTGTGGACTTTTTAATTATCATCCCGTTTCTCTATCCCGCGTTTGTGAGTGAAAGACTATAGACATTTAATTAGTAGAGACATAGCAAGTGTTTCTACATAAGTACATACCCAATAAAAACCATGCAGTCCTCATCTCGCCACACCCCTTCCTAGCAACGCATGAGGATTCATTCAGGTACATGAGGCAGAATGCCCGAAGTTCAACCATCATTATGTCTGCGAGAAAGGAACCAATCTTCAACTTATGACCTCACCGGACTGCATAACCCGATTCATCAAAAATGAAGACCCGGAAGGATCCTGCCAACCTGCTACAGTATCCCTGACCAGGCCAGCCATGGAAGAACACGAACTTAACAACCAAGCTACATTGCGCTCTCACATCAGTTTGAAATCCATGGACCTCAAGGGATTACACGACGCCGAGAGTAACCTCATATTTGAGTCTCCTCTACAGTTAGATGCAAATCCGTCAAACACGTTGTATCACACAACTATACCGCTATAGGGAGCGTGCATGAACTGTAGGAGGCAGCACAGGAGCCGTCAGATTTTTGGCGCGAGGCGTAAATGTGATGTTTATTGTTCCGATGTAGCCCACAAGATGGCAGAACCTACAAGAAAACACGTGACGTGTAAATGTACATGTTTATGGTTCCGATTCAGAGCACAAGATGGCAGACTCTCCAACGCGCACGGTCCCTATATGTCATCATAATACTGAGTGCAGGCGCACTTACGATCGCAATCCTAAGAAAATATTACAAGCGCCGCTCAACTGAAATCTCACCAGAACCATGCAATAAGACCCTCAGTAACGAGGATTCTGTAAAAATCGAAACTCGTTAAGCCCAGGATAAAATCCCGTCGATATTTTCACTCAACATTGGAAAATAATCAACGATCTGCGGATGGAGGGATTACATATTGCACCACAAGAACAACGGCCTACTCAGCTGCGCACGTTCCACCGACCGGCAACACGAGGCGCAAACTCGGCAAAATACGACGTTACCTAAATAATGTAATTTCTTTGAGCAGGCACTCTCGTTTCACACTTCGACCGATTGTCATCGCTTAGGTTATCATTTCTGTATATTTTATTTTATTTTTAATTTCTAAAAGGATTAGAGAGGTCACTGGTGACCGCAGAGCTGGCAGCTTCCTCGCTCAAAGAATTAGTCTTGCGATACAGCGAGGAAATGCTGCTAGCATCTACGGCACCATGCCGCAGGGGGATAGTTTTATTTTATTTTAAGTCTAGTTTTATTTATTTTTAGATCTAGGTTTTTAAGTTTTGTAGTTTAGTTTTTATATATATATTATTTAATATATTATTTAAAAATGAAATATTTAAACAATGGCATTAAATTAGTATTAAAAGTTTTTTGGTTTTTTTTTTTCGGACCTCCGATTGTAGCAATCGTAATTCGCACAATAATAGCTATGGCAACCCCTCTCCACATTTCGACCTATTTAACACCCAGCGAATATTTTGTCTAATTATTTCACATTACCGACGGAAGCAGGTCCGCTAGTATGCGACGTTGCCACGTAGTGCAGAAATACCTACTTTCCAAATTTAAATTATCCTTTGATAAAATAAGATTTTATTGAAAAAATTTAATTATGGTCAATGTACGAGTAAATATTATAATATTGTTTTTTATTATAACATTTATAACTTTAGTAGATTATTGAAATAAGTTTTTTTTTTAATAACAGAAACTTCAAATTGAATATTTTTTATTAATTTTTATGCCTTACTTTATTAAATATTTCAGAAATAACAACATTTCGTTAAAGACGGACGTAACAGATACCTACTTATAAAATAATTAATACGAGCGTACGAAGCATAATCAATTGAGTTGCTAAAGTATCAAACGCCAATACGAGTATGTCCACTTTACCTTGGTTGCTTTGCTAGATTGATTATTACCTATCGCTTTATTTATATAATAATCAACATTTATATAACAATTATGGTAAAGTGGACAATTATCGTTTGATATTGAACAACTCAATTAATCTAAAACTCTATTTTGCTTATAAGTACAATTTAAATTAATAAGTCTGAAAATTATAAAATATAATATAACGTTAGGCTATTTATGGCATAAGTGTATCCCGCTATTTTACTATCGTATCCGAGTCATAGCGTCTACTTTCTTTTGAGTTTAGTATTTATTTATTTTAATAATTGATGACTGTCAATGATCTTAAAATTGCGTATGTATATGTATGTATGTATGTATAAGGACACCATTTGGTCGAATTCTATTCACATAGCTAAATATTCAACATCCGTATGTGCATATACAGCACAACTCTAGTAACATGGAATATTAGGCAGGGTACAATATTCTAGACGAATGGACATACTATGTTATGTACAAGGTGTTTGGTATAACGATATAGGAACTTACGGAGGTGACACACTAAACCATTTGGAAGTATTTGGATTCTATATGTTTTAGTCCAATGTGTGATAGTTTTTTCTAAGTCGCGTTTTCTTTTATTATTATTTTGTACATCGGTATACCAAGGTTCATCACATTCGTAACGTTTGGTGGACGCTTAGTTTTTATATGTTTGCTAAAAAAAGCCAATACGTTTTTTTTTTTGTTCCGACGTCCAAGGTACTGGATTCCTTTTTTTTTTGCTGTAACTACGACTGGTGTACATGGACTGTTGGCATTGGTAACATCGGAAAGCAGTAGATTGACTTCTTTGACGTTTTTTCCGGTGTCAGTATTCAACTCGCTTGACAGCGTATCATGGAGCTCTTCGTCCTGTATTACGTCATCATAATCATCATTTTCGTTGTCGTTTACTGTTTCTTGTAATAAATCTTGTTCTAAATCTAGATCTATGTCATCTAAAGCTTTACCTTTGTAACAATCAGCTTTACCGTTTTCCATAAGTAATAGCAGCTTTGAGATTTTTGCAGTCTGATAGAGATCGTCAGGTAATCGATAGTTTTGTCTATGTACGCAGTGGCGGATTAAGCTTATTGCCGCCCTAGGCCCTGTCTGATACGCCGCCTTTTTTTATCAGCAAAATTATATATATTATGATTCTCAATTGTTATTAAAATACAGCTTTACTTGTTGCACGACTCATAATGCGAAGCATTAGAGAGTGCTCTACTTTTTATTTTAATATAATTAATAAATAATACACAAAAAATTTCATTAAACTCTAGCATAACAAATAATAATAAGCATTTTTCTCGAATTATAAATTATAATGTATTACTTAATTTATAAATCTCTTCTTCCTGGCTTTTGCTCGAGCAAAAGCATCAACTATGTCATTGTAATCAATTTCTTGAACAAGTTGAGCTTCAATAGACAGTAATGCCAAAGCATTAAGTCTATTTTGGCCCATACTTGCTCGTAAATAAGATTTAACCCTTTTCAAGGTGGAAAAAGATCTTTCTCCTGAACAATTGGTAGCGGGAATACTCAAAAAAATACGCAGAGCAATGTCTGCATTTGGATAAACATCTCGAAGGTCTCGAGAATGCAATACACTGTATATTTCTTGTGCAGAGCGTACATCTTCCGTATTTGCGAGGGAATCTTTGAGCTGACATTGTAAATGAATACATTCATTCCCTAATGTCTCTTCCAAATCATTAGGATACTTTTCAACTAATTTGTTCGCAAGATTTTTTAGTTCATTCCTATCTATGTCAGATAAATTGTCAAAAAAATTAAAATTTTCGCACAGTTTTAGATAAACACTTTTACGTCCGGCCAATTGTACGCTTAAAGTATCTAAAATTCGGTAATATACATTGGTGCGAAAATTTTCGTGACCAGATGAAGGTATTGTATCATTTACCCGTGACTCATCTGCCTGAATTTTTCTGGTTTTTTTGCGACCTGTATCATAACGATAATAAACTTGAACTCCAGATAGTGCTTTTGCTTTTTCTTCATATTCAGAGTATTGTTTGTCCCTCATATCTTGAAGAAATAATGCCAAAGAACCATAAATTTGCACCACAGATGATAAATCCGCATGAGATTCTTGAAGCTTCTTACTTGCAGCATTAAAACGATCTAGAATAACATTCCAAACTATGACCAAAATTGCCGTTTCTAGATGCTGTAATTTTCGCTGCAATCCTGTAGCTTCAGATCGCGTAGTCGGTTTTTCATCACGATTTTGAGCAATAAAATTCAGTGCATTAATTATTCCAGGCCACTCTTTTTGTAACGCATAACATGCATCATGTCGCGCAGTCCAACGAGTTTGAGAAAGACTTAAACTTGTATACTGCACTAAAATTTCCCAACGATGTGTTGATATAGTAAAAAATTATAGAGTTCTTGCAAAGTAGAAAAAAAGTCAACTGCTTCACTTACAGATTCAGCTGCACAAGTTCCTACTAAATTTAACGAATGGGCAGAACAAGGAACATATTCTGCTAATGGATTGATCGTTTTGATTCTTGACTGCACTCCCGAATATAAACCTGACATATTGCTTGCATTATCATAAGATTGACCACGACAGTTCATTATGTCCAAACCATTGTTTTCAAGAGATTTTAATAGAGCCTCTTCAATATCCTTAGCCTTATGGCCAGTATTTGGTAAAAATTCTAAAAATCTCTCAACAATTTCACCGTTATCACGAACATATCTAATAATTATCGTAAGCTGATCAACATGTGCAATGTCAGGCGTAGAATCCACAATGACACCAAAATACTTAGCAGATTGCACTTCTTTAGAAATTTGTTGCAATACTTTATTTTGCATTCATAATAAAATTTCTTCATAGATTGTTTTAGATAAGTACGAGGTATTTCCACGGCCAGGGTGCGCATACAATTTTAAATGCTCCTCTAAAAACGGGTCAAACTCAGAAAGAAGCTCAATTGCACCTAAAAAAATTCCATTATGAGGATCTCCAATTCGTTCTGAATGGCAACCCTCTTATCGCAAGGGATTTAACAATCGCAATAACTCGATATAAGATTTTTTTCCAGTACAAAAATTCTTCATCTTGCTGTTTTATTAGACGTTCATCAACACGCCCTTGAACAACTGCTCGAGTTTTTAAATTGCTAACGTTAGTTTTGTGAAAATCAGAATTTTCATGAGCTTCAATTCGCACTTTTGAGTTTTTCCAATCGCGAAACCCTTCTCCAGTAAAAGCGTTCTTTTCACCACTTTTACCAAATAATAAACATGGACAAAAAACACAGATCCCTTAGTTTCGGAATAAATTAACCATTCACGACGTTGAATTTCTCCGTTTTTTAAAGTACGTTCGAATAAACTTTTAGAGCAAAACCTCGTTTTATCCTTATAAACATTTCTAGAATTTTTAAAATCTGTAACTTCATTTTGTGGCACACCGTTCATACATATGAAATCTCGAGTTTCTTCATTCAAATTCCATAGAAAAGGATCACTACTTAATTGTAAAATATCAGTTGTTGAGTGTGTTTCTTCAGAATCTTCTGATAAAGGAAAATCTGACGGCATTTCATTTGCATCTGTGTCTTGCAATAAAGAAGGATTTGATTGTACTTCTTCGGCATCTTGTGCTAAAGAATTGTCAAAGTTCGGCTAAAAAAAAATTTTTTAATTTATTCTTAATTAAGATTAAAAAATATTACTTACAACAGATGAACCCGATGCTTGTTGATCGTTATTATTACTTATAAATTCTGTTGAGCTTGTCATAAAATTAGATATTTTTGGGATTTTATTCAGTAAACTTTCTTTTTTTGAAGATTCTTCTGCTTTTCTTTTACGATATTCTGCTCCGCTCAATTTTTTTCGATAGCCACTCATTGTTAATTAAAAATATAAATTCAGGGCACGACAACTTATCAAAAAAATCTAATTCAATATGATAATTAAATATTTCTTTTAATATAGCAATAAACTTAATAAACAACTTTGAGACTTCTATTTTAAAAACGGCACTTGTAAAACTGGAATAATTACTGTGACTCGCTTACAGACACGAAACGCTTAGTTTTATACGTTAAACAAAGCAAAGTCAAACCTGTCAATACCTACTACACGTAGGCGCGTAGCGCTCTTGTTTTCTGTAAACATGTATAAGGGTGTTACCAGACCAATCGATCGATCATTGATCGACGGCATCGGCCAACGTCGATCGAACTTGATCGACTGGTCTGGTAGCTTTAATTGATCGACAGATCAGACCAATCGATCGATCATTGATCGACGGCATCGGCCAACGTCGATCGAACTTGATCGACTGGTCTGGTAGCTTTAATTGATCGACAGATCAGACCAATCGATCGATCATTGATCGACGGCATCGGCCAACGTCGATCGAACTTGATCGACTGGTCTGGTAGCTTTAATTGATCGACAGATCAGACCAATCGATCGATCATTGATCGACGGCATCGGCCAACGTCGATCGAACTTGATCGACTGGTCTGGTAGCTTTAATTGATCGACAGATCAGACCAATCGATCGATCATTGATCGACGGCATCGGCCAACGTCGATCGAACTTGATCGACTGGTCTGGTAGCTTTAATTGATCGACAGATCAGACCAATCGATCGATCATTGATCGACGGCATCGGCCAACGTCGATCGAACTTGATTGACTGGTCTGGTAGCTTTAATTGATCGACAGATCAGACCAATCGATCGATCATTGATCGACGGCATCGGCCAACGTCGATCGAACTTGATCGACTGGTCTGGTAGCTTTAAATTGATATTCCATCAGTTTCTTTCAAAATGTATTCAGAAGAGGACGCGTTGTTGTTGGCCAGTACGGTGTTGCTCGTACTATTATTACGGAGACGTAAACGCAGAAGATTCTGGATGCGACCATTTTTTAAAGCCAAAGATCGCTTATCTTATCCAAATGACATTTTAAATAGCGGTTTTTTGGATGCTTATCGAATGAGTAACAGTGATATTGAAAAACTATTAAATATGGTGGCACCAACAATTGCGAAAATGGATACCAATTACAGACAATCAATTTCACCTAAAAGTCGGTTGCTTATAACACTCAGATTTCTAGCCAGTGGTGATTCATATCAAAGTCTAGTGCTAACGTTTAAAGTTTCACAACAAAGTATTTCTTGCATAATTCCAGAAGTGTGCAGTGCGCTTATATCCTCTCTCAGGGATTACATACAAGTAAGTAAATAACTCATCAATCTACTCATTGCCATTGCATTTTCATTTTTCAACTTTTATTACAATGAATAGAGATCCGAATAAGGGTGCTACCACACCAATCGATCGATGGCATCGATGGGTGTGTTTTTAGCTTGCATATATCATTGACATAAGCTACAGGAAATAAAAAATATAGGTACATTATACATAGTATTACAAGTTTATTAAATCTTTCAGAGAAACAGTAACCATATAAACATATTGTTAATTTTCTTGCAAGTCGGATGAGAGACCTTCAAAGTTATCCAACGACTGTAATGTTGTATTATTTCCACTTGAATCTCTTTCGTATTGAGATGTGGTTGAAAGGTTGGTATTATCCAGTGGAAAGCTATTTCTAATTGAATCTCTTGCGTATTGAGAAGAGGATGGCGAAGGTTGTGTATTTGTAGAATACGCCGCCGAGGTGTAGTAGCCTGAATTTTGAGTTTCTGGATAGTCATATTTACCAAGTTGAGCTTCGTAAATTAGGTTATTTATATGATGCTGTACGGTAATCCGCGCGTAGTCCGTTTTCAATGACCTCAATTTAAATGCTATTTGTTCTCCAAACAAGTTATACTCATCAACATCTTTTCTATTGCGAATGAAAGAATCAACCATCTCTATTGTTTTTTCTATTGCGGCATCATTTGGTTTGAGGCGTCTTTTACGACTACCGTCACTATCAACGGAACTGTCCATCCACCCATCAGATGTTTGTGAATTTATCTGAAAAAAAAAATATTTACACATATTTTTAAAGTGGCGCGGTATGAAGATAGTCTAGGGCCAGGAGAGTGATATAGGCTACTTTTCATTATCATCATGAACCATTAGACCATGCGGGCGAAGCCGCGGGAAATAACTAGTAATACATAATAAAAAAAATGTATTAAATGACTTAAGTTACACTAGCAAAGCTGCGAGTAGCAGCTCATGTTCAATATTATATATTTGTTTATTTTACAGGTGCCAAGCACGGAAGAAGGATGGCTCAACATTGCAAAAGATTTTGAACTGCTGTGGAATTTTCCCCACTGTCTGGGAGCATTAGATGGCAAACATATAAATATGCGCGCTCCAAATAACAGTGGGAGCACATACTTTAACTACAAGGGAGTCCACAGTATTGTCCTAATGGCTGTAGTGGATGCGAATTACAATTTTATATACTGCGATATTGGGTGCCAAGGTCGTATTTCTGACGGTGGTGTATTTGGAAATACTATTTTAAATTCCATGAATCTACGAGGAATCCCAAAAGAAAGTGCATTGCCTGGAAGAAGTTGTCTTACACCATATGTTTTTATAGCTGACAATGCCTTTCCTATTTCTGAAAATTTAATGAAGCCATTTCTTGAATTAGGGCGAAAAGGATCAAAGGTGCGAATTTTCAACTATAGGTTGAGCAGGGCTCGCCGAATGGTAGAAAGTACATTCGGCATTTTAAGTGCAGTATTTCGTTGTCTTCGAAGGCCTTTTCATCTTCAGCCGAAAAATGTGGAAAACATAGTGTTAGCTACGACTTATCTTCATAACTATTTAAGAAGGAATTGTGAGAGTTATAGGTCCTTACAATTGCGCTATTCAAATATCACAAGTGCCGATTCCGAAATAATACAACCGCCAGAAATTCAGTCACCTGTACAATTCTACAGTTTACCAACTCCAGCTGAACTAGTGAGAGAAGAGTTTGCTGAATACTTTTGTTCTAAAGATGGTATGGTTACATGGCAATATAAGTATTGTTAAATAAACGACTTTTAGTAAGTCACTTCGCACTTTGTTTTGGACTAAAACCCTGTACACAAGTGACAGCTACTGTGTAATCTGTATCAATAAAGGTTATAAGTATGTACTTATAAAATTGTATTATTATTTTTAAGACAAACGCTACTGGAAAAAGTTTTAATGTGCATAATATTATTAATATTTGAGCATGACTTGCCCGCGATTTGAGATAGACCGCGACATAGGCTACCTGTCACATCTGACAACATTTATCACAAAGTGACGGGCAGTCAATCTCACGGTCTATCTATACAACAGACTGAGAAAGCGATATCTACATCTCGTTCTGCTGTATAGCTGCGTCCCTACAACTTATTACGTAAGAACTTACAAGTGTAATTCGGCCTAGTGTAATATGAAATGAATGTATCATCCCGTAGTAGAGTACCGTTACCTTAAATGTGTATGTAGGTACTTACATCAGTTGACATGCTCGAATGAGGCCGATCCTCTGTAGACACTGTAGATCGTGGACGATTCTTTTCTTGTAAGAATATCATAGCTTGAAATGCATACCATTTCGAAACGTATATTTCGTCTCGTCCGGCACCGCTTCTTATACTATCTTTCACTTTTTTATTTTCTTTCGAAAACGTTGTTTGTAAATTTTTTATCTTTTTTTCTACTTCCTCTTTAGTAATTTCAAACGAGTTTGCTATTTCGAGAAGTGCATCATGACGTTTTATTTTATTACGGTAATCATTGTGAACAATGTCCCATAATATTGGTTTGTTTTTGTATTGCTCGATAAATTCCAAAGTTCTTTCATTCGGCCACGCGGTCGCCGCCATTTTTCGCGTCACGAGACAACCAGTATATTCACAACTGCGAGCTTCACACTACTGACTGAACAAATAAACACAAGCAAGCCAGACAGGTAGCGCGCGGGGCGCGGGCGTGCAGCGCGTGACAAATGGGGAGCGGTCGGCGCGGGGCGCGGCTGATCAAGTAGCTCGATCGACATCGGCTATTCCATTCTACCATCGATCGATGCCATCGATCGACGAACGATCGATTGGTCTGGTAGCAACTATAGATCGACGTTGACAGTTCCATTCTACCATCGATCGATGCCGTTGATCGACGAACGATCGATTGATCTGGTAGCAACTATCGATCGACGTTGACAGTTCCATTCTACCATCGATCGATGCCATCGATCGACGAACGATCGATTGATCTGGTAGCAACTATCGATCGACGTTGACAGTTCCATTCTACCATCGATCGATGCCATCGATCGACGAACGATCGATTGATCTGGTAGCAACTATCGATCGACGTTGACAGTTCCATTCTACCATCGATTGCCGTTGATCGACGATCGATCGATTGGTCTGGTAACACCCTAACACACTCACCCCCTCAACAGAACGGGGAATGGATGAAATTGTCAAATGTGCCTGATTATTTTTCTGGTCGTAGGAATAACCATTTCTAGTTACAGATTTTTTGGTTGCGTCATACATTTTATAAAAATAAAAACATTTTGCTTCACCGCACGTCCGGCCCATTACGGCTGTTAAGAAAATTTTCTGTCTTAAAAAGTTATCGCTATTTGAATCTGTGGAGCGCATGACATTGACAGTTGATTGACAGCTTGTCATTCTTCTCGCGGAATTAGCGATGTGACGAGTTCACTTTTTCCCAACTCGAATAACTCGAGTAGATTCGGCCGCTGATTCGAGTTGAAACTCGAGTTGACTCGACTCGATGGTCGGCCGGAATATCAGGCGCAGCGGCGCGGCAGCGCGCAACGGATCAGAAACTCGACTCGACTTTGAATTGCAATGGCGAGTCCTAGTCAAGTCAAGTGGCGGTACTATAAGGGAGTGTAGCTTTGTGCCATTGATATAAGGTTTATTTTTGTCTAGCCTGCGGTAAACAATCATAATATTGTCCGAATATTACAAAGGTGATAGAAATGGAGATATGCGAAACTTGTGAATTTTAGAATGTTGCATAATAAATATAACATATTTGTAGGGAAAAACTAATGCGGGTTTTATCATTTTATGTAACAGACTAACAATTTAACTCTTATGTAATTAGGTAATTAGACGGATTTGTTAGCTAGGCAAACCGCGGGTAGAACCGCGTAAAAGTCTATTTTCTGAGGGTCAGCCCTTTGTCCACACATACAAATTTTAAATTTTGCGCGGTTTTCTACTCAGAGTTGGCTGGCTAGGGTAATCAACACTTAAGACACAAATAAGTACTTCCGGCAATTAACATAAATTGAAAAAATAAAAACAATCAAACAATCAATCTTTCGGATGGTACAGAGGAAGCCGGGATACATAAATATTTGTAAGCCATTTGGCAAAGTCCTGGGAAAAGTTTTTGATGCTGTGCCCAAAATTGTAGAGGATCTTTCTTTCTGTCCACATATGGTAGATCCAAATATTGCTTCAAAACTATTGTTGCCGAAGATATCGGAGTTTGCTGGATCACACTTTCACTTAACTTTTTATCAAAGTGCTCCCAGATCTCATTATCGTTCTGGTCGCAGTCGTTCACACTCGATGGACCTGCCACTGCCACTGGCGGTTCAACTTGTACATTATTTGACTCCAGTTGCATATGTTGCGCCAACTCCTCTAACACATATTTTACAGCATTTTCCGCCGTACTCTCTATGCCAAATGCTTTTTTCTTGAAACGCGGGTCTAGAAGGGTCGCCTTTGCCGCAGTTCGGTTACTTTCGTACACACTTAATCTTTTGTCGATAACTTCTAGCAATGCTCTCTGAAGATGCCTGCCTGCTTCGGTGTTCGGAGTCCTTTTATTTAGAGAGTTTTGCAAGCCTCGAACTAAAGGTATTATATAAGATAAGGTGGGATATGACTCCGCAGAGAGCATAGCTGTTATTTTTTCGAATGGCTGCAAAAGAGATGTGCAGTCCTCTAGCTAGTAGTATTTGCCATTCGGCTGCGTTCAAGTTGGGTGGAGGTGAGTCTAAAAGTGATAGTGTAGCGGACAAAGGTACTCTTACACAGGTAAAACAGTTTTCTTAAAACTAAACAAATTGCTTTGTACTGAGGCAAATCTATTAACTTTAAGAAAATGATTATCTCCCTATAGACGTTAGAGAAGTTTTACTTCGTATCAGTAAAAAAATATCTTAAATTTGTTTCTTTGTAACAAGTCAAAAATATTTAAGTCTATAATAAAATCATTTCACTCAAGAATAACAATTTTATTGATATCTAAGAGAAGTGTTCTTCGAATAAAAGTTTTCGTACTTAACTGAAAGATTCACAATACTTAAAGGTAAAAAACAGTTTTCCTGTTTTAAGAAACTGTTGAATTCGAGTGAGCTATTTGAAATGTTAATTTTGGAATTTGGTGACTCGAGTTAAGTATTTTAGTTTTATTCAATTAAGAAAGGTTATTCTTCCTATAAGAGCTATTCTTATTAGTTTATAAGGCAAACATTTCTTAAAGTAAATAATAAAGTTTATTTGTTTTGAGAAATTGTTTCATTAATGAGAGAATTTTGTAAATTCTTGAGTTAGGTATCACTTTTATTAAAAGTAAATTAATTTTAATCTTTGAGTGAATACTTCTCCTATTTTCATATAAGACAAACAACTCTTAAGAGTAAACAACCTTTTTTTTATTTAAGAAATTCTTTCATTGGTGAAATAAATTTATGAGTACCTAGTTCTAGATATTGTTTCTTGAAATTAAGTAACTTTTATGTTAATCTAAGATTTATCATCTTCGGTTAAGGTATTGGGATGGTTTAATTCAAGTCATTGTATTTGTTAATGTGTATGAAATTTTATTTGTGTGTGTGTGTGTGTGTGTGTGTGCGCGCCTGTGTGTGTGTATGTATGTGTGTCACAGTCTATCTACTTCTGACAGCGGCTGTACAACAATGACTTAAATTAAATTTAAAAGTAACATTCTAAAGACAACAGTCTCAATAGTAAAAATACGCA
Source organism: Cydia pomonella (assembly GCF_033807575.1). NCBI lineage: Eukaryota > Metazoa > Arthropoda > Insecta > Lepidoptera > Tortricidae > Cydia > Cydia pomonella. Next base: position 5,232,604 of record NC_084716.1, read on the forward strand.
TATCATTAATTATAATATTGTTTTATTCATTTAAGAACAAACACAACAGTACAAAGTAAAATTAAATTTTGGCAGATCATGGTTTTCAGTATGGCTCACGGTTTTGCAACCAGCACCATTCACTGTTCGAATTCGGTCTAAACCACGATCTGACACGATTATTTTTTTTTGTGCTAGATCCTTGTATTCAATGATATATTCATATAGTGTTTAGGAGTCGAGAGTAATGATATTAAGAGTAAAGTAGGGTTTATTTGCAGACTGCAGTACAATGAACTTATAACAACACAAGACCTAATAGCACACTAGCTTTTATCGATGACGTAAAACATTCGCCACTTTCTAGCAAGTATGCAAGTACGAAAGGGACGAATGCTTTACTTCGTCGACATAAGCTAGTATGCCAGGGACCTTTTGACAAATTGTATACAATATTTCACTTCTAGGGTCCGACAAGATTTTCCAGTCTCGTAAAAACTCATGGATATTTTTCTGTTCACCTTCCTTTCTTAGATTATATGTGGCCTTCCATTTAATTATTACCTCTTCCCAAGGTTCTGAGTTGTTATTCAACCACAATATATCCCTGGAGTGTAAATCTGAAATTAAAAAGCTTTATAAATAAAATACCTTTTTAAAGTTCAAGCAATAACAAAAAAAATGTGTTAAGAAGTACCCTAAATGCTTTTGAAGTAGTTATAGAAAACACTATATGCATGCCTAATAATATTTGTAGTTCCATCTCATACCCATGATTTAATTCTAACCAAATTATATGCATGAGACTACCCCTGAACTTATTTATGTACTTTCCAACAAAAAAAGAATCATTAAAATCATTAAAATAAATAATTTATATCTTAACCTACTTAAAAAAAGATTCCCATGATGAGAGAACTTTTTTGAAGTCAATTTAAATAATTATTTGTGTCCCAAGGGAGGAAAAGTAGGAAATTGCGTGCCGCGTGTGAAATTGTCACCTGAGCCGAAGGCGAGGGTGGCAAACGCGCGGGATGGAATGTCCTACGTTTCCTCCCGTGGTGCGCATACTATTATTCTGCTCGACGGAGGCGGAATACGGCAACTTCGTTTAGCGCTGCGGGAGCAAAGATGACGCTTTCCGCCAGGAGGGCAGAAAAATATTTTGTTACTGTTAAAGTACTTGGGAAGCGACAATCAAACACCAGTTTCAGATCAAGACTAATCTTCATTTATTATATGCTTACCCACAAAATGCATGAATATACATTTACCAAAGTACCTACAATCTCCTCTTTAAAAAAAGAAATACAAAAAAAAAGTGTATTAGGTAAAACTGACATAAACAAGAGGTACATAATACCTAGTAATGTTTACTTTACTTTTGGTTATTTGTATTCTCAAACGAGAGGAAAAAAAAACTGGGTGAAAGGTTTAAGAAATAAATGCTGACTGTTATAGGTAAATTTAAAAAGACTACAACAAAACTTGTTTGATGTACAATTTTAAAACATGAAATTGCTATAACACATGACACAACACATCAACATGCTAAATGATTTTCTTATATCTATGCATAGTTACGTAGCAGTGTTCAAATGACAAACCATATTTTATTCCAGATAAAATGTTGATTCGTGAGACAATGTACTTACTTAATTCAGACACTAAAAGTAATAATTATGTAACGTTTATAACAATATTAATTTGATTACATTATAATGATATAATTGATTGAAAATAGTATAAGAACTTACAACGAAACTCATTTTAATTTAGTAATAATAAACAACAACTTAGGCCTTGAAGTGCATGTACAGGCAATAGGTACATTATTATAGATATTAGATAACATTGATCATTGTAGAACTTATTATAGGTACACAACATACATCTTAAGATACATTACCATTCCAAACAGTTTACCAGCCCCAGGAACCCCACCGATCAGGAGCGATCACCTCCCTGCCGGAGCGAGTAACATAGTTATTACTATTATTATTGGTGGGAGCAGATAGTAAACTGGATGGACCGGGGCGAGCGACCGTGTCACGAGAATCAAACCCGGTGTCGGTGGCGCGCGGCGCGCTGGCCGCGCCGCTCGGTGACGTCACCGCGTTATGACTGCAGGTACCGATATCATCGTAAGGCTGCGGCTCCATTGAGGCGGAGACGAGCGGAGCTGAGAGGAGCAGAGCTGTGAAAAGAGGTATGTGATTCCACTGAGGCGGAGACGAGCGGAGCTGAGAGGAGCAGAGCTGTGAAAAGAGGTACGTGATTCCACTGAGGCGGAGACGAGCGGAGCTGAGAGGAGCAGAGCTGTGAAAAGAGGTACGTGATTCCACTGAGGCGGAGACGAGCGGAGCTGAGTGGAGCAGAGCTGTGAAAACTGTGGCGGAGACGAGCGGAGCGGTGTATAGCGAGCCGGGACGAGCAGTCGAGACCCAATACATTTTATTTGTAGTTAGTTATTTGGAGAGTGCACACGTCATGTCGGTGCTAAGTAAAAAAAAAGCCATTTTGTATCTAACATTGCTAGAAGACGAAGAAATCGAAGCAATGAAAATTGCTTTGATTGCCGCAAAATACTTGAGCTCCCTAAGAGAAACCATAGATTCTGGGTGAGAGAACACATAAAATATCATTCAACACAAGGAGAATTCGCAACTTTTTTTCAAACATGTGACGACGAAACATTTGAAAGTTCTTATAGAGTAACCAGGAAGACTTTTTATGAATTGCATAGCCTGCTTGGACCTCATTTAAGGAAGAATGACACTAACTGCAGGTTGTCAATTAGAAGTGAAGAAAGGTTGGCGTTGTGTCTGAAGTAAGTGAATGCTATTTAATTGTAAAAATAAAACATGAGATCCTATAAAAAAACAATACTTGTCAAAAAATCAAGTCTCTAACTTGGTTGTTCTACCGTAAAACGTTGTGAGATCTATGTAATACCAAGTCGGTTATTAATTTATTCAGTCCCTACTTAAGCAACCTTCTGTATTAAATTGTTTCGTAATTATCTATCCTAACATCGTATATCACAGCACAACTTTTTACGGTAGAACAAATGAGTTGCCAGACTTGGTTTTTTGACAAGTATTGTTGTTTTTTTTATGGTTATTGTTGTATTTTCATGATGTGTAATACAGTCAGCGTCATTCGTAGCATGTAAAAATAGTCAAATAGTTCGGTACACCATATAAAATCTATGGTGCTACGAATTATATGATGCTGACTGTGTGTGGGTTTGCCACACATAAACAGCGGGACAGGTGAAACTGAATTAAACGCTTGTAATAATATTTATTAGTAATTATTTATTGTTACAGAATAATGACAGAGACTTTTTTTTAAATATTTAACGCAGTATAAAACCGAGCGGGAAAGTGTAAGTCAGGCTGTGGCATCTAGGTTTCTGTTTATGTTAGTATCATCGTTCTGATCGTCATTCCCGGGTGTAGCTGGTTCTTTATTTCGCAAAGTTTCCGTGTTTGAATAATTGGCCGAAGTATTTGAATCTGTACTTGTGCAGTATCCATAATTCGGAGCAGTCCATAAATGCTGTTCATTTACTTCCTCGGCTTCCATAAGAGCGTTAATTGCGTTCCGTTTAACTTGGCGTTGCAAATAATCCGGAAGTTTTTTCACACTCTTTGCCATTCCAAGAAAAAAATTATCTACTTCGTCAACGTTATCGGGTGCTGTCAGAATTTCTTCAGCTCGTTCTTTCATCAATTGCTGGTGATTTTCTTGATGTTTTTGTAGTAGCTCAGTAATATCATCAGCTTTCCTTTTATTGGTAGTTGTTGAAGAAGCGTGGGAAGAATGAGATGGCGAAGGAGCAGCATTTTGTGTTGTCGAATTTTGAGAGTTATCAGTTGTAGGTTCTGACAGAATACTTTCTATATCTGATAGCAGCTCTTCTTGTGATTTCGAGTTATTTTCTGTACTGGAACCTGCGGACATTCGTGTATCGTCAGTTCCTGGGCTCCTTATTTCTTGTTGCTCATAGTTCGTCGTTCGGTTTCTGTTACACATATACGGCAGTAAAAACTCCATAAGTTTTTGGTACTTTCATAATTTTATTTGTTTTGTTGCTTGACCACTTCTAGTAGAATTTTGTCTTTTTATGGCGTCGCGGTGGTTGTCGCGTAATTTTTTCCACTTGGCTTTAGCTGTGTTAACTGAAATAGAATAAAATCAAGGTTAATTTTGTGAAAGTAATATAATAAAATATATTTACAGGTATTTAGCGACTGGCAGCAAGTTTTCAACCATTGCAGAAAATTTTAGAATTGGAAAAAGTACTGTATCAAAGATTATTCCAGAAGTTTGTGATTGCATTTGGAAGGTGCTGCAGCCGTTATACATGCCAGTACCAAATAAAGATGATTGGTATAGAATAGCAAAAGATTTTGCAGACTTGTGGCAATTCAAGAATTGTGCTGGTGCGCTGGACGGCAAACATGTGTACATTAATGCACCAAAAAATTCAGGGTCTTCATTTTTTAATTATAAACACAGATTTTCAATCGTTTTAATGTGTGTAGCCGACGCTAGAAGGAAAATAATAATGGCAGATATTGGGTCGATGGGGAGGTTCAGTGATGGAGGAATATTCTCTGATAGCGAATTTGGAAGGAGACTACAAAACAAAGCTTTAGATTTACCACCACCTGAACCACTAACTCAAGATGGAGAACCAGTACCATTCGTATTTATTGGGGACGAAGCTTTTCCCTTGTCTTATAATTTAATGCGTCCATATCCTAGAGATCAATTGAATGCAAGCAAAAAAATATTTAATTACAGGCTATCAAGAGCTCGTCGTATTGTAGAGGCGACATTCGGTGTGTTCAAAAGGAAATGGTATGTGTATCACAGAGAATTTGAATGCCAAGTCGATACTGTCGATAAAATTGTTAAAGCAACATGCATTTTACATAATTATTTGATTGAAAACCAGCCAAACTTTTTAAATGAAATAAATGCAGATGCAAGTACCAAGAGACGAGAGGGATAGCAATACATTGATGATAACAAATAATGCAAGTACAAATGAAATTTACCGGATCCGAGATATATTTTGTGATTACTTCAACAACGAGGGTAAAGTCCCGTGGCAGGAGACCCGTATTTTGCGACGCCTGAGCATTTTATAAATTAAATAAATACGTATTGTACTTACCATTCTGAATATTTGTTTCATTCACCACTAACTGCCACGCTGCATCCTTCGTCTCATTACACTTGTAAGTAGTAAGTTGAGTGTTCCACAAACATGGGTACTTTTTGACACTTTCAATGAACAATTCGTCACCCATTGTGAATCGTGCGCAGGTGTGTAGTATCGGTGACGCTAGCGGTCCAACTGACTGTGCGGCTCGATTAGAATCCCGCCCCTCCAATCTGCTTCGCCCCTCTGGGCCCGTGATTACACGTCTCCTCTCCGCTCAGCTCGTCTCCGCTTGACTATTCCCATTGAATCGGAGCGGAGCGGAGACGAGATGTGGATTTCACGTAATATGATTGGTCAATCCCCACACGTCTCCTCTCAGCTCCGCCCGTCTCCGCTTGACTGTTTCCATTGAAGCGGAGCAGAGACGAGATGTGGATTTCATGTAATACGATTGGTCGATCCCCACACGTCTCCTCTCAGCTCCGCTCGTCTCCGCTTGACTGTTTCCATTGAAGCGGAGCGGAGACGAGATGTGGATTTCATGTAATACGATTGGTCGATCCCCACACGTCTCCTCTCAGCTCCGCTCGTCTCCGCTTGACTGTTTCCATTGAAGCGGAGCGGAGACGAGATGTGGATTTCATGTAATACGATTGGTCGATCCCCACTCGTCTCCTCTCAGCTCCGCTCGTCTCCGCCTCAATGAAGCCGCAGCCTTATAGCACAGAACGAATAGAACGCCGACCGCGCATCATAGACACAACTATTCTCAAATGTTGCAAGCAACAAATATTAGCACTAATGTTAAACATACAATGTTTAAAGCTATGTTCAGACTTGTCTTGAACAGTGTCAATTGGTTGGCAGGAACTGTCCAAACCAAGCACTGTTTTGCTGTGCGGACCACTTAAATGTAAGTTACCTTGTTTTGTTTACCATTCTGTAAAAAAATGAATTACCCAAGTTAGTTTTGATGATATGGCATTTTTTTGAATTGTGGAATAATGGATGGAATAATTTATGGTAAGCTGGTAAAAAACAATTTTATTAATACATTACATTAATGTGGGTGCTGCTATGTCATGTTTAAACCCTTTGTCATATCAATGAATTTTCACTTTGTATTAAAATAACATGTGGTATTTGTCAGTACATGGTGAACAAAAACACTATGAGGAAACTGGGCTGATCAAAACAATGCCTAGTTTCCTCCAGTTAAAAAAATGTGTGCCTATGCCAATACCAATACTTAATGTTATATTGCCCAGCAGACCCCAGGCTCCATAAGTGAGCTACAGCAAATACTGGGGAACATTTGGAAGATTATGACAACTGTTAAATATAAATGTTTAATGTTTTCTAATATTTTTACAGTTTGAAGAAGAATTGGAAAATTATGGACAATGGATCTCTGGTGCAAACCCAAGACTGAAAATAAATGCCATACTTAAGAATTTTTCAAAAAACCAAGTGCAATCAATAAGAATATTGAAGATCTTAATCGACCATCAACTTCAAGTGCTGCTGACAATGCTGGAATGCAGGTTTCTGACAGTGTAAATATTCACAATAGTGTTGCGCACATAAATGTATTAATATTCTTGGATATAGTTAATCTGACACACTGCATTTAAATACCAACTTTACTTTGCTACCTGTGCTAATTATTTTTTTATTTTTAATTTTCTTAAATCACTAATTTACAAGTTCTAATGTATGTTAAGTTAACATACATTAGAACTTGTAAATTAGTGATTTAAGAAAATTAACATTGTTAACGTAGTATTGTTAAATAAGCACTTGACCTGCTCTAGCACATGATTGGCGCGACAGTATCTCGCGCCGAGATACACTACCCGCCCCTCTTAAATTAACATAGAAAAAGACGGGTAGTCTATCTCGCTGCGAGATACTGTAGCGCCAGTCATGTGCAAGCCCTACTGAAAAGGTATAGGTAAAAATTACTAGTGGTCTTTGTGCATGAAGATGTATTTATAGAACACAGGCATGGATATAATGTCAAATATTTATATACAAATGCACCTACTACAACTTGTGTGGCTTTAATAATTTGAATTTAATAAATGCCCACTTTCCTTACCTAAAAATAAACTTTTACCTGTTTCTGTGATTGTTAAATTGTAGGGTCACAAGTTGCATTATATTTTGTTTATTTATTCTTTGCATTTTTGTTTCAGATAGATGTAGCTATACAGCGTGATAAAAGAATTTGATATGGAAAAAAAGGATTTATTTTGAATAAAAAAACTTACTCCTATAAACGAAAAAAATTTCAATTTTCTTAGAGGGAAGTTGAGAATGTTTCGAATTTCAGATGAAGGCCAAATGTTAATTCATACATATTTTCATTTAACACCAAAATTTAATTGAAAAACTAATAAGTATAAGTAATTTCAAATGCTTTATAAATGTAAGAGTAACCTCATCGAAAAAATAAAAGTAAAAAGTAATTTAGTAATTCTCAAAGAAGCTTATCAATTTGATTGTTTCTTTTTAATAACCTTATTCGATAGACTATAATTGATTCCATCAAAATATGAATAATGCACCCTCAAATTTAAAAGTCAATAAAAAAATGAATTAATTACAGTCCATAGGAATTTTTTTCTAAAAAAAATAAATCAGAACCAATTTAAAAATTAATTTTTGGTATACTTTTTCGGCTCTTAAATTTTAATGTTTTGAAAATTTTGCCGCCCTCCCAAATCGTGCCGCCCTAGGCCCGGGCCTCACGGGCCTAAGCGGTAATCCATCACTGTATGGCTTGCGTATGTCCCATAAAATTTGCCAGTTGTTCGATGTCTGAATCTTTTAAGTTTGGCGTAAGCGTCGCCAAATGTTTTCGTAGCTTTGTCGTAGTAATAGCTTTGGGATTTTTTTGCACCACATGCTTTAGCATATTTCTCCAAAACTTTGTAACCACATAATGGAGTTTCACATCCAGGTTTGGCGAACAAAAAGTTGTTTGTATACGTCTAACAGACTGCACCAACTCTATAACTTTTTGAGTATCCTCAGTGAACAAATCTGGCACACCTATTGATCAATAGTTTTTCAGTGGCAGAAATAGCTCGATGAAATTCTTCGTATGCGTTATTTTCATTATTACAATCGTTGTACGTGCTGAGTAACAGCCTTTGCAGTTCGCCAGGTCTTCTTCTGTTTAAAGGTATCACGCGACAATATACTGTTTGTGTTAAGGTTGTTCTTCTTCTAAGGTTCATCGACACTTTCGCCCTCGAATTTCACTGCGTCATAGAACTTGCTTGCAAAAGTCGATCTCTTCGGCGTAAAGTGGTTGTTGAGTTGTAAAACAATCTCTTCGTACGTTGAGGTTTCTATTGATTTTGGATGCAAAAATTTACTAACCAACCGATAAGTGTCCTCAGATAAACTCGTTAGCAACACAGCAGTTTTTTTATCGTCCGCGATGTCATTTAAGGTTATGAATAGCCAATCTTTCCAAAAAAGTTTTATCTTTAATATAAAATAATAATAATGCATGCATGTTAATTCATAAATTATGTTGTAAGTACGTATAACAATGAAAATGTAGCCTACTTATAAATAAACCAGGGTATTCATTACATTGCAGTAATAAGTATATTAAGTAGTACATTGTTAATAACTAAAAAAAATACTATTTACATACATGTACCTTCTTACAGTTAAAATGTCCAATTAAAATAAAATTATGATTTATACAGGAACTATTTTCAGGTGCAGTCATTCTATAAATTTATATAGATTTGAATAAATATCATTATTGTTTAAAATACAATGAATATAAATTCTATTTTTGTTAATGAAAATAGTGATAATTCCATGTTTAAAATTATGTATTTATTTTTAAAGTTCATATCTGCCTTTATTCTTGTAAAGAATAGATGTTGAAAATGCATGTGTAAGGTGTAAGAATAGGCGTCTTACATAGATATGTAGGAAAGTACTTAATGGCTAAGTCAATGTACTCTGCGTAAATAATGTTTTTTATATAATTTTTTTTTGTTTCTTTAGAAAAGGATAATATATGTAGTAATTAAAATTATTTGTACAAAAAGGAGGTTGTGGGTAGATCTGATATTTGTGATATCATTAATGTGGGTAAGCAAATAAAGTACGAGTCAGTCTCAGACCGAACTTGGTATTTGATTCATATCCTTAACAATGGGCAGTAACCATTCTGTCAGCACCCTTTTTAAAGATGCAATTCCTAGTATATTTATATTAAAATGGATATGTCATTCTTTTGCACTTTGTGCACCTTATGCATGTGCCAGGTTAGCACAAATGGCTGAAGACCTTACTAAAGATATATATAACTAAATCCAAAGTAGCGCAAAAAGTATTGGTGAATAAAAAATGTTCCAAACTTGTTTACAAATAAAGCCTCACAAAAGTTATCTAGCAAAAAAATACAATACACTTGTGCCATTAGCGATGCAATTCCCCAACATCATTGATGAAGAAAATGGCAGGAATTAAATGATAGAAATAGAAAATATAAATAATTATACGTACACCAAATAGGATGCCGCTCAGCATAAGCCGTGTCTTTTAGACGCGGCACTGGTTTTCAGGGCACCCAAACTTAAAAACTAAAACTTAAAACTAAAATAGAACAGAATAGCAAGAGAACAGGAATAGAACATGTGTAAGAAAGGAAGAGAGAGAGAGTTAACAAATATTTATTTTTGACTATGTCCGCTTAGTTATAAAACTTGTTGGGTTACGAGTAAATACTTTTTAAGGTTGTACTTGAAAGAGGTAATGGATTTGCAATTTCTGATTGGTGGCGGTAAATTGTTCCAACACTTCGTTGCAGCATATCGAAAGCTGCGACGAAAAGCGGACGTACTGTGTTGCGTGTCGTTAAGTCTGAGGGCACCACGTACATGACCCCTCGAAAACTTAAGTTTTTCAAATTGATAAGACGGCTGTTTATCGTGAATGACTCCAATAAGCAATGACGCAAAGTGCAAAGTACGTCTGGCTGCCATATTTAATAGATTATTACGTTTTAAAAATGGTGGAATGTGAGAACGGCTAGGAACAGAAAAGCATAAACGGGCACAAGCATTTTGAATGCGTTGCATTAATACCGAGACTTTTGTATTTGCGGAAAGCCCTGTCACGTCTCGTCATCGCCATCCTAACGTCCCTGGTGATCCATGGAGCTGGAGGCCGCCTCAACCAGACCTCACGCACCGGGATATGCGCATCGAACAACTGGAGGATTGTTTTATTGAAGGCTGACACTTTATCATCCACTGTGTTTCTTGTCTTCTCTGCAGAAATGATATAATCTCATCTTTATTTTGACGCGTTCGTTTTCTATTGGATCTTGGAAATACTGGGTTTTGGGCCGAAAATGTTTCCGAAGTTGTTTGTTTATTGATGGCTTCATGTTCAACTATATTTCTAGTTTCTCCTGCTGATGATACAGAACTTAACTGCTCACAACCTTGGTCAGAACTTAGACTCTCTTGTGTAGAATCCGTATCTTCAATATTAGATTCTGTTGAACGTTCATTTGGCACTAATCGGGCGATCATAGGTTTCAAACTTAGATCTACGATTTTTAGGGCTGCGGACCCAGCTCCAGACTTATTCTTTCGTTTCTGGCGAAAATATGTGTCCTTTATGTTTTTCCATCTCTTTTTACAGTTATCACCTGCAAATTATAAAAAATAACATGAAACTAAAATAATGTCTCAATTTTAGGTTCATCGCGACCGGAGAGAGTTTTGCATCGCTGTCTTTTGTATACCGAATATCGAAATCTTATATATCAAGAGTAATAAGAGACGTTTTGAAAGTATTAAAACAAAAGCTTATGCCAATAGCGATGCCACCTCCAACAAATGATTTTAAAAAAATAGAAAAAGATTTTTGGGAAAAATGGAACATGCCAAACTGCATATCTAGCATAGATGGAAAACATGTTCGCATCAGAGCTCCACAAAATAGTGGTTGTCTTTATTTTAACTACAAGGAGTATTTTTCTATTGTTATGTTGACTTTAGTGGACGCTAACTATAAGTTTGTGGCTGAAGACGTTGGGTCATATGGCAAAGAAGGCGATAGTAATATTGACTCACCCTCTGATAAACAAAGTTTACGAAGGTTTCTGGGCATGGTAAATTATATGAGAGATTACATCACAAGATTGTCCGAATTAACAAGCCCGCTAAGAGAACTTTAAAAAAAAGATGTTATGTTTCAGTGGGGAGTGACTCATGAAAAGTGTATTAAACAAATTAAAAATATTCTTGTTAGTCCACCTGTTTTAAGAAATTTTGATCCCAAGCAACCTTTAACTATCCAAACAGATAGTTCAAAAAATGCAATAGGCTGTGTTTTAATGCAATTTAAACAACCAGTTGCATTTGCATCTAAAAGCCTAAGTAAAACTGAATGTGAATATGGTCAAATAGACAAGGAATTTTTAGCCATTTTATTTGCTTGTAAAAAATTTCATTATTATATATATGGTAGGCATACTGTAGTACAAACTGATCACCAACCATTAGTTGCATTAATGAAAAAAGAAATTTATTCCATTGAATCTCAAAGATTACGAAAAATTAGATTAAAACTAAATATATATGATATTGATGTCCGCTATGTTAAGGGTTCACAGATGTTGATTGCAGATGCTATAAGTAGAGCATCTTCAAAAGCTGATGCTAGTACACTTGATCTTTGGACCGCGTTGTTCATACTGTGAATGTAAGTGATAGTTTTCTGATAGAGATTACAGAAGCCACATGTAAAGATGCAGCACTATCCCAACTGATAGAATACTATAATAATGGCTGGCCTACAAATATTGATAAAGTTACAGATCTTGTCAAACCTTACTGGAAATTAAAAAATAACATTGTAGTTGAAAATAATATTGTATATTTAGATCATAGGATTATAGTTCCCTCATCTCTTGTAAAAACTGTTTTGGAAAGAGTACATTCTTCACATTTTGGTATCACAAAAACACTGGGTAGAGCCAAGTCACTTTTCTTTTGGCTAAACATGAAAAGCAATATCATTGATACTATAAGTAAATGTCATTTATGTGAAAAATATAGTGCTAAAAAAGTAAAGGAATCCTTATTATTAGATGAAACTACGCCGTCACTCCCATATCATAAAGTGGGTTGTGATTTTCTAAATTATGGTAATGAAAACTATCTAGTAGTGGCTGACTACTATACTAAGTGGTTTGATCTAATTAAAGTTAATTCCATGACTGCTACAACAGTTATAAATATATTAAAAACCTTATTTGCTACTCATGGTATACCAAGCATTCTCAGAGCTGACAACATGCCATTCAACTCTATTGAATTTAAAAACTTTGCAAAACTGTATAAATTCTCTGTTGTTACATCTAGCCCGCTGTATCCTAAATCGAATGGCTTTGTTGAAAAATATGTTGGTATAGCAAAAACTATGTTAAAAAAATGCAAGGATGAGAATTTAGATATACATCTTGTTATCTTAGAATATAGAAATAGCCCAGTGATAGGTTCACCATATTCTCCATCACAATTGTTGTTTAGTCGTTTTACTAAGTTTACACTGCCAATACACAACAAATTGCTTGCACCAAAAGTAGTCACTGATTTTGATAAGTATCAAGAAAAAAGAAACATTATAAATAAAACCAATTATGATAAGACTGCTAGACATTATAATTATAATCTAGAAAAAGGGCAAGATGTTGTGTATCGCAGAGAAAATGTATGGTTGCCAGCCAAAATAGTGGGCCTTCACAGTTCGCCCAGGTCTTATTTGATCCAAGATGATCAGGGTTCTATATTAAGAAGGAACTCTTCGCAATTGAAGCCATCAGCAACTTCCAAGATCCCATCAGATGATTATGTTAGGTCGCCTAGACGATGTGTTATACCTTTAGAGGACGGGGACTCGGAGATGCCTATGGGTTCGGAGCAGGTTATGGAACCTGGATGTTCGGCTAATTGTGAAGGAAGACCTAAACGTATTATTAACCCTCCAGCTTATCTTAAAGACTATGAGACAGACTTACCACATAAGGGGGAAGATGTATCATGTTCGTAGTTAAGTAATGAGTTTTGGAACGCACTACGATCACGTGACGGACGCTAGAAAAAGACGAGTGACAGAATACACGGAGTTCTCAATCAATCATGATATTGTTTTATTTAATAATCACAATATTTGTCTAACATTATACAGTCTCGGTACTGCGTCGGATGCATGCGCGTGTTGTAGCGCGGCACGGGCACGTTTGTACGTACCAATGGATCTTGGTGGTCTTAGCGTCGCGTCTACGAAAAACATCGCTGGCGACAATTACAGACAATGGAAGTTCCAGACGACGCTTGACTTGAAGGCCAGGGGCCTGGGCGATAACATAACCTCTCCCGTAATGCCGGCTGGCGCCGATGAGAACTAATGGAAGAAAGATACGGCGAAGGCGATGTACGTAGTAACAGAAAGTAACAGGAATTACCGCAAATAAGTCTACTTGAAACCTGTGAAACGGCGAGTGGTATTTTTGCAAAATTAGACTCGATCTACGACCAAAAAAGTGAAAATTGCATAATGCTGTTGCATGAGAAATTCTACACGATCAAGTTTATGGAGGACGATAACAATGATGAACACATTTCGAAAATAGAAAATATCGCTAAACAATTAAAAGATGCCGGCGAAACAATGTCAGAAATGGCAATTGTAACCAAGATACTGGGTCCTTGCTGGAGCGCTATCGCATGGTAAGACAAGTTTGGCTGTCACTCGATCCAAGTAAGCAAACTGTTATTAACCTTACGGCGCGACTTCTAGATGAAGATTCAAGTTTCAAAGCTCAAGAGGAAACAGCACTAGCTACTGAGAAGATGGCTAGAAGGTCGGTAAAATGCTTCAAGTGCAAGAAACCGGGGCACTATGCTCGTGATTGTCACTCTAACCCACAACAAAGTAGTAGTAGTAGTGTCGAGAATTGAAATGCGCACTCTGTTGTCTCTATATATTTTGTCTGTGGCAATACCATAGCTGTCAAATATTATTACAACTTTCTTATCCTGTGTACGCCATTGTATGTCTAACCCACAACAAAGTAGTAGTAGTAGTGTCGAGAATTGAAATGCGCACTCTGTTGTCTCTATATATTTTGTCTGTGGCAATACCATAGCCGTCAAATATTATTACAACTTTCTTATCCTGTGTACGCCATTGTATGTCTCTGCGTAAATAAAACAATATACTGTTATCAAAGTACTTTTATTGGCCTGACCGATAACATATTAACAATAGTAAATACAATCATCCCATTGTTCTCGGCTGACCTAGGGCTTTAAGAGTACCTAGATCAGGGGTGGGCAAACTTTTTTCATGGCGGGCCAGTAAGCTTGAGAAATTTCGGAGGAGGGCCATAATTGCAGCAAAACTGCACTTTTGTATAAAATCGATAAAAAAACACAAATATACACATTTTTTTTATTTCAAGTGGTTTCAGGAATCTTATAATTAAACTTTAATTAATCATATGTAGTGATCAAAATGACACACTTTTTAGCTTTTATTTATTTTTATTCGAAGGACCAGGTGTGTGAGACATATAAAATTGTTTTTGTTGTGCAGCGAAAAAAGGTGTTCATCAGTAAGTCGGTTTCTGATTGAGTTTTTTCGCAATTTCATTGTTGAAAATATCTGCTCACACATACGATGACCCAAACATCGCCATGACTTTCTGGGCGTGAGCAATCATCTTTGGGTATTCAGCTTTCGGCAGGGTTCTATAAAAATCTAGCTTTGTTGAATTTAAGAACAGTTGTTTTAAATGGGTGCTACACTGCATTTCGATAATTTCGAATTGCAACTCTGCAGAGACGTTCTCGGGGTCTATGTTCTTAAAATCTTGAAACCTAGTTTCAAATTCTGTGTGAAGTTTCTTCAACTGTTGACTGAAGTCTTTCAGTTTGTTCAAACTCACTGGTGCCATAGATTTTAAACGTGGAAAGTGAGTTAAGTCGTTCTTTGCTATGCAGTTAGTAAACAGAAAAAGCTGAGTTTTAAACGATTTCAGACAACTCCAAGTCTCATCTAAAAATTGGTTCATGCCTTGCAATTTTTTTTTAATTTGTTGTAGTGCTCAAGAAAATCGGTAAAAAATGCGAAATCGGTATTTCTTCTTGTAAATTCCAGACTCGCTCGAATGCATACCCACAGCTAAGCCATCTTACTTTTGTGTGATAAAGAAGGTCAGAGTAATCTGCGTCAACTTCAAGCAAAAATTCTTGGAATTCTCGGTGTACCAAGCCCCGTGATCGAATCGTATTGATAAGTTTTATAACCACATCAAGTACACGTGTAATATCTATTGCAGCTTTACAAAGAACATCCTGGTGAATTATGCAATGTAAAAATACAACATCGTTGTTAGGATTCTCTTTTTGAAAAATACCATGTTTTTTTCAACCGTTTGGGGCTCCGTCTGTAGTAATATTGCATAATTTTGAAATTAATGCATTTATATTTTGGAGGCCTTCGGAACATTCGTTATAAATAATTTGGCCCGTCGTTTTGCCTTTCAGTGATTGCAAGCAAGTTAGCTCTTCAGTAATATTGAATTCTTCATCAACGCCTCTAATGAAGATCAATATTTGAGCAGTGTCAGTTTTATCCGTACTTTCATCCATCGTCACGGAATAATATTTAAAATTTTCAATACGCTGCTTAAGTTGAACCGACAAATTTGACGCAATGGCATCAGTTCGCGTTCTTACTGTTTTTCGCGATAAACTGACTGACTCAAACTCTTTTGTTTTTTCTGGGCATAAAATATTACTCGTACTCGCCATGCAGTCTTTTACAAACTCTCCTTCCGAGTACGGTTTGTTATTTTTACCAATTTTATAAGCCACGACATACCCAGCCAGTGTAGAAGCCTTTTGAGCGGTGTTTTGCATTACAAATATATTCCGTTGACCAGATAACTTTTTTTTTAAGTTTTCGGCATTCAACTTTCTTTCTGCATCATTAATAGAAGCATATTTGGTTTTAGCATGCTTAGTATTAAAATGGCGAGCAAGGTTAAAATCTTTAAAAACCGCCACCGCTTCATTACATATAAGACATATTGGCTTACTGATGAATTCAGTAAAGAAGTATTTCCAAGCCCACTCCTCTTTAAACAGTCGACACTCAGTATCCACTTTACGTTTTTTACACGCCATTATCCCAAAGCGTTACAAGAACAAGTAATAATACGAGACAGGTTCAAAGAAGCAAAACTCACAAAACTGTACGTGCGACTCGCTCGGTGACAGCAGGCGACTGCTCCCACGCCGCTCACTGCATTACCCTCCCCGCTCCCCAAAACCCGCCCGCGACACATGAACTACGCGGCTAGACGAACTGGCTCTGGTTTATGGCTGAACCGTCAAAATATAATCATGGGCCATGTACTAATTAATTCGCGGCGGCGGGCCGGATAAAATGCTTTCGCGGGCCGCACTTTGCCCACCACTGACCTAGATGCTGACGAGAATTGGCAACAAGTTCCCTCACCTTGCTGGCAGTACCATTTGCTATGGGTATGCTATCTATTATAGCTTGAATATGTGATTGGTTATTACCAGAAATTCGTTGTCATAGCGCAATTTTAGTACATTGTGATACAAGTGTGCTACGTTGCTCAGAACACACGAGGCGGAAAGCCGATGTGTGTAATTACCAATGCACGTTTATACGACGTTTTTCAACACACTTGCGAGGAAAATACTAAACTGATATATTAATGAATGAATGAACGTTTCTTTATTCAGGCAAAAGACCCGTTACATAATTTTAAAATACAAATTTAAATGGCATAAAAAATGAAAACTAGAAAATTAATCTATTACACAAAACATTTAAAAAACATATAAGACATATCAAACACCTAACTACTCTTATTGAAAGGACCCTAGTTTAGGCTCTTAAGCAGAATAGTGGAGCTGATAGTTAAAACACTAGTTCTTGTGGTGAATATTATATTGCAAGTGATTGACATCAGACAGCTGTACAAAAACATAACAAATTCAAACGGATGTCATATATGTGTCGTAATAAGTTTATTATTGTGCCAGCATACACATATGCAACCTCCAATAAAACGAAAGTGAAAGCGAACATAAACAAATTAAGAATTTCTTAACTTTTAACTTAAAAATGTATATACATACGCTTAAACTAAGATAGATTATTGATTCATCGCTCTAGTTTTAAATTTATAAAACAAAACAAAGAGCTTAATACTTTTGGAATCCCTTATTTTAGATCATCCCTTAAATCAAGGGATTCCAAAAGTATTAAATTGTACTTTATAAACAAGAGCTTGGCGGCTTTGTCGCCATCCAACCTATTCCTCAGGGGATCATATATTAAACCGGCGCCGCTGAAGAATTGTTCGCTGGCCACCGAGCCAGGCGGGCAAGATAAGTATTGTCGAGCGATTGAGTACGATCGTTGGAATTTTTTATTCGCCTTCCACCAAGATAGGGGGTCTTCTTTGATGGAAATGCGTTTTTCGCCAATGTACTCATTGAGTAACCCTTTGAGCACCATAAATTTGCTGAGGACAGGGTCTTCGGCTGTAGTACCATCCTCTTCATCATAACTCATTAATATATTCGATAAGATGTACAGTCCGTACATTTGATCCGCCAGGTTGTGGAGATACTGGAGATCTGTCATGCCTATTCGGAGACATACGTTGAGTCTCATTATCAGCCAGCAAATCCAACAAGCATGGACATTATCGTAATCAATGCGACAAGTTAGAACGTGAAAACAAAACAAGTCATGCTTTTAGTGCTGTATTTCATACCGTATACTTTCAGAAAAGTGATTTCTACGCTGACAGCGGTGAGAGTTCTCGCATTACTTGCAATGTGAGAAGTTTTAAATAATAAATCAGAGGTTTTTAACACTTAAATCTTAATTTATTTTATCAGAACACATTATCGAGTCGAGCAAATTAAGAACAGAGACAGGTTACGCTCAGAATTTAAGTAACTACAATAATCAAAATATTTATTTAAACGCGATTCAGTTTATTATTTAACATTCTCCCTTAATTGTAGATAAGTTCACAAACATTTTCAAACGTGTTCTAATGGCTTGGTTAGAATGTCAGCACAGTTACATGAAGTAGGTAAATACTATACACATAAATTAACTTTTACAACATTTTCATGAATGAATTTATAAAAACGGCTATATATTTAGAACGCCTGTTTAACACTCCATTCTATATCCGTTTTATAGCACTCTGATTGTCCACTTTTAAATTCACACGCACTTTTATTTGTAACATTTCTTCTATTATGCTTTTCAGGTACAGCACTTCTTTACTGCATTTTGCAACAGCTATATATTCAGCTTCGCAGCTTGGGAGTGCGACTATAGGTTGTTTCCTTGCACACTGCAAGGGATCTCCGCAGTACATAATAATGTATCCGGTAGTGCTTCTTCTTGATTCCAGGTCTCCAGCAAAGTCTGAGTCGCTGTTTGCTTCTAATTTGGTAAGGTCTGAGTTTGTGTAATAGCCGATATCTATTTTCTTACTTCCTTGTATGTATCTTAGGGTTCTCTTTAAGTTTTTCACATCATTATAGGTAGGATTTTCCATATTACGAATTGTTCCAGATGAGAACAAGGAGTTAGAGGACTTTGATACCACACGCGATAGATTTCTGAAAAAAAAATGACCCAGCACTACACTTAAGGGATAAGGGATTTTTTAAGAACTGCGGGTCAAAAAAATTGTTTCGACCTCTAGTATGCGTGTGCCAAACTGTAGCTATCTACAGATTAATTGTTTGGCAAAACCCGCAAATCTATATTTGCGGTTTTTTATAACCACCTTCTACTCCTGCATGTCTACTGAGGCAGAGACTTGCGGAGATGTGGGGAAACCAATAGCATATTCAGCAGAACAGAGATTACAAGCAATACTATTGGTTGACTCCCCACATTGCCATTGATTTATTTCCTAAGTTATTTGTTTGTCTATTAATTTTTACCTTGATCCCATTACATTACAGTTGTGAACTCTATTTCAATTGCATAAAATTACATTATACATACATATGTTACCTATATTTAGAAATTCTTGTTTAAAATTAGTAAGTAAGTATTCTTTTTGCACCAATAATTTTACATGTAAAACTACAAATAAATTTGAAGAGAAAATCGAACCAGGTAACAACAGGCTGTCTTATTAAGCGATCCCTTCCAGTGTTGCCAATTTAGCAAAATTTATGCTAGATTTGGCATATTTTTATGTTGTTTAGCATTTTTATAAGTTATTTAGCAAATAGCATATTTTTTGGCATATAAAATAATTATGAATAACAAGTTCACTTTCCTTTTTTAAGTCCAAATACTTCAAAAATTTATATAAAATATACTGTAATTATCATTTGTTTTTTATTGTTGATGTACTTCTTTATAGTTGGATAGGGCATCACCAACGAATACAGACTTTAAATACTAATGAGGCTTCTATGAACGTCTGTATTCGTTGGGCATCACTGTCTGATATTTGATGATGGTGCCAACTTAACGGCAAGGGTAACCTTTACGTCAAACGCTCTCAAGCGTGTTTCGGGGATTCCCCAACAAATCTAATTCAATATACCATAGACAAACAGCATTCTTTTACTCCCTCCTTCCTTTACGAAAGAAGCGAGATAGATTGTAAGTACTATACCGCGATTACCGCGTATTCACGTATTTACTGTCACTGTAAATGAAAGAAAGTTTAAAAGTTTTACGTGCATTATTAATTAATTGCTTGATAGTCATTTCGTTAATATGCCGCCTAAATACAGTCAGCATTACCGGTCTGAGTGGGAGCAAATGCTGGATTTCAAGGATTGGTTACAGCCTGTCGAAGATGATACTACGAAGGCCTATTGTAAGTACTGCAAGTGCGAGATGATTGCAAAAGTTCATTGTTTAAAGTTACATATTTTGTCAATAAAGCATAAGAAAGCTATAGAACCAGTAAAAAGTCAAAGAACAATTAATTTTCCCAAAGTTAAAAAAGATCTAAATACACAGAGAGCAGAATCTTCACTAGCGATGTTTGTGTGCGCGCATTGTTCGATTATGGCTGTCGATCATTTATCAGACTTATGTAAACACCGATTCGGTGATAGCAAAAGTGGAGACTTACGAGTCCATCGTACAAAATGCACAAATATTATAAAAAATGTTTTGGCGCCTCATTTTATTGAAGAAATTGTGTCTGATTTGGGAGACCAAGAGTACAGTCTCTTGCTCGATGAGTCCACGGATATTTCTGTAAGCAAAATGTTGGGAGTATCGATCAGATATTTCAGCCGATCTTTAAAAACAATAATATCCACATTTTTGGGGTTGGTCGAGATTGAAGATGGCACTGCAAACAGCATATTCAACGGTATTAAAGGATTATTGTTAGTTTTGAATATTGAAATAAAAAAATGATCGGTATTGGCACAGATAATGCTACGGTGATGACAGGCACTAACAAAGGAGTACATGCCCTATTAAAAAATGAAACTGGTAATGATAATTTGGTATTAGTTCGCTGCGTGTGCCATTCATTACAGTTGGCTTTATCGCATGCTTCGGAAGAAACTCTACCACGGAATGTTGAATTTCTAATAAGAGAAACCTACAATTGGTTTAGTCATTCTTCGAACCGTCGACTATATTACAAAAATATCTACCAAACAATTAACTGTGGCTCCGAACCATTGTTAATTCCACAGATGTGCAACACCCGATGGATATCAATTGAACCAGCAGTCAACCGTATTCTGGAGCAATGGGTGGAATTAAAACTCCTGTTTGAAGTTGCTAGGCGCGATAACCACTGCTATATGGCAGAAACACTATACTCCATGTATAATGATCCTGTCAATCATTTGTATTTATTGTATTTAAAACCTATTTTGGAGGAAGTCCAAGCTGTGAACAAGCTATTTGAAAGCAACAATATTGACCCAACAAAACTTTACAAAGATTTGTGTGCCTTAGTTCAATCTACAAGTCGGCGTATTTTGAACCCAACTGCGAGAGTCGATATTTTTACACAAAATATAGAAAGTTATTTGGATCCGAAACCGTACATGGGATATGCTTTTGAAACAAAATTACGGGAATACAACCTTCAACCTGAAGTGGAAAATAATTTTCGTCAACGTTGCCTGAATTTAACACTGACACTTGTATCAGAGCTGCGTTCTAGATTACCAATAATATACTTGAGAAAGTATCTTTATTTTCAGTAGAAGAAACTTTAAAAGCAGTCAAGCCTTCTCTAATCGATATTGCCCAAGAATTCCGAGTGGATGCAGCTACAATGGATAGGCTCATGTCTCCATGGAGAAACATAGTGCACATTAAATGGGAACGCACATCTTCCACTGTAGAATTCTGGAATGAAGTAATTGATTACAAAGATGCAGCTGGTAATAACCCCTTTACAGATTTATCTCAGTTAGCAATATCATTATTATCACTACCTCATTCCAACGCAGAAATTGAACGCGTTTTCAGCCAAATGAATATAGTCAAAACTAAACTTCGCAACCGTTTGTCGATAAAAACTTTAAATGCCATTCTATACGTCAGATTCGGCCTAAAGAGGGCAGGGAAATGCTGCTATTCTTACACAGTTCCGGATAACGTACTACGCTCTATAGGTACCAAGGAGAGTTATAGTCTTGAGAATAAGGCTTCCACGTCTACATGCACATCAGCTGCCGAGCCTGCCGATGAAGACGAAGATATTAACATTTTATTTAGTAACATAGTCGATTAAAACGTAGAATAAATCAAAATTTTGTTGATTAATAAACATTTAAAATTAAATGACGTTTTATTTGACATTGAAAAATGTTAGCTTATTTTCTGGCAATATTATAAAGCAATTAGCATAATTTTGGCAAAATTTTAACATCAGTTTAGCAAGTTTTAGATTCACCTTGTTGGCAACACTGATCCCTTCCTGAAAATATATATACATATATATAATTATTTTTTCAGGAAGAGATCGGTTTTTAGCGATAGGGCCGCCTGTTGTTACTTTATATATATATATCCCGCAAGAAAACTGCCGTCCGCTATGGGCGAAATTACATTTAAACTGGCGTCCACCGTCATTGCAAGTCCGCATACCGGACGCCACTTTTTTTACCGGTGGCACATGAAGCCTTTTGGTTCTGGCTAACCGTACAACAAAAATCGACGGAAGTCAAAAAATCCATCAGATGGCTGCATTTATATCCTGAATAGTTTTTGACAAAAACTCCGTTGACGTGTGGCGCTGCTGCAGCGCGTATATCTGCAGACGTATACTTCGATTATCTTCGGACGATGGGTCCGCGTATTTGGCGTCCCCGATTGCGACGTTGCCAGCTCATTCTTTTGGTTGGCATATCGGACGCAACAAACCAAAACAAACAAATTTACAACCGTTGGTCATGGACATGCCGCGTAGAATTTGGCGCTCAATAAGTGAAATTGTTTGAAACAAAATTAAAGTGCTTGTTGTTAACATATGGATGGATGCTGTTCAAAGATGAACAAACGAAGACTTCGTAGTAGAAAAATGTTGGATTTAGTCCAAGAAGAACCTTCAACTATAAGGTCTACAGATAAGTTTGACTCTTCTTCTCACTTCACGTACCACCTGCTACGCTCTCAGTCGCATTTCGATAGTTGTGTGATATCAGTGTATATATCATGTGTGAAATGGTACAGTTTGCAGATATAGACAGATAAATAAACAAATCTTATTTAAAATATATTTTACAAAAACAATTGAAATGGCCGTGGCCTTCAACTCATTTCATAATACGAGATCAATGTTTGAATTGCGGAGTTAATTCAAGTTGTTTTGGAAAACCTAACCATATAACTATGGACATGAACAACAGTTTCAATGTAATGTGGTGGCTGCAGAATGGACTGTTTTTTTGTCATAATTGTAATTATTTACTCTACGATCACTACCCGGCTGACGAGTGTAATACATGTGCTGTTTAAATCATTGAGGTTTGTACATACGAAACATATTTCTACAAAACGATTAGGTAGGTCAGGTTTAGGACGCCGGATAGCCTTCTTTGGACATGCGATAGTATTTTACGGGAATCTTACTCTTATAATATGGAACAACCGATTTTTGTTTATTCACACATATCTACACATTTACATTTTATTCTAGTATACAAAGTTGCATTATTATAAATATGTGTTTGCTGTCTGCTGTGCATAAAAAATACGTTCATTAATAAGAGTACTTGGTACTGTAAACATATATAATATGTACAATATGTATTTAAAAAATCTTCATCTTTCTACAACCTGACCTTTCAACCCATAAGGGAACCTAACTATGCCTTATTAGGATTAAGTCCGCTTTCCTCACGATGTTTTCCTTCAGTGAAAAGTGACTGATAAATACTTGACAAACGATATTCCGTACATAAGTTTCGAAAAACTCATGAATACCTTCGGATTGAAAATTCAAAGTCTGACCACCAGCGCTTTCTCTACTCTGTTTAGAAAGTAACGTCCGTATATGTGTTACGTATTTCGTAGCCTTTAAATTATATACGGACGTCAGTTTAGTTGTATGTCTACTATTTCATGTCGCTCCATATTCGACGTCCGTGATTATTTTATAGTAGTGCTCTATATTAATATACGGACGTCAAATATCGTGCCCTATGAAAAGTATGCGTCAAACTAACGTCCGTGTATGTATTTCGTATAGCGTAGCCTTTAAATTATACACGGACGTCAGTTAGCTGTATACCTACTATTCATGCTGCTCCATATTCGACATCCGTGATTATTTTAAAGTAGTGCTCTTGATTTAAATACGGACGTCAAATATCGTGCGCTATGAACAGTATGCGTCAAACTGATGTCCGTAAATGTGTTTTGTATAGCGTAGCTTTCAAAGTACCTACTCCGCCGCTGCCGCTACATATTTGACGTCCGTGATTATTCTAAAATAATGCTCTGAATTTATATACGGACGTCAAATATGTAGCGGCAGCGGCGGAGTAGGTACTTTAAAAGCTAAACTGTTCAGTATGCGTAAAACTAACGGCCGTATATGTGTTTCATATAACTTAGCCTTTAAATTATATACGGACGTCAGTTAGCTGTATATCTACTCTTCATGCTGCTTCATATTCGTCGTCCGTGTTTATTCTGAAATCACTTATATTATAAACCGTACCGAAAATACGGAACGGTCCGTACGGAAAATAGTTATTATTATTTACAATATACCTATTATTTTTGTACAGCCGACATCAAACATAATTTATAATATTACACCTTGTTATACTAGGATAAATTGAAAAAGTGTAAATTCCGACTACGGATTTTCCATATACAGGTGTAACAAATATAGTGGGGATCCGTTTAAAGTTTAAAAAACATTAGGCCTTTGTATAGATTAATTTAATTAAACCATAGAAAAAAATTTTTTTTGCGTCAAATATATTTTTCTTTTACTTTTTCCTAATCAGAACACGATATCCAATATCCCTTAAACGTATCCCTACTGTTTTTGTTACAACCTGTATAAGATATACCCGTAAAAAATTGTCGCTTGTCCGTATAAGGCTACCCGGCGTCCGTATATGAATAGCTATTGTGCGTCTGTATAGTATTATGCAACTCTAATTAAACGACCTCACAAATCACGTGTATGGGTACACAAGTATTTTTATTAATTTATTATATGATTTTTTTAAGGTACTAAAAGGAGGGCTCAAACCAAAAAACCGAAGACAGAACGGAAGAAACAAAAAAGAAATCAGGTTGAAACAGTTAGCGCTCAAAGAAAGTTACAAAGAAAGGCTCAAGGAGAGAACCAGTTAGCTCCAAGGGATGCCTCATTAACTTCCTCGAGCCTAACAAATATTTTAGGATCATTATCCAGCACATTAAAAGAGTTTGAAGAGAGTCCGCCTAAATCTATTCTGACTACAAATGTGCCTCCAGGCGATGCCGCATTACCTTCATCAAGTTTAACCCTTTTATCAGGCTCAGCAACTGATCTGGCAAACGTAATATCCAATCTTTCCATGTATAGATCAGATTCGTTCGATTCTTTGCCCGACGCATATCTACCTACTAGTCTCAGTTGCACTACGAATATAATCGATCTTGAAAATCTAGAAGAAGCAGAACCTTCTGTCTTGTACTTAACTGGACATCTTGAACCTGAAAATACAAAGAAAAACCCCACTCCCGGCTCAAGTACTGCCGCTATTATTGACGAGCCTCCGCCAGAATCTGTTCAACCTCCTACCTCGTGCCTAACTGGACACCTTGAACCTGAAATTACCGAGAAAAACCTCACTCCCAGCTCAAGTACTGCCGCTATTATTGGCGAGCCTATTGAGGAGTTTTTTATTATTAGGGTGGGGCCAGTAAGCTTTGAATTAAATGATGTACAGTCGGCGGCTAAGATAATATTACCCCCCTCACCCTGCATCGAAGTTTATATGCGGTACATTATGTTTGCAGGGTGCCGTACAATTGTATAATGTTCTAATTTCATAGAGATTCAATTGAAAATGAAAATGAATGAAAATTTATTAATAACATTAGGTTACAGGTCGAGTTTACATATATTTTTTTTATATCAATTATATACAGTGCACCTTTAAGTACATTATACATTAAATTTGTATGTCATAATTGTTTTTATTTATTACAGTTAATTTTATTTAGGTACATCAACAATTTCTCTGGAAAAATATTCGTCTATGTCGTAAAACGGTGATTTTAGTAACCAATATTTTAATCTAATTTTAAAAGTATGGAAGGAAGGTGCAACCTTGATACTTTTAGGTAGGTGGTTGTATATACGTGGGCCAAGTACATAGACTGATCGTCCTCTTTTCGCTAACTTATGTGGCACAGATGCGAGGCAACCCGCGTTCTTGTTGCTACGCAGATGGCGATTTGGATTTACCTGTTTCACAGTAAATTTGTTCGTTTTGCAATTGCAAATATAATATTGATGTATAACCTTAAGAGTTTTTGACTAAATTTTCTCACAACGGACTAATGTTTAGTTCATTATTCCTTCAATTATTTATTAATTTTATTACATTATAGCGTGCCGGCATAAGAAAACTACTAAAATAGTTTTATTTGTGTAAGGAGAGATGATCGACACAATTAAAAATTAAAGGTCATCCAACAGTCCCACATTAAAAATATTGTGTTTTTCTTTATTTGTCAAAAAACAATCAGACGATGTCTACAATTTCTAAAATATCTTTCAGTTACTTTACCTATAAAAAACAAAACAATTGGGAATAAATGTCTTAAATTTATATGGTTTGTTTTCATTTATTTAAATTTAAGTTCCTACTTAATTTTTCACACGGGATTTCATCATATAGATATATCAATTCCCGAAACTGTGTGGCTACAACCGGTTTGGCACTGACATAAACGCTATCATGAACGTACTTTCAATGCATCTCGCTCGTACTGGCATTAGGGCGAGATGTATAGAAAGTAAGATTAGGTAGACGTTAGCATGTATGTCAGTGTTGACACTGTCAGCGACACATGGTACGGGTACAGGTAAGGTATTTTAATAAATAAATGCAGGCGTTCATTTTATACTAACAATAAAATGACAGGCCAATTTTAATCCAGAGCACTACTTTAAAATAATCATGGATGTCGAATATGGAGCGACATAAAATAGTAAACAATAAATATACAGCTTAACTGACGTCCGTATATAATTTAAAGGCAACGCTCTACAAGACACATATACGGACGTTAGTTTTGCGCATACTGTTCATAACGCACGATATTTGACATCCGTATATGAATCCAGAGCACTATTTTAGAGTAATCACGGACGTCGAATATGGAGCGGCATGTATAGTAGGTACAAAGCTAACTGACGACTGTATATAATTTAAAGGTTACGCCATACATAAGGGAAGAGGTAAAACAAGAACTCGACAGAATGGTGAAGTTAGATGTCATAAAACCAGAAACAGAGCCTACTCCTGCGGTAAGTCCTATGGTAATTGTTAAACAGAAAGGCAAAATAAGAATTTGTATAGATCCTTCTGATGTAAACAAAAATATTCTGAGACATCATTTTCCACTATCTACTATAGAAGAGATCTCAGCCGACATTAAAGGTTCTAAGTTCTTTGCATTATTAGATTGCACAAAAGGATTCTGGCAAATTAAACTTTCAGAAAGAACTCAAAAAAATTCTATCTTTTGCTACACCATGGGGAAGATATTCCTTCAAGAGGCTCCCTTTTGGCGTTTCATCGGCACCTGAAATATTTCAAGAAATATTAACAAATCTGCACAAGACACAAGCAGACATAACCAGCCAGAGAGTGGTAGTACCAGAAACTAATTATAGAAATGAACCAGCAACACTACAGGTTCCAGAAGAAGCTCAGACACCAGAGGTCCTTAAGTCACCCCCAACATCAACATATTCATCACCAGGCACTTCTAATCAGGCTCAAAGACAGGCTCAACCCATTCAACCAGTGACTGTTCCAGCTCCACAAACATCAAGATTTGGCAGAATAATAAAACCAATAAATAGGCTTGATCTTTAAAAATACCAACTTAAATTATTATAATATCTTGGTATGTTACTTTAACTATTTCAGAAATTGCTCAGTTGATTTTAAGAAAGTCATTTTAATTAGACAAAAATGACATTGTAATTAGATAACTTTAGTATATATAACTTTATTGTTGCTAATGTCTGTTTGTAAGGTCAAAGTCAAAGTCACTTTAAACATTAGTTTTTACTTATTTTTAGCTTTTAGTTATTAACAAAGAAAGGGAGATGTAAAGTATAGACCATTGAATATACGAGGGTTGTTCCGTTAATAGTTAGTCAACGGCGTACTATTAACTGTATTTATTTAATTTTACTGTAGCTTAAAGGCAAATTTCATTACAAACTTTTTGGTATAAATGTCACTGGCCAGTGACAATCAGTAATTTTTTTATGAATTTCAGAAAAAAACATGTCTGTCACTTTTTGTTCGCAAAAATGGAGCTAACGCGGGAAGCATTTCGTGCTATGATATATTATGATTATAAACGAGGGCTAACATACAAGGATTCTCATGAAAATTTAACTAGTGTTTTTGGGACATTATCCCCATCTCTTGCCACTATCAGTTACTGGTTCCGTGAATTTAAGCGTGGGCGGAGCGACATCAAAGATGAGCCTCGACCGGGGCGACCGCCAACGGCAGTTACTCCAGAAAATGTTATCAAGGCGGAGTGGTTAATAAAGGAATCTCGAAACATTACCCACCGAGAGATTCAGGACGAACTGAAGATTGGATCCCGGGCAGTTTCTACCATTTTGCATGACCACCTTCAAGTTCGGAAGGTTTCGTCTCGGTGGATACCACATTTTCTCACACAAGAGCAAAAAGATAGTCGTGTCGATTGGTGCAAATATATGTTGAAGAAATTCGATAATGGCGATTCTCAACAAGTGACCTACATTGTGACATCTGACGAATCTTGGATATATAGTTACGACCCATTTACAAAACAGCAATCAACACAATGGGTCTTTGAAGAAGATGATTTACCTACTAAAGTAGTTCGCGGCCGAAGCGTCAACAAAAAAATGGTTGCTGTTTTTTTTCGACGCAGTGGACCTGTAGCCGTAATTCCACTTGAAGATCGCAAAACAGTTACCAGCCAATGGTACAGTGAAGTTTGCTTGCCACAGGCCTTCCAAGAGCTGAACGTCAGTCGTCCAAGTACTGGAACTCGGGGCATCATTTTTCATCAAGATAATGCTCCGGCTCACACGGCTTCCAGAACCATGGACTTTTTGAGCAAATCAGGTGTGCAACTACTACCACACCCTCCGTACAGTCCTGACCTGGCTCCGTGTGATTTTTTTCTGTTCCCCACCTTAAAAAAAATTATTACGTGGACGACGATTTTCGACGGCGGATGAAGCAGTGGACGAATTTAGGCGACTTTTTTTTGACCTTCCGCAAAAACAGTTTTTTTCCTGTTTTGAAAGCTGGTTCAGCCGAATGCATAAGTGCATTAATGTAGCAGGGGAATACTTTGAAAAGTTGTAAATAAAGTTTTATTATATTCCTTATAGTTTTTGTTTAACTAAAAATTTTCAGTACAGCCCTCGTATCTTATCTGTGGTCTCCTGTCATATTCGCACGCTCACCAATAAAACACATTATTTTATAATGTAGTATTTTATTATTATAAATATCTACGTTACACTATTATATTAAGTTTTTTTATCTATTAGCAAAATATGAAATAATCTTTTCATAACACAATTTATTTATTTATTTTCTTGAGATATCGGCTGCTCTCAAGTTATGTGTCCAGCTGCCGCTGTCATCGTCTCTTCCACCACGCTTCCTCTTCGGAATTCCTAACGGTCCCTTCAGGTAGCACTAAAGAGCTGGTTTTCGGAAAAATAGAGAGCGAAGTGGATAAAAACAAGATAGAGAGGCAAATCCAGAAAGAGTTGCAATCATTAACTCTCCCCAACATTTTCGTCTAACCTCCTGGAGGGACGTGCGGTACGCCAAGGCGCTGCAAAATTTTACAGTTACACCAGTATTAACGGACCTGAAAGTGAACGAGGAAATTTTGTCGTTTCACCAAAGAAAAGTATTCTCGGGACAGAGAAGGTACTGGCAGGTTTGTCGAATGCAATTTTGGAACAACGAGAACTGGTTCGCACAGACCATGAGGTCATTAATTGGGATTTAAATGCCCACAGGAGCTTAACCCAGACATTTTATTCATTCATATTCAATCATATTCATATTTATTTCGTATATGCATGATACAGTACACGTCAACACATTATAAAGATAAGATTAACACTTAATACATTTTCGATCATTATTAATAAAATAAATCATTATAAATACATATTAATCGTACAATGGCAGCTTATTGACAAGAATAATAATAGATTTAAAAATAAAATAAAATAAAATTCCATTAAATGTCACAGAATTCTCGGATGTCATAAATTTGGGGTAGTATACAAGAGATTTAGCAGTGGTTCAGCATATGAACAGTGCGTAGAAAACAACTTAATACATAGTACATTATGATACAAGTGTGCTAAGTTGGTCATTACACACGAGGCGATATTGTGCGCGCGAGCTGTAAGCGAGCACGCAATAAGAAAGCCGATGTGTGTAATGACCATAGCACACGCGTTTCATACGACGTTTTTCAACACACTTGCGAGGAAAAAACAAAACTTATAAATTATATTTTTTTTGTCAAAACAGTAAAAGTACAATTTTCAAAATGTTGGCTTACCTGCAGTTTTAACATCGAATAATTGCACCAAAGCGTGCTGGGCTTGTAGGCACTTATTCGCCAGTTCATTGAAGTAAGCTACCAACACGTTTTCCAAGAAAAACTGGGCGTTTTTGCTGATTTTCCATTGAATAAAAGATTCATATGCCGCCAATTATTTTTCAGCCGATTTTGATGATAAAAGGCTATCGTTCTCGGCTCTTGCCTCTATTAGTATTACTGGCAGCGTCAATTTTATGTGTTCTTCATTTACAATGCTAGAAAATGACATTTTCGTCAATATATAAACTAAAAACATGCAAAACTATTCCAATTTTATGACAAATACGGAAAATGGCTGGCGCGTTATTTTTTTTTAAGCACGATTCCAATGCGCCCGCAAGGCGCGCACGAATTCGACAAACAGCCAATTAAAAAAATATAAAAAGGCTAATATTTTCGTATTTCTTTTCGACGGATGGAGATCAAATCGATAAATTGTTGTTTATTCATTAATGTAATTTACGAGATAATTTAATCTATAAATTATGTTTGGTGTGATAAAACCTCTTTGAACTAACATTTGAAACCTAATAGTTGGTTAGAAAAAAAATGTATTACTCGACCAAATGAAGAAGGCTCCTTTTCCATGCATATTATTTGCAATCAGTTACCTTCTTAACTCAGTCGGATAATATAATGAAAAAGCCCAAGTGCTATAATATACTGAAAAAGCACGCGTATTTAATATCTAGGATTATGAGCCAAAAATCGGTGGAATAAAAACGTCGTTTGAGCAAGTGTGTTGAAAAGGTAATTTGTGGGAAGCGGACATAATGAATTGACACCAGAAGAGAAAGACTTACAAGAAATACATGATAAGTATATTCAGAGGGCAATGGGGAGTATCCCGCCCACTAAGGCATACTTATTTGCCAGGCAGACACTTTCCCAACTAGTTCAGTCGCTGGACGGACCTGCCGCATGGCTAAACATGCCACACGAAAGAAGCCCTCGCTGATAAGGAAATCTACTGAAACCCAGTAGAGCACATATAAAAAAACCACTAATTTTTCAGAAAGACAACGGAAATAAAGGAAAAGGAAGAGATCTAACTTTCGTGACAAACAACACAGCCTTTCCACTAAGGAAGAAAAATGAGTAGGTATATGGATTTCAGAGGGGGATGTCTGGCAGAGTTTCAAGAGAGATGGAGGGAGCTTGGAGCCAACAAATTTGTCATCAAAGCAATAACAGCATCCCACATCTTTTTATTGAAAAGCCTCCATTGGTTTTCCCGACACCTGCTATAGTAGAAAGATTTGCAACCAATCCATCCAAGCAAATGTCAGAAGAGAGAGAAGTTGAAGCAATGCAGAAGCAATTGGATGTACTGAAAACTTGTACCAGACAGAATCCATATTAGCGATGGGGGTGTAAGACCCATTTTAGACCTCAGAGGATGGAACAGGTATGTCATAACAAAACCCTTTCATCTAATCTCCCATGCCTCAGTATCAGATTTCCTTCATCCAGCTGAGCCAGCAAACTGACTGGTGAAGTTGGAAGTAGCTCAGGCTCGAGTTGCGTTCCATCCGCCACACTGACCGCCATCGTTTTACAAAGCTCCGCGGTAAAAAAAAATAGAAAAAGTGGGTTTTTCTCGACCGATTTAAACGTTCGATACGTCAAATGTTGCGGGACAGTGCCGCGCATACGTCTATAGCGATTTAGCCGCACAACGACAGTGCAGTGAAAAAGTGCCAAAAATGTGCCTTTTTTGAGGTTAAAACCACTTTGGAGCAAAATATCGCGACACCAGTGAACCCTCCTCTGGGAAGCGCCTCGCCAAGACCCACCCAAAGACACCTTCGAGATGCACCGTCGAGGCGCAAACACTAAAAAAAACAAGAACCACGTGGCGGCGTGGTCGGAGTTGCAGCTGCGCGCGGCTGTTTTGGACAACGCAGATTGAAGCTGCTCATCACCTGGAATAACGCGGTAGTTTGATCAGAATTTTTGGACCTTAAGTTTGTGAAATATTTACTTTTCAAAATTCAACAGTGAAAAACTTGATAGACTTCAGGCAGACTAGGTACACTTTTTTCAACGGGTGATAACAAAAAATGAGAATTATTTATTTCAGAGCTGTGAAAATTACTCATATAACATTTTACGATACTTTGTTATTATTAGGCATTATATACATGATAATTGTTTACATAAACATTAATGGATGTTAGAGTAGGGCCCGTGATCAGCATTTTTACGTAGTTTAGATATAAAATTTGAATAAGACACTTGTAAACCGTTTTTGTCCATTTTCGGAACACAAGTCATAGTCATTTTTATTAGATACACTCAAATACCCAAACAGCCAAAAAACTATCAATCAGCCGACATTGTGGAAAATTTGTAGAATTTCGAACTTTCTTACGTACAAATGGTATGTTATTGGAGTCCAAGAATTGTAATGTATGTTTGCTCAAACTTATCCATAAAACTTGTGTTTGATCTTGCCTGGTATTGTAGAATTATTGCTAGTATAGTATCAACCATTTCCAGGTATATCAGTTTTGCTAAAAGGAAAATAACTTACATCATCCTAACTAAATGATTTCCCTTTGTACTTTCGAGTCTTCTAGCGACACTGAGACATAATGGTCGATTTTAACAGATCAGTGTATTCCGGGGCTCTTACCTTCTAGCAGCATTCCAGACCTATCTTTTTTAATGATGGATGAATGTACAGTTGGTAACACTTAAACATTTTGGCAGCATCTTGTTGGCTCATGGAATTCTTATCACTAAAAGTGCTTTTGAGTCAATTCAGGCTTGCCTTGGTTATTATCTTTGCTGGCCAGCCACTACCACTTTTGCGATTTTCAAGGATACAAGAATTCTATACATAGTAGAAACTAGTTCTTTTTCTGTACTAATATGACCCACTGTGTCCCTTTTCCTCTGTTTAACTTCAAACTGCTTACTGTGGGACTTAGTCAATTTGTGTAATAATGTCTTATAATCTTTATTTATTTAAACTATTGGAAACACAAGAGTCCTCCTTGTTTGATTAAAAGTTTTCAAAAACTTAAATCTATTCAGCTCGTAATATTAGCTCTTCAACACTTTCCATTTTCCAGTATGAATATGAATCTCTAATACTTGTTCCTCCAGTTCTCTTTGATATTGGCATCTCTATTAATGATATTGAACAAAATCAATAATTCCTGGGATTCATTGGAACAGATGGCCTGGCTGGTCATCATATATACACAGATGCTTCTAAAATGTCTGACAATGGGTGTGTTGGCATTGGTCTACTTCACACCCAATGCAATATTTACCAAAAAATAAAGTTGCCTCCAGAATCCTCCGTTTACAGTG
The DNA here is from genome assembly GCF_033807575.1 of Cydia pomonella. Classification (NCBI taxonomy): domain Eukaryota; kingdom Metazoa; phylum Arthropoda; class Insecta; order Lepidoptera; family Tortricidae; genus Cydia; species Cydia pomonella. The sequence continues at coordinate 5,266,565 of NC_084716.1, forward strand.
GTGAGTGCTTTGGAATGCTGAAAGCAATAGAGTTCATCTTTATAATGCATCTTAAAAAAAAACAATTATATTCTCAGATTCTCTAAGTTCACTTCAGGCAATAACTAAATATTCTTTGAAATCAAAATCTAATAACCCAATTATTTATCAAATCCATAGTTTGCTGTTAAAATTTCATCTTAAAGGGTGTTGATTTCCATTGCCTGGATCCCTGGACACAGAGGGATTAAAGTGAATGAAAATGTTGATGAATTAGCTTGAGATGCCATTAGTTTTGGCAACATGTTTGTGTTTAAGAATATTGCTGCAAACCTCTTGGCACTGCCTAAATTATACCTAAGAAAGGAATGGACAATATTATGGGCATCCGCTGCATTACATTATCAGAGCATACAAACATCAATTCCTACCAAACCTTGGTTTGCTAAAATCTGCCAAAGCCGGCAACTAGTATATTAATTCAAATGAGATTGGGTCATGTATGTACACCGGAACACCTGAAACTACAAAATCGCGTAGCCAGTTCCGCATGAATTTGTGGAGCTGATCCCGCTGATCTTCCTCTACACGCCCACGGCAAACCATCACAGGCGTCAAACTGACAATGTTTACAAATTTATTGTCACACATTTACAATTTTGTAATTTATTTAGTTTTTGCATAGAACTGTTTTGTAGCCTGGACCACCTACTGGAATGCCCCATATGCCAAGGAACAGTATAAAGGAGACCGTGGACTCAAAATACACCTAAACAAGACGCATGTTCCTCGAATCAAGCCGTCCCTGACCATTCCTGACCGAATCAAAAGACCTGGGGCCTTCGTCACCAGTACGCCCGTTTCCCCCACAGACTTATCAAGCACGCCTGGCAGCTTTAAAATCCAGTACTAAAACAACCAAACGTAATTCCAAAGGGAGTTCGGGTTGTTGTGGCTAGGAATCTGACAGAATTGGGAAGCTTTACTCACCTTTATTTATAAAAACTGTCATATTCCTCTCAATAAACCTAATCGTAGGAATCATAGTCTTTCATGGTAATATCTATATGAATATGACCCTTCGGTCCGTTCTATATTATTAAGACAGTGTCAGATTTCACAGTTCCGTTTCCCACATCTATTACAATACTCCTGTATCTATACTAATGATTCTTCTGCATATATATTTTACATCATTGTGTTGATTTAATTTACGTGATAACATTAAACTTTAAATTATTTTAGTTTACCCTTTCCAGATCGTTTTAATCTAATCTTTTAATTATGTTTCCCCGTTTTACTCGTCAGGCTGAATGCGCTAAGAGCGCGATGCCTTAAAAAATAATAATAACATTTGTCATGTAAAATTAAAATTGTTTTAGGCAAAGGCAACTAGCAATTGGAAGTAGCAAGTTAGCACGTTTCGGTAGGCAATTTTGCATGCAGAACAATGCAGAAACAAGTTAAGATCATCCGGCCAGATATTATTGTATCCGTACATTAACTAAATAGAGCCGTCCACACCATGGAGATATAAAGTGGACAACACTCTAACTTTTGTGTTATAGTAAATTGAACCTTATCACTGAGGCAGAAAGGTCTTCTTATCAGATTAGAGAAAACGGTCCAGCATTGGAGTGCGAAATTTTAAAAAGTTTAGTTTTGCTGATCGTGGTATATCTTTTCACAGGTGAACCAAAATCATTCAATTTTACAATAAAAATACAAGTCGATAATTGACAAACTCATTAGGGTGACTATTATTTTATTTTTTTATTTTATTTTCATTGCACAATACATGAAGGTACAAATGGCAGACTTAATACCTTAAGGCATTCTCTACCAGTCAACCAATGGGTTAAACCAGAAAGATTAAGTAGGTGCCCTATTACAGAATAAATAATTGCCAAAATTGAAATCCAAAGTCCTTCAACATTCCAGACTTACTTTTTAATACTGAAACGGTGTTTCAAACTATTTATATATACCTAATCAATTCGATATAGGTTGGACACACATTTCCGTCAATATAAATAGGCGACAAATTTGAAAACATTAGTTGCAATCACAGATCTACAATGAGTCGATGTGTGCAAAACAGAAGCCATCACGTATATGAACATACCATGAGTGCGAAAGACGCAGACTACAAATGAAAAAACGTGACCATTTTTGAGTTCGACAGTGGACGCCAACGTCTGCCATTTATTTATTTTCAAATACCGAAAATGTGTTTGAAAATAAAGTATCATTGTAAAACCTTATAAAATTTTATATATTGTATACCGGGTGTGGCCTATAACAGGAGCAAAAAATTCAACTGTAGGCTGTACTCCTCAAACTGACCAACATTTGTTCAGCATTTTTTAAAAATAATTTTTATTTTGATTTTTAGAGCACTTTAAAGTTTATTCTAAGACGCAGTGTATTGCGAATTTCGTTTTGATTAAAGCGTAACAATCAACGTCAATTACACTGATGACAGCGTACATTAAAGGTAATATTTAATTTGTATGAAAAATAGGAAGTATAAAGAATTCATAATTTTCAAAAATCGCTGAACAAATTTTGGTAAGTTTGAAGAGTACAGCCTACAGTTAAATTTATTGCTCGTGTTACAGGCCACACCCGGTATGTGTAAGTATAAATGCTCCATATTTAGCTCCTTTGCACTACCTGTTGACTTTTGTATGAGTTCTAAATTTCCTGCTACTTAAAGGTTGTCTGGAAGAGATCGCTTTTTAGCAATAAGACCGCCTGTTGTTACCTGCTTCTATTTTCCTTTAAAATTTATTTGTAGTTTTACATGTATGTAAAATGTATAATTGTTGGTGCAATAACGAATATTTACTTACTTACTTCACTTAATTTTTAAATTAGAAAATATTAATCAAGCGGGAAATAAGCTATTTAAAACGTACTATTGTTTCTTTCTAAGGTTTACGCTCCAGTGACAAGCGTCCTGGTTAAAAACTATAATAAACGGGCGGAGCGGACCGCGATCCTGGTCCGGTCCACATATCTGTCTCTCTCTCTTTCGCTCTTATTCATATCTGTATTATCTGTGTCCTTGACAGACGTTACGGCGGACCACCTTCCTCACGATCGACCATTGCGACGGTCCGGTACGCCTATCAGCAACAGCTTTTAGAACGACTAAATTAAGTAAGGCTTTGTGAAGCGTTTTACAGAAGAGAAAAAAAAATATATTTATCCCTTTTAAGTTCAGGAGCCATTATACTAGCACAGCGAAAAGACGGTTAGATTATCTCTAACTATGCACGAATGAGAAAAGATCCTGGCCAAACTATATATTCCATATTATCCTAATTTCTCACATACATATAACTCATGGTCACCCTAATTATAAAGAGATGCAATGGCCCACTTTGACTTCTCATGGGGACACACTTGTTTGCCAATGTCTTCCAGCAACACCCGGTTCCGAACCGTGTACATTATTCGAATTATTTTTCAAGTCCTTACACACGATCGAACGTGCGCCGCACCATACCACGGACGCGGTCCAACATATTATTAATCTGTGACGCGGTCCAGTGCGGATCAGTGCGGTCGTCTGTTAATTGTGATTTTATTTTAAAGTTATTTTATCAGTGGCGTGAGTGAGTAACTGTCGATTGGTTGGCCTGTTTGGGTTCAGTTGGGTTTGGGTGTAGTGTGCTAGCGTGTCAAACGATTATGTAGATTATTCTAGGAATTTTCGCATTATTTCAGGTTATTGCATACATGCAGCTCATTTTCACTGTGTTTCTTTTGTGTTGAACATTGTAATGGTATTCCCCAAGATTTCACGAAATTTGTTCATGTTATTAACGAGTTGGCCTGTGTCCTTGTTTGCAAGATCATACAACTTTCAATTTTATAGTTTTGTGACGAAATCATGAAGAAATGAATTGCGTTTTCATTTCGTTGTATTAGGTATGCTCCAATGTTCCTAGGCAATATTAGAAAATAAAAATGGTTTCAGTGAGATAGTAATATTCTTGTCCATCACAAGCAAATTGCGTGTTAAGTTAGGACTCGACTAAGACGCCATTTACCATTCATATTGAAGCAGCTTGTTAACTAATTTCAAGGTTCTGCGTTGAGTCTAGTCAAAGATGTATAACAAGTGCCCTTTGTGTTGACAACAAACTTTTAACTGATGCTACAGTAATAGTGATGTTAACGATATGGTGCATTTAAAATAATGCTCTAAAGGCAGAGGTCGGACAGGGTAAGCTTACGTCATATTATGAGGCAAATAGCTCACACTTTCCGATCTCTGCTGATGAGACTCCTATATTATCAGAAATGTTATCTAACACATGTTTATGTTAATAAATCCGAATGTCAAAAAAAAAATACTTTCAAGATGTTTTATCAAACTAGCAACAAAATGATTCTAGAGTTTTTTAAATCGTTATAATGTCCAGCGTTGAAACTGAGCTACTTCTAAATTGCTCAAGTTTGTTATGTCCCCAAACAAGGTTTTTTTTTTGGGAAATACTGCTAAATAAATAAATATGGAACAATTTGTACAGTGAGTAATCTTTGCTATATTATTTCAGAATGAACAGAAACTAAATAAATAATAATTGGCTCAAAATTTTATTGAGGTGTGAAATGTCCTGTGTACATGTCATTTGATTTTATTTCAATCATACAGATTTTAGCATATGGTTTTTCTATCATGGTCTTGGTTCATATAAATATCCATAACAAATGGTTCGTTGTAATTCTAGTGCTAGTCACATAATGGGTCTTTTACATGTCTGTCTCTACTAGCGCTTCTTCGCCACATTTACATGAATCTTTGTTTATTGGATATATTATATAGTTTGTTCAACTTTTGGAAGACGGTGCCAATATCAGTCTGTATTCTGTGTGAATGTAGATGTTTCACCGAGTCTCCATTATTATTAGGAGTTTTATATAACACATTAGTAAATTTGAATTAAAAAAAATATAAACAATTTCATGATGTTTTATCAAACTAGCAACAATATCATTCTAGAGGGTATGAAATGGTTAAGAATGCCTTGCGTTGAAACTGAGCTCCTTCAAAATCGCTCAAGTTTATTATGTCCCAAAACAAGGTTTTTTTTTTGGGGAAATACTACTAAATAAATAAATATGGAAATAAATATGGAACAATTTGTACAGTGAGTAATCTTGGGTATATTATTTCAGAATAAACAAACTAAATATATAATAATTTGGTCAAAATTTTATTGAGGTGTGAAATGTCCTGTGTAAAATAAATGTCATATGTAATCATACAGATCATATGGTTTTTCTATGATCATGGTCTCGGTTCCTATGATACAGCTATTACTTGATCATAATAAATGATTTCTTGTAATTCTAGCGCTAGTCACATAATTGCTCTTTTACATGTCTGTCTCTACTAGCGCTTCTACACCAATTTAATTTATTGGATACATAAATTTATATAGTATGTTTAACTTTTGGAAGATTGTGCCATCCATATCTGTCTATACTCCATGTGAAAGTAGACGTTGCACCAAGTCTCCTATATTCGAGTCGAGAAATATTTTAATACTTTCCAGATTGAACATGACACAAAATCATTCTAGAGTTTTTGAAGTGGTTAATGTCCTGATTTGAAACTGAGCTTCTTCAAAATTGCTAGTTTATTATTTCCTGCGTTGAAAATAAACAAGGTTTATTTCTGGAAATATAACTTAATTAAAAAATTATAAAAAGATGAATGCAGTCTATAGACCACTATGTAGAACCTGTAAACTTCTGTCTGTAGCGAACTTGATTCTGGTTGACATATAACCCACTCCAGTGATTAATCCCTTAGCTGGTTTTCTTTGCAGATGTAGTTTTCTTGACAGTAACCTCACTTTTGAATAACTCTTGGGAACCCCTGGGCAATGAGTGGTAATAGAACTTGTATAGAGGTGCCGGCAAATCTCTCCAACATGTAACCTTGCCGTTTAATTCTAGCATTATTTGCCTGACAGAGATGGAAATACGGTACAAAGTTACACTGTTGTTGTTACACTGTTCAAGAAGTGTGACGGCATCTATACCTTGGCCAGTCTTAATGTAGTATGTCCCTGGATTCCCCGGGTACTGTATTTCAGAATGAGTAGAAACATAAATAAAGAATTGCTTGATCAAATTGAAATTTTATTGAAATGTTCTGCATAGGTATAGAAAGAATAAAATAGAATAGAAAAATATTTATTTGGCATAAAAACATACATACGAACAACAAAGTAAATAATGACTCGTACACCAAATAGGATGCCGTCTGACGCGGCACTGGGGTTCAGGGCACCCAAAATTAAATACTAAAACTTAAGGTTTAGTTTTAACTAAAAGAGAAACAAAACAAACTGTATTATTTCGCGTGATTTTCTATAATCGTCGGTTCCTATGATACATACATATAGTTATTACTTGATTGTAACAAATTATTTACTGTTATTTTAGAAGCAGTCACATAATTGTTCTTTTACATGTCTGTCTCTACTAGCGCTTCACGAATGGTAGCATAATTAAAGGACCTTTTGTATAGGTTTTTTCTTCAGTATCTCGTATACTAAGTGATATTGATATAAGAGAACATAAGAACTAGAATAGAAACAAAATGTAGCTCACTCGTGTTTGGTAACATAAGTACTAAATGAAGTATGAAAATAGGAAAAAGGAGAAATATCTCACTGACTGTACTACAGTCATAAAAATAATTCAGTTGTGTTTGGTTCACAAGAACATAACTTGCATTAAATAATCTTGGTTTAATCAATAAAAGATAATACAATTTTCCTGACTTTACGTCAGAACATAATAATTTGTAAAATACTCTGGGTTTACATTTAGAGAAAACAGGGCTATTATTTCAAACAGCCAAATGGTGGCCAACTGTGCTGGACATGATAAGTATTTAACAAATTTAAAAAATTACAAAATGAGAAGAAAAAATACTAACCGATATATTCTTTCCCGCAGCTCGGCTAAATTCTCTATTGTTTTTGTGTAAACTTTCTCTTTGACCGCTCCCCAGTAAAAAAAATCCAGGGGATTTAAATCGGGCGAACGGGGTGGCCACAAAATTGTCCCAGCGCGCCCTATCCACCTGAGCGGGTATTCTTCATCAAGATGTTCTCTTACCAAACGGGCATAATGCGCTGGGCAGCCATCTTGCTGGAACCACATTTCCCTGTAAATGTTCAGTGGCACGTCTTCTAACAGATCTGGTAAAGTATTCTGAAGAAAATCCAAATAAACTTCGCCATTCAAAATCTCTGGCAGCTCAAAAGGTCTAATTATCTTGCCATTTAGTATCCCGGTCCACATGTTTACTTTAAATCGATACTGTGACTTTCTTGCCTCATCAGATTTGGATTTTCTACATGCCACTCGTGCAAATTGTGCAAATTCATGTAACCATTTTTTTTTAAAGTTGACTCATCGGTCCATAAAATCTTCTCTAAGAATAGAGGGTCTTCTCTGTGCCTTTCTAACATTCGTTTGGCAAAACGCAACTCTACCTCAACTCTGTTATCAGTATTGTCACAGTAATTTATTGAACAACCCATATATTAAACAAGGTGGTCTACTCTATACATATGTAAGCGAAAGTAGTTGTGGGTGAACTGATTAAGAAGAGAGGGGTCCGTCTATATTCTTTATTTTTAGAAAATAGTTGTTCAAAAATATATTTTTTGAACTGTCCTATGTTTCAAGGACAATTATTCCATTTATTCATTATTTTACACGTTATATTTTGAATCTACCTTTCACCGTCCTTCTCTGAAGCAACTGACACATGAGTCACATGACACACCGGCGCTTCGGAAAGAACTTGATTTTTCAAATCTACACCACCCATAATATTTAATTAGCACAGGTTTCAAAGTGTCTTAGCCAGCCCGGCAGCCCGTCTTGCCTCGTTATTGTGGTAGGTAGAAAGAGTGGTTACTACATGTCCCCACAGTGCCTTCTAACTATTAGGCATTCTGTTTTCCGCAGTCGTCTTAATTTCTCGTCTTCGGTTTAAGGTGCCAATAAAATCAGTTGTTTTAGATTTTAGGAAACCGGCAAGGCTTACCGAGTTATAAAAATTGTCTATAAACAAAATGTAACCCTTGCCAAGGCTTAATGAAAGATTTTGATTAATTTTATTACTATTTTAGCAGTTGAGCTCGTAAAGCCGTGTACTGTGGCGCCGTTGCTGCAGCAGCTTTAGGTACTGGTACCTACTCTGCTAAACGGGTACCGATTCTTAGCGCACATTAAGCAAATGGTTGTATAGGATTGTAAGTCGAGATTCTTCAAAATTAATAGCAACGCTTCTGCTCCCCTAAATTTTATTTGTTCTGCTTTAGGGACATTAATGATTAGGAAAGTCATAGTGAGTACTCGCTACCTGTTCAAAAAAGTTTTCTATTGGGTCCGTGTGGAAATAGGCCATTGCATAATTATAATTAAACTAAGTAATTGGCTCACATTTACACGTCAAATTTTAAAACTACAGGCGCCATTTTACTTTTACCGATCGTCACGGTAATAAAATCCTCGTTGAGAAGAACTGGCAAGAAACTCAATGACATTATAAATATTAATTAAATTACAGGGGCCCCTCACTTGAAAATTTTCGGAAGTGGTTGGCTGCGGATTTTCCGGTAATCCATTATTGTTACTTGGTCTACGTTCACGAGAATAAAATTGAATATATGGTGCATTATGTCCACGGAATGGTGAAGCATAATGGTATTTAAAATTGGGTGAAGCTGATGACGGTGCGTTTACCCCAAAACCTAAGCCGTCTACATCAAGGTAGACGGCTTAGGTTTTGGGGTAAATGTAGGTTTATTTGTAGTCTTAATTGGCCTAACATTTTACTTTGTATTTATTATTTGATGGATTGTGCCAATTATTTTGCGGTCTCGGACCTGTTCAAGTTGTAATGTTGCTGTCATTGTGGGTCTATAAGATTTTTAATATGCTCAATAATTTTTCTTTTAAAATCGTACTTGTCGGAGTTAGGAAGTCATTTATATGGGAATGATATAAATAAAATTAAACACTGCACTTTTAAATCACTTAAACTGAACGTTGAACGTACGTCTAACTGCACCTTTCACTAGGATATATATTTTCAGTGGGATTCATCACATCAATGACCGAATCTTTCAGACAAACATAGGTAGATTGTAAGTAGCTGACATACCCACAGGCCGAACACACCATCGGCCTGATGGACATAACACAATGTAACATAATAAACTAGAGAAATAAATACCTTTCTATTTCTATTCTATGACCGAATCTTTGAGCTCGGTGAATCAAGATGGGAGGGAGACATGTCCAATGTCCTTAAGACGGACCACAATATGGCTTTTACAGTCGAATTTAGAATCTCATTTACTGCAGGATGCAATGAGTAAAGGGTCGTTGAGAGAAAGGTCCTTCACCTTCACCCAAGTGATTTTATCTTGCTGCAGGTCGCGTTTAAAGTATCAAGTGTTGCCATGATGATTTTTTAAGAGACTACACAAGCGTACAGCTGGAAAATCGCAAAAAAAGTTATTCATCGCTTAGTATGGTACCTTTGCTTATACAAGGGCCAAGTGAGCGGAAAGTGCTGGTTAAAAATATACGCCAAATTATCGATAAAAAACTTTGATTTAGGGGTATATCGATATTAGTTTTTTTATTGTCATTTATTTTATTTTAGTGGAGCGACTGACTTGTTGCACTATTTTTTTGTTTTGAGCTTAATTTCCATTCTGATTTTTTCATTGCATAGCCATTGTTATTACTTATCCGCTCAAGCTCCAAAAACTATACAAAAATTAATAAATCATGTAGAAAATGTAAATCAAACTTAAAATTCTACAAAAAAACGGTATTTTTTTTATTCTTTAGCCAATAAAACCATAAAAAAATGTGCCATAAACTGTATTATTTATTATGAAACTACATGATATTCTCTAAAATATCTCATAATAATGATTCTAGTTATTTCTAATAGTTTTCGAAATATGACCTGCTGAAACTTGACCTTCACGCGGTCCAAACAAAAGGATAGCGCAGGTAAAAAAGGGTCTGTGACATTTATCTCCCCACTTCGTCGCTATCTGTCACCGGTTCCCTCTTATCATCGGCCTCCTCTTATCACCGTGTATTTTGTTATCACTCGACCGTTTTCTGTGTTCGTGATTGTTTTGTCATTTAAACTACATTCTGTAAAATATCTCAAAACAATGTAATATCTGGTTAATTCTTTTTTTCGAATGACCTGTTGAAACTTGACCTTCACGTGGTCCAAACAAAAAGATAGCGTAGGTAAATAATAATAATTGCAGGTAATTAGGTATTCGTAGGCAAATGAGACAGTAATTTTTTTACCTGCGCTACTTAAAAGGGTAATTTTAGAAAGAAATAAAAAGAGAGTTGATGCTTCATTAATAATTTATTACAATAAAAGGAAACATTTAATATTCTTCAAAATGACCACCGTCAACCGTTATGCAGGCTAGGGCTCTAAATGATATCCTCTGGGTGGTGCGTCGTATTTCTGCCGTGTTTTGTGCCATTTCCGCAGCTGCAGCATCAATTCTTTCTTTCAGCTCCTCCCTTGATATGATAGGAACAGCGTAAACTTTTTGCTTCATGTAGCCCCAAAAATAGTAGTCAAGGGGCGTTAAATCCGGTGACCTTGGAGGCCACGCCACTGGACCGCCTCTACCAATCCACCTCGGATAGTTTGCAGCGTTAAACTCCCGAACTGCATGGGCGTAATGTGCTGGGGCCCCGTCCATTTGTAGGTACATTCCTTGTCTTGTCAGCAAAGGAACGTCCTCCAATAATAACGGCAAATCATTGCGCAAAAAAATTAGCATGCCGTCTCCTGTCAGCCTTCTTGGCAATTCGAATGGGCCAATAACCATGTCGTCAATCATTCCAGCCCACATGTTTATCGAGAATTCATGCTGAAATGAATTTTCCCTTATCACATACGGATTTTCTGCAGCCCAAATGTGCAAATTCCTGTAGTTGGTGATACCAGCCCTGGTGAATGTTGACTCATCGGTCCAGAGAATGTGTTTTAAAAAATTAGGATGCAACCGTTGCTGACGTAATATCCACGTACAGAAAACCAGTCGCGGCACGCTATCTTCATCTCTTAAGTTTTGAGCGCGTCGATAATGATAGGGGTGAAGTCCTTCTTTCTTCAGTGTTCGCCAAACTCTCGTTCTTGGTATTCCCAGTCTTGTAGCAATTCTACGAATGCTTAATGTTGGATCAGCTGTCACTAAGCGTAGCACTTCCTCCTCATCATCCGCACGATTATCTGGAACAGGTTCATTTCGTCTTCGAGCTTAACCCAATTCGCTTAAATCGCGATGCAACATAATAAAGGAGCGATATCCAAGGGCGGGCCTGTCGGGATAGCGTCTTCTGTATTCCTCAGCGGCAGCACGTGCATTTCCGTTACATAAGCCATACACAAAGTGCTGAAATATAAGAAGTTAGTTGGTGGAAGGTTACTCGGGCAGAGTCAGGGTGGAGAGGCAGGAGCGTGGTAGATAAACAAGTCGTAGTTAAGTTCAAGTGTATGAATCCATTTATTTAATCAATGTTCAATATGCGTTTATGTCGCAGTAAACCAAAGTGTTACTGCTGAACACTAAAAGTGGCTAATTGCCATATCCAACTATGCTAAGTTCGCAAGACGAGCCATACTGAACTCAAATTGCCTTAAAAAGTCGGGATAACTCACACAACACAATTCCAAAGAGGTACGTAGCGTCACGAACACAGAGAACGATCGACTAACGACAAATAAACCGATGATAAGAGGAGACCGATGATAAGAGGGGACCAATGATAAAGAGGGGACCGATGGTAAGAGGGAACAGATGATAAGAGGGGACCGATGATAAGGCGGACTGATGATAGATAGCGACGAAGTGGGGAGATAAATGTCACAGACCCGTTTAACCTGCGCTATCCTTTTATTTGGACCGCGTGAAGGTCAAGTTTCAGCATGTCATATTTCGAAAACTATTAGAAATAACTAGAATCATTATTTTGAGATATTTTAAAAAAAGCGCTGGTGGAAAAAAGCGCTGGTGGCCTAGCGGTAAGAGCGTGCGACTTGCAATCCGGAGGTCGCGGGTTCAAACCCCGGCTCGTACCAATGAGTTTTTCGGAACTTATGTACGAAATATCATTTGATATTTACCAGTCGCTTTTCGGTGAAGGAAAACATCGTGAGGAAACCGGACTAATCCTAACAAGGCCTAGTTTACCCTCTGGGTTGGAAGGTCAGATGGCAGTCGCTTTCGTAAAAACTAGTGCCTATGCCAAATCTTGGGATTAGTTGTCAAGCGGACCCCAGGCAAAATGCCGGGACAACGCGAGGAAGAAGAAGAAGATTATTTTGAGATATTTTAGAGAATATCATCTAGTTTCATAATAAATAATAAAATAATACAGTTTATGGCACATTTTTTTATGGTTTTATTGGCTAAAGAATAAAAAAATACCGTTTTTTTTGGTAGAATTTCAAGTTTGGTTCACATTTTCTACATGTTTTATTAATTTTTGGATAGTTTTTGGAGCTTAAGCGGATAAGTAATGACAATAGCAATGCAATAAAAGAAACAGAATGGAAATTAAGCTTAGAACAAACAAAATATCACAAAATTAGTGCAACAAGTCAGTCGTCTCCACTAAAATAAAAGAAATGACAATAAAAAAAAAACTAATATCGATATACCCCTAAATCAAAGTTTTTTATCGATAATTTGGCGTATATTTTTAACCAGCACTTTCCGGTCACTTGGCCCTGGGACACCTTGTATACTTTTAACTTGTAGTGCGAGAGTGGCGCTGGTGACGCGCTGTAGGTGCTCCGTTAGACGCTCTGCTCTGCCTTGTTGGTGTTGCGCATTGTTGGGCAAAAGCTCAATTAATTCTGGCGAGTACTCCCGGTATTTTAACGACCAGTTGTCATCGGCATCTGAAGTCTGAAGCTTATGGATGAGCTACCAGCAGCCCCTTAAAAATTATTGGCCTCGTGCTCCAGGTCCTGCGATGTTGTTGGTGGTGTTGTCGAATTATGGTTGCAACCATCGTGATGCTCAAAGAGGTTCTTGTACCAGGCCAAAGTCGGTACAAATGCGTGCCTGCCACTCCATAGAGTTTCTGGCGATGTAGCACTACTGTATGAAGCTTATAATTGACTACGCGCCACCGGTACTGAGTTGGCCCAACCATGTAGCAACTCTTATCTGCGACATAGGTAAGTACCGCTGGTGGTAGGATGCTTGCTGATCAAGAGCTTGATGATTCGTATTAGAGCTTTTCGTTTTAGACACGTACGAACATGGGATGATCTTTATCAGATACCTGGATGAGGCGGTGGCGGAAGGCATCATGAAGTGGAGAGAGATTAGCAGAGGGCTCAGAACTAGGCAGAGCCGACAGCAACCAGGGTCCGAGCTTCTCCAGGTGCGGAAGTGGTTCCGCAGCTTTTTAAATTAAGTATTTAAAACTTTAGGTATTGTAGTCTTATTTATTTTTAGAGCTTACACACCAATCATTAAGTTAAAATTAGTTCTGACGTGAGAGCAGAGAGATGTACATCTAGGCTTTAGCAGCGTCTCTAAAAACAGACCGTAGGTAATTGTCATATGGATATGGATTGTCACGTGGGATACTTTTGCTGTTACTAAACAAGGCTCTAAATGATTTAGCCCAGATTTATCACTTCGATCAATAGCGTAACGAGGTAGTCGTTCAGTGTCAATTTGATAATTGTCGGTGATTGATGTATTGTCTTCATTTGTAGAAGACACTTTTTGTTATCACTAATCCGATGGTGATTATTCATGTCGCGCTAAATCGCCAATCATGCGCACTTTTGTTTAACGAGTCACTGAATATTGTAAAAAGAGGAAGTCGCGGCGTTATTTGTCTAACATGTTTTGCCACACGGCTGGATATGATTAACATGTTATCACCCACAGCATTTTATTAGAGACTTCAGCTTGCCGACTCTTGGCCTCTACGAAAGTAGCTTGTGAGTAATCTACAAAGAATCACTTCCAAGCTGGTCTGCAGCGAATCTAAGCCCCTCAACAGAGGAGGGAGTCAGAAAAGTACAATAGTCAATAACTTATTTCAATAAGTTTACCTATTGTGGAATACTTGTGCTCAAAACCAATTAAATGTGCTACAGATTCCAATAGGAGAAAAGCATGTTCTGAAGTGACCGAATTAAAAGTTGTTATTCGGAACGTTATTTTCTGCTATATTAGAATCCTTTTTTTTTCCTCCCGTTCCTCCTCCCGTTCCTCCTTCCGTTTCCTCCTCTGCTATCCAGAGGGGGGTGGAGGAGAATACCCACTAACATCCCCTGCGGCGTTTCCGTCCATGCCGTCAAGGGGGGTGCAGTGGGCTCGCAAGGACGTCACCTCTGCACCTCCCCGGCAGTCCCGTTGAACCGGGACTTAAGTCTAGTTCGGGGAGAGTCAGCAAACGCATAACTGAGTCTCCCCCCTCCCATGTAGGGCCATGTTGTGCGGGTCCCCTACCCGCTGCCCTACTGGGGCATGGCACGGTTAACACGTGCAAACCGCCCGCGCCACCCTCCGAATCATCTGCACCGGCTCGGAAGCGCACTCAGGTTCTCCTCGCGCTCCCGTTTCTCGACCTGCATAAAGGCACTCCTTCTCTCTAACTGGTGGGGAGGTACAGGCCTTAGGTATAATGTATTTACGAGTTCTTTGGCCAAAGTAGTTATTAGTGCTATATTCTACATATTTTCTTATTGTGCCTACCCTCAAATTGCGTAACGGTTTGTTGCGTGTTTTAAAACTAATATATTTTTAATAATTCTTATCTGAATGTTACTTATTTTATCAAGATAAGTTTTAAAAGTGCGCCCGTATGCATTTAGGCCATAGCTAATTACTGACTCGGCTAATGAATGGTATAAGGTGTGTAATATTTTCCTGTTTACAATACTTTTAACGCTAAGTAATTTTGCCATAACTGCTCTGAGTTTATTGCATACTATATCTATGTGGCTATTCCAACTAAACTTGGTGTCTATCGTTAATCCTAAATATTTATACTTATCAACAAATTCAATACTGGAACATTTACAGCCTCTTTGGTCATTATGTAAACAATCGTAAGTATGCCCTACTATGTTAATACTTTCACTCGGTGCCTGTAAATATGGTGATTTAATTAACATACATTTGGTCTTTTCTAAATTTAGAATAATTCCATTGTCATGGGACCATTTAATTATGTTTAAATGGCGGCGGGTTGGCGGGCGGTGGGTGTGAGAGCGAGTACCTGCACGCCAGTTCCTCAGCTCTACTAGGTATGCTGGGCACTGCCTGTGGTTGGCAGGGTGGTCCTTGAAGCAGTTGCAGCACGTGGCTGGCTCCTCCTTCGGTCTCGTGCATTCGTTCGAGTGGTGGTCCAGTGCGCACTTGACGCACCGGACCGCCCTGTGGCACCCGTGGGATGAATGCCTGAACCCCTGGCACCGGTGACATTGCGGTGGCCCGGGCTTACCTCTCCAAGGTTCGACACGAACCTTGGTGGTGATGCCGGCTAGGTCCGTGAGGTCCAGGAAGCCTGGATTCTCACGTTCCGTCCCGGCGAGCTCGACGAAGAACACGCTGCTGCCTCGTCCTCTACCTGGGGATATAAGTTTAGCGTGCGATACGTTATACCCCTTGTCTGCGCAGGCGTCCTTGACGTCCTGCACCGTTGTAGTCGGCAGAAGGCCGCGGATAGCGGCCTTCATTGGCATGGCGGACCTCTCCGCGTGCTCGACGAACTCGAGCTTGTGGTGAAGGTCCCGCTGCTCCGTGAGGTACTTTTTGACCCCTATGTATTCTACCCCGGACCTAGGGTAGAATCGGACGCCTTTTGGGCCTGCGGTCTCGGTTGTGGCCGAGAACCCAAGCCGCTTGTTGATGGCCTGTACGTGGCGGCGCCAGTCCGGGAAGTCCTCGACCAGGATCTGGGGCGGCTTGTACTTGGCCGGTTGGCCTGGCTTCCTCTTGCCGCTGGCTGTGGCACCTGTGGATGAGGAGGAGGCGGAGTTAGCCTTTTTGGGCTTTGGCGGCGGCGATTTAGCCGCGGTGGCGTACGTGTCAGTACTGACTGCCGGCGTAGGCAGCAGTACTTTGCGTTTAGGCGGCTGGTGTGAAGATCCGGCGGCTGGTGTCGATGGCTCCGCTGTGTCCATCGGTTGATGGGAGACCTGTGGGCAGACCGCGGGTTGAGTAGGACCGCGCGACACAGGAGTGATACGGTTACATTCCCGTTTCTCCTCCTGTGTCGGCGGGCTGTCCTCTTCCCGCTGTCTCTTCTGTTGACGCACCCCAGAGTGCGTCAACAGGGTTGATAGTAGCGCCGCCTCGAGCGGACCGAGGACGCAACTATCCAACGATCCCCGAGCTACTCTGTCGAGTTTCTCGAAAATCGCCATCCAGGCGTCCCCGGTCATCTCGAGGCCGGGCTGAGGGCGGCAGGGCGACTTGCGGCGGCGTTGCGGCGAGTTGGCCGGCGTAATGAGGTTGCCGGCCGGTTGGGACGGACTTTCGGCACGTGGTGATTTACTACCACGTGGCGATTGGTCAGGTCGAGACAAGTCTAGTGGCGATGAGTCACCACGGGACAAGTCCAGACACGAAAAATCGCCACGTGCTAGACTCCCATCGACTGCTGTCTGCTCCCGCTCTCCGTCCTCGGGCGTCCCAGAATCGCTTTGGTCCTCCGCGTTTGTGCCTTCGCTAGGACTTTCCACGGAGTCAACGACGTCAATGTGCTCTTCCGAGTCACTGTTTGACATGGTTGACCCCGTGTAGCTTCCTCGCGCCGGCAAACGCTTTGGGCCTTTACTTTCGGGTTCGTCCTCGGTATCGACGAGCAGGAGCAGGCCAGTGTCCGGGAGCTTTATCACCCGTGACGATGAAGTCGTCGCTGTGGCTGCGCTTTCCTCCGTTGTGGCCTTTGCCGCCTTGGGAGGCGTCCTCTGTATGAACATTGTGTGTGGCGTCGGCGGGTTGACCTGTAAATTAACACAGGGTAAGCACAAGACAATACAGTAAGCACTATGTTGGGACTGGGCTATGGTGCCCCGTTCGTGGTTTGGGTTGTCACCGTTAGGTATCCACCAACAAACGGCCACTACGAAAGTGGTCTTTCAACACTGGGGGCCACTGCACTTTTGCACAAACACTGAAGCAAACACAAGACAACTAGTGAGTTGGATAGGGTGCGTAAGTCTCGAGAGCTAGCTCAAGCGCGTGCGGTCCCTTCAACGTCACAGTCGCGACTCCTATGTGTCTGTGGATCCTGATAAGAAATAACCGGATACACCAGTTTTTATGGCCCTCAAAGGTGCGCAACTCGTGCATAATCAAAGCAGGTAAAATGTTGTTTTCTACAAAAATAACAATAACCTGAAATTTACCAAACCGATTTCAACAGTTGTTAATGTTTTTGATAGCTTAATTAATAAACAATAATACTGCAATTTCATTTTCACTGAAATATTCAACGTTTTCAGAAAAATTGAAAAAAACTAAAAAATGTGACTTGAGTCGATTTTTTTGCTCCCGAGTGTATAGCAGAATCACTGCTTTTGCCATAAGCCCTATGTCAACATAAGTAAAACAATAGTTGGCGTCACAGAGTGCTAAAAGCACTCTTCTTCCTCGTGTTGTCCCGGCATTTTGCTACGGCTCGGGAGCCTGGGGTCCGCTTGACAACTAATCCCAAGATTTGGCGTAGACAATAGTTTAATACAGGTCAAATGTGCATGTGTGCGTGTGACCTCCACAACACAGCGTCTTCTGAGAGAATTACTGAGGTGTTTCTCATAAACATATTTTTTTATTTAAGTTTGACGAGCTTTTATTCTTATAATATAAATTAAAGAAAGAAAATTCTCTGTGGTAAAGATGAAAAGCGATTTATCTTAGATGATGGTATCAGTCTAGGGTATTGGAGGCATTATTAAATAAATTAATGCTAAAACCCTCGCGCTTTTATTTCAATTACACACATACATACTAACAGTCTACAAACACAGAGTTTCTTAGTTATTAAGGGCCTCTTCACTTCCGTGAACCAAATAGTCCCTTCTTTACATATATGTAGTTTTCCTTTGTTTACATGGAACAGAGAGGAATGTCCTTATTTTATGTTTGGTTAAAATCTCCTATAAGACCCCCTCTCATCTCGCATGGTAATGCGAATGTAGTGACGACACAGAATGTTCAGTCAGCTGCACTGTGAGGACCTTTTTTAAGTCCTTTCGCGCTGTAGCCCATTCA
Organism: Cydia pomonella; assembly: GCF_033807575.1. Classification (NCBI taxonomy): domain Eukaryota; kingdom Metazoa; phylum Arthropoda; class Insecta; order Lepidoptera; family Tortricidae; genus Cydia; species Cydia pomonella. The sequence goes on from NC_084716.1 coordinate 5,284,909, forward strand.
TTTATATATCCATATCGGGGGCGAGCGCCTCGACGCTCGACATGAACATTATAGGCGAAACCCTCACTGTCGGACCACAACCGAATACAAAGTGCAATTGCATAATCCATTTTCATATAATGTAATAACGTTCACACTCGTTGCTCGCTTATAAAATTGTGAAGACAATTTGTAAAAACACATCCGTTACTAAGTCTTTCAAGTCGATCTGCCTTACTGACAATAAGTCTTCGTTTTGCCTACGGAGAAAGTCATATTTTTTACCATACGTCAATACTATACTAACGTGTTTGCTCAGGTTGAGAACAATGTCGTTGGATTTTACAACTAAATAACTCTCCTTAACACTTTTACAACTAATCAAAACCCTTAAAGTTAACCGTGACCTGCTTAACACTAGCACTGCACACTTGAACGAGATCACTGTATCGGAGCAACTTTAATAATCATGTAGTTTTCATGAGTCGGATGATCTCCATCGTCGTTGATGATCTTGAACCAAATGGCATTCCCATACACGTGAAGCAATGCAGTTGTATGCCATCACTAATGGTTTGTGAGTAGAGATAGGAGTTCCATCGCTTGCACGATTCAATTAACAATTTGTGCTTCTGCGGGAGCTCTTTAATGGGCATTAGGGTGGAGCGTTTTTTTTTTTGTGGATTTTGAAAAAGGCGGGGTGCGGGAAAGTTGCATATTGGTATTAGGATTAAAATGTATTATGGGAGTAAACTCGTAAAATGGATGGAAGTATTGCCACCACGGCATTGAAATTCTGATAATTAGGAAAAACAATGGTTTATTAAAAAAAATTAAAAGTGCACTTCTAAGTATTTTTTCATGAAATTATAAAAACATAGTAATTAAATACAAGTGAAATAATTAAAATTAATCAATGTAACAGCGATATTCTGGTTTTTTAAAATGTAAATTAACATTGTAAAATCGACAATTTACTCAATTTTGTACTCTTTTTTCGTGTTGAATGAGGGCATTACTTGGAACGATTTTATTTTGTTTCTAATCCAGCCCTCTCTTCGATTTTGTCCACAAACAGCTGCACAAGATTCCGTTACTAATTTAATGCATCTTTCTGTTCCTTGAGTGTGACAAGGGATATCCTGAAAGACCTGCAATATTTCTGAGGTGTTTTTTTCGGGATCCATCAAGGCCGCAAGAATGACGTCGGTAGGGTAAATTTTGGTGAGAGGTGGTTCAGATGGCTTATCCCAGGCCACGAGTTCTGTAAAATCCTGTGCTTCGAAATTAAACTTTGGTACTTTAAAGACTCGCATAGGAGTACGACCAGTAGAACTATCGCGTATTTTTAAAATCCTTCTCAGTGCAAGTTCTCTATTGTGCTTCCGGTCATCTGCTAACATCGCAATCAGGATATTTTCTGTATGGCCAAAATAGCCATTTCTCTGTATTACCGGATCTATCACCTTCTTAAGTTTGTCCGGAAGGTATCGTGAGAGTTGAATTGTATCAAATAGATGTTTGGCGCCATGAATGCAGCTCGGGTGAGTTTTAATGCGAAACCACATGGGGGCATAAACCTTAATTACGAACTCTGTCAGTATTTTCAGATTTTTAGCTGGGTTTTCAGTCGCAATGTAGAGTCGGAGGATACTGTTTGCCGTAGTAAGCCATCTTGAATGACATATTTTTCCAGGCCTGCGTTTTGCCAATCTCTCGTCGCACTCGCCTTTACTGATCGCTTGACACATTTCCAGCAGATACAATTGGTCTGTACTCAGATCATCGCGGCTCTTCGTTATATCTGGTAAGCAACACGTTATAGCGTTGAAGGATTTAACAGGAAGTAACTCACAATTGTTTAGTGACTTGCCAATCGGCCCACTAAAGCTTTTTGGACCCGTGGTAGAGCCGTCCAAGTTATCAAATAGATGTCGTAAAGCCAATTCGTTTGCGTGCAGTTGACATATTAGCCATTGAAGTGGCTGTTGTAGTTGGTTTTCAATCAGTTTTATAATTCCTGCCTTGTTGCCCGTGTTAACGACAGTCCCATCACAACCGATAGCCAGAATATTAGTCAGACTAATTGAATTTTCCGCAAAAAAGGAACATAAACTTGTAGCAATTTCTTTAGCTTTCCCGGACTTCAAAGATATATGGCCCAAGTATTTTGACCCCGGTTCCATCAACACAGTTATATGCTCTTCTACTATAACTCTTCTTCTACTGTCTTCTTGAACTAACGTCTTGTCCTTCCGGCCATCAAATGAAATGCAAATGTACTCTGGAATATCAGTGAAGCCTTGTTTCATAACTGTTTCTCTTGCTTTAGATCGCATTCTGCGAATTTTGGACCGATCAACAATGTTATCTGAGCTTTCCCTTGTTATTAAACCAATGTCTTGGAGGGTGGCAGAAACTAACGCAGCACCGGCTCTATCAGAAATCCCATAACGATCCAATGTTCTTGCAACTGTCGCATACGATACTGGTGGCACACTTGTGTTACGAGGAGCCTCACTCACAGATAGCAAGGGTTTCAAGCTGCTTTCATTATTTATCTCCCTAGAAAAACTCGATCCATCTCTAGGTTTTGCGATATCAATCGCCCCAGTCTCGGTCAATAATTCTTGTTTTTCACATGGGGTTTTCTTAGCTTCTCTTTCAAGTTTTCTCTCAAATCGTTTCGTAGTTACCAAATCTATGGACCCAATCATCATTTTTCTCTCATTCCTCTGATCAATCATAAAATCTCTTTCTTGTATCGGTATTTTTCGACGTTTTTCGCACAAACATGAAATGAAGCACGAACATTTGCAAGAAGCTATGTCGAATAACTTTTTGCTGTCTGTTTTGAACTGCTGTAGCTTTTGCAAATAATTATCATTACTTTTCCTTTTTTGGTAAGGTTTTAATATAAAGCGGTACTTATCGTGGTATGCTTTTATACGAGCTACAATGGTGCGATGTTCTATAAAGGGAATGGAAGCCCTCGTCCAAATCTTTTCGATTTCAGTAGCAACGGTTTCCGCCGTTATTTTGACGCGATCTTGGCGTTGTTGTATATTTTGTGTAACAAGTAAGTAGTACCTGATAACATCCTCGTAAGTAGGTAGTACGTTTTGAGGTAATTCCTGTCCATTAACAAATATTGGACACTTCTTTCCACTGCGTAAACTCATTATATGCGCGCGCTCCCGCCGTGATTTATGTTCGCTAAACTCTTCACAAATTAAAGCAAAACAGGCGTGCGATCAATTAGAATTGACAAATCACACTAAATTACACTTGCTAGTTTAAGGTCAAACCACCCCGCCCCTCGCCCCTGACCTGCGCGGGGGCGAAGTGCATCTCCCGAATTCCCGCCATCGCGCGATTTGCAGACGAAAATGGCAAGTGTTTTAAAATTATTTTGCAATAAAATATGTCATTTTTCAATTTTTTTTATTGTATTTATGTTATTAATAACTCGAATAATAGAAATCTTTTAAGTAAACTTTATTAGTTAAGTATATTATAGCCTATCAGAAATATCGAGAAATTTGATATTTTCTGAAAGTTTGGGAGCCTGGTGGCAATACTTCCCGGGGATTAATTTAAATAAGATTTTGTATACATTATATTAAGGCTAATTGGCCACTTTCAAGAACCCCGCAAAATCGAATTTCCCATAAAAAAAAGTTTTCATACAATGAGCGCTCCACGCTAATGGGCATCCACTTCACGAAATCAGACCCGATCTCGTTGAACACGGCGAGGTTGGCGGAGGATTATGATGTTGAAGACGTAATTTCTTCGGTTTCAAAAAAATATACGATTATTAAACTCACACAGATAATTATAATCACTGAGAGCGTGTCAGCGTGCGTGCGTACAGTGAGTTATACTGGCGCTTGTCAGATACTGTATGAGCTGTAAAGACATACGTGCGCTTATATATCCGTCGCCTCCCGTTTGTGTGAAATGAGTTTACACATATACACACGCGCACGCCTACACGTTATTGAGGCTATAAATTATTTATTCTTAAACTTGCTATGAAATCATGACATGACTTATGTCAAATTAGGTCCGGAAATACTACATATCAGGTGCGATGAGTGAAGATATGTAAAGGAATTTCATACTGCCTTACACACCTAGGACTGTAAAGCAACCTTCTTTTGTTTTTTAACGTTAAATTGGGGCACAACGTCTTAGTATTCAACAATCAACAAATAATATTTTTCAGTTAGCTTGGTACGGTGATCTGTTGTGCGTATTCGTTGCTAAGCAACGGCGGTGGCGCATCGCGCTGGCGCGCGGACTTACGCGCGTAAAGCACCGCTGGTAGAGTGGCGAGCCGAGTACGTCGCCACAAAACAAATTGACTACAATTTTTTGTTTTATTGCAAGTCCGAGAAAAGCACAATACAAATCTCGGCGAGAAACGGGGTTGCCGGCCGCGTATCTTTATCCGGCCTCGTTACGCTCAGCCGTATATATCTACTTGGCCTGCAACCCAAGTTTCCCGGCCTCCATAGCAATGTACTATTTCTTCTAATGATTCTTTTAGTAGCATCTCAATATGCCAAAGCATACTTAGCTCAGGCTCGCTACCATTTAACAGCATGGCATATATCGGCTCGTTTTTAAATTTCGCTCGGTGTCATCTTTATCTTCATCGTAGCGTTCCTTATCCTCCTCCACCTCGAAGGCCTTCCAGACAGTGGGGGCGCGTATTAACGCCAACAATTTGTTTTCTGTTTTTCATCCGTTATTTTTAAAACGGTCCCTGATACTACTTAAACCTTATAACCCCTAAAGTTAAAATACTAGCTAGCACTGCACACTTAAACACACACGAGATCACTGGATCGGAGCATATTTAATAATCATGTAGTTTTCATGAGTCGGATGATCTCCATCGTCGTTTATGATCTTGAACCAAATGGCAGTTGCTTCGTAATCCTGGGAAACCGCCGTGACACCTTCGACAGATATCGATACTCCGAATAGAGTATTATGGAGCTGCTAATGCTCATCCAGGTGACAGTGGACAATACGCTCGACCAGAAAATCTGGGTAATTTCCATATACGTGGAACAATGCAGTTGTATGCCATGCGTGCCATGAGTAATGGGTTGTGTTCCGGATGTATGGGTTGAAGTCAATCTAATAATAAACAAAGCCACTGTAGAAGAAAACGAATTACTCTATAATCTTCTCTACGGTTTCGTCTGAGATAATGCATTAATACAGTCGCTCTATGTATATATTTAAAAACGTCACTTATCACATCTCATGCTTCAGATTCTTGCTCCGCGGCTCATAGTATTCATCTCCAGAATTTGACTGTCCAGAATCTTCATAAACGCCATATGAAACGGCACATCTGGTTAGTAACACATTCACTTAAAATTGCATTAATTCTAAGGACCCAACTCAAATTCCGTACCTCGCAGTTTCGGTTCTAAAATTAAATCTCTTGACGACTTGCCTTGTTATATAAGTTTCTGAGTTAAAAAAAAGTTGAGTGCTTAACAAGTTCAACAAAGGTCAATCAATAATACTATTGATGGGTTTAGTTTATATTTATAATATAATAATAAAATGAAACTACTTTTAAAAGTAAATTATAAATTTTAATACCTACTTTAAGCTTTCATTATATTTATGTATAACCTTAAACCTAACCTTATAACCTAACCTAATTTGGCGCGCTGCGCCTCCGTTCCTGCCGAGGAGCCAGGTTACCCACCGGGTCGGGTGTTAACGGACGCCTCAGACGCCTTGGTGGTAGCGAAGGCGCTGGATGCACGATGTCTCCGGGGCGCACCGGCAGCAGCGGAAGCCCAGGTGTATCCGCCGGCGGCCACCATATTAGGGCCGCCACCAGTTCAGGTGGTGAGGAGGTGATATATCCTCCGGCGGCGTTGGTGGTGGCGTATTTATTCCGCTGCGAACAGAATGCACATTTAATTGTTATCTTAATGTAAGTCAGTAAATCTTAATTCTGTTGACGTTTAGTAGTCATTAATTAGAACAAAATAGTAGTGTAAAATATTATCATCAAAGAATAAGAATTAAAAATTCTTAGTTTATTTATCAGAAATTAATTGACTGGTAGAGAATGCTTCATAGGATTAGTCCGCGTTTTGCACGATAATGTTTTCTATTGTGCAATAAAGATTAAGTAAAAATATGAAAATGTCTATAGAAATTAAACACTTACCGGAATGCAGATAAATAATGATTCAATCGCTTCTTCTGTTGTGTTTTTTTTTTTCAAGTCTTCACTTGGGGGGTAACAGCTTTGCTGGGATCGTCAGCTGAGTAGAGAGTTTCACTGGAAGAAAAAATATATGTTTATTAATTATTCAAGTTTTCGTTAAATTCATTATTCAACTTAGTGAAATTAAGCTAGTTTTATTATATTTACATTCGCCTTCAATGTTCTTCAAAGAATCAATAAGGTTTATAATTCTTTCATCTTGTGTTTGTTTCAGTCCAATCTTTTTTTCTTAAAATGGATCCCAGTTTAAGTAAAAGTTTAAGCCCTTTTCGGGATACAACAACTCGAAGTCAATATTTATCTGGAAAGTAATAATCTAGTTATAGAGGCCCGGTAAATTAGGTTTTTGGTTAGTTTCCGTTCATGTCATCTCAGATATTGGTTAATATGGTATTACAGACTTACAGATTACAGACTTTAGCTTTTTTTTTTTTTTTTTGACAGATTTTAGCTTTGTCACAGGCTACGGATACAGAGCTTCGGGACTTAATCAATGGCGGTTCATCTCTGAATTTAGAAAAAAAATCATTTGGATCAGTCAAGTTATTTTGTGATGTATCTCGGCCAGCGCCTGTGCTGGTACCACTACAAGTATGCGGAAAAGGCAGATAAGTGCATTCCCCCTTGTGCGTATTCAAAAAACTAGTAGATCGGTCGCTCGTAGCGGCCAGTGAAAGTGTTCCAGTGTCAAAGCGTTTATTTGTTACTGACGCTAAAACAAAAATTCAGTTTTTGGTGGACACCGGGTCCGATCTATGTGTTTATCCGGTTAGCTTTTTGCGTGCGCAACGACGTCATATTAAGACTGATTATGAACTTTACGCCGCAAATAATACTACCATTAGTACTTATGGCTGGCTTACCTTGTCACTTGATTTTAATTTACGCCGTATGTTTTGTTGGCGCTTTTTAATCGCTGATGTGAGCAAACCTATTATCGGAGTGGATTTTCTCTCATTTTATCATTTACTTGTCGATGTTCGTTATGCTCGTTTAGTCGATGGAATAACTTTGCTCTCATCAGCCGCTGTAGATGCTTCAGCTTGTCCTTACCCCAAAATTAAAGTAATTTCTGGTAATATGCCGTTTCACACCTTACTTGAGGAATACCCGGACATTATTAAGCCTGCCGGTAATCCTCAGGAGCGTAAGTGTAAACACCAGACGCAGCACTTTATTAAGACTACGCCAGGTGCGCCTGTATTTTCAAGGCCACGGCGTTTAGCACCGGATCGCCTCAAAATTGCGAAGCGGGAATTTGAGGATATGGTGCGCTCGGGGATTGCGCGACGATCGGAGAGTCCTTGGTCGTCTCCGCTGCACTTAGTACCTAAAAAGGACAATGGCTGGCGTCCTTGTGGCGATTATCGCGCTCTTAACGCACGGACTGTCCCTGATAGGTACCCAGTGCGGCACATCGCTGATTTCTCGCATAACCTTTTTAAATGCAAGGTATTTAGCAAGTTGGATTTAGTGCGCGCGTATAATCAAATTCCCGTCGCGCCCGAGGACGTTCCGAAAACGGCAATCACGTCGGGGTCACCAATTTATGTGGTGAACTAGCCTAATGAGAGAAGTAAAACCAGCTAGTTTCCACACTAATTATATATATATTGTCAATAACGGCACACAAGAGTCACAAGCACAAAGAGAAGAAAATAAGAGTACAAAGCAAAGCACAGCACAGTATAGTTGAAGAGAAACTTAAAGTAAGCACAGGAGATAGAAAAAGCACATAAGGATAGCGTACATAAAAAGAAACTAAAACTATAAGCGCTATTCGGCGCGCAGCGCAAACCGAATTTTATCCCAAATGTAAGCGAGTCGGTGCGTAAGCATTAACCGTTACTCGGGCGGCGCGAGCGCATGCGTCCAGCCTCGAGAGTGGATATCTGCCGACTAACTAGGATTTCCGAGCGCGCACGAATGCACGCTCGGGCCGCCGATCTACGGCGAAGCGAACCGAGCGATAAGGCAAGTTCTTGTTCTCCGCGCTCGCGTCGCGCGGAACCGTAACGGCGTTTGAATATAATAACATTAATATTATTTATTAATATATTAACAATTAAAATATCTGTCGCCACACGTTCAGTATGATGTCCTGAACATAAAAATATGAGATGACAAGCGCGAAAATGGTGGGGGTAGGAACTGTGACGTCATAAAGTCGGCAGTACAAAGATTTTTTATTTTCTTTTATATATACCCACATGGTATATATAAAAGAAAATCAGATGAAAAAGCTTGTTGAGTAGATTTCCGTACAATGTTTTCCGATTCTAGGAGTGAATTTGAACGATTTAGCTTTTTGTTATTTTTAAATGAATATCCCCGCGTCACAAAGAAAAAAAGACAGAAGAGAAGATATTGGGTTCATGATATAAATAGAGAGAAAATTTGGCGAAAACCACATATTCTTGCAGAGGTTGGAATGTGATGACGACCGATTCTTTATGTACTATGTCTAAAGAACAATATGAGGAGATTCACACTATAATTGAGTGTGACATAAACAAAGAACATAACAAGTTTCGGAAACCAATAAGTACTAAAGAACGACTAGCAGTTTGTCTACGGTAAGTATGTGATATTCAACTAAGGTTGCCACTTTTTTAAAGTTAAAAAAAAAATCCTGTGGAAATGTATAATACATATAGAAATTTAAGACCAAAACCCTTTGGAAATATATCTTTGCTTTCCAAACATTTAATTTAACTGTGTACTAAGCTGAAATATAGGTCGCAACCCTAGATGTAACTATGATAGGTGATAGGTGAAAACAAATAATAATGGTTCAGAATATTTTTGTAGTAAATTATTATTTACATAAAAACGCCGTATTTTGTGCCTCAAAAGTTTGATCATCATTAGCGGCATCGGATGAAACTTGTTTATTGGGCAGTTCAACTATATACGAGAAAGTTAGGGAAGTATAAAATGCGTGGGGTTGTATTACAATACAACCAGAAGCATTAACATTATCGTGGCCTGGGCTCCTTATCTAATTAGCAGCTTTAAATGAAACTGCTGTATTGGGCAGTTCAGCTAAATAAGTTGGGGAAGAATATGATGTGTGGAGACTCCTAATAGTAATTGGTGTCCTTAATGTATTTTGTTGTGCTTCCAGTGTTTTGATTTCTGCTTCACTTGTAGATTTAAGCAAATTCATTTTAATTTGGTCCAGTTTTCGAAGTTTCTTCATCGTTTTACTTATGCTTAAAAAGAAGGTATCTAAATCATCCATTTCTTGTTTTTAATTATATTTTCTTGAGAGGTTTTTATCATTTCCATCATATCACCCAAGTAATTATCGCATCTAGAACTTGCCTTTCTTTTGTACGATGCGTTCGTTGTGGGAGCACTGGTGCTGCAGAAAAGGGCTTTCATGTTATTTCGGACTTTCAAGAAAGGGAAGAGAATTTTCACTAGACATACACTTATGAGCAAAAAAATCGACTCAAATCTGTGTTGGATTTAAAAACGAAATATCTCCGAAACTAATTCGCGTATTCTTAAAGTAATAGTACGATTAAAAAGCTGCTAAATTTACCTTTTTAAAAAACACAATAATTATTATTTCAGATACTGAAATCTGAGCGATTTTAGCGAAATGGGGTAAAATCACGTTCAATTAACGTCCTGAAAATGGGAATAAAAGCAATTTCGTAGAGAGAAAACCGTTTAATTTTTCCTGTTTAATATTTTGTATTTCCGCCGCGGGCCTTCTTGACGCATGCAATCCGGTTCTTCATGGATCTTATCAGCTTCCTGATGGTATCCTGCGGACAAGCTTCCCATTCCTCGACCAAAGACTCTTTCAGGGCCAAAATCGTGTCAGGAGCGGGATCCCGGGCTCGAACCTTCCTTTTTAGATAATCCCACAAGTGTTTGATGGGGTTCAAGTCCGGACTCAGAGGTGGCCATGCAAGGGTGGGGATGCCAACCTCAGCAAGGTATGCCCGCGTGACTCGTGCGGTATGACAAGGGGCGTTATCTTGCATGAGATGGAACCCCTCCTCATAAAATCCTGCATAGGGGACGACATGATCTTGCAGGATATCTGTGATGTAACGATCTGCGTTCAAACCACCTCCGCGGCCCCCACCAGGAATGAAAACCAGCTCGGTCCTCCCCTCCATGGATATCCCCGCCCACATCATGACGGATCCCACTCCGTAGGCGACCGTCTCGGAGATGCAGCACTGCGCAAATCGTTCTCCAGGTCTTCGGTACACCCGTCTTCTTCTGTCACTGCCATGGAGACACACCCTGCACTCATCGCTGAAGAATACGCGGCTCCATTGTCCGTACGTAGTACTATTATCAAGGTCAACCTGTTGAAGTTTGCCTGTAGTAGGGCCCTCTAAATATGGCTTTAAAAATGACGTTTGTTCTTCAAACCGCCAATGCGCAATCTTTTTTCCAGCCTGGCCACTTTTCTTTTGGCGCCGTTTCATACCATTATTTTAGCTATTACGCAACTTTTTCCAATTTTCGTTGCACTCCTCAACTGTAAAAATAAATGAACACGGGTATTATTTATTGCTAAAATGTCTTCTTAATGTAAATCGCTTCTTTAAATTTCGCCATTGGCTTTCAATTCTTTGTGTATGTGTCCCGTCTGGTGCCACAAATTTATTCGTAGGGTCACTATGGTTTACCTTCTAGTGGACGTAGCCATATTCTGGCAAACAGTCATACGCCCTCCAAAGGTCTGTGTGTATGACTGACCCTACCTCAACGTGCTTTTGGATTAGTGGCACCAGTGCCTCCTCAGTTCTTGAGTTGTCGGGACACACCTCCAGCCTTAAGTCGTCGCTGCCATCTTCGATTATTCCAATGACCCAATGTCCTTCTATCTGGCGACCCCTATTATATTTGCGTTTTCCAAATTTTGATTCATCGATCTGCACAACTTTGTCAAGGCCGCCAATCTTTCCTGCTGCATTTTGGTAGTGGTCAATTTCATACTGTGTTACCACCTCGCGACAGTAATTAAACCAGTCATTGATTGTACTGTCCGAAAGGACTGTGTCATGGTCCCTCGAAGACACCTCATTTTTAGTAGAGTTGTAACTCATGTCCTGCGAGAACGCGTACATCACCTGGAAAATGAAGACCAGGGCCAAGCGCGCGTTCTCAAACCAAGTCCCCTTGGCTCGAGAGACTGGTTTGGTGCGGCACCCTGCCTTTCTGCACCGAAATCTGCCCAGTTGCCCATTCTCTTTTGTCACCTGTACAGTTTTCTATGTCTAGGAGTCCTGAGCCGCAATTTTTTAAATGTTTATAAAAATATTTTCGTTTAACAGTTGCTAAACAATTTTTACACGTGGTAAAAGTAGAAGGGCTTGCTAATGGACACGTCCCTTTTTTTGGTATTAGATCACCTTCTTTTTCAAAAATAACTTTAGAATTATGTAAGAAATTTCCTCTGTTACGAAGGTTATCAGTTATTTGTCTTATTTTTTGTTTTTGTACTTTTGGATCGGGATCATTGATTGACATGTATTGTAATACTTCCGACTCATTTTCGTGATATTTCATCAAATGACGCGTAAAATTAGTGACAAGATTTTCGCAAAAAATACAAGCGTTCTTACGAACCCACCTTCGTTTCTTCTTTTGTTTTTTTTCTATTGGTTGTTCAGGCTGTATGTTTTCCAACTCTGTATTTGACTCTTCCGAATCGTCCTATAAAAAGACGGATTTCATTTATAGTATAGTCAGCATCATAAATATGTATAGATTTCGGAACTAAAATCTGGGGAATAAGATTCAAAATCGTACCTATACATTATAACATTATAAGCGTACGCGAATAGCGTCTCTGTTGTGCCGAGTGCGGGGCAGTCACAACAGTATACTCAGGGTTATAGCTGACAGGGTTGATTGTACGTTCCTGAAATGTTGGGTCGAGTGAATTATAAATAAACACTCCGGGGGTTGCGCGGGAGCCCTCTTTCAATATTTTTTATATTGCGTGTTTAATTTTAGATTTATTTAGGGTTCCTACATTTAATTTACTTTTATTCATAGATATATTTAGTTCATAAGCTCTTTTTCTTTTTATAATATTGTTATTCCTTATATGAATTACCTTACATTTGAATAATAAATGTTAACCCTTTTCCAGGCATAGTACGATTTATCGACTACATACGCATCATTAGAATTTCAACTTTAGTATTCCGATTTAAGGTTCAAATTAGATTACACTTTCAAGAAATGTTACTGGTCTTCAAATGAATCATCAAAGCTGGATTAATTGGAATATATTTGGATTTTCTGGGAAAACCTTGTAGATTGGTGCGGCCTGGAAAAGGGTTAATTAACAAATAACGTAGCTAACGAACAATTCTATGGAAAAAATTATCTGAAATAAGTAATAATAATAATTGACTACCTTGTTGTGGTGGAAGGCTTACGGGTAGAAAATATAGAATTGGTCTATAACACCTGCTCAACATTCAGCTAAAACATTTCCCCAACAATTTTTTCAGTAGTCGGGTTTAAAAACTAAAAGCTTATTTTTGATTAAAATTATTTTGGGGCTTATAATATATAAATAGTTGTTTACCCCATCATAGATGTCTTTGATGATCATCATCGGGGATGGGACATCTTCATCAAGTGTGCAGTCCAATTTTTGTTTTTTTGACTTTAATTCAATATTTTTCAAATTGTCTCCTAACATCTGAAACAAAATCAACAGAATAATAACAAATAATTACTCATAGGTATAGAGAAGAATAGTAACTCCATACATTACTTTCATGTACTGTCGGCAAAATGAAAGCCTGGCCCACAATGGAACTAAGTATGCCAAAGTGACGTTATAATTTGAATAAAAATTACAACTCTGTTACAATACGTTAATTTAACGCGGTTCCATGGTGGGTCAGGGTTCCATTTTGATGATAGTAACTATTATATCAGATACGACACAATAGTTGCATAGTAATATGTTGCATGAGGTATGACTGGCTTATACTTTCCCAGTCACATTAGAAAATGTAACTTTCAGCTTCAACTCACTACTTGATATTTTTATATATATGTATGTCTAAACACCATAAATTAAAACACACAATTAATTTACCTGATCATTATTGGGACTTGTCATGGGGAATGATGGTTCTGAGGAACAAATGTCTAATTTAGAGGCCTGTCTTTCCAAAAGAGACTTTTTCCAAAATCTTTTGTTATCCGGATGATTTTTAACCTAAAAACATATTCTTTTATAGATTTTGTAGAACAATAGCATAGTTGTTGGTATAGATAATATTGGGAATATTACATCAGATAGATAAACAAGGTTCATTGAGTCATCACTAAATCGACTAGCTGAATCCGGGTCAAAATCTGAGCCATCACTGGGAGAAACATCCTGGGTATCAGTTTCAGAATCGCTTTTTTGGGTTGAAGTTAAAGTGCGACATTCACTTAATTTCGGACTATCTTCTGACACCTGCAAAACAAAGTTACCATTTATTAATATGTAGTTAGCACACTTTTTTATGACTCGTCTTTTCTTTGCTATGCCATTTTATGTCCAGGATAGGACATGTATATCTAAATATCTTTTACCTGGTTAGAGTGGACAGGGTCAATTAAATTTAAATCTGATATGGAGACTCCTTCATTGTCAGAAACTTCAGCTAAACTTAAAAATGATGATATTCCCGAAATCTCTATATTGGAGATTATATTTACGTCCTCTCCTTTCGTGAATTTGTCTGTAAAAGAAGATAGATTAAAATCGTTGCTCTCGCTCTGCATTTTAGGCATGCTCAGCCGTAGTCTTTGAGTACATAGGTACATGCTACTAGAGAGGACATCTTAACTAGATTTTTTATAACTCCTGTTAGAGCCAATTATCCCTAATGCGTTCAAGCTGTGCCGGACGGCCGCGGCAGCTCGACGTATTAAAGTGAGAAGCGTTACGTGACTTAACACTTTTCACTTTTTAGGGTTCCGTAGCCAAATGGCAAAAAAACGGAACCCTTATAGATTCGTCATGTCCGTCTGTCTGTCCGATTCTGTCACAGCCACTTTTTTCCGAAACTATAAAAGCTATACTGTTCAAACTTGGTAAGTAGATGTATTCTATGAACCGCATTATGATGTTTACACAAAAATAGAAAAAAAAAACAAAAAATTTTGGGGGTTCCCCATACTTAGAACTGAAGCTCAAAAAATATTTTTTCATCAAACCCATACGTGTGGGGTATCTATGGATAGGTCTTTAAAAATGATATTGAGGTTTCTAATATCATTTTTTCTAAACTGAATAGTTTGTGCGAGAGACACTTCCAAAGTGGTAAAAAGTGTGTCCCCCCCCCGTAACTTCTAAAATAACAGAATGAAAAATCTAAAAAAAATATATGATATACATTCCCATGCAAACTTCCACCGAAAATTGGTTTGAACGAGATCTAGTAAGTAGTTTTTTTTAATACGTCATAAATGGTACGGAACCCTTCATGGGCGAGTCCGACTCGCACTTGGCCGCTTTTTTCTTTTTTTACGTAGAAATTCGCTCTAGTAGTAGTACTCAAAGGCCATAGTATAGGTTAAAAGTTTATGTCCCTAATGCCTCTTGCATGTACACCTGTCAGTCGGTTCCCTAACATAAGTATCCACTTCTCTATACAACTAGTATGGCTACTTGGTTACTTAAGTTGGGGCACCGACCGTACGTATTTGTCTACCTTTGCGTTTGTAACTAGTAAAATAGATTTTCTCAAACATACTCGGAAAGGTTGGCATTTCGTATGAAAAAAAAGACACGAATTGTCTTATTTTAGTCCAACTAACTTAAAAGTAAAAAAATTTCGCTACCTAGGCGTAATATAAAGCTATGAAATCCCATTATTTTTCATTGCGGTAAACTTTTAGAATTATGAGAGAACTGCATACAAAATAGCATAAATATTTCCATACAGCCCTTTGAGTAGGTGTAGAGTTTGTGAAGTTAGGGCTTGTAGAGTTAGAAACTTGCCTTTAAATGAGATCTGATAACTTTTTGACAGTGCGAGACTTATGATTTCGTCTTGGCAACATTTTACATGAAAATGTTTTTGATGGGATTTCACTTCTTTTTGTAAGTTGCTTATGAAAATCTTGCATCCTCTATGGGCATATTTTATTCCATCATCAGGGGCATATTTTATACAATCTGCTTTTTTTACTGATTCCCCATACAAACTTCAACCCCTTTTCCCCCCAAACGCGCTTTTCCTCCCCATTTCCACCCTTACGGGGTGAATTTGGGGTTGAAGACTATTCTATATGGGGAAAGCCCCATAACCAAAACTATCTACATACCAAACTTCGCCTAAATCGATTCAGCGGTTATTGATTCTCCATGCGAAATTCCACTTTTCATCCTCTTAGGGGCAAAAAATTTCAAGTTTTTGAATTTTTTTGTTGTTAGTGTACTAATACCAAATTTCAGCTTCCTAGGACTTCAGGAAGTACCCTAAGGGTTTTGATGATCAGTGAGTGAGTGAGTGAGTCAGTGACGAAGTCAGGGTTTTTTAGATATGAATAAAATCTAAAGTATGAGAGCTATGCATATGGATCTTTATACAGATACCACTAAAGAGGACGTCTAAACTAGATTTTTTAAACAGCAGTTTTTTTTTTGTGTTTTTTTTAATACTACGTCGGTGGCAAACAAGCATACGGCCCGCCTGATGGCAAGCAGTATCCGTAGCCTATGTACGCCTGTAACTCCAGAGGAGTTAACCCCCTCCTACTCCTCGTTGAGCTCTGGCAACCTTACTCACCGGCAGGAACACATCACTATGAGTAGGGTCTAGTGTTATTTATTTGGCTGCGATTTTCTGTAAGGTGGAGGTACTTCCCCAGTTGGGCTCTGCTCTAGATCTGGAATGACATCCGCTGTGCTGTGCCCTACCACACAGAGCGAGATGACATTCACAATGCCCATACCTCTCTTGTGACGTAGTTTAAGGACGTACCCGCAGTTATAGAGCTAATTGGCCCTAACGTGTTCAGTCTGTGCCGGACGGCCGCGGTAGCTCGACGCATTCACACCGGCACAGACTGAATGCGTTATGGCCAATTGGCTCTAACTGGTTTTACAAAAAAAAGCGGCCAAGTGCGAGTCGGACTCGCCCATGAAGGGTACCATTACGACGTATAAAAAAAACGATTTACTAGATCTCGTTCAAACCAATTTTCGGTGGAAGTTTGCATGGTGATGTAATATTTTTTTAGTTTTATCATTCTGTTATTTTAGAAGTTACAGGGGGGGGGGGGGGACACATTTTACCACTTTGGAAGTGTCTCTCGCGTAAGCTATTGGAAGTGTCTCTCGCGCAAACTATTCTGTTTAGAAAAAAATGATATTAGAAACCTCAATATCATTTTTGAAAACCTATCAATAGATACTCCACACGTACGTGTTTGATGAAAAAAAAAAATTAAGTTTCAGCTCTAAGTACGGGGAACCCCCAAAATTTATTGTTTTTTTTTTCTATTTTTGTGTGAAAATCTTAATGCGGTTCACAGAATAGTAAGTAAGTTGAATACATCTACTTACCAAGTTTCAACAGTATAGTTCTTATAGTTTCGGAAAAAAGTGGCTGTTACATAAACGGACAGACAGAAAGACATGATGATGACGAATCCATAAGGGTTCCATTTTTTGCCGTTTAGCTATAAAACCCAAAAAAACTTATAAAAAAATATTAAATAATTTGGTTGAAATATTTTGCTTTAAAATATTGTGAGACCCATGCACATTTAACAAAGATCTTGGACAAGTGGAATACCACCCTAATGCAGTTAATGTCAAACAAAGCTCCATGTAACCAAAATTTCACTTTTGGAAATTGCCAATTTGAGCTATTACTTACTACAAAACACAAGATACATCTTTTAACAAAGGTTTTCGACAAAGATTTAACTATGGTTAACTGTACAGCTTACGACACATCAAACGCAACACTTTTGTTTTGAATATGCCTCATAGCACAGCGGAACAAGGTGCACCACTATTACGTTTGGCGTTGGCGTGTTGCCTCTGATGATAGACACTGAACAGCTTTCGCTTAAGAAACTATTTGTCTGGATATGCAAAAAAAAAACTCTACATATGTACCGCCGCGGAAGTGGAAAGTGAACCATATCACCCGAGATATTTTCGAAGGTGATGGTTACTTTTACCCGAGTTAAACACTCTACTTTTCATTTCGACTAAGAGGAAAGTCAATCATAAGAAATGAAGGTTTATTATAGGTATATTTCTTTAGATAAAATATTGACAGGTTTTTTAGTACCGATACCTATTCCCGTCTTTTCCTAATTAGTTTATTTGTTAATTTTATGTCATAAAATTAAAATGTAGATACTGCCAAAATATTTATTATTGTGTATAAAAATTATACTACTTGTATTTAATATTCAAATGTATGAAGTAAACATAAATATTTGTTAATGAATCAATATAGTAAGTAAATATTCCTTTATGTGCACCATACAGTTAAAAATAGTCAGGAAAAACCCTTCGGCCGCGTACGCAACCAGAGCTTCGTAACCAGATGCGATCGAAAACTATTTCTGCCTTGTACGAAACCGGTTGCGATCAAAAACTAATTCCGTCTTACTAGTTATCAGTTACGATCGAACACTTTTCTTTGTTGTACGAAACCTTTCGACCTTTGATAAAATCAGTTAAGATTATATTTATACACCTTGTTATACAGTATAAGTACTGTACACATTATATATCTAGTCAAAAATCAGAACACAAAAATTGTACCAGCTAACAACAACAACATCGAACGCCCTCCTCTTCTTGTCGTAATAAAATCAATTTCAGCGTTTATATCATTCATTTTTATTACAAAGTACATAGATTATTTGCAGACATGCGAATAATAACTAATGACAGCTAACAATATAATGACATTATCTAGAGTAATCAGATTATTAGAACTCACTTGAAGTAATGTTTAAGTGGTTAGTGATTTGTTATATTACCCACTGTAAAGGTTTCATATAAGATCTAAATATGTTATATTGAGTTTTGTTAAATCAATAGTTTCCAAAAAATGCACAGGATAAGAAATTATAATGAGTATCATGACAAAATATTTGAAAAAAAAAACCTATAGCTAGATGGCCCAGACATTCGTATAAGAACGAGAAGTGTTCGATCGTAACTGGTTACGGGTAAGACGAAATTAGTTTTTGATCGCAACCGGTTTCGTACAAGGCAGAAATAGTTTTCGATCGCATCTGGTTACGAAGCTCTGGTTGCGTACGCGGCCGAAGGGAAATGAAAAAACACTTATAAGTAAATGACGACGAATGTTTAAAATATTATCATTACATTAATTCTTCATTCATTCAGTTTCACTTTTTTTAAGGCGCGTATACATAAAGGGCGTTTCAGACATATCCCAATTTAAGGTCGCATTGTCTATGATTTTAGATTTTTTTCCGATCAAAATGTAAATGGCGCCAATTCCAGTCCCTAATTCTCTTAACCGCCAAATTATATATATACAGGGCGTCCCACGGCGATGCCACATGGAGGGAAAGTACCTTAAATATCATAGATAGCATATTTTGCTGAAAGAAGACTTCATTTTATTTTTAAAACTTAGTTAAATTGCATTCATACTTTTTAATTTTTTTTGAAAAAAAATGTATGGAAAAAAAATATCGCGTCATTGGAGGAAAAGTACCTTAATTTTTGTAAATGAACATCTTACTGAAAGAAGACATTATTTTGATTTAAAAAAACAAGTTGAATTGCATTTTAAATAATTTCATGGTTAAACCGGGAATCGAACCCTCTACACGAGAAAAAAAAATACCCTGTAGCTTTGTCATATCGATCGAAAGGCTTCAATGTGAGAATTACTTTTTTGCTAAATAACGAAATAAAAATGCCATGCATTTTAATATTTTTAATACAAAATTAAATCAATTTATCAAATGCTCAAAATGTTTTCCATCCTGTTCAATACAAAGTCTCACTCTTTTCATTATTTCACTCCCTGTCGATTTTTTAACTATGGTGTGGTGGATATTTAAAATAATACGTCTAAGTTCTGCTTGTAGCTCGTGGACATTTTCATACTGGTTCTTGTAAACTACATTTTTTACATAACCCCATAAAAAAAAATCTAACGGGGTTAGATCTGGGGATCTCGGCGGCCATCTAGTTTCTCCATTTGTTCCGATCCAGGAAGTAAAGTGTTCATTGAGATAATCCCTTGTTCTGTGACTGTTATGAGCCGGAGCCCCATCTTGCTGAAAAATAATGTTTTGTCGTTCTGCCAACGGAAGATTATTTATCTCAATTCTTAAAATCTCAAGTATTTCTAAATACCTATCCGTATTTAGATGCCCTTCGTAAAAATGTACTAAGAGGACCCGGTTGTTTACAATACCACACCAACAGTTGAAGGAAAAACGCACTTGATTGTTAGTCTCGCGGATACGTAAGGGATTCTCCCTGCACCAGATGCGGTTATTATGTCTGTTGTACATACCATTATTGCTGAAGTTTGTTTCGTCAGACCAGATAATATTATTAAGAAAATCTTGATTCTCTAGAATGAGCCTCTCGATTTCTCGGCAGAAAATCAATCGTCTACCAGGATCACCCGGTTGCAATTTTTGTACTAATCGCCCTTCAACGTAACTTTTAAATTTGTATTTTTTCAGTACACGGTGTATTTTGCTTTTCGAAAATCCGGTTTCTGCTTCACCTTCCCTCACTGAACATTTAGGATTTGCCTCAAAGTATATCAAAATGTCGAGCTCATCGTCAGTGTTTAACATTTGGTGCCGTGGTTGTGGTAATAGATGATCGAAACGTCCCAAATTTGTCAGATTATCCACCAACCGTTTCATAATAAATCGAGATGGTGTATTTCTATCAGGATATCTTTCACGGTGCCAATTTAAGGCTAATGTTATGTTTTTGTGGTTCAAAAAGTATGCTTCCATTAAATCAACATTATTTTGATACGCCATGGTTATTTAATACAATACCGTCGTAACAAAATCCTCGTAAAGCGAAATAACTAAATAAAATAGTCAATTCCCGCCAACAAACTTTTTAAACTTTTTTTTTTTACTTTCAACACCTGATCATAGTTTTCTGCCTAGTCAGTAATTTTAAAACATGTTTAAACAATAATTGACACTTATTTTAACAGATTTATTTAATTTAATGACACGAAACACGGAATTTAAACACATTATAGCAAGAATTAAAATACGCTCGTTGTCGTTTACGCATACGGCAGAACATTATGCACACAAACTCAATTGATTGCATACAAACAGGTACGTTCCTACTTATTACTTATCTCTTTATCATTTTATCATGCACTACAATTATAATAAGGAAATGATGCGTACTTCTCAAGTGGGTCCTGATTCATTAGTAATAGGTACTTTAAAATGAAAGATTAGTTGTATGCCCATACGGGAATGTCATTATTCTAATCAAAATTTCACATCAAATGAAAAAAATAATGGTCTTCCTTTTGTTTCCAACACTATGTTAATTGGCAAAAAAATAATTCTCACATTGAAGCCTTTCGATCGGTATGACAAAGCTACAAGGTATTTTTTTTTCTCGTGTAGCGGGTTCGATTCCCGGTTTAACCATGAAATTATTTAAAATGCAATTCAACTTGTTTTTTTAAATCGAAATAATGTCTTCTTTCAGTAAGATGTTCATTTACAAAAATTAAGGTACTTTTCCTCCAATGACGCGATATTTTTTTTCCATACATTTTTTTTTCAAAAAAAATTAAAAAAGTATGAATGCAATTTAACTAAGTTTTAAAAATAAAATGAAGTCTTCTTTCAGCAAAATATGCTATCTATGATATTTAAGGTACTTTCCCTCCATGTGGCATCGCCGTGGGACGCCCTGTATATATATATATTTTTTTTTTTTTAATAATGCAATGCAATTGTCATTTATTTTCGATAATAGGTACTTGGTCTGAAAATGCGGAAGCTAATATAGAGCTTTTAACTGAATACCGAATATGGTATATGTGGCTGTTAGCCGTTGCACGAAGTACAAATAATAAAAAAAATACTTTCCACCCTATGAAAGGTAAACTTCCCGATTAGGAGAGATGAAAAGTATTTTTTTGTCATGTGATGGTGTTAAGGTTCAAAAGTCACAAACCTTTATGTACTTTCCAGGACTATACATAGAAACTTGCCCAATTTTAAGAGGGTATTAGGTAGCATACATATGTACATAGATAATTAAATTAAAGCCAAAGACCAGTAATACATGATGACGCGCCATATTGCGGAATTTCATTGGAACAAAAAATGTCATACTAAACTGAACTGTCACCCTATATACATGAGAATAACAGCGCCCTCTTGTCAATGATCATATATATTTGGTCAGGCTTTACATATTTGTGTAATTTACCTGCATATCGACATCAGTTTCAGATTCGGAATCCCGAATCATTGCGCCATCACGTAATATTTCCGTCTTACTTATTTTAATTTTCTTCACAATTGACACTATCGAAGATGTTTCAGATAGTGAATCTGAGTCTAATATTGGTGATTTTATGCTGGTGTTTGAACAGGTACCTAGAAAAAGTAAACGGGTTTAGCCTGTTTTATAAGTAGGTATATTTGAGGTCATAGATATGTTTACATTTTTTCATTCCATTAAAAAATGGGGACTATTAATGGGTATTTATGTGTAAATAGTGTAATATAAATAAATTGTGTATAATAATAGTATTTATTTGTGGCCTAATTTGTAATTGTGATTTTAATTTTATTTTATTCCATTTGTAGATTTAATTGTAAGATGTATATGACCTCTGTCTGAAATAAGTTTTTTTTATTATTATTTATTAACGTGCAAAAATGTAAGCCTATCTCTGACCTCGACTGTACCTAACTAGTATTAGTACCTTTAAGAAAATTGTAAAGCAAAGGGGAAAATCAGACTTTGCATACAAACTGAGTTAACGTTTTCCAGTTTCCACACCTTAAACGTTGACCGATTTTGACCAATTTATTTTCAGTCATAACAAGTTGCAGGTTTATACCAACGTTTCTTTTTTTTTAGTAGTACCTACCTGGGCGACCGAGTTCTGTTCGAAATACGGAGAAAAGGAATTTTTCCCAGAAACGAGACATCCATTTTTCTCACCCGCAATTAGGGCTGATATAGACGGCACGCAAACTCGCATGCGATTTTAATTACAATCAGCTGCAAAATATGTATCGAGAGAATCATCTCATAAATATGGTACTACGCTCTTATTACACTGGAATAAGATGCTATGGGACATATTTTTGAGTAAGATATGTACGCCCATATTTTTACACTTGACTGTACATTCCGGACTATTGAGGTTACGATCAATTCAGCCGACCGATCTAATACCTTTTACGAAACTCGCATGCGAATACTCGCACCGGTTAAATGAGCCCTTAGGGTTACCAGATACAAATTCAATATTTACTTGATATTGCTGATTTGTAAAAAAAATTACTGACCAGTCATATCGGTGACTATAATAAATTTATTGATTCGTTAAAATTCCTGACATGGCCGCATTGCTGACAAACGGCCAAAATTCCTGACATTTCTGTTAACCCCAATTGCAATCCTCTATTGTAAATTAATTGAAATCGTTAGAGTCGTTTTCGAGAACCCAAACAAATATTGCTCGTTTAAGAGGAAAGACGACGACCGATTCTCCATACAAACGTAGTCCCCTCTTTCCTCTCTGGATATTGACATTAATGAAAATATTTTTTACCACACCAACTGATAAAGGCCCTCTTGATTGTTCAAAAATTAATGAGAAAGTTGCATTTTATCCACATGTGGGGCAAAGTAATCAGAAAAAAAAAACAAATATTGACTTGTTTCCTTGTTAGCTGGTAGAATTGACTTTTAATGATGATTTTGAACGATAAATTTATTATTTCTTTCATTTGTATTTGATTTGGTTTGATTTTTTTGGTATTTCATAGTTAGTATTTTCCTCGCGTTGGTGTGGTGAAAACTGTTATCGCAGGCAAAGTTTGTTTAACCCTCGTGCCTTGAAACTATCTTACCGCTCAAGATGCCACTTCTCGAACCACTGGCTACGCTCGTGGTTCAATTTTGGAATCTTTTGCTTGCTCGGGTATCAATATTAGCACGAGCGATTAAACAACAACTTGGGCAAAGAACTTTGTAAAACAAATTACTATTTACATAATTTGACGTATATTAACCATAAATAGCTACGTTCGAGTTTTTTTGATTTTTTTATTATAAAAATTAGGAGCGAAAAACAATTTCATACAAAATTTTAAATGCAGCTACTATAATAATTAAAAATTCGAAAAAACTCAAACGTCTCCTACGATTTAGTTTTTTAGGTGTGGATGATATACAATATTTGTGTCAAAATATTTTCAATAATGTTAATAACCAGAGAGGAAAATGAGGACTACGTTTGTATGAAAAGGCGATTTCGCGCGGGTCCTCCACTTTTGTCTTAATAGTAGTTATAGGATGCAAATAATTAATAAACAAATATTGCTCGTTTATTACTAGAGTATTGATTAAAGGTAAACAAATAATGGTCGAAATTAGTTTTGTATGAAAACACGAAATAAGCCAATGAAACTGAAATGATTGATGATTAAGGCCGGGTTTTATAAACGTCCGTAAGATCAAATTAATGTCAAATATCAAATATTTTATTCAGCAAATAGGCCACAGCACAGGGGCACCTTTACATGTCAAATTTTAGAAACAATAAAAATAACAAAATCGAATTACAAATATGGAATCAATGAAATAATGTATACTTTATTAGAGATGTCTACAGTCTCTAAATGTCGAATTACATAAAAAACTATGATTAAAAAATACAACCAACAAATAGTAAAATTCTTTAGAGATGTATAAAGTCTCTAAGTGTCAGAGATAAAATAAAATAAAAATAAAAACATTAAATTATCCTTACAGATGTAAAGGGTCTCCAAGACTTGAATTAAAAAAATAATTAAAAGACAGGAAATCAAATGAGACAAACAGACAAAAACCGAATGAAGTGTCCCACGTTAATGCCATTCATAATTTCTAGGGAAAAAAACCGACTTCAATGAGGGAGACCGGTGAAAGATAGATTATTGTTGATTTTGGATTTCATACAATGAAATTAAAAAGATAGCGTCCTATGCCTAAAAAGTAGTTCCATTTATTTTTCCTTCACACATTTTACGTGCAGTTAGTTTGCAGATCCTTAAAAGTAAACATAACAAGTTAATATCAAGCTTTTAATGATCAAAAACTTAAACTTCCCGATACCGCAATAATTGTTCGAACTGCAATCCGCCACATTCAATACACAATCTGGCACGTTTAATTTGATTTTGTTTCAATGATATTAGTGTGTCTCTGTCACGTGTAATAACATCGAAAGCGTCGGTTATTGCCACTATTAACGCTTCTCGGTTATTAACGGTTCGTTACTATATGCGTGGTGGTTCCTTAACACCTCCGTCCTTAAGATAAAAAATATTTTTTTATGAAATTAGTACAACGATTACACAATATGTATAAGTTCTATGATTATACAGTGGTTGAATAAATGAAATAAAACAATTACATCTTAAATTACCCTTTAAAAGTCTTTTATTCCCTATTCCCGGCGCACTGTGGGCTAAAATTCGGCTCCCATTGACGAAGTTGTTATTTTTATGTTTTTTGATTGAAATAGGTTAATGAAAGAAATCATTATTACGCAGGAACCGCAAAACAAACTGTAATATCATCGAAGGCGGTTACTCTACGAATTCTTGGAAAGTTGCTGAAAAAATTATAATGTCATCTAAGTAGATGAGACAATGGGTTCCTTGGATTCCTGTAAGGATATTATCCATTGCTCTTTGAAATGTGGCTGAAGCCTTTTTAATCCGAAAGGCATGCGTTTAAACTTATAGTGTCCATTGTTTGTGCTGAAGGTCAAATTAGATTTAACTTCAGGATTTACTTCTATTTGATGGTATCCTGAGGCCAAGTCTAAAGTGGAGAAATAGGTACTATTCCTTAATTTGTCAAAATTATCTCCTGTATTTGGCTATGGGTATTTATCGTCTATGGTAATCTCGTTAAGTTTCCTATGATCAATCACCATCCTATAGTTTTGTTCTTGGGATGCGTCCATCTTTTTTGGTATTATGTGGACTGGTGCATTCCATGGTGAATATGAAGGTCGAATTATATCTGATTTTAAGAGTTTGTCAACTTATTTTTTAATTTTGGAAACTTGTCCAGGTATAGACAGTCTATATGGTTTAATATAAATTGGCGATAGATCTTTAGTCCTAACATGATGTTTAATTTCATGGGTGAAAGTTAGAGGAATTTGATCATGGAAAAATGTCTCTATACTCATGACATGATTGAGCAATTGCCTCTCGTTCTTCAGAATTCATATGTTCTGTTCGTAATTTTTCCAAATTTTTAACTAATACAACGTCATGGTTTTCACTACTTATGTGATTACACAACACCATATTATCGAAATTTCTAACTTCAAAAGGTGAGAAAATATCGATACTCATTTCCTTTTCGCTTAAGTTTTGAATTGTAGTTTGTGCAAACCCGTTATTACAATGTTAGAGTGCACAAGGCATTGAGAGTTTTTCTGAGAATTTAAGTCGGTCAAGAAATCCTTCACCCTTTAAGAATGATGTTGGACCCTTTGTTCCGTACGCGGTTGTACCGTTATACATAGTTAGCATTGGTACTTTTAGTTTCTTAATATTTGAATTGGAGTTGCGCCTGTTTTGTTATTAATAACTCATTCTCTAAATCAATTTTACTGTTTAGTTTTTTGAACACATCCTAATAACATACCTAATAATCTGTCGTATTCTTGGTTAATGTCATATATATATAGAATTTATGGTCGTTGAATATGTTAAATAAGGGATTTTTTATGACCGTATTATGTTTGCTAATGGCATGCGTCGTTATTACATGCGCGGACGCGAACTGCCTGTCTATTAATAACTTTAAACTTGGACCTGGTATTATTATGAAGGGTAAGAAATCAGTTTTTATGGGTTTTGTTTCTCGCTGGAGGCCCTCACTTGAAAATTTTAAGATCTTGATGGTTTAGATATCACTGGTGGCGGATTGGTTCTGGAATTCCATTAAATGTTATTATATTCTCAAAAATAAAATCTGTTTCTTGGATACGGTCCATTAAAATCTGGATTTTTTTGTACTGCATGATTCGTCATTGGTGCAGCTGCAGCTATACTGCTCCACTGCCTCCAATGGATATTTTGGTGAAGATTTTAATTGGGTAATGGTGACGGTGCGCTCTGCCTTGATGTAGACGGCTTCGGTTTTGGGGTAAATGCAGGTTTATTTGTTACCTGATTTAACCTAGCATTTTGCGTTTGATTATTTGGTTGATTCTGCCAATGAGTTTGCGGTTTCGGAAACCTGTTCCAGTTGTTATAATTTTTCTGACCTTGTGGTCTAAAGGATTGAGAATTATTTCTTGGGGCAGAGTAATTATTTTTTGACATGATTGCGCCGAAATTGGTTTTACGCGTATTATTTTGGTCATTATTTTTAGTATTATAATTATGGGGTTTTTGGATTTTTCTGTTTTTGTAATAATGCTCATCGAAGTGGACTTGTTCTAGCGTACTTAAGTGCTTCTTCTGGTGATTTTGGTTCTTTGATCTGTATTGCTCGCAACATCCTTTCAGGAATTTCATATAAAAATACGTCTAACGCTGTATAGTTATAAATGTTCATTTTTATTTGCATAGTCGATTGGTCATAATGTTTTGCTAGTTTTGAAAATAATTGATTTTAACTGACTGAATTTTAGCACAATATTAATTTAATTTTTCCCCATGTTTTATAGTTCATGTTTCTAACTCCGTTTTCAAATGGTTTTCCGTACGTTGGTCCCCAAAATGTTGGATGAGAAGAGACTTTAACAAAGGCCAATTTTGTTGGCCTGTTGCTTTATCTACCAAACGCGAAGTTATCACTTCTTATATATAAGAATAATGATCTTCAGACCCATCTCTATATTTTTGTAAAATAAAATCGCATTTGCGTAAGAATCGGCTGAGTTGTCGCGGATTCCCATTATATGTTAGAATGATTTTCATCATTTCCCCTAAGGTTGGCATATATGACGAGTTACGGTTGCTATTCGTTTTTTGGACAGTTGGCAAACCTAGAGGAGGCATATTATGCATTGGGCAATGATATTTCACTCTAGCGTATGCTGGATGAATTTCAGGTCGATAAGGGGAATATCTCCCAGCTTCATCTAATCCTTCGTCATAACTGGACCTCTCGTTTTTTATATTTAAATCGGCATGCATCTGATTGGCTAATTGATCTGCTTGATTCAAATTTGCATGAGCTTGAGGTTGAGCCTGATTCATGTTTTAGCTTTCGACGGCCTGTGCCAATAAATCCATAGAACCGAAGAACAAGTATAATTAATTTCTTAATTAAAAGTCTATTCTTTTTACTTTTAAAATTGTTATAGAGAAGTAATATAAATTACACTCGGGTGCAAAGAAATCGGACCACCCCAGCATTCCTAACATTTCTTGAATTTGTGTAAAAACGGTAAGTGCTACTGTGACATATCGACTCGAGGGAGATGTCGCTACGGAGTTGATGATTAAAACGGCGTAATTTAGTTTAAAGATTATATTGACTGTATTACAAGTCAAAAGATTAGTACTGTACTGTGAGAGGAGCTGACCCGGAATGATGCTGGAGCGTCGCAGCTCCCCTTTTATACGCATCTTTACAATGTGTAGTTAGGAAATTGCCATGCATATTAGTAACACTCTCAATTCACTTGAAGTCGTAAAATATAAATTTTATTACTTGAATGTGACAAAAAGATAGAGTTGTTCTTGATCGAGGATAAGTCAAATTAACTAGAATTCTTTTAAATAATATGTGTTAATACAATGTTGGCATCGCGGATTTTTAGGGTTCGTTACTACATATATGCGTGGTGGTTCCTTAACTAGGTTGTGCAGTAAAGAGGATTTGTTGTATGTTATGAACATAATCATGCATAAACCCGCAATATGATGTTGGTTTCCCTTTGGGCGCTCACAAAAGCAGCAGAATGTTGTTGCTGGTGCGTGCGCTGTCAGGTAGTCGGCGCGGGGTTCAGACTAAACGAGGCCTCATCGGAAGCGAGGGAGTCACCACAACTATTTCGGCGTGATCAATATGATCAGCCTGTAGTTGCTACGACCTCCCTCTTCCGCCTCTAACGAGGACTCTGAGACTCCGACGCTCCAGTAACAACCTATTCAATATGGGAAAATGTTTGTGTGATGTTATTTATTTTGACATTACTTAAAGAGACTGCTGTAGTAAATGTGAAAGTCTAAGACAAAGTCGTGCTGCGGATTTGATAGCTAATGAGGGCAGTGATGTACATTATGTGGCCACTCTGGTTATCAAAAGTATACGTTTCGGGATTCAGTGACCACAACACATATGGCGCCGTACCGCGCCATCAAAGGCACGATTTTTTGTTAGGATATGACATCAATATACAATGAATGAATCTTTAATCAGATGTTAAGAAATAGGTATGATCAATCTACCTAGTTTATTTCAAAAAACTTATTTTTTTTTTCTTGTTAGTCTTCTGATAGTGGGCCTCAATTTTCCTATGAAAAACCAACCCCATGAAGCCCGAAGGATACTTGTCCCATGGATTGGGCACCAAGCACAAATGTTTTTTCAACATAGCTTATCAATTCAAAAAAATTACTCCTATAACTGTTTGTAGCAGCCTTAAGTTGTCTTAGGACGCGATCATCAATCAACACCTCATGAATATTTGGCAATCGTAGAGTTCCTTGAGTGATTGCAGTCAAAGCATAAGTGTCACGACTTGTCAGTCTAGATCGCTATTTAAACGAGGCATTGGCTCCCAAGCAAACTAGTTTACCTCACCGACATGACAATGAAATGACATGAATAATGACAGTAATCGTCATTTGGTATTGTTCCAAGCTCCTTCGTGCTGATCAGCGATTTCCGCTGAAAGCAAGCTATCCTCCAGTGACTGGTTCGCGCGGCTGAATCACTCCAGTGATTTCGCTCTTGGAGAAGAATTTTGCTTGCAAACACGTCTCGACTTGAACAACCACAATGGCTGACCGCAAGACAACGACTTACAAGAAGACGTCTGATAAGGAAGTCTCTGGCTTGGTGAAAGCCTTCAAAAATTTGAGCCCTACTAAGCGTCAGTACAGCGACCATTCGAAATCATGCTCGACATCATCAGTGTCATCTGGAAGAGCTTCGCTTCGAACCCTTATGTATCAATGACTCTAGTATATGGCCCAGCGCTTTGTTCTTCAAGCTCCTTCTTTATATTGACAATGACAACTTTAGGTTTAGTAGTGCAGGTTATTTATGGACTCTACAGATAAACATCTCACCGAAGAATAGAACATTTCACCGATTTATCATCGACACTTGTTGTGATTGATCACGTATCACGCCACAACGAGCTGTTAGCTACACAGCAACCCTGTAGCACCAACAGAAGTTACAAATGATACAACATAAGTAATAGCATTTACAATTTATTCTGTTAATTATACATTACATCAACGCTTAAGACTATGTTAATGAAACAGCAAAGTAATTTTTGACCTGAGATGTGAAACAAACGAAAAGGTATTACTAGTTCATTGGCAAAGTCCAATTAGACGTACCTTTTTCGTTAGGGAGTGACATAATATATCATTCTGACATGTAGCATTTAGGTTGGATGAAACCTCAGGGATGTCAACCTAAAATACAAAATATTCAACTTACAAAAAAAATGTAAGCATTTCAAATTACTGTCCACCTATGTTCATCAGTATATTTATGCAATAAATATATCTTTATCTTTTTATCTTACATTTCTAGTCGCCCAGGTTTAGCAACATTTTGAAGTAAGATTTGGTGGTTGGCCATAAAGATTAGTCATCAGTTCTCTTGAACCTGAGCCTCGCGTCGAAATTCTTCAACTTAATTGATACCGATGAAATTTTAGTGGCAGCCCCGTGGATGCAGGTTGTTTTCTACCGGTGGTCTAAGCAGCTGTTGGCCATAATTTTCTCACGTTTCTGTTGCTTCTCATCCTCCCATTCTTTGGGAACGATAGCGATGTAATGGTACTGTCCGTTTATGAACATTGTAATTTGTTTGCGATGCGGTACCCGTTGAGAGACAGATGACTGCGATTCAATAGCAAACTGCATCGCAGGGTTTCATAGCACTTGTTGAAGTGGTTTCCAATTGAAGCGCCAATTTGCTTTAATTGTTCCATAATTCTGTGTTATCCTTTGCTACTTTTTGAAAGTATTCGCTCAAAACACATTCCAACGTTCCTGATCTATGTTCCATTTATATGAGCCATATTTTCAATATTCAATATTATATTTGATTTCTCATGCACTATTAACTAATATTGTGATATCGATATTATTTGTACTAATCCTATATTAATCTATAAGAGCACTTAAAAGCTAAATTGACTGATGTAACCGTTCTTAGAAAGAACGTTACGTTGTAAAAGTATTTGAGATTTAAGATTATTGACCTAAGTAGGTGTTTTTAATTTAAACCTTATTATCAGATACAAGATAATTCAACATGTTTTAGACGAATGAATACCTTCTAGACATAGTTGCTAGTGACGCTATCACATAGCACTATTTTTGCAGGACATCCAATTGCACACCTCAAAGCTTACAGTAAACTATGATTGTAATTGCCAAGTCACCAAATCTACACGGACCAAAGTAGTAAATTCTTGTTTCGGCTCTAGCCCATAAATTTTGTTTTTTATTGTTTTAAATATGGGAATACTATTGATTCTCCTGTTAACAATGAGATTGGGGCCTGCAGAAGCTGCAATCGGATATGATTGTAGTGATATATTGATTTAAACCAACACGATTTTCATTCATAATTTAAAAACGCGATTTAGTCCCGTATTAGTTTTAAAATTACAGTCAATGACACGTTAGCGTACCGGTCTATAACTTCAAAATTGAGCATCTGGGTAAGGCAAGGGTGTTTTTTTGGTAATCAGTGATAAAGATTCTATAGTGCATAGGGGTCAGATGCATTTCCGAAAATTTCGACCTGTTTTGTATGCGCCGCCTTCAAAGTGATATTAATATGGGTCAAAGCAGCAGGTAACATGAATTGCTGGGGCCGCAGCATCAGCATCCAAGCTGGGGCCGAATGCCCAGAGACCTACAGCTCACGTTCTCACAGAACGACACCTAGAACGCCTAGAACAAACATACTACTTACTTTGTTGACATGCAGCGGTCACCTGCATCTCATAGGCCATACACCGCTTTGCAACGTTTGCATAATGTGAGCATGACGTTGCACTGCAGCGCAGCTTGATGCCTATAAGTGCAACGTGTACCTAAATATTGGCTGAAGTGGTCTTAGCATTGTTTCTTACACGAGTTAAATTGCTTATCACAAAGTCACCCGATAACCCAACAGTTCTGCTGTTGAGGTAAACCTAACCAATTTTGTTTGTGTCTTCTATGTTATCAGTATTCGGTCAAGAGTCACATACTAGTTGTTCCACCCTACTAAAACTGCATCCAGGCATAGACGTGCGCCGTGCAAAAATGATGCCAGTACTGTGGGGTCTTGCACTCCCGTCCAGGTGGTACTACTTCATTCGGCTTGTCTCCAGCAGCAGCAGCAGCAGGTGTCCCCGGCGACCGCCTTGCACTTCTGGAACCGTATCTTCTTCTCCACGAACTCCAGAATCGTGGGCAGCCGCACGAGATCTCTTTCACCTGGCGGCGGCCCCCAGAATAAGGGCATGAGCCAGTCCCAATTGACCAGCAAACGATCTTCTTTCGGCCTCGTAGCATCGAAGTTGTAGCGTATGGGGCATGCCTTCCCGTTAAGGAAAGTCAGATCGTCCATTTTTCGCTCCGCCTGAAGAAACCGTCGATATGCAGTGTTGAATTGCATAATTTCAGTACCGTTGAAAGGGGCCGCTTCAGGTATAGAAGGCCCACGCACCGTGAAGGTGTCCACTGGGAACGTGAGTGTTCTGTCTTCGGACTGCATGTTCTTGATGTCACGGGGCTTCTACGTCTATATGATGTTCCTTCGTGGATGTTGACCGTGTAGTGTCTAGCCAATGACTGCGCGCGCATAGCAATTTATACCACTCCAGTTATAGATCGCACCGAATAAAGAAAACAAAATAGGGATAATGTCGATTTGGAATTCCCACGACCTCGCCCGCCGTTTATCAGAAATCAGAAATCAAATCATAGCATTTATTCGTGATAAACTATGACATACAGAAGTATAACAACATAACAAAAGAAAGAAACATAGAATAAATAAATAGTTTACCACGAAATGGTCCCGCCTCAGCATTAATGCTAACCCAAAAGTCAGCGCTGATCTTCCGGCGAGACCATTTGTGAGTCACGAACGCAGCTGTACGACACGGCATAAACATACAACTGAACGCGGCTTTGCGGCGGCGAAAGGGCGGCGATCAACGCCATCTAGTCTGCCGGCGAGACGTCATGATGAGAAAAGAGGCCATGTCGTACGCGTGCTGATAGATACAGATAACAACGATAACAAGACCATTTATTAGTTTATTACTTACTAGCATCAGTGCAAAACATGAACGAAAATAAACGTGTTTACATGGCAAGAAATTAAAAAGAAATTCAATTCAATCTTACAATATTAAAACTAAGGATACCACCTAGGTGATTAAGGTTTTATAACTACCATAACAATGTGTTAACTTCGCCAAAAGAGTGTTTACCCATGAATGATAATAAAAATAATCAAAATAAAGTAAAGCTTGGCTTTTCGGTTACAAGTTGTGTACATTAAGAAGATAAAATAACATAAATATCACGCACAACGGTGACGCAAGAGTTGCAAAGCATTTATCGTTTGGCGCGGTAATCGAATCATTCATAAAATAAACAAGTGAATATTAAAAAACTCTTGGGCCACGTCAGTCAAACTTCCATTCTTATGAAAATAGACGATTTACAATTCATCCTGCGCTTCCATACTAGGGCCTCGGGAATCATCCACGTGTTCACATAGTCACTACAGATCGTATCATACCTACGACAAAATTTATGCTACCAATTTGGGACATCGATAACGACGTTTAATTGCTGTACTCGATGCATTGTTTTAGCTCGCAACACCATAATAGAAATGCTGGGAATTCATAGGGAAAACCAGTTCAACAGTTTCTACTTTTAGTATACAGGTAAAACATACCTATTAAGCACATACGGCATTGCGTGTGCGCGATAAGAGCGAACAATGACAATGATCCACAGGCGACCGCACGGACACCGAAGTGTTGCTTGAGTCGGCTCGCAACATCCGTGGTTCCGGCTCTGGTGCAGAACAGTGACGATAGTGCTGATGAATTGCTGAACGGCGAATCCCTTGGAGATTGACGATGTCGAATAAAACCAAGAGAGGAGAATTAACTTTATATTAAAGTAATAATTACTACAACTGTACGGAGAGAGGAGTAGACCCGGAATGATGCTTGGGAGACGCAGCTCACCTTATATACGGATTTCTGCACAAAGGAATTCTTAAGAAACTCACCACGTGTATGTGCAACACCTTGAGCAGCACGTACTACTCATAAATTATAAGTTTATTACCTTTGTCCGTGCCTTTTGGCTTTGACATCGGATTAGTCAAATTATTTAGAACTCATTTACATCAGTAGCGAGATTATTATACAATGTTGCAATGCTACGGTTAGGGTTCGTCATTTGTGTGGTGGGTTCCTTAACTCCTCCCTTCTTAAGATAAAAATATTCTTTTTATTACAAAAAAATATTTTTATTACAAAATATCACACTTTTATAAAACATAACTAAACTTATGCTATCCCTTAAAATGTTTTTTTATTGCCCTAATCCCGGCACAATGTCGTCTTTATTCACTTTCACTATTCTTTGAGTTTTATATACACTTTCACTTTCACATCTCTTTGAACTCGTTGTCGTAGACGTCGATTTTTAGTATTTTAACACCTTATAATCGGTCTCAAAACAAATGATCTGACATTTGTCATGTTTTGTAGACAGACTACCAGATATTCAGTACTCGTCTCCTTTTTATGTCTTCCTGATATCTTTGTGATTTGGATAATGTTCGCTAGTATGATGTTACTTTTCTTCGTGTATCTCATTATCTTCCACTCACTTTTAGGGATAGGAAAGGGGTAGGGGATAACATAGTTATTCTTAACATGTTTATATAATGAAATTATGCTCTAATCCGCTATGTTAATACATTAACCCGTTATACCGAATGTATACAATTAGTTGAGTTAAAGTTGTTTTATTAATTACGCAATTTAAAAGATTACATTAAGTTAGAGCTAATAATATCTATTTGTATTCAAGGAATTTATATTCCATGTATAAGGGAATTATATCCATATATATTTTTATTCAAGGGATTTATATCCCGTATATATTTTTATTCAAGGGCCCTTATCTTATAAGTTGAGCGAGACTGTTTGTCTTTCAGCTCAATTACGAGTGACGTATGCCGTGCCATGCTACGAGAATGCAATACGACTCTTTTTCATATAATTTAGAGATTCGTTACCGTGCCATGCTACGTGAATGTAAGCAAACTCTTTATCTTAGATTTGATTACCGTGCCAAGCTACGTATATGTAATCGAAATCTTATATTTTCAAATCGACTTTCGATTTATATGATCAATTCGGCTTTTTAGCCTTAGTCGGCTTTCTTTAGCCTTCAGGTACCTGATAATATTAATTACGACATTTGCATTTTAATGCAATGGAGAGATTTTGTATATACATTTATTGTATATCAAAAGTGCTAATTAAATTGTCGTACAATTGATCATTATGCGCAATTTCAATATTTTGACGTCTTAAATTTTACAATCATATATGCACAGTATAAATTTCAATGATAAAATTTTAAAAATATCCTTACACTTAAACGATTTATTATAATTTTGTAAAATTAATGCCTTAGATTCAGTCATTTAAGATTTCTTCTCTAAAAACAAAAGTCTTTTTACTGTTCTCGCTATTTAAAATCCCCGTGAGGGAAGATGGTAATTAGTGTTAGTTAATTTATAAGTAAATACAGTATTTATAAATACGAGTAATATTTGTAATATCACAGCTCGTATTGTAATAAAACTTACAGGCTATAATTCGGAATTACAAAACTATGAGACTAAAAATGGCAGAAAATATATCGAAATAAAATAGACCTGAAACTTGGTCTATAAGACCGCAAAGTGACGGTTTTCTGATGATGATGCACTTGCGATATAAGCTTAAGGTTATGGCGCGAGACTTCGGGCGTATTTATAACGATTGTGACGCGACAAAGAGCAAAAATTTTTCCCTATTTGTGTACATTTGCGTCACAAACTAGAGCAAATATCAGAATATCGTGACTAGATGGCTAGACATACAATATTTTTTATTATTTCGCTTCATTTGCTTAACTTTTGAGGGATAGGAGAAAAATAATCAAATCCTTAAGTCTTCTTTGCAATAAACTGCCAGCAACTGAATAATTAGCGCTACAATAGTTTAACTAAGTCCAAAATGACTTCTTATCATCGGTCGGTACATCAGAATGTCACTTTTTTGACCTTTTGGCGATAAAGTAGAGACTTGAGGAAAAGGAACATTCATCGCTGCCTCACTCACCTCAAAAGTTGAACAGGAGCTGGAAAACGAAAAACGTTACTTAGACTAGTGACTTATAAATATGACTAAATACTTTAAGTAAAATTAGACGGGCAATTTATACACTACAATTTTCTATAAACTTGAACCTTTGGAATTAAATTAAATGATATGGCAATATTGTGCAATTAAATATCTAGTGCAAGTTTTAAAAAAAAATAATTTTAGTGTATAAATTATGCTTTTTATAGCACTTTGCTTTGGTATTTGCTGTCATTTTTTTCACTGTTTTAACACTTAAGCTTTCACAGTGTTTTAAGTCTTTAAAGCTTAACTGTCACTGTCATTATCACTATCTGGTATTTTCTGCTTCTTCGTTTCTTCCATAACTTCTGGAACTTCGGAGGCGTTTGTTGATAAAGAAATACGATCCTCGGAATTTTCCAGCGAGTTGAGTTGCTCCACCATTTCCAACAATATTTGACGATTTTCAGCAAACGTACTTAACACCTCGTTCAACGAGTCCTTCGCCAGTTCACCCCAGTATCTGGCATTGTCAATTTTCTCTAACATGTTTTCATAATAAGATTGCAATTCTGAAGTCCAGCTCTCGGTTGAGTCATTTCCGTCTGTGTTTACTGTTGAAGGGCGTTGGCGTTTCTGACTGGGCGTATTTGTTGCTTCTTCAGCTGATCGTTTGTTGCGATTGTTTTGTGGTAGTGACATCTGGAAAAAGTGGAAAAAATATTTCAGGTAATTGTAAATACAAAATGAAAGTCGGTGAAGTAAATTTGGTATTTATATTATCATTTTATTTATTTTAATTAGATATATTTATAAATATATATACCCCCCCTTAAAGCCGCTCTAATAAATAGTTAATTTTTTTTAAAAGTTATATTAAGATTGTTGGGGTACAAGTGATGTATCATTTTTACTTAAGACTGTACCCTAGGAGACATAACCTATACCGTAGACATATAAATATCTATACGTTTTATATACCGATACTTGGAACTAAAATATTAATTGTAAAACCGTTAGACTAAAATAATAACAGGGCCGCTGTCAACATATGTTAATTATTTTCTTTTTAAACTTATAACAAATGGATTAAAAGACTGTCAGTTTTGTTTTATCAGTTTCTGACAGTTACTTTGTTGTTTTTATAACTGAGAAACTGCGATCATAACTACAGACATCGTATACAATAAATTGACAATTATTTAATTTTGTCTAGAATATATCCTGGGATTATTTGGGACGATTGAATTCTAATTTTAAGAGCAATTGTATTATCTTGTGTTTAATAACTATACAAAAATTCACTATTTTTTGACACTATACCTTTACCCCAAAAACTATCTTAAATTTTTAAGCATAACTTCGTTATGAAGTTGGCCATAGAACAGCATTAAAAGTATTTAAATAAGTAGAAAATTTAATAATTTAATTAAAATGAGTAGCTGTCAATTATCACTGAAACAGAATCTAACCCTATGGCACAGGTAGTTAATAAATTACACCCTGACATAATACAAAATAAAGTCAGAAAAATCTATTAAACAAATAATAATTTAACCAAAAACTCAAATAGAATTCAGAAAAACTAACTGAAAGCACTTAAACGTACCTCTAATTTTATAAAAATATTCACTGATTTTAATAAATATAATTTTAGAAGCCGACCAGTTACTCCAGCGGCAGCCAACATTCTTCCTTCAAATTATATACGTTCCCCGTGTTACAGATGACGTTGACTACCGGTACGCCCAAACGATTCACTTCAGTCTCTACCAGTATTATTTTACCCTGTTAATTTTACATATTTGTACTCTAACATTATAGCCGGCTCTGCAGAGTAAATATGACCAGTAAAAATGTGTTTGAAAATAAATAAAAACTCAAAAGTAGTAACTTATTTTCAAGTGCAGTGTTGCCGTTTCGTTGAGCTAAGGTTACTAAAATTAGGGAACATTCCCCGGTTTGGGGTAAATTCTCCCCACATTGGCAGCACTGATAGTGATACCTCTGACGTGTTATCATAGTTTATAATTACTTTTCCTCAACAATTCAATTCACAGTACATCATTAAATTAAACCACAAGAGACATTGTTTATAATCGAGATTTCCTGTATTTGTTTTTACATACTCATTAGTCATAAATTGCGTTAAATATTACCAATCTTTATTACAATATTGATGTAAATAAATATGACGCGCGTAGCAATTTGCGATAGTAATATTATAACCCTGACTATTTTAAAACAATTATACAAGTAAAAATTTCAATCTCAAAAGTTAGATCCTTAAGGCTCGTCCATATATTATCGTAATATGTGGATGAGCCCTTAGCAAAATTCCAGGCGTACGCATTGAAAGATTAGGAAGAAATAAACAGGAAAAATCCTTAATAGAAATGAGTATAATTTCTGAGACCATAAAACCTTAAAATTAATCTTAATATTAGCACTGGGAGTTTTGAAATTTGAAAAGAGCCTTAAAATTAGGGAACACTAGCACTGAGCACTGAGCACTTAGATCACTGAAATTGGGCCACTTTAATCATCTTGTAGACCTGGTGGTTAGGATAATCCACTGTATCAGTGCTGATGCGAAACCATAAGGCAACCCCGTGGTAGTTCTGTGCGGTCGCCGTGACGCCTTCATGGGTGAAAGTGGCCCCGTAGACAGTTTCATGCACGTTACAGTATTCTTGCAGCTTGTCGTGGATGATCAGGTCCACAAAAAACTCTGGGACTAAGTCCCAAATCTTAGGGATCAGACACGGAAAGTATTCCATTATAATATTTATTTTGATAAGTCTCCCGAGTGGATGATACCGCGAATGTTTGTGAAATGAAGTCACCACGATGCATCGTATGCTTTTTATTCCCGCCAGAGTATCAACGACCCCCAGGGCCGTCTTTAACTATGCTGGGGCCCCTGGGCACACATAAATTTGGGGCCCCTTTGGAAAGTAAAGAAAACTAATTATATTAACTTTTTTCTACTATGATTTAATATTTATTATTGGTAATCAAATATACAATATAATGTGTCATTAATAATATTAGTAGGCTGCTGCACTATTCTTTTTGATGGTACGCTTGCGATAATGGTGTCCTTCGCGATTTCTGTTGAGCAAAATCTTCTATTATACCCTCAAAGTCCATTTTTTCTATGCACATAATTGACAAGTTAAGTAGTTAGTCGTTCTTGTAACATTGTTGTTCGCAATTCATTTTTTATTCTCTTAAGCCGCGAAAATGACCGCTCTCCACTGCAATTTCAACGTTGGGAAAAGTTTCTTCTAATTTATCTGACTTTATTAGTTTATGTAAGGTAGAGATATTTAAATCCGCTGATTGCATTGCTGTGTTTTTTAAATATTGACTTAAATGAAAACATTCTGTTTTGAACTCATATGCATTAATATCTTCATGATAAAATTCTGCAAATTCTTTGCATTTTTTGGTCAACTCGCCA
Source organism: Cydia pomonella (assembly GCF_033807575.1). Classification (NCBI taxonomy): domain Eukaryota; kingdom Metazoa; phylum Arthropoda; class Insecta; order Lepidoptera; family Tortricidae; genus Cydia; species Cydia pomonella. Next base: position 5,324,480 of record NC_084716.1, read on the forward strand.
GATTCGATTTTTGTCAACTGACAAAGAAAACTAAATCGATTACCGATTTCTTGGTATGCTGCCGAACGTATTTTTAAATGTGTTATTAACGTGTCAATAATGGGAATGAAAGTATCTACACGAAACTTTTCCTTGCCTCTCAACTGTGTAGTCTCTGATGATCCTTCAAAAGAGTGATTCGTGTGCTGCGAATTCTTATTCTTTCAAATTTATCTTTGTAGTCAGCGTCAGGGTTTTTTTCTTTAGCAGCCGTTTCATACTGATCAAAATTATTGCGTGCGTCATTGACATAACTGATCAACGATTCGTAAAGTTTTGTTACAACGTCCATGGTTATAGTGCTATTCTGTAAACTTAGACTCGTTTTATTCATAATTCCTAAAAGGTCAAAAATTCGGGGCATGCTGAAAATTGGTGGAGACCTTGGCTTCAGCATCGATCCCGCGTGGAAGTTTGAAGTTATTCGGGGTCAAAGGTAAACAATTTAGGTTTTTTGGATTTGAAAAAGTACCTTTGACAAAATATGTAGCTCTTTGAATTCGATACAAAAATAGTCTATTGAGGTTTTTTCCAGAAACTAACCATTTCCAAAATATCGCCATTCTAAGAATCAGGTTCTACATTATATCCACGCATGTATACGTATATACCACTTATATACGTATCAGGCCTCAAAGACAAGTAAAAATGCATAAATATGTCTTTTATATCTGCAAATTATACTATTGATAGTATTTTGATAATATTTTCTTAAAAGAAAAAAAGTCCGTCAATTTATCCCTTACTGAATCCCTTCTATAACATTTAGTTGTTGTATCATTCGTGTGGAGCTACCCATATAATACCTGATACAATATGTAGATGTTATAGATGGAATTACATACTCCACCAATTTTTAGCATGCCCCGAATTTTTGTTAATTCATATGTCTCTGTGATCGGAGTAAGTACCATAAAGCAAAGTCATTTACTTACATATTGGATCATAAAGTTGTTTGCGTCAATAAGTTCTCTCCATTTCCCGGAAAATTATATGATGAAGATAAAATAGACGATGCGTAAGCTCACCATCGTATACACCGTGTAACTAAAATACTTAAAATTTACAACATGATAGTAGAAATTTATATACAAATTTAGTTTTACACTGTTAAAGCGCTATTCCAATTTCTCACAGATTTCAAATGATAGCTGTTAATTATCTAACTCAAAAATTCAAACTTTACAGATATTACGTTACATTATAAGACTTTGCTAGCTTGTTACATTGAGTGAACATTTTTTGGCGCAATTTCAGCAGTAATGGCTCAAAAATTGAAAATCTACTTTATCATATGTCGCTGAAAACAGTGGAATTAGGTTATAAGAGATTGAAACTATTTGTCGAGAACAATTTTTTATTAACCTCTACATTATTTAAATAATAAAAAAGAATATTCTAGTCTAAATGGTATTCCGCCTCACGGCAAAATCTGGATTTTTTGCCTCTTTGAATAAATCAGAAAACGATTTTATCTTTCTTTTTTGTCGTCGACGAAAAACTCTACAGGACAAGAAACTTCTTGAAATGGTCCGGCCATTTGATGAGATGGATAATGATAAGATGGATTAATAGGCCTGGGATGGTGTATTTGATGGGGTGTTGGGCCATTTGATTAAACGACTGATGACATGAACCCATGGGCCCAAGACCTTCTATTTGATGAGATGGTATGCTCATCGGATGAGATGGGTAATGATTGACTGAATTTATTGGCTCGGGATGGGGTATTTGGAGGGACGAAGTGGCCATTTGATCCACCGACCGGTGAGATGAATAAATAGACCCAAGACCATCTATTTGATGAGATGGTGCACTCATCCAATGAGATGGTTGATGGTGGACTGGATTATTAGGCCTGGGATGGTGTATTTGATGAGATGGTGCTCTTATCCAGTGAGATGGTTGATGATGGACTGTTAATGAGGGCCGAGGGCTGCCTACTAGAGGAAATGAAGAGGCAACATTAGGGACTGATTGTCTCTGATGATGATCAAGATCATTTCTTTCAGAAGATGGTGCCGTCATATGATAAACTGCTTGGTTATGAGATGGTCCAGACAGTCGATGAGTTGCTAGGCGAGGGTCTGCTAGTCTTCGGTGATGATGACCTTGAACTTCGGAGCTGCCATCAAATCCATTCGCGGTAGTGGCTGAACTATGACCCGGCGTTGAAGGTCGCCTTACATAAAACAGGTCAGCAGACAGTGCAGCACGACTCAAATTTTGCCGCTCATGATCGTTCTGTTGTGGCTCAGGACCTGCACTTGTAAGTTTTTAAAGTAAGTCTTTAAAGAATCGTTAAGGCGATACACAACAGACGGCGCGGAGCCAAGCATTTGGTTACATAAGAACATGTGATAACGAGCTATAGTTAGATGTTTTTGCTTACAAACTAATTCTTATTCAAAGTAACTATCTAGAAACCGCAGGAGTTTTATTGTAATATTCAGGGGAGCTCTGGTCGTTTCCAGGAAGTGATGGATGTTGTTGATTCCGATGATCCACTGGAACAAAAAGTGGAATTAGGATCTTGAAATATATAAATAGTACAGTAAAGTTTGGTAAAACCAAATGAGCATGCCTTAAACGCTCATGCAATACGTGAAATTTTTTAATTTAATCGACGGAGGGATTGTAAAAGGTGAATTATGTATTACATCATAATTAATACACTCAACCTATCAACCTACATTTTCAATCAAAGTGCTGTAATTCACTAACACTGAAACATGAAAGTATGTGATATATAGATATGTCAGGTCAAGATTGAGATAACATATAAATCAGAACCAACGCACCGTGTCTACTAGCTTGCACCGGAGTGAATCTTCGCCTTCGCCCACATCTGCGAGGTCCGCATTTTGATTTGAAGCGTTGAAGCTCTCGAAGGCAGAACACCCCAGGAATTGATGGCAAGACACGAAGCAGGCGCCCTTAGGATCCGCTGACAGGACTCGACATTCCTCGTACATGAACCGAGAATTCAGAAATAAATAATTTTAAATATATGTTAAAACATTTCATGAATTAAATTACCTACACCGTTCGTTGACTTTACGTGTTATACTATATATGGTAATAATGACTGATATTGACGGCTAAACCTACATAAAACGATAAAGAAATGACCGCCGAGTGTAACACAACTAAAGTTATTTATCAACCTAATTGAACACATCTACTTATGCCATCTATATCTAAATCGAGACACATTCCACCCTTGCCATTGAATTAAAACATGGAAAATACATACGTTCCACTTCTTTTCGTAAACGGTTAATCCACAATAATAAACGCGCTCGTTTACTACTAAACACACATTCATTTAGTTGCTAATGATTTCACAACTCAAATCAAGTACTTATCGTAATTGAATGCATCTACCTACCCTATAATCATATCACACACGAACACTGATTTACCTATCTTCAAAATTGATTATATTTAAAAAGCATATACACGATTTAGGAATTCACTGAACAAATGAAATTAAATATCTCAATCCATTTTGCCGTCGTAGTTAAAATAACACTCTCGTACAAGAATCCGACTTGCATTCACAGAGCACAAGAATTGTCATCTCGTTCCACAATGAAGGGTACCCAACGCGATCTATTCAACCTACCCGCTATTCATATATAGAAATAATGATTTTATTTATAGGCAACTCGTCGGTATCAACCAAGCCTACAATCCTACTGATATTAAGCAAACATTGGAGCCTATGAATGAACAAAATATGTATTTTAGGTTTCCTCAAGATATAAAATGATATGCAAATAATTAAGTAGGTATATGAAATTACCGCACCGTAACACGTAGTTGTTTGGCAGCTGACCCATGATGGTTTTGTGTTTTTTCAACACGCCCAATGCTCCGGATGAAGCTCCTACAGCGTCCCGCCCATGTTGGCCGTATCCACACGCTAAGCTTCCAACGAAGGTGGCAGCTTATACTCGTATCTGCGAACAAGTTCTAATACACGGTTTTCTTATGATTTGCCACTCACAGTGACAATTTAAGAACCTTTAAGACCCGATGCTCGTAAAATGTAGCCCTTTCGGCAGCTGCCCGTGGTACCATGGTTCAAGTCAATACGACCCGCGTGTCGCCCATTGCAGTCGCTATTCTTTCTCATATCTCCTGAAGATGGCCGCTAATAGACGTATCTGCAAACAAGCTTAGACACATGGTTTTCCTTACAACCTAACACTCACAGGATTCCTTCTTGACTCGACGCTCTGCTGAAGGCAAAATACCTCGAATCATACATAAAAATTTGAGCGCCTTTTATGGTTTTTGGCAAGTCGTTTAGCAGAATACTGAACAATGTGTTGGAGAGGCACGATCCCTGCGGGAGAACGAAGAGCACGTTGTAACTGTTGTAATGGCTACATGCTGTTTGCACAACTTTCTAAGAAATGACACATGCCACTGGACAGAAAACGACACACGAAACACATCTATGAGAGGACTGCAAAACCTAAGGAATTTAGGTGGTAATTCACGCACAGATGCTTTAGCAGTCAAGGATAGCTTCAAAAGTTATTTTAACTCAGAAGCAGGGTCGGTACATTGGCAATTGAGGAGAATTCGGGCTGGAAGGCGTGTTGTATAAGTAATGAAATAAAAATTTACAAACTTACCATTTTGATTTAACCTGTTCCCAATTTCCTCCCAGATATTGTCCCTTCTTTGCTGGTTAGAATAGTTAGGGTTTTTTAAATTATATATTTCTTCGTACTCTTGCACAATCGCGATTAGTCTTGACGCGTCCATGCTGAAAAAACAACGCGTGTTGACACGACAAACGCTAAATGCAAATGGCCGACGATGCAGAACGAGCGCGCGGGGTGCGTCCACTGATCGGCATTCCGTATGACGTCATCGGCACGCATCGCATAAGTTGCCTCTCGGAGCAACGGTGTCGGCATTGCCGATGTGCGATGCGTACGATGCGGACAAGTGGACGCACTTATATGAGTTTCTATACAAAGAATACTACGATCCCTTGCGTGCGATACGTCCGATGCGTACGATACCGACAAGTGGACGCTTACCTTTATTATGATCTTTTATTAATTGTTGCATATAAGTTTGATTAAAGTTGATGTTGAATATACTACGAGAGTCTGTATGTCCGAATACTACTTCAAATTGAAACCCGTTATCGAATGTATACTGTTATTGTAAGCCATAATAGCATATGTCATTACGTCAGCGGCATCGCTAATCTTTGCGTATACTTCGCTAATCGGTATGTCTCTATAATCGTACTATGGAATCTCTCTACAAATCCCATTGATTGGGTATTATTGGGAGTTCCAATGTGTAAATTTATTTTGTAAAGGAGAAGTAGTTCTTTCATTAATGCATTATTAAATTCTGACCCTGGATCACAACTAATTTTATATGGTAATCCGAAATGTGAAAAATATTAAATTAAAGCTTTGATAACCTCTGGAGTGGATCGATTTGAAATTAAAATGGCTTGTCCTAATTTACTAAATGCATCCACTATTGTAAGATATAATTTTCCATTTATTTTAAAAAAAATCTATAAATAGTTCTTCAAAAGGTTTCTGTTGCGTTTGGGTTAATTGAATCAATGGATTTAAAGGTTTACGATCGTATTTCATCTGTTTACATATATCACAGTTATTTATTACTGCGGTTATTACTTCTTTCATTTTAGGGAAGTAATATTGTCGTTTTAATCTATTATAAGTTTCATTTATGCCTCTGTGACATGATTTTCCTTCATGATATTTCAAAATAATGTCTTTTTGTTCTGATTCATCCTGCAATATCGTTAGTCTTTTTGTACATTCTATAAAAGGAACTGACTTTTTGTCAAACATTCGTTCTACGGTTTCGGAAAATGCCGTTTTAATTTGTGGAGAATTAAAATATACGAAATACTTTTTATTTGGGACTAATTTTTTTTTAATAAACTCTTAAATCAAAAGAGCATCTAAAGGTAAAAATGCTTCAATTACTTTTCCTTTAATAACAACTTTGAATTCGTTTTTAAACCAATGAGTTAATATCAATTGATCTGATTTCGCATCTACAGCTTCATATAGAATGGGAATAATGGAGTCTGTTTCTCCTAAAATCTCTATATATTCACCTTCGTCTTCGTTTTCAGAAGCACTCATGGTGGCTTCAGATATATCATCTGGAATATTTATTTTATCAGTGACGTTTTGACTTGGGGCGGAAGGCGATGGGACGTTTTGATAAATAGGATTGCTATCCTGTACATCTAAAATATTTAAATTTATTCTTGACAGAGCATCAGCATTAGTGTTTTGTTTTCCTTGCTTATAAATTATTTCAAAATTGTATTCTTGTAAACGAAGTCTCCAACGAGTTAACTTACTGTTGGGCTCCTTAAGAGAATATAACCACGCTAACGGTCTGTGGTCAGTAAAAATTTGAAACTTTTTGCCGTAGAGATAAGGCCTAAAGTGCCTTACTCCCCAAAGTACAGCTAACAATTCTTTTTCTATTGTGCTGTATCTTTGTTCAGTGGCGTTTAATGTTCTGCTTGCATAAGCTATTGGTTTATCACTTCCTATGTTAGTATAAAAGGTTTATCAAAATCGGGGTACTGTAAAATTGGAGTCTAGAGGTTATTACTTCTAGAATGTATAAATAACGATCTTCCGACCCATTTCTATAGTGTTGTAACACAAAGTCACATTTCCGCAAGAATCTGCTTAATTGGCGTGGATCACCATTGTAAGTAGTAATTATTTTCATCATTTCTCCTAACGTAGGCATTTGCGGATTCCGTTCTGTATTATTTTCCTGGACTGTTGGGATGCCTAGAGGAGGCATAGGAGGCATTTGGTATCCCGCGAGTCTAGCATATACTGGTGGCATTTCTGGTTGGTAAGGGGAATATCTTCCAGCCTCATCCGAACCTTCTTCATAACCAGCTTCGTTATCTAAATTTAAATTAGCCTGCATTTGGTTTGCTAAATTATCTGCAGGTTGTACTTGTGCTTGAAATTGCCAACAGATCCATTAAATTTAAACCTCAATTAAGTTTACAAATCGATTTGTTCTATATTAACCGCAAATTGACCTAGTGATGAAATAAAAATTAATTTTATAATATATAAAGAATATGCACGATTAAGATTATTTTGAGTTATTAAAGTGCAAGGACGAGTCCTTAAATCGTGTACTATTTTAATATAAATTATAGTACACTCCCTATTATGTATAAGCGTGAATGTCCCCTTTGGCATAAAGTTTTATCACACAAGAATATAAAATACACACACACACACAAAAATTAAAAATACTTTAGCAAAAATTAAATTGCGGATTGTGGAGCTCCTATATGTAAGTTATAATACAATTAAAGATAAATTATTATTATTTTTTAAGGAAGGAATGGTGTAAGTGAGTATTGTTCTCCACCTTATGGATCCTCCCGATCCCGAGGTTTCTCTCTCTCTCTATATATTGGTAGTTGGTAATTAATAGGTGAAATTCGCAGCAGCGCTTCAAAATTAAGGATGTAGGAATCTTCTGATAAATTCTTGATAGAAGCGAACTCGCAGGGGAGGAAACAATAAAGGGTGGCCACTTACTTCAATGTCTTCGGTCACCTGGAGTCCTTCAGAAAATCCTACCGACTGCGCCACAAATGTCGTCGCTAAGGGTTGCGTTAGCGAGGAGCTGATGAATTGCTGAACGGAGAATGACTTGGAGATTAACGATGTCGAATAAAACCAACAGAGTAGAATTAACTTTATATTAAAGTAATAATTACTACAACTGTACGGAGAGAGGAGTAGACCCGGAATGATGCTTGGGAGACGCAGTTCACCTTATATACGGATTTCTGCACAAAGGAATTCTTAAGAAACTCACCACGTGTATGTGCAACACCTTGAGCAGCACGTACTACTCATAAATTATAAGTTTATTACCTTTGTCCGTGCCTTTTGGCTTTGACATTTATTTTATTTTATTATTCAAATTAGTTACACAGCATTACAGTATTACTACTAAGGCACTGCGAACTACAAAACATATTAAAGAAAAATACAAAGATACGAGATAAAACAAATAATAACAAATACAATTTAAACATTGGATTTGGGCGACGACGTAACAGCGTGGCTCCGTAGCGTCGTCTGACTCGGCGTAGGATTCGGCAGGTTGCCCCGGAACCGCCGAAACACCACACCCTTCGGCCAGAAGTCTGCGCTTGCGATGGTGTCCTGCAGCGGCCGCGGCACGCGCACCACAAATGAACTGAAGTGCACATAGTGACGCGACTGAAGCTGGTGTACCCTCAGCGTGTAGCCAGTCTTCCGACGAACGTACTCCACCACCTCGTCGGCTACGGCGGAGTAATGTAGGCGTGACACGTAAAGCGCCTTACTCGGTTTCGCGACTCGTAGACCAGAATTAACCGGCTCCGCAGTGTCTTACGAGGCGCCCTGCGCGCCTTGCACTTGACATTTATTTATTTATTTATTTTAAACTTTATTGCACATAAAAAAGAGTACAACAGGCGGAGTTAATGCCATCGGATTAGTCAAATTATTTAGAACTCATTTACATCAGTAGCGAGAATATTATACAATGTTGCAATGCTACGGTTAGGGTTCGTCATTTGTGTGGTGGGTTCCTTAACTATATCTTAATACTGATGTACACAACCTAATACTTATTATGTAAATGAATATTCATATGGATGGCGAGGATGCATCACTTCGGTCGGTTGTGGACGCCACGATGCCTGCCGCTGCAAAGCTAGCGCGTACTGCATCAGGTGCCTGTCCAGTCGCCGCTGCTCCTCCTGTCGCTTCCTCTCCTCACGCTCCTCGTCTTGTTTGCGTTTTTCTGCTTCGTCTTCCGCGCGCTCTCGCTCCTTCAGAGATCTTTCCTCGGCAGCTCGACGAGCGGCTTCTCCCGAGTTTTCACCATTGTTTCCCGACATGATTTGTCAAGTTGAGAGTTGTCAAGTTGTCAACGTTGTGATTATGGCGAGTGGATATATGCTAATGATTAATTGTATACATACTTTCCTCCATTTATACTAATCCGAAACCTACCTAACAAGGACTGGTTGTATGGCATTATTATCGGGAATTTTTCCGTAATTACATCAGCTCGCTAACGAGGAATAATTCAAATATCGTGACCTCATCGTGTACCGCAGTAACGACAAAATTGATAACGAAATTAGGTAGAGGAAAGAATTTTGTGGTAAAATGGGGCAATATCGATGATATCAACGGGTAATACATATCGTCATTACCAAGTTATTTTCAGCTGAAAAGGAAAAAATCGATAAGGATAATGCATACAGTTTCATATGTGTTAACTTGCCTGTTAACTAGCACAATCATGCTCCGTATTGAAAAAAATATAGGTAAGGTTCAGTAGGTGCTCCTGACGGTACAAATGCAACCAACCATTGTTTCAACTCTAACTGCAAGCATCCCGACATGCTGAGTATGCACGCAGTCTTGCTACGAGCATAAGCATATCTAAACTAAAGTTATCTTCACCGACGGCTTTCGTTTTAAGAGTCTTGAGAATAGCATACACTTCTTCCGGGGAAATATTGCCAAGTTCAAAGGTGGTACGATTGGGTCTTGAAGAGTTAGGTATAAGAGCTAAAGATCTTTCCTTTGTAACAGGATTAAGGCTAACGGGTCAAAACGGGGTAAGTTCTGGGACATCAGCTAAATCATTCCGAACTTTGCCGACCCCGAGGGACTTAAGAAAGTTCCATAACCTAGCGGGAGGGCATTCGTCAATTGATTTATAAATGTACCTACGCCTAGCACCTCTGCAAGCCCTATTGCAGCGGTTTCCCAATGTTACATAAGTCTGGTGGTTGCGTTCTGTGGGCTCATGCCTGAGCTTTATCCGAGCACGATCCCTTTTTGCCATCAGTTCCTTGATGTCTGGGGTAAGCCATGGCGCAGGGAGATGTTTCACACGCATCGGTTTTAAAGGAGCGTGTTTGTCAAAAGCCGCAAGCAACAATCTATTGAAAGTATTTAACTTGTTATCTACGTCAGTGGATTCTTCCAAATCCTTCCAACATATCCTGCTCAAGTCAGAAAGAAGTGCCTGTTGATCTATATTATGAAGATTGCGGCGCATAATAATTTTATGAGGAAAATGAAACAACTTATTGTTCACACTATGATCCATACACTACACAAAGTGACGGCTTACATGAAACTATTTATAGAACGAATTTTATTACCACATTTACAAGGAACTAAGATTAATAAACTAAAGCGCTACTCGAACTACGCGGCTGCCGCAAAAAGTGATGACATTACTCTGTGAGCATTCTGTAAAGTATGGGACCGTAACGCTGCATCTCGACCCCATGAACGTAGACAATGTTATCCGCTGAACGTATGAAGCTCCGAGCGATATTCTCACTGAAACCATTTCGGTGTTGTCGTAGCAACATCAAAGTACCCTCGAGAGTGTTCTACCAGCTCGCAACGTGATGTGAACAGTAATGATGGGAATGTCCATACGGGCACGCATCCGTTAGGGGCTTTTCGAAAGCTTCGAAATCTCGGCAGTTCTTGTCAACCAAGTGACACGGGCAGCTGGAGAACCGACCGCCCGAGCACTGGTTCAAATGTGCGTGCATTTTAACGAAATTCGTTTGCTCAGAAACCCCTGTGAATTTGTTCCTTGTTGGTGACACAATTCCACCAAAAATAGGCGACAAACATTCCATGTTCATCAGTATGCGATCTTCATTTGTTATCGAGGAGTCGAAGTTGTACTCTATCACTATTGGCTTTCCGTTGATGAACATGGTGTCGGTCTGGTACGTAGACAGCTCCCATATTTTTTTTATTAGTTCGTTCATGCTGCGGATAAAGGGATAGCACAAATCTTCTATAGTCTTAAAAATACAGAAAGTTCGCCATGTAGAGAACCATCTCCAACGGGAAGACAGGTCGCTTCGACGTTGAGAGCGGTGCTGCTGGTGAAGCCGTTTTTTCTAGAGACGCGGTGACGTCTTGACGGCGAGTTATTTTCTCTTGTATTCATTCTTTAATTGTTACTTGTAAATACGCACTTGGTAAGGGGATGCGGAAAACACAAGCAAACAGTGCGACGGTTGAATTCGCTCTGCGGTTTCAGACATTCAGACTGTCGGTCCAGACAATCAGTTTCCCAGTTTATATTCATACGATCTATAATTCGAACACTATAAGCGCGTGTTACAGTAAACTATGATGCACCGAGCCACCGGTTCTCAAAACAAAAAACTCCGGTTTTTGACCATAGAAATACTACATCAAGTCTCACTACCCCGGAGTATTGTTTTTTCTTATCATTATTTACTGTCGAGACAGAATAATATCCCATAGTCACGGGTAGCGGGCTAGCATCCGCTTTGGCAAACATAGGCAATATCTAGTGATAAAGCCAAAAGTCATAGGTGATAACCTGTCCGTCGCCAATAACATACTTCTGCAGTAAGATTAAACTGAATGCAACGTGTTATACTTCGATAACCCATCGTGATCGATAACATGACTTCAATTCGCCCTCTTGCATCAACTAATGTAAACAGACCTATTTACATTTTCTATGGTTCCAAGTTCGACCGCAAAGTGGCATAGTGGCAGCGGTCACCCCTTCTGTTTGTACTGCACTCTGATTGCATAATGTGTCCTCTGCATCTGTTAGCGGTGACTTTGTTGATGCGCGGTACAACGCGAACATGTACCTATTTTCATAATCCTACACACTACACTGACTAAATACACTATGCTATCATGTTTATCGTCTGAGAATCTCTCAAGTTTTAATTCTCGCACTCAACAAACCAAGATGTTGAGAGCACATGGCATCCTTATCGGTGGTCAGTAACAATTTTTCTCCTAATCCTAATCTCGTGATAGACATTTCGTTTGTAATATTTTTCACGTAAGAGGAACTACGTTGAGACTTTGACTAACATTGGATGACTCATAAGCCTTGATATGTATTTTCTAATACCTCTCGAACTTGTTTTACCCAAATGTCTAGAACAAGTTCTATTATTCTATAATGATTAAGAGACACAGGTGGGAAATAAAAATAAACAGATTAACGGAATAATTTTATTTAAAAGTATTCAAACGGGCAAGAAAAGTCGCGCGGCTTACATATGCCGCGATAAGCTAGCAGACGGCATGTGCCGAGTTTGTTTACATAAAAACAATTACAATCGTGATCTATTGACGTACATTAAGATTTGGGACGTCGTGCTCGAGCGCCCAAGCTAATCGTCCGTTCTTCAAAGATTAATTGCGATACTTAAAAAATACAAGTAACTTTGAACGGTGTCTTCATCAGGAGCTTTATTTTCTTCTATGGCTATAAGCAAAGGGTTCAGAAAAAACTTTAACCAATGACTAACGTGCACAATCGCGATTAGTCTTGACGCGTCCATGCTGCAAAAACAACGCGTGTTGACACGACAAACGCTAAATGCAAATGGCCGACGATGCAGAACGAGCGCGCGGGGTGCGTCCACTGATCGGCATTCCGTATGACGTCATCGGCACGCATCGCATAAGTTGCCTCTCGGAGCAACGGTGTCGGCATTGCCGATGTGCGATGCGTACGATGCGGACAAGTGGACGCACTTATATGAGTTTCTATACAAAGAATACTACGATCCGTTGCGTGCGATACGTCCGATGCGTACGATACCGACAAGTGGACGCTTACCTTTATTATGATCTTTTATTAATTGTTGCTTATAAGTTTGATTAAAGTTGATGTCGAATATACTACGAGAGTCTGTATGTCCGAATACTACTTCAAATGGTGTAAAACCCGTTATCGAATGTATACTGTTATTGTAAGCCATAATAGCATATGTCATTACGTCAGCGGCATCGCTAATCTTTGCGTATACTTCGCTAATCGGTATGTCTCTATAATCGTACTATGGAATCTCTCTACAAATCCCATTGATTGGGTATTATTGGGAGTTCCAATGTGTAAATTTATTTTGTAAAGGAGAAGTAGTTCTTTCATTAATGCATTATTAAATTCTGACCCTGGATCACAACTAATTTTATATGGTAATCCGAAATGTGAAAAATATTAAATTAAAGCTTTGATAACCTCTGGAGTGGATCGATTTGAAATTAAAATGGCTTGTCCTAATTTACTAAATGCATCCACTATTGTAAGATATAATTTTCCATTTATTTTAAAAAGATCTATAAATAGTTCTTCAAAAGGTTTCTGTTGCGTTTGGGTTAATTGAATCAATGGATTTAAAGGTTTACGATCGTATTTCATCTGTTTACATATATCACAGTTATTTATTACTGCGGTTATTACTTCTTTCATTTTAGGGAAGTAATATTGTCGTTTTAATCTATTATAAGTTTCATTTATGCCTCTGTGACATGATTTTCCTTCATGATATTTCAAAATAATGTCTTTTTGTTCTGATTCATCCTGCAATATCGTTAGTCTTTTTGTACATTCTATAAAAGGAACTGACTTTTTGTCAAACATTCGTTCTACGGTTTCGGAAAATGCCGTTTGAATTTGTGGAGAATTAAAATATACGAAATACTTTTTATTTGGGACTAATTTTGTTTTAATAAACTCTTAAATCAAAAGAGCATCTAAAGGTAAAAATGCTTCAATTATTTTTCCTTTAATAACAACTTTGAATTCGTTTTTAAACCAATGAGTTAATATCAATTGATCTGATTTCGCATCTACAGCTTCATATAGAATGGGAATAATGGAGTCTGTTTCTCCTAAAATCTCTATATATTCACCTTCGTCTTCGTTTTCAGAAGCACTCATGGTGGCTTCAGATATATCATCTGGAATATTTAGTTTATCAGTGACGTTTTGACTTGGGGCGGAAGTCGATGGGACGTTTTGATAAATAGGATTGCTATCCTGTACATCTAAAATATTTAAATTTATTCTTGACAGAGCATCAGCATTAGTGTTTTGTTTTCCTTGCTTATAAATTATTTCAAAATTGTATTCTTGTAAATGAAGTCTCCAACGAGTTAACTTACTGTTGGGCTCCTTAAGAGAATATAACCACGCTAACGGTCTGTGGTCAGTAAAAATTTGAAACTTTTTTCCGTAGAGATAAGGCCTAAAGTGCCTTACTCCCCAAAGTACAGCTAACAATTATTTTTCTATTGTGCTGTATCTTTGTTCAGCGGCGTTTAATGTTCTGCTTGCATAAGCTATTGGTTTATCACTTCCTATGTTAGTATAAAAGGTTTATCAAAATCGGGGTACTGTAAAATTGGAGTCTAGAGGTTATTACTTCTAGAATGTATAAATAACGATCTTCCGACCCATTTCTATAGTGTTGTAACACAAAGTCACATTTCCGCAAGAATCTGCTTAATTGGCGTGGATCACCATTGTAAGTAGGAATTATTTTCATCATTTCTCCTAACGTAGGCATTTGCGGATTCCGTTCTGTATTATTTTCCTGGACTGTTGGGATGCCTAGAGGAGGCATAGGAGGCATTTGGTATCCCGCGAGTCTAGCATATACTGGTGGCATTTCTGGTTGGTAAGGGGAATATCTTCCAGCCTCATCCGAACCTTCTTCATAACCAGCTTCGTTATCTAAATTTAAATTAGCCTGCATTTGGTTTGCTAAATTATCTGCAGGTTGTACTTGTGCTTGAACTTGGCCCTGAGCCTGAGCTGAAACCTGAGCTTGAGCTTGGTTCATGGCTTGGCTATCAGCTGCCTGAGCCAACAGATCCATTATATTTAAACCTCAATTAAGTTTACAAATCGATTTGTTCTATATTAACCGCAAATTGACCTAGTGATGAAATAAAAATTAATTTTATAATATATAAAGAATATGCACGATTAAGATTATTTTGAGTTATTAAAGTGCAAGGACGAGTCCTTAAATCGTGTACTATTTTAATATAAATTATAGTACACTCCCTATTATGTATAAGCGTGAATGTCCCCTTTGGCATAAAGTTTTATCACACAAGAATATAAAATACACACACACACACACAAAAATTAAAAATACTTTAGCAAAAATTAAATTGCGGATTGTGGAGCTCCTATATGTAAGTTATAATACAATTAAAGATAAATTATTATTATTTTTTAAGGAAGGAATGGTGTAAGTGAGTATTGTTCTCCACCTTATGGATCCTCCCGATCCCGAGGTTTCTCTCTCTCTCTATATATATTGGTAGTTGGTAATTAATAGGTGAAATTCGCAGCAGCGCTTCAAAATTAAGGATGTAGGAATCTTCTGATAAATTCTTGATAGAAGCGAACTCGCAGGGGAGGAAACAATAAAGGGTGGCCACTTACTTCAATGTCTTCGGTCACCTGGAGTCCTTCAGAAAATCCTACCGACTGCGCCACAAATGTCGTCGCTAAGGGTTGCGTTAGCGAGGAGCTGATGAATTGCTGAACGGAGAATGACTTGGAGATTAACGATGTCGAATAAAACCAACAGAGTAGAATTAACTTTATATTAAAGTAATAATTACTACAACTGTACGGAGAGAGGAGTAGACCCGGAATGATGTTTGGGAGACGCAGTTCACCTTATATACGGATTTCTGCACAAAGGAATTCTTAAGAAACTCACCACGTGTATGTGCAACACCTTGAGCAGCACGTACTACTCATAAATTGTATTGCCGCAAGATAAGTTTATTACCTTTGTCCGTGCCTTTTGGCTTTGACATTTATTTTATTTTATTATTCAAATTAGTTACACAGCATTACAGTATTACTACTAAGGCACTGCGAACTACAAAACATATTAAAAAAAAATACAAAGATACGAGATAAAACAAATAATAACAAATACAATTTAAACATTGGATTTGGGCGACGACGTAACAGCGTGGCTCCGTAGCGTCGTCTGACTCGGCGTAGGATTCGGCAGGTTGCCCCGGAACCACCGAAACACCACACCCTTCGGCCAGAAGTCTGCGCTTGCGATGGTGTCCTGCAGCGGCCGCGGCACGCGCACCACAAATGAACTGAAGTGCACATAGTGACGCGACTGAAGCTGGTGTACCCTCAGCGTGTAGCCAGTCTTCCGACGAACGTACTCCACCACCTCGTCGGCTACGGCGGAGTAATGTAGGCGTGACACGTAAAGCGCCTTACTCGGTTTCGCGACTCGTAGACCAGAATTAACCGGCTCCGCAGTGCCACACAGAGTCTTACGAGGC
The DNA here is from genome assembly GCF_033807575.1 of Cydia pomonella. Taxonomy (NCBI): domain Eukaryota; kingdom Metazoa; phylum Arthropoda; class Insecta; order Lepidoptera; family Tortricidae; genus Cydia; species Cydia pomonella. The sequence goes on from NC_084716.1 coordinate 5,340,766, forward strand.
GCCCTGCGCGCCTTGCACTTGACATTTATTTATTTATTTATTTTAAACTTTATTGCACATAAAAAAGAGTACAACAGGCGGACTTAATGCCATCGGATTAGTCAAATTATTTAGAACTCATTTACATCAGTAGCGAGAATATTATACAATGTTGCAATGCTACGGTTAGGGTTCGTCATTTGTGTGGTGGGTTCCTTAACTATATCTTAATACTGATGTACACAACCTAATACTTATTATGTAAATGAATATTCATATGGATGACGAGGATGCATCACTTCGGTCGGTTGTGAGTGGACGCCACGATGCCTGCCGCTGCAAAGCTAGCGCGTACTGCATCAGGTGCCTGTCCAGTCGCCGCTGCTCCTCCTTCTGTCGCTTCCTCTCCTCACGCTCCTCGTCTTGTTTGCGTTTTTCTGCTTCGTCTTCCGCGCGCTCTCGCTCCTTCAGAGATCTTTCCTCGGCAGCTCGACGAGCGGCTTCTCCCGAGTTTTCACCATTGTTTCCCGACATGATTTGTCAAGTTGAGAGTTGTCAAGTTGTCAACGTTGTGATTATGGCGAGTGGATATATGCTAATGATTAATTGTATATATACTTTCCTCCATTTATACTAATCCGAAACCTACCTAACAAGGACTGGTTGTATGGCATGATTATCGGGAATTTTTCCGTAATTACATCAGCTCGCTAACGAGGAATAATTCAAATATCGTGACCTCATCGTGTACCGCAGTAACGACAAAATTGATAACGAAATTAGGTAGAGGAAAGAATTTTGTGGTAAAATGGGGCAATATCGATGATATCAACGGGTAATACATATCGTCATTACCAAGTTATTTTCAGCTGAAAAGGAAAAAATCGATAAGGATAATGCATACAGTTTCATATGTGTTAACTTGCCTGTTAGCTAGCACAATCATGCTCCGTATTGAAAAAAATATAGGTAAGGTTCAGTAGGTGCTCCTGACGGTACAAATGCAACCAACCATTGTTTCAACTCTAACTGCAAGCATCCCGACATGCTGACTATGCACGCAGTCTTGCTACGAGCATAAGCATATCTTACATAAGTTATCTTCACCGACGGCTTTCGTTTTAAGAGTCTTGAGAATAGCATACACTTCTTCCGGGGAAATTTTGCCAAGTTCAAAGGTGGTACGATTGGGTCGTGAAGAGTTAGGTATAAGAGCTAAAGATCTTTCCTTTGTAACAGGATTAAGGCTAACGGGTCAAAACGGGGTAAGGTCTGGGACATCAGCTAAATCATTCCGAACTTTGCCGACCCCGAGGGACTTAAGAAAGTTCCATAACCTAGCGGGAGGGCATTCGTCAATTGATTTATAAATGTACCTACGCCTAGCACCTCTGCAAGCCCTATTGCAGCGGTTTCCCAATGTTACATAAGTCTGGTGGTTGCGTTCTGTGGGCTCATGCCTGAGCTTTATCCGAGCACGATCCCTTTTTGCCATCAGTTCCTTGATGTCTGGGGTAAGCCATGGCGCAGGGAGATGTTTCACACGCATCGGTTTTAAAGGAGCGTGTTTGTCAAAAGCCGCAAGCAACAATCTATTGAAAGTATTTAACTTGTTATCTACGTCAGTGGATTCTTCCAAATCCTTCCTACATATCCTGCTCAAGTCAGAAAGAAGTGCCTGTTGATCTATATTATGAAGATTGCGGCGCATAATAATTTTATGAGGAAAATGAAACAACTTATTGTTCACACTATGATCCATACACTACACAAAGTGACGGCTTACATGAAACTATTTATAGAACGAATTTTATTACCACATTTACAAGGAACTAAGATTAATAAACTATAGCGCTACTCGAACTACGCGGCTGCCGCAAAAAGTGATGACATTACTCTGTGAGCATTCTGTAAAGTATGGGACCGTAACGCTGCATCTCGACCCCATGAACGTAGACAATGTTATCCGCTGAACGTATGAAGCTCCGGGCGATATTCTCACTGAAACCATTTCGGTGTTGTCGTAGCAACATCAAAGTACCCTCGAGAGTGTTCTACCAGCTCGCAACGTGATGTGAACAGTAATGATGGGAATGTCCATACGGGCACGCATCCGTTAGGGGCTTTTCGAAAGCTTCGAAATCTCGGCAGTTCTTGTCAACCAAGTGACACGGGCAGCTGGAGAACCGACCGCCCGAGCACTGGTTCAAATGTGCGTGCATTTTAACGAAATTCGTTTGCTCAGAAACCCCTGTGAATTTGTTCCTTATTGGTGACACAATTCCACCAAAAATAGGCGACAAACATTCCATGTTCATCAGTATGCGATCTTCATTTGTTATCGAGGAGTCGAAGTTGTACTCTATCACTATTGGCTTTCCGTTGATGAACATGGTGTCGGTCTGGTACGTAGACAGCTCCCATATTTTTTTTATTAGTTCGTTCATGCTGCGGATAAAGGGATAGCACAAATCTTCTATAGTCTTAAAAATACAGAAAGTTCGCCATGTAGAGAACCATCTCCAACGGGAAGACAGGTCGCTTCGACGTTGAGAGCGGTGCTGCTGGTGAAGCCGTTTTTTCTAGAGACGCGGTGACGTCTTGACGGCGAGTTATTTTCTCTTGTATTCATTCTTTAATTGTTACTTGTAAATACGCACTTGGTAAGGGGATGCGGAAAACACAAGCAAACAGTGCGACGGTTGAATTCGCTCTGCGGTTTCAGACATTCAGACTGTCGGTCCAGACAATCAGTTTCCCAGTTTATATTCATACGATCTATAATTCGAACACTCTATAAGCGCGTGTGACAGTAAACTATGATGCACCGAGCCACCGGTTCTCAAAACTTTGATCATGTAAATATATAAATGTTTTCATACCAAGAGGTTCGAATGTATTGGAAAAAACTCCGGTTTTTGACCATAGAAATACTACATCAAGTCTCACTACCCCGGAGTATTGTTTTTTCTTATCATTATTTACTGTCGAGACAGAATAATATCCCATAGTCACGGGTAGCGGCCTAGCATCCGCTTTGGCAAACATAGGCAATATCTAGTGATAAAGCCAAAAGTCATAGGTGATAACCTGTCCGTCGCCAATAACTAACTTCTGCAGTAAGATTAAACTGAATGCAACGTGTTATACTTCGATAACCCATCGTGACCGATAACATGACTTCAATTCGCCCTCTTGCATCAACTAATGTAAACAGACTGATTGCATAATGTGTCCTCTGCATCTGTTAGCGGTGACTTTGCTGATGCGCGGTACAACGCGAACATGTACCTATTTTCATAATCCTACACACTACACTGACTAAATACACTATGCTATCATGTTTATCGTCTGAGAATCTCTCAAGTTTTAATTCTCGCACTCAACAAACCAAGATGTTGAGAGCACATGGCATTCTTATCGGTGGTCAGTAACAATTTTTCTCCTAATCCTAATCTCGTGATAGACATTTCGTTTGTAATATTTTTCATGTAAGAGGAACTACGTTGAGACTTTGACTAACATTGGATGACTCATAAGCCTTGATATGAATTTTCTAATACCTCTCGAACTTGTTTTACCCAAATGTCTAGAACAAGTTCTATTATTCTATAATGATTAAGAGACACAGGTGGGAAATAAAAATAAACAGATTAACGGAATAATTTTATTTAAAAGTATTCAAACGGGCAAGAAAAGTCGCGCGGCTTACATATGCCGCGATAAGCTAGCAGACGGCATGTGCCGAGTTTGTTTACATAAAAACAATTACAATCGTGATCTATTGACGTACATTAAGATTTGGGACGTCGTGCTCGAGCGCCCAAGCTAATCGTCCGTTCTTCAAAGATTAATTGCGATACTTAAAAAATACAAGTAACTTTGGACGGTGTCTTCATCAGGAGCTTTATTTTCTTCTATGGCTATAAGCAAAGGGTTCAGAAAAAACTTTAACCAATGACTAACGTGCACAATCGCGATTAGTCTTGACGCGTCCATGCTGCAAAAACAACGCGTGTTGACACGACAAACGCTAAATGCAAATGGCCGACGATGCAGAACGAGCGCGCGGGGTGCGTCCACTGATCGGCATTCCGTATGACGTCATCGGCACGCATCGCATAAGTTGCCTCTCGGAGCAACGGTGTCGGCATTGCCGATGTGCGATGCGTACGATGCGGACAAGTGGACGCACTTATATGAGTTTCTATACAAAGAATACTACGATCCGTTGCGTGCGATACGTCCGATGCGTACGATACCGACAAGTGGACGCTTACCTTTATTATGATCTTTTATTAATTGTTGCTTATAAGTTTGATTAAAGTTGATGTCGAATATACTACGAGAGTCTGTATGTCCGAATACTACTTCAAATGGTGTAAAACCCGTTATCGAATGTATACTGTTATTGTAAGCCATAATAGCATATGTCATTACGTCAGCGGCATCGCTAATCTTTGCGTATACTTCGCTAATCGGTATGTCTCTATAATCGTACTATGGAATCTCTCTACAAATCCCATTGATTGGGTATTATTGGGAGTTCCAATGTGTAAATTTATTTTGTAAAGGAGAAGTAGTTCTTTCATTAATGCATTATTAAATTCTGACCCTGGATCACAACTAATTTTATATGGTAATCCGAAATGTGAAAAATATTAAATTAAAGCTTTGATAACCTCTGGAGTGGATCGATTTGAAATTAAAATGGCTTGTCCTAATTTACTAAATGCATCCACTATTGTAAGATATAATTTTCCATTTATTTTAAAAAGATCTATAAATAGTTCTTCAAAAGGTTTCTGTTGCGTTTGGGTTAATTGAATCAATGGATTTAAAGGTTTACGATCGTATTTCATCTGTTTACATATATCACAGTTATTTATTACTGCGGTTATTACTTCTTTCATTTTAGGGAAGTAATATTGTCGTTTTAATCTATTATAAGTTTCATTTATGCCTCTGTGACATGATTTTCCTTCATGATATTTCAAAATAATGTCTTTTTGTTCTGATTCATCCTGCAATATCGTTAGTCTTTTTGTACATTCTATAAAAGGAACTGACTTTTTGTCAAACATTCGTTCTACGGTTTCGGAAAATGCCGTTTGAATTTGTGGAGAATTAAAATATACGAAATACTTTTTATTTGGGACTAATTTTGTTTTAATAAACTCTTAAATCAAAAGAGCATCTAAAGGTAAAAATGCTTCAATTACTTTTCCTTTAATAACAACTTTGAATTCGTTTTTAAACCAATGAGTTAATATCAATTGATCTGATTTCGCATCTACAGCTTCATATAGAATGGGAATAATGGAGTCTGTTTCTCCTAAAATCTCTATATATTCACCTTCGTCTTCGTTTTCAGAAGCACTCATGGTGGCTTCAGATATATCATCTGGAATATTTAGTTTATCAGTGACGTTTTGACTTTGGGCGGAAGTCGATGGGACGTTTTGATAAATAGGATTGCTATCCTGTACATCTAAAATATTTAAATTTATTCTTGACAGAGCATCAGCATTAGTGTTTTGTTTTCCTTGCTTATAAATTATTTCAAAATTGTATTCTTGTAAATGAAGTCTCCAACGAGTTAACTTACTGTTGGGCTCCTTAAGAGAATATAACCACGCTAACGGACTGTGGTCAGTAAAAATTTGAAACTTTTTTCCGTAGAGATAAGGCCTAAAGTGCCTTACTCCCCAAAGTACAGCTAACAATTATTTTTCTATTGTGCTGTATCTTTGTTCAGCGGCGTTTAATGTTCTGCTTGCATAAGCTATTGGTTTATCACTTCCTATGTTAGTATAAAAGGTTTATCAAAATCGGGGTACTGTAAAATTGGAGTCTAGAGGTTATTACTTCTAGAATGTATAAATAACGATCTTCCGACCCATTTCTATAGTGTTGTAACACAAAGTCACATTTCCGCAAGAATCTGCTTAATTGGCGTGGATCACCATTGTAAGTAGGAATTATTTTCATCATTTCTCCTAACGTAGGCATTTGCGGATTCCGTTCTGTATTATTTTCCTGGACTGTTGGGATGCCTAGAGGAGGCATAGGAGGCATTTGGTATCCCGCGAGTCTAGCATATACTGGTGGCATTTCTGGTTGGTAAGGGGAATATCTTCCAGCCTCATCCGAACCTTCTTCATAACCAGCTTCGTTATCTAAATTTAAATTAGCCTGCATTTGGTTTGCTAAATTATCTGCAGGTTGTACTTGTGCTTGAACTTGGCCCTGAGCCTGAGCTGAAACCTGAGCTTGAGCTTGGTTCATGGCTTGGCTATCAGCTGCCTGAGCCAACAGATCCATTATATTTAAACCTCAATTAAGTTTACAAATCGATTTGTTCTATATTAACCGCAAATTGACCTAGTGATGAAATAAAAATTAATTTTATAATATATAAAGAATATGCACGATTAAGATTATTTTGAGTTATTAAAGTGCAAGGACGAGTCCTTAAATCGTGTACTATTTTAATATAAATTATAGTACACTCCCTATTATGTATAAGCGTGAATGTCCCCTTTGGCATAAAGTTTTATCACACAAGAATATAAAATACACACACACACAAAAATTAAAAATACTTTAGCAAAAATTAAATTGCGGATTGTGGAGCTCCTGTATGTAAGTTATAATACAATTAAAGATAAATTATTATTATTTTTTAAGGAAGGAATGGTGTAAGTGAGTATTGTTCTCCACCTTATGGATCCTCCCGATCCCGAGGTTTCTCTCTCTCTCTCTATATATTGGTAGTTGGTAATTAATAGGTGAAATTCGCAGCAGCGCTTCAAAATTAAGGATGTAGGAATCTTCTGATAAATTCTTGATAGAAGCGAACTCGCAGGGGAGGAAACAATAAAGGGTGGTCACTTACTTCAATGTCTTCGGTCACCTGGAGTCCTTCAGAAAATCCTACCGACTGCGCCACAAATGTCGTCGCTAAGGGTTGCGTTAGCGAGGAGCTGATGAATTGCTGAACGGAGAATGACTTGGAGATTAACGATGTCGAATAAAACCAACAGAGTAGAATTAACTTTATATTAAAGTAATAATTACTACAACTGTAAGGAGAGAGGAGTAGACCCGGAATGATGCTTGGGAGACGCAGCTCACCTTATATACGGATTTCTGCACAAAGGAATTCTTAAGAAACTCACCACGTGTATGTGCAACACCTTGAGCAGCACGTACTACTCATAAATTATAAGTTTATTACCTTTGTCCGTGCCTTTTGGCTTTGACATTTATTTTATTTTATTATTCAAATTAGTTACACAGCATTACAGTATTACTACTAAGGCACTGCGAACTACAAAACATATTTAAAAAAAATACAAAGATACGAGATAAAACAAATAATAACAAATACAATTTAAACATTGGATTTGGGCGACGACGTAACAGCGTGGCTCCGTAGCGTCGTCTGACTCGGCGTAGGATTCGGCAGGTTGCCCCGGAACCGCCGAAACACCACACCCTTCGGCCAGAAGTCTGCGCTTGCGATGGTATCCTGCAGCGGCCGCGGCACGCGCACCACAAATGAACTGAAGTGCACATAGTGACGCGACTGAAGCTGGTGTACCCTCAGCGTGTAGCCAGTCTTCCGACGAACGTACTCCACCACCTCGTCGGCTACGGCGGAGTAATGTAGGCGTGACACGTAAAGCGCCTTACTCGGTTTCGCGACTCGTAGACCAGAATTAACCGGCTCCGCAGTGCCACACAGAGTCTTACGAGGCGCCCTGCGCGCCTTGCACTTGACATTTATTTATTTATTTATTTTAAACTTTATTGCACATAAAAAAGAGTACAACAGGCGGACTTAATGCCATCGGATTAGTCAAATTATTTAGAACTCATTTACATCAGTAGCGAGAATATTATACAATGTTGCAATGCTACGGTTAGGGTTCTTCATTTGTGTGGTGGGTTCCTTAACTATATCTTAATACTGATGTACACAACCTAATACTTATTATGTAAACGAATATTCATATGGATGACGAGGATGCATCACTTCGGTCGGTTGTGAGTGGACGCCACGATGCCTGCCGCTGCAAAGCTAGCGCGTACTGCATCAGGTGCCTGTCCAGTCGCCGCTGCTCCTCCTTCTGTCGCTTCCTCTTCTCACGCTCCTCGTCTTGTTTGCGTTTTTCTGCTTCGTCTTCCGCGCGCTCTCGCTCCTTCAGAGATCTTTCCTCGGCAGCTCGACGAGCGGCTTCTCCCGAGTTTTCACCATTGTTTCCCGACATGATTTGTCAAGTTGAGAGTTGTCAAGTTGTCAACGTTGTGATTATGGCGAGTGGATATATGCTAATGATTAATTGTATATATACTTTCCTCCATTTATACTAATCCGAATCCTACCTAACAAGGACTGGTTGTATGGCATGATAATCGGGAATTTTTCCGTAATTACATCAGCTCGCTAACGAGGAATAATTCAAATATCGTGACCTCATCGTGTACCGCAGTAACGACAAAATTGATAACGAAATTAGGTAGAGGAAAGAATTTTGTGGTAAAATGGGGCAATATCGATGATATCAACGGGTAATACATATCGTCATTACCAAGTTATTTTCAGCTGAAAAGGAAAAAATCGATAAGGATAATGCATACAGTTTCATATGTGTTAACTTGCCTGTTAGCTAGCACAATCATGCTCCGTATTGAAAAAAATATAAGTAAGCTTCAGTAGGTGCTCCTGACGGTACAAATGCAACCAACCATTGTTTCAACTCTAACTGCAAGCATCCCGACATGCTGAGTATGCACGCAGTCTTGCTACGAGCATAAGCATATCTAAACTAAAGTTATCTTCACCGACGGCTTTCGTTTTAAGAGTCTTGAGAATAGCTTACACTTCTTCCGGGGAAATATTGCCAAGTTCAAAGGTGGTACGATTGGGTCGTGAAGAGTTAGGTATAAGAGCTAAAAGATCTTTCCTTTGTAACAGGATTAAGGCTAACGGGTCAAAACGGGGTAAGGTCTGGGACATCAGCTAAATCATTCCGAACTTTGCCGACCCCGAGGGACTTAAGAAAGTTCCATAACCTAGCGGGAGGGCATTCGTCAATTGATTTATAAATGTACCTACGCCTAGCACCTCTGCAAGCCCTATTGCAGCGGTTTCCCAATGTTACATAAGTCTGGTGGTTGCGTTCTGTGGGCTCATGCCTGAGCTTTATCCGAGCACGATCCCTTTTTGCCATCAGTTCCTTGATGTCTGGGGTAAGCCATGGCGCAGGGAGATGTTTCACACGCATCGGTTTTAAAGGAGCGTGTTTGTCAACAGCCGCAAGCAACAATCTATTGAAAGTATTTAACTTGTTATCTACGTCAGTGGATTCTTCCAAATCCTTCCAACATATCCTGCTCAAGTCAGAAAGAAGTGCCTGTTGATCTATATTATGAAGATTGCGGCGCATAATAATTGTATGAGGAAAATGAAACAACTTATTGTTCACACTATGATCCATACACTACACAAAGTGACGGCTTACATGAAACTATTTATAGAACGAATTTTATTACCACATTTACAAGGAACTAAGATTAATAAACTATAGCGCTACTCGAACTACGCGGCTGCCGCAAAAAGTGATGACATTACTCTGTGAGCATTCTGTAAAGTATGGGACCGTAACGCTGCATCTCGACCCCATGAACGTAGACAATGTTATCCGCTGAACGTATGAAGCTCCGGGCGATATTCTCACTGAAACCATTTCGGTGTTGTCGTAGCAACATCAAAGTACCCTCGAGAGTGTTCTACCAGCTCGCAACGTGATGTGAACAGTAATGATGGGAATGTCCATACGGGCACGCATCCGTTAGGGGCTTTTCGAAAGCTTCGAAATCTCGGCAGTTCTTGTCAACCAAGTGACACGGGCAGCTGGAGAACCGACCGCCCGAGCACTGGTTCAAATGTGCGTGCATTTTAACGAAATTCGTTTGCTCAGAAACCCCTGTGAATTTGTTCCTTGTTGGTGACACAATTCCACCAAAAATAGGCGACAAACATTCCATGTTCATCAGTATGCGATCTTCATTTGTTATCGAGGAGTCGAAGTTGTACTCTATCACTATTGGCTTTCCGTTGATGAACATGGTGTCGGTCTGGTACGTAGACAGCTCCCATATTTTTTTTATTAGTTCGTTCATGCTGCGGATAAAGGGATAGCACAAATCTTCTATAGTCTTAAAAAATACAGAAAGTTCGCCATGTAGAGAACCATCTCCAACGGGAAGACAGGTCGCTTCGACGTTGAGAGCGGTGCTGCTGGTGAAGCCGTTTTTTCTAGAGACGCGGTGACGTCTTGACGGCGAGTTATTTTCTCTTGTATTCATTCTTTAATTGTTACTTGTAAATACGCACTTGGTAAGGGGATGCGGAAAACACAAGCAAACAGTGCGACGGTTGAATTCGCTCTGCGGTTTCAGACATTCAGACTGTCGGTCCAGACAATCAGTTTCCCAGTTTATATTCATACGATCTATAATTCGAACACTCTATAAGCGCGTGTGACAGTAAACTATGATGCACCGAGCCACCGGTTCTCAAAACTTTGATCATGTAAATATGTAAATGTTTTCATACCAAGAGGTTCGAATGTATTGGAAAAAAACTCCGGTTTTTGACCATAGAAATACTACATCAAGTCTCACTACCCCGGAGTATTGTTTTTTCTTATCATTATTTACTGTCGAGACAGAATAATATCCCATAGTCACGGGTAGCGGGCTAGCATCCGCTTTGGCAAACATAGGCAATATCTAGTGATAAAACCAAAAGAATTGTGTTAGGATGTAGGCTAAATTTATTATTTTAGAATCTTATCCGTATATATTACTGGTCTGTATCTGTTTTTTTTTCCCCAATAAAGAAAATAAAATAAAATAAAACCAAAAGTCATAGGTGATAACCTGTCCGTCGCCAATAACATACTTCTGCAGTAAGATTAAACTGAATGCAACGTGTTATACTTCGATAACCCATCGTGATCGATACCATGACTTCAATTCGCCCTCTTGCATCAACTAATCTAAACAGACCTATTTACATTTTCTATGGTTCCAAGTTCGACCGCAAAGTGGCATAGTGATAGTGGCAGCGGTCACCCCTTCTGTTTGTACTGCACTCTGATTGCATAATGTGTCCTCTGCATCTGTTAGCGGTGACTTTGTTGATGCGCGGTACAACGCGAACATGTACCTATTTTCATAATCCTACACACTACACTGACTAAATACACTATGCTATCATGTTTATCGTCTGAGAATCTCTCAAGTTTTAATTCTCGCACTCAACAAACCAAGATGTTGAGAGCACATGGCATTCTTATCGGTGGTCAGTAACAATTTTTCTCCTAATCCTAATCTCGTGATAGACATTTCGTTTGTAATATTTTTCACGTAAGAGGAACTACGTTGAGACTTTGACTAACATTGGATGAATCATAAGTCTTGATATGTATTTTCTAATACCTCTCGAACTTGTTTTACCCAAATGTGTAGAACAAGTTCTATTATTCTATAATGATTAAGAGACACAGGTGGGAAATAAAAATAAACAGATTAACGGAATAATTTTATTTAAAAGTATTTAAACGGGCAAGAAAAGTCGCGCGGCTTAAATATGCCGCGATGAGCTAGCAGACGGCATGTGCCGAGTTTGTTTACATAAAAACAATTACAATCGTGATCTATTGACGTACATTAAGATTTGGGACGTCGTGCTCGAGCGCCCATGCTAATCGTCCGTTCTTCAAAGAGTAATTGCGATACTTAAAAAATACAAGTAACTTTGAACGGTGTCTTCATCAGGAGCTTTATTTTCTTCTATGGCTATAAGCAAAGGGTTCAGAAAAAACTTTAACCAATGACTAACGTGCTGAGAACAATAGTGATGAAAATGTCCAAACTTGCATTTATCAAGCCGTATGAGCCGTAGTCATGTCCCGCTATGCATGCCATAGAGTGTTACGATCGCCCGAGAATGAACCTCCTTCTGTATCACTCTTGAACCGATAGGGACAGGTGTGTTCGTAAGAGCCGTTCACACTTGTGTTTCGTTACCATCTGAACACACGTGCAGATCAACTTGCATTACCACAAAACTGTGTAGCTTCGGTGGAGTCGTGGAGTTGTTACTGCTGGAGTAACGAACCCGCCACATGTACTACGTGAGGAAAAATAAGTTTTAACGCCTGTACGTGAACATGAGCAGGCAGGCTTGCTACAATGAACCAATGCTATGAAAATTGATAAGGCGATAACGGGCGACACAGTGCGCACTTTTGAACCATGTGGTCGTTTTTATAGTCAAATAAATTAAACTTCAAGTCCAAAGCTTGGAAGACTTTGCATTATACATTCCCCCCCCCCCCCCCCCCTGCGTACAATAATGCATCCATCACCTCTCTCCGATGCTCCATTTCGAAGTTATGGCCCGTACGCTTATATGACAAACAAACAAAACAAAGAAACAATAATTTATTTGCAGAAAAAGGGTAAAGATTACATGTGTTAGTGTAAAAGAAATACGTCTCACCTTTTCCAACTGTTTTAAACAGTATGCAAATACAGAGGGTATTCATTAGAATTTAAATACTCAGGATAACATTAGAGTAACATAACATCAGTAAAAAACACTGACTGGTATGCTCTGTGCATTAATGTGTACAACGTTAAAGTTTTTAACGGCCGTCTGAAAAGTGCAGTGCAACCGATCACTAGTTTTGCATATCAGATGCATCGCTCAAGGAGTCGTAAAGGCTAGAGGAAGACAGAGAAAAAAACTCGCTCTCCAAACTGGCATTTAACACATCTGACATTGTAAGTAACACGATTGTAACTATAATATGACTAAAAATATATAACTATAATATGTAACTGACTAAAGTATATAAATATATGATTGTGAATATAGAAGTAGTTATTGACCAAAATTATACCAATAAATATATTAAATATAAATTTTCCAAAGATTCAATTTCACCTCATCTACTCGCCGGCAGCTGTTAATTAAATAATAGTGATATCTATATAAAAAGAAAAAGAATTACAGAGCTATAACAACAAAGAGAAAAAATTTAAGTAAGAATTACAAAACAATTATATAACAAATCTTCCCATCAGAAAAATAAGGACTATGATTAGCATAAACTAAACGCAATGTCAAACTAACAACTTTAGTGACATTACAATGATGTTTTACAATGACGTATACTCAGTGTATACTTACGGTAGAAACATAAAAATAAATCTACAAAAGTTGCAGAATGCCGGTACGGAAAAAAAAGGAATGTGCGAAAGACAAAGTCCTTGATACGTGGAACGCATCGCGGTCTGCTGAGAAGCAGTACGCCTGGCAGGGTCGCCATGAAATATGCGGCGTTAGGGGTAGTAATTGATACTGAAAGTCGGTTCAATACAGGGTTTATATATTAGTCATCTACGTGTATTATTATATTTAGTTGACATTTAACAAATGCATAAATAATTATTATTTTAAGTCCTTAAATTAGGTCGTAACTATTACTTACGTTGAAACTCTACGTCATGCCTACACTACACCAGTTTGGGACAAGGTTCTTTTGGTTTGTAAAATTATCCTGTTTAGGAGTACGTCACTTATTGAAACCTTGCTTAGTCTTTGCATCCCTCCGTCAGAAACGATTCGAAGGGGTGTACTTGAAGTTTGATATTGATCACAGGGTAATGCGCCAGAAAATATGAAGGCTAATCAAAATGTCAGATTAGATTGATGACATTGTTGTTATTGATTCTAACGGTGTAGCAAATGTAATTAAGATAAAAATAATCTTTGTAATAAAACTTGAAGAAATTGTGAGTGTTCAGACGGTCAACCTAATAGCTAAAAAAAATGTTGCAGAGTGTTTTTGGTCCAAGGTGCAAAATATCACTCAGATCCTGAGAAACGTGGGAGTGCTATTGCGGATTTTGAGGATTCCAGCTCAGCGTCCCCGGATTTCAACGCAAGTCCCGGCTTTACAAGTGATTTACAATTACTAGGGTACTAGGGTATTCATGTATTGTCGTGTAATAATAAATGAACAAATTGATTAATGACTGTGTATTTTTACTTTAAAAAACAAATAACAAGACTCTTATCATAAAGTTTAATAAAACCAAATAGGTACCTAGGTAATTACAAAGTTAACATAAATTTTCATCCACGATAGATTACAAATCATAATTTTCCTAGCTATTGCACAAATTGTGCGGTTTAACTTAGACGGTTGACGTCGATAGTTGAAAAAAGAGTAAATAAATTGGTCTTTAAGTGCTGCACTGTGAAAAGTATTAAGGATGCAGTAAAAGAAAATACTGGAAGTGCTAATACTGTTGCAGTTTCTACTTAAGTGGTCAAGCCGAACTAGCTAATTGCAATTCCTGACATGATCTAATTTTTTTGTTTGCCGTGTAATAAATGAATAATCTCATTAAAATTTGTTTTGATTTATTTAATTTATTAACTTTTGTTTCGTTTTGTACTTTTTTAAAATACATTTGGCATTAAAACACAAGTAAAAAAAAGTAAATTCATTTAATCATTTCAATTTAAAAAAAAATCAAAATGCGATCCATCTTTTTCAAGACATAAATTTAATCGTTTACGTATTTGGTCTGTAAGTGGGGCAGGCCTGAGTTTCAATTGCTCAGCAGCTTCCATAATCTTTTCAACCAATTGTTCTCTGGAACGAATAGGTTTTGATTTGAATAAACCATATTTTTCAACGTACCCCAAAGATAAAAATCCAATGGCGTAAGATCCGGAGACCTCGGTGGCCATTAGATTGCTGGAGACGCTCTACCAATCCATCGATTTGGAAACTCTCGGTCCAGGTGGTTCCTAACAATTAGACCATAGTGTGGAGGTGCTCCATCATGTTGGTACCACATATCCCGCCTAGTTTCCAAATCGATGTCTTCCAAGAGATCATTCAAATCATTGCGCAAAAAATTTAGATACATGTCCGAATTCAGTCTAGCCGGAAACTCTATCGGCCTACTAACTCCTATCTCTTTTAGGTCCTTCTGGACCGTCGTCAACCAGGTGGCGGGCCGTCTTCCGGCGTCTCGCGCTGTCGTGGGTATGTTCAGGGCAACTCGTACCATGTGGTCTTCAGGGCAGCAGAGTACATGTCTATACCATTCTTCTGTGTTCTTTAATCTTGTCGATTATGGGCGCGACTTTATAACTCCCTCTGATGTGGAAATTTCGTACTTTGTCCAGCAGTGTGACATCCGCTGACTAGCGTAACATGCACATTTCTGTCGTGTGTAACGTAGACAGCTGTTGTTTATTGGATGCCCAATACTCGGTGCCATAAAGTATAGCGGGTCTAATTACTGTTTTATAAAGTTTTCCGTTGAGTTTGATGGGCATCTTCTTGTCACACATTATGCCTGAGTCTCCACTTCATCCACCCGTAGTTGTTCTGTGGGTTACATCTCGGTCGATGTTACCGTCGCTGCTAATGATCGAGCCCAAATATTTGAAATGGTCCACTGTCGGAATAGGTGAGTCATCGATGTAGAATTTTATATTATTTACGTCCGTGTGGTCATCGAATATACACGACTTATGCTTCTTTTTTTGCGACTGATTTTAAGACCATTATTTTCGAGCGTTCTTAACCAACTATTGAAGTCGCTTTGCAGATCTTCTTCCGACTCCGATATGAGAGCAACGTCATTCGCGTACGGTATACTCCATGGAACAGGTTTCTGGCATTTGTTAGTAAGTTTGCAAGTCTAGTATCGATGTAATATTTTATATTTACTTTCATTGCTTGGCATATATTTGCTTTCATTGTGTTGACGTGAGATATTTTTTAAAGAATTAGTGGCATTCTATTACGGTAAATGAACTATCTGACTCATGAACAATATCAAAAAAGAATTTATGATTTTAGTGTGGCTTTTGTAGCAAATCTTTTGTTCAGACGTTCGAGATCCTCCAGCCCAGCAGCACTGGTTAAAAAAGTATCAACTAAACATTGAATCGGACAATGCCTGTATGTTATTTATCCCCCGACCTTTTCCTGTCCCGGAAATAATCGAAAACTTTTTCTTCCATTCTACTTCTCTCTCCGAAATGTCCAATTCTTTTTGAAAATTGTTAGAAAGATTTCACTTGCAATACTCGTAAGCTATTTTCATCACGGCTAAACTGATTCATGTTCAAACTGAACGCTAATATTAGAGATATACGGATATAGAAGAGGCTACGAAACAGAACTGCTGGATGTGAAGGAAAAGCGGAACCTGTGGCAAACATGAAGTTCAAAGCGGCGGCAGTGCGGATTCCGTTGTTCGTATCAAATGTCCACAAGGATGTTATGTTAAGTGACGTCGTTGACTATATCTGTGAGAAAACGAGCTTAAAGGTGTCCTTGTTCAAATTAAAAACAAATAAACCCAATGACTACCAGTCGTATAAGATGTTTGTGCCACAAGATAAGCTGAACATTTTTATGGATGGCACTTTGTGGCCGAAAGGTGTTTATGTTACTCGTTTTGTCCATTTCAAAGCGAGACAGAACAAAGAGCCAAGTGAGACGAAGCAGAGTGTGACCTAAGCCGATGCGTGATAGTACAAAAATAGGATTTAAGTTTAAAATTATCAATAGTAATGACACAAAATGGATTCGTCTTCATTGAACAATAAAAACAACATATTCATAAGTTACAACTGCAAAAACATCAAGCGGAGCCTCGGTTGTGTACAATTGCTGTGTAAAACAGCGGATGGTGTGGTGCTGCAGGAGACCTGGCCAATGCCCCATGACCTTAAGCTGCTCGGGAGCATTGACAAGGAGTTTAGCTCCAATATGGCAGATTGTAATTTCTCTCTATGAATTTCCATTTTCATTTTGTGCTCTTCAACAGCCACTTCCGTTTTAATTTTGTGCTCTTCATCAGCTATTTCCATTTTTCTTACATGCTCATCATCCTTTAGCATTTTGCTATGCCCTAGCATGTTGTTGACGTAGTCCTCATGGTCCTGTAATGACAAATAAATAGCTTTATTGATTGTGTTGTAAACAAAATTAACTCTATATAAGCAGCAGTTTACTTTTCTGGGCTTCTTACAGCTATGTACCATATTATTTATTAAACTTTTTCGTTTCTCGTCCTGCAAAAAAAAAAAGGTTCAAGTAACAATTTTCAAGCAGCGTTTTTAAATATTGAAATAGACAACTTGTAATAGGTGTGGGTGAGCTCCGGATATGGAGAAGATCTGATTCTATGTTTTTAAAGACCGTTTCCACAGAAGGAAACAGGTTACCATGGAGTGATCCAGAACTCACCAAACTTCCCTACTAAAAAAAATCACCAATACCTTCGGCTAACTACAAGTATAGATAGGGTCGCGGTTCAGGCCACTATGTAGTGAGAATAGGTATCCAAGTATTTAAGGTAGGACGCCAGGATACTACTCTCATCAAGCGCATGACATATCCAAATGAAAATCTCAAATTTATTTAATACACACCTTTATTCCTAAAGATACATGACCCACTATGGTCGTAACACGAGTTATTTATTAGTAAATAAGTAAAACTAAATACTTCTTAGTTACACACCACTACTTCTTGAAATTTAAACTAAATACATCATAGGCATCTCTGTGCCTACGGACAACAATATCAAAGTTTGTCTTCCTTAAATAACACTGTCTACAGTAAAAGTTATGCCCCAACCTCCTCCTGAGCAATTGCTCACAGGGATTACAGGTTACCTGTTCGGCATAAAGGATCCTTATTTAACGAAAGGTCTATCTTAAAAGTCTTATCTTCACGGACACTGCCAAGAAGAACAACGCTGCCACCGGATGGCACAGCCTTAGAGTAGCCCGCTCCAGAAGAACCAGGGTCCAGTAAAACCACGGTCCAGAAAAACCAGGGTCCAGAAAAACCCGGGGTTTATGCCGGGTCCATTATTTCCTATACCAACGACGGCGCCTGCAGACCGCGTGGCAAGACGAAGGGGTGGTTGACGTTACACTAGGTATTGCAAGTTATGTTAAATTGAAGGGAAAAGATTAGCAGCCGCCATTCTAGGTAGGCTCTAAGACGCTAAATTATGCTCATTTTGGGACGAGCCCTAAGATTGATTGCCCAAAGAATTTCCAAGATCCGCTTCACATCTTGAAGATCGATCGAACAATCATTTACCAAAATTCCAATCAGAGAACTGATGAATGAAAACCTTCCCATTCAGTGGATACCGCGACTGACCGGTTTGACTCTCGGAATAATTCGAGACATCGACAATAAAAAGAGTTACTCATTTTGGAAGCTAACAATACGGACTTTATTAATAATTGGAAATTATAAAAAGATAAAAGAACCACTATTATATGTTTATTGGGCTCAGGAACGCTTCGGCCCCAGTTTCATTTCGTCATCTCCATAAATCGTCCGCAGTGTTATGTCGTCACCCTACAATTCCTAATTCGTAACCTTCCTAATTCGTCCACTTTCTTATATCGTCAATACCCCATTTTGTCTAAATTCCTATTTTGACCATAGTGCTAACTCGTCCAATATCTGATATCGTCAATATACCATTTTTGTCTACGTTCCTATTTCGACCAAAGTGCCAACTCGTCCGCGTTCTTTTATCGACCTAGGATAAACGGTAAGGTAAAGTCTAAAGGCAGTGTTTCATTGGAAATCTTATAGGCAAGTGCGAGTCGGACACAGCCATGAAGGGTATCGTAGTTAGAACTTTATCTACAAGCTTTAGATTAGGTGAAACGACTATTAGATCAATAATAAAGGAAGTGTGCAAAGCTATTATTGACAAAATGATGGGTGTTTATATGCCTACGCCTACAGCTGAAGATTGGCTAAAAATCGCGGATGGGTTTAATGCCAGGTGGAATTTTCCTAACTGCATTGGTGCAATAGATGGCAAGCATATAAATATAATAGCACCGCCCAACAGCGGATCGCTCTACTACAATTACAAAAAACATTTTTCGATAGTTCTCTTGGCCATAGTTGATGATAAATATAGATTTACTGTTGTTGACATAGGCGCATATGGTAAAAACAGTGACGGTGGAATTTTTGCATCTTCAAAACTTGGAAAACGAATTCAAAATAATAGCTTAAATATACCAGATGATAAAATATTGCCCGGGACAAACATAGCACTTCCACATGTTTTTGTGGCAGATGAGGCTTTTCCATTACAAAAACATGTAATGAGGCCATATCCTCGTTCTCGGACTCCGTCTCAGGACCAAAAAGAATTTAACAATCGCCAGTCACGCGCACGTAAAGTAGTCGAAGATGCTTTCGGAATATTATACCAAAAATTTGAAATATACAACAAAAATATTCGTCTAAATCCAGACGTTGTTGATGATGTTGTATTGACAACCTGTATATTGCATAACGTAATGCGAACTTATAGTTAAGTTCCAGTCGCAGGCCAGCGGCGCGGGCGGCGGCATTCAGTGACTACGTCATGTAGGTGGAAACGGTACCGCTTTTAACGTACGTGATGCTTTTACTGCTTATTTCAAATCATCTGCTGGACAGCTTCCATGGAGTAATTAACTTATTATTATTATTATATTTTAATTATCACGCACGAATTGTCATATAAATAACATCCCGAAGCAGAAGCGTTAAATTCAATGACGTTGCAATCTACATCCCGTAGCATTCGGTGCGAAAAAATGTAATAGCGCGTCCCGAAGCATTCGTTGCTTAGGTCGATCGGAGCATGCATTCATAGTTATATAAATAAGTTAATAATTATTATAAGTTGATTTTTACAAACTGAACGAGTTGTAACAAAATAATACGTGATTGCGATTCAAATGGCGATTGTACAGAGATTGGAATAACAGTTCTTGAAAGTTCTCGGCGAGCCTATAAAAACCAACTTATACCTACTTACAGATGTAGTGAATAATCCTTGCCTATCGTATTTTCACAGAAACGCTCGAATGTCATCTTACTGTTTCATTCACACTCAGTACCCACATCTGAGTGCGATTGAAGTAGCAATACGAATACGAACATTTCCGAGAAAATACGATAGGAAAGGATTATTCACTACATCTGTACCTATTTTCGTCTTCATTAATTTGTTAATAATATTACAATAATGTTGATATGAGAATCGAAATGTATACCAATATAACCAATTCATTGTACTACTTTGTGTTAAAAATGTTAGTAATAAATATAATTACCTGGTACAGCTAAGGAGTTGCTTATTTCCGTCCACGCTTCATCCTTTTTTATAGCGTCACTATACTTTGGGTCACTTAAGTCGTATAATAAATTATACTTCCTAACTTCTTCTATAAGTTTTTCTTTGTTCATTTTAAAAACAACAATGCGTCCGCTACATTCGAAAGAAAGGCTGGGAATGGATTGGTGGAGAGCGCCGCATGCATCGTTCCCGCGTGAACCGCGCGTTGCCAGCTCGCGGTTCATACGGGGCAAGCATGCCAGCAGCCGGCTATCATCGGGTGGTCAACTCGCAGTCCGCGCGTGGACACCTCGCGAGCAAGGCGATCCGGTGGTGGTACGAAGTTGATGTAGTGAGCGCATGCCCATAGAAATCCATACGAAGAATACTAACCGCTCGAGGCGAGGCGGTGAGGGTCGGGTGCGGGGTGGCTCTAATGAGCTGTGACCTTTAGCACGCACCTCCTGGTCTTTAATATATATGGGAGCAGATAGTTTTGCATAGGCTTTCATGTTTAGGTCGTGTCTTTTAATTCTAGATACACTAGACTTATTGGAATGTAATAATAATCACTCTTTCATATTAACTCCGTATATTAAATAAACAAGTTTATCGTACAAAGGTTCAGGCGGGACTGGCGTCCCGTAGTTCCTTAAAGCTATACGTACCTAAGCTTTTTGGCTAGTCAGCTCATATCACGGTGCACGCGCACTTGAATATGAGCTGACGTAGCTAACTGTTCCTATAAATATATTTCAACAGGTCGAACGAATTACTAATGTCCGTCATTAACATTATTCATAACTAATGAATGTAATAAAACCGCTTAATCACTTATTCAGATATCAAAATATACCTAATAAATTATAACTTTGGAAACTAAAACTGTTAGAAACGTTTTAAGGAAAGTGTACTTACCAATGAAGAAAAATCCAAAACCTTTATTTTGGCGCAATGGCAGGATTTAAATGTAATTTAAATTGTTCATTCACACACAAATGCGTTACCTATTTACAATTTTTGTGTCTAAAATCTACCGAAGTTATGTGTTTAGGCACTAAATCAAAGTAAGTTGCAAGACGCAGAAAACACTTCAAAATGTGTTGCGTTAAAGTTAGGAGGGAATTTCGAAATTAGATTAAATTGACACTTGCCATCGAGATAGATACCTATAGAGGTTGACTTAAGGCCTAAAAGCCATATGCTGTCTCTTTCCTCACAGTCACTAAAGAAAGAGATAGCAGTTGGGGCATGCAAATGCCATCTCTAGTGACTCTATAATCCGTCATATTTCTTAGTTGACGCTAAATATCAAAAAGGACCAATAGTAATCAAGCTAGATAACATGATGCCATAGAATGGATAATTTTTTTAAATGTTGTATATGTCACTGAATACTAGCCTATTTAGCCCGTACTGTCCGAGACCTTAAAATTATCGTACATTTGTGTACGATCATGAACATTGGAACGTACATCGTACGGGAGTGCAAATTATCGTACGTGTACGACAATTATCGTACGCCTGGCAACGCTGGAATATTCCATATAAAAATTCTGTGACCATAGACAATCCACCTGTTACGGTGCTTAATTTCAACTCATGTATAGTGCGCCTAAGTATGTACCATCCTGCCAAGTTTCATTAGATAAAATTAAAAAATCAAAATCAGCTGTCTGGTAAAACCGGGGCCATCTTTGACGTTGTAGAATGGTGACCGATGTTGTAACAAATAATAATACCTTAATATCTGAACGCGATGGTCTTTTTGAATTTTGAATAGGAATAGCAGAGAACACAACATTGTTTTTCCTTGTCATAGTCTCGCTTGTCATTTTTGCTTACTACCGAGCCTTACAGTCAGTTACTCGAGAACGTACGGGCTATAACTTCAAAATTAGAGGTCGGGGGTAGCGGAGGGTGGTATATTTGAAATCAGGAGACACAACTCTATCATGCATCGATGTTAACTCCTAACCCGTTATGCTCGACCCATTAGAGTGCAGTAACTGCTGCACAAGTTGCAGCGTGACGTCTATGCCTGCACGTCGGTCCGATGCACATTCAGTGGACAATTGCACATGCAGCCTGCTAGCGGGCCGATCGTGACCTTAGCTCATACGTGAGTTGGGATACCTACTGGACGCGGTGTCGCGTCAGCTTATTCTATGTCAATGAAACCAAGAAGTATTACGTAATAATTTTTATTTAAAAAAGTAAAACAAATAAAGCATTGCTATGATGAGCGAACCTAAAAACCGCACAGGTGAGAAAGTACATGAAACGACTATCTCAAACAGTATTCAGCTACTTATGACAATGAAAATCTTTAGTATGAATTCGGATCTGGTGGGCCACCGAGGAATCCAATTCTTCAGGTCCCCATCAGCCATGGTCTCTTGACGACGTGGGAGTGTCGTATCGCTATTTTGTCGGCTTTCTGTGCTTTCGTCAAACGGGATACGGTCAGATCGGTGACCTGATATATAAATAATATAAATATATACACCGTGTCCAATAAGTTCGAATACAGTTATGATCCTTAATGAAATAAATGTACGCGTAGTTTATGTTATGAAAATTATATTAAATGAAAGCCACATTTAAAGCATAGTTCATATAGAATTGGTACGCACTAGAATATTGTTATTTTTTTAAGTTAATAAAATAAGAAAGTTATGAATGGTGAATTTTAAATAGTAATGTATTTAGCTTTCAAATATGTATAAATTTTAAAAAATCTCTGTTATGTTAATAATTACGAACTGTTTTCATAATGGACCCCCGTCATTTTCTGCACAACACTTTTGTCGACATTTTTGGCGTGTTGATTTCTTGTAGATCGCAATGAATTGATACCCTGGACAATTTGACAAGTCTTATTTAATTTTATTTCATGATTGCCCAATAGTATTTGATAGATTGAAATTGGGGACAATTCGAAGGATTCATCTCGCGGGGTATGTATTTGGCCTGATTATTAGCATACCATGCCAAAACTTTTTTTGAGTAGTGGCAGCTGGCTAAATCTGGCCAACATTTCACAGGACCGTTATGGGATCTAATAAATGCCAATACTCATTTCTCTAAGCACTCTTTAATATTAAGGTCCGACTTCATTGTTGACTATGTTATAAAACTTTTCGTCTTACAGCCGCAATTACAAATTCCTTGCCATATCATTTGTTTTTTTTGCGAACTTGTCAAGTTTCACGAACTTATATTTTTCTGGTAAATGACCTCTATTATTGGCCATATAAAACTTCGAACCGAGTAGTTGATTAAAATCGAGTTTTACATACGTCTTGTCGTCCAACTACAAGCAACCTTCGAATTCTGTCAATACTGGGTCGTACAATAGTCGAGCTAGTGTTTTAGCTTGTCGGATCTGTTTAACAGTCCGATTTGGCTGTTTTATTGCTCGATAGCTCTTATAGCCACCTCTAAGGTGAATCATCTATATCTTTCTAGAAGTTTCTTTGATTTTTTGGGATAAATCGTAATTAGACCGTCCTGAATTTTGTTTGAGTGACCTTGGGTCTTTTATTCCCAAAATCTTATTTGTCCCAGACCTCCGATTAGTTTGTGTTTTCCTGTCAGCTGATAGAGTCTCCTTGTAACGTTTTATGACCCCACAAATACTAGCTTTTAACATCTTAAGCGACTTAGCTGTCTTTGTCCGGGATCGATAAGAATTTTCGAAGTATTTGTGCACAATCAATCTCCTGTTCTCAATTTTCATGGTCGAAAACTTTAAAATGCAAAAAGCTAGGAAAAAAATATTTTGACAATTAATACTTTGAAGTTTGGTGATTGAACTGTAATTGTCAATTTTTTTCCCGCCATGGAATTATTATTTTTTAAACATTGCTAATTATGTCCCAATTCTATATGAACTATGCTTTATATACAATATTTACAACAAATGTTTTGGAATTACTCCACCTTTAACTTTTTTTACAAGTTTCAAACGTTTCTCAAAAGAGTCACAAGCGGCACGCACCGCATCCATCGGCATATCGTCCCAAATTTGCACGATAACCTTTTTAAAATGGCTCAGGTTTGCGACTTTATAATTATTTAGCTTCGAGAGCATGTATGACCATACGAAATAATCTAGTACGTTTAAATCTGGAGAACTTGGTGGCATTCATTTTTCGGCAAAAAATCGGTCAAATTAGCCTTGCACCAAGCTTGAACAGCGTTTGCCGTATGCGACGGAGCTCCGTCTTGTTGGAAAACATAATAATCGTCTCCAAACATATTTTTTAAATTTGGGGCAACATTTTTCTCCAAAACCTCCGATTTATAGTATGCCGCATTGATTTTAACGCCTTTATCAATAAAAACTAGAGGCAGTTTGCCCCTCTTACAAAGAGCACCCCAAACCATCACTGATGGTGAGCTCTGGAACCTAGGCACATTCTTTTCATACTCTGGAATGTCTTCTATCCGTGCTGCCCACAACCGGTCGTTCTGGGCGTTATGAGGCTGCTCTAACACAAAGAGTTTCTCGTCCGAGAAAACAAATTCGTCACCTGCGTGCCAAGAAAGTATGGTGCTACATCTTTCTACTCTCTTTTTCTTGGTTGCATCTGAAATGCCATGTACTTTTCGTTTTTTATAAGCATGACATCCAAGATCTTTTTTCAATATATTATGTACAGATCCCCTGGAAATTTTCAGATCAGCAGCTAATTTTCTAATAGAACGGTGTTTTTTCCGCCGAATTCGCTCTCTTATAGCCTTTACCACTTTTTCAGTTCTAGCTGAGCGGGGCCGACCGGATCTTTTCCTGTCCTCTATAGAAGAGATCTCTTTATACCTTTTTATAGTAGTATAAACCAGATTCCGTTTAATTCCATGGGGTTGTAACGCCTTGAATATAGCACATGGCCTGTCGCCTTTAAGGAATTTTCCAATAATTTCTTCACGAACGTACTTCATCGTGTATTGAAGCCAAACTAAAAATACGTGACTTATGAAATTATAGTACTATGTTTGTCAATATACTTTTTAAATTAAAATAAGAATTTTATAGCCAGCGATCCGTATGTCTATACAGCAAGTGCTAAAAGTTTGTATTCGAACTTATTGGACACGGTGTAAATAAATAAATAAATATTATAGGACATTATTACACAAATAATAGATAATAGATAAATTAACATTAATTTCGTTGGAGCTTACAAGACATTCCGATGGGTTGGTGCACACGATAAACTCTTTTCTCAGAAGTTGAACAACAAAAAGAAACTGTGACGACGGACCGTTGATATGAGTTTGTAGAAATGATATACTCACTTCTTAGCATCCTGTGCGTTTTGCAGTCTTTGGCAGTCACGATCCAATAGCTGCAAATGGAAAGAAATTCAATATGAAATTCAGTTATTAAAGGGGTGCTTCATCGCTCGAAGGAATGCGCAGGAGAGACGTATTAAAATGCAGAATATAATTAATTTAAACATTGGATACTTACATAGAGAACGGACGTTGATGTCCAGGTTTTCGGTCACAGGTCACAGTGTTGCTCTGGACGAACTAGTTCACGCAGTGGCTGTTTATGAGCTAATGATGTCCATTAGAAATTTATGTTCGCTATTTATAATAGCCTGGTGATAACAGTTTCAGGATAATGATCAGAATAATTTAACGACATCAAAATGCGATAATAAAATGCACAATAATCCTCAAGTAAAATTAATTAACAATGCCTGCATATGGTCTAATCGCGATCAGTTTTAATATTATTGCGTCAACCTTCATATCAATTACATTGGTTTTCCTGAAGTTCGGACGTCAACCTACCTTCCGGATATGTATGACCAATTCAAGTTTGTACCTAATGTGGTCAATAATCGAAGACTACAAAGTGCATACGTTTTGACATGCTAACTTTTATGAACTCCTTACAAGATAAACCTTACGTGCCAACCAGGTACTTCGTGTCTTGGCCGCACCATCGGGCTACCGATACGGTCAGCGCGACACAAGAGCCCACTACGGCCTATGACTTCAAAGTTAAAGCTCGAGGGTAGCTCCTAATCCGTTACGCTGGACCCATTAGAGTGCAGTAACTGTTGCACAAGTTGGAGCGTGATGCCTTCAACTGCACGTCAGTCCGATGCACATTCAATGCACATGCAGCCTGCTAGCGGACTGATCGTGACCTAAGCTCATCCAGGTATATACGTGGGTTGGGATACCTACTAGACGCGGTGTCGCGTCAGCTCATCCTATGTTAATAAAACCAAGAAGTATTGCACAATATAATTTTTATTTAGAAAAGTGAAAAAAAAAACAAGCATTACAATAAGCAAACTTATAAACCGCATGGTTTACAGAGTAATTACAACCGACATCTTAAACAGTGTCAGGTTATTTAGGAAGTTTAAAAGTTCCAGTATGTATTGGGGTCTGGGCCACTGCCAAATCCAATTCGGGTCCCCAAGGCCCGTGATTTCTTGACGACGTGGTGGTCTCCTTCCTGTAGTTCGAATCTGCAGCGGGACCTGGTGGGATCGGTGAACTGGAAATAGAAAAATTGACATTAATTTCGTTGAAGCTTTTACAAGACGTTCCTAAGGGTTGGGTCAGACGCTAAACTCTTTGCTCAGAAGTTGCAACACTAATAAGAAACTTGGACGTTAATATGAGTTTGTAGAAATAATATACTCCCGTCTTTTGGCTGGCAGAGCAACTCCGGCGTAGGTTCTGACCTCGCGTCCGCCATCAGGACCAAAGTCATCAAGACCAGCAGACTGTTCATTTTGCAGAGCTTTGGGAGTCACGGATACAGTAGCTGTAAATGAAAAGAAATAAAATATTAAACTCAGTCATTAAAGAGGTGCTCCATCCCTGAACGGAATGCGCAGGAGTACATAAAAATGCATAAAATAATTAATTTAAATACTGGATACTTACATAGAAAGTCGACGTTGATATCGGCGGTATTTGCTTTGGAGGAGCTTGGTCACAGTGTTGGTCTGGAGGGACGTGTTCTCGGAGCGGCTGTCGATGAGCTTATGAAAATCAGGAGGGCTTTAAGGGCCTTATATAGTAGCCTACGCTAGTGAGCTGTCATAGATTAAGTATACTATGGATCCAGTGTGGGGTGTACATACTCGTACAATATTCAATAATATTGCAAGGTAATAATTTTTTTTCGAGCAGCAATGTATTGCGTACACTTATTTAACACATGGAAGAGAAGGGTCTATATAGTACTGTTTAGTAATTATCGTTACGTATTTACTCCTTGAGACTACTTGGCAGCCAAAACTGAATAATTATTGCGTTTAAACATTTTTTGATATTAATATTTACTAGCCGAACATTAAAGGCAAAGAATTCTTATTAAAAATAATACCCACTTACCATTTTATTAGAAAACAAATGTCTTGCTCCGAACAAATTACATAATTTTTTTATTTCATACTAGGTACGACATTTTTTATATTCTTCTGAAATTGTTATGAAACTAATGAATAATGATTCTACTGTTAAATTAGTATTATTTTAATATACACACATTTACAGTAAATAATCAACAATCAATTGACAAGATAAGCAGGGGCACTTAAAACAGGCAACATTTTTCATGGCCGGCAGCGCCTCCAGCGGATAGCTAGAGTACAAAACCACCAAGATAGGCAGCCGTTTTTTTGTCATGTGTCAAAATTCAAATTTTTGTAAACTCTGGCTTACGCCGCCGTGCTGTTTATGCGGTTGTGGAAATTTTCTCGTGGTATTGCAAAAGTTCTTGTTAATTTGTTTTCGTTTGTAAGTGTTGAATCCCAGTTCTTGTTAAGTTTTGCCTGCTGTTTCAATATGAGTGAAATTACGAAAAAATAGTGTGTTTTTGGCTGTGATCCTTTAGGTAAGTTATTTTCATTTACAATTTTTATATTTGTAAGTATCTAGTTACCTAACAAAATCGTCAAAAAGTACCACGCCACATAACATAATATCAGTTAAGTTATAAAAGTTTTTCTTCCAATACTTTCTAAGGATATACCATGTTTTTATTACGTTTCAGTCACACTTGGTGTACCCGCACATCGCTTCCCTCATCCCGAGAAACGCCCTGATTTGTTTGCTGCTTGGGTATCAGTCATTGGAAAAAAACTTAAAGAAACTGATTGTATGAAAATATACAAGAATAAAAGGGTCTGTGACGAACATCTTGATCCCAAACACAAGATATCTGGAAGACGTTTAAAGCAGTCAGCTATCCCATCAGTAAATTTACATCGTAAGTACAGTTTTATTTAATTTCTTTACGTTTTAAAACCGACTAGATAATATTTTCGCGTCAAGGATTTAGGAAGCTGGAGTTCTGCTTGGCAACCTATTATACTTTGTACGAAAGTGACGGCCATCTGACCTTCCAACCAAAAGGATACATCATAAAATCGGGTAAATATTGAATGATAGTTCATTTATGTGGGATTTTGATAGGCCTCTGAATAAAAACCAAAATAGCACTTGCTGTTTTTTATTTAAAGCGCAGAAACTAATTTTAAAGAATATTTAACAGCTTTAACACACGTTCACTCGCTCACCATTCAAATCGTTCTCCCCGTCCCTTTCGCCCGTCCTGTCAACCTTCTCTCTCCCTTACGTTCCGTTTCACGCTATCGTCTTCCTACATTCTCGGCTGTCCTGCGCATCATTATCTGCCCTCAGATATACTTCACACGTTCATTCATCTGCACATCGTTCATTCAACATTGTCAAGGTAAGTACATGATAAGTATCTTAACTCTATTTTACATCAGCCAAGTGCCATGCTCTCATATAAAAAGTTACTATGAATTTAAGCACATCTACTGTAAATTGCACATCTAAGGAAATTGAGCAATATATCATTATGGCACATTGAACATACAATGAAATGTAGAAAACACTGTTAATAATTTTATCTCTAGTTGTACATCCTAAACATATGAAAACAGCTGACAGCATAAAAACATTTTATAACTCTTAACATTTTAGCTGCCTTTAAAATTGAACCAGACAACATAGTAAAATATGCATTTTAACTTAACATTTAGGAACCAGGAATTTCTTACATGAGACCAAGTCTATATGCATAGGGTCCATCGTTTACACTAAACATAACATTTGCCAACCGAGGAATAAGAGAAAAAGCGCGGACTACTACCTGTATCACTCGCAGTCCTCCTCAGGCCATCTCTTCATGAAGTCCGCAGACGTGGCTGTCTTGTTGGGCCCCTCTGTGTCGCTGTACAACTTCTCCACGTCATACCGGTCGTTGCGCTTCACCTTGGTCACCTTAAAGGTCCGAGGAACTTTGGCTTAAGCTTAAGCCCTGGGCCGAACTGTGCCCTCTTTATCGCGACAAGATCGCCTACCTCGTACTTGGAGCTCTGTTTCCTCTTCTTATTGAAACTTTTTCTATTTACTTCTTGAATCTTCTGAATCTGTTCTTTAGCTATCTGTCTTAAGTCTTTCTCTTTCTGCATCAAATTGGGATATGGTTTCTTGTTGTAAAAGGTATAGGTGTGGTTGGTTGTATATCTCTACATCCTCCTTGCACTTCATCTTAGTGCCAGTCAACAGCTGGAATGGTGAAGTATCTATACTCACTTGGTAAGTGCTGTTTATAGCTCTCTGTACTCGTCCGACATGCTTAATTGTACCAAGTAGACTGGTCTTCTACGAGTATGCATAGCTTCGTTAGCATTGGGATCATAATGCGGTGAGTTCGTTCTGCCTGCCCATTCGCCCTTGCTAGTGGTAATTGTTACATGCTGGATTCCTTGTCACAGCTTGTAATTACCTCTTCTATTTTTCTATCTGTGCCACCTTCGTTCAACTTTTTGTGTCTGTGTTTTGTGTGTGTGGTGTCTCTTCAAGCTCACCATAGGCAAAGGCTGTCTTGACATCTAGTTGGACCATCTTGAGATTTTGTTGAACAGCCACAGAGAGTAATAACCGAATTGAATCATACCTTACAGTTGGTGCGAAGGTTTCTTGTTTGGTAATACCTGCTGTCTGTGCAAATCCTTTAGCTCACAGGCGTGATTTGTAATGCTGACCAGTTGGTTCTTCTTTGATTCGGAACACCCATTTACATCCTGACGATGGATGTAAATGGGTGTTTGGACTATTATTCTCAACCGATGAATGGATGGCTCACGCTCATTGGATCACTTTGGCATTTGGGGGTTATACGATATAAAGTTAGCCCCCCTCAGCGCCCAGTCGTACCCAATGTTCCACAGGACTGGTCCTAGGACAGATCCTTGCGGAACACCGCACGACAGCCCCTTCTCCTCCCAAAGCCATTCTTCATAAAATTGAAATTTTATGTTTCTTAATTTGTGTGCCGCTGTCATTATCTTGTTAACATAGTCTTCTACGGAGAAACTATCCTCTGTCCTCAAATGCCTTACATAAAGTGCAGTTCATAAAGAAACAGCCTTCAAAGCACAAAAGCGTTGTGTACGATCAATGTGCGGACTAAATTTCAGAGAGAGCTGTGTACCATTCTTCAAGTGACTTAAAATATTAACACTGGCATCATTATACATACTTGAAGTAGCTATATTTGTCAAAACCAACCTAAACTTATTCAGCAGCGTTTCGCAAGGCCGGACATTTCCTACATGCCAACAATATACTCAGAATCTGGAAACTCTGCAGTGTTGCAATACGGCGCTGATGAAAAATAGCATCTTGGGTATGGCACCGATACAATACAATACAAATATACTTTATTGCACACCTCAATACAGAAACAGTACAAATAATACAACACATAAAGAAGAGGTAAACAACAGGCGGCAGCAGGCAGGCAGGCAGGATAATATTTAATCAAATTCCAGACCGTATTAAATTACTTGACATACATGAATTCAAAAAACAGTTTACTTCATATTTTATTGACAAATGCTACTATGCTATTTCCACCTTACAGAAAATCGCAGCCAAATAACACTAGACCCTACTCATAGTGTTGTGTTCCTGCTGGTGAGTAAGGTTGCCAGAGCTCAACGAGGGTGGGATAGGACTCTGTAGTTCCTAAACCTAATGCGGCATTTTCTGATGTTAATTCCTCAATTAAGCGAAACCTCATGAGCAGTTTTAAAGCCACCGGCATACATCCTTTTAATCGGGAAGCAGTTATGAAACGGCTACCTTCACAGACTAATCCCGAATCAATTGAGAAAGCTGCTGAGAATGTTGAAAACGTGCTGACTGATTATTTACGTAGCCAAAGGTTTGATGGTGCCAGTTCAGCTACCAGGAGAAGAACACGTATAAATTTAGCTCCAGGTGCAAGTGCTGCAACAGCGGAATCAACGACACAAGTACAAAATAGAGAAGAAAATATTGAACATCAGAATTCACCACGAATTGATGATAATAATTCAAATGAGCCCCATGATATTGCCTCGACAGTGGAACCA
This sequence comes from Cydia pomonella, assembly GCF_033807575.1. NCBI lineage: Eukaryota > Metazoa > Arthropoda > Insecta > Lepidoptera > Tortricidae > Cydia > Cydia pomonella. Next base: position 5,372,460 of record NC_084716.1, read on the forward strand.
ATGGATATATCTACAGTAACAGAAGATAGTCTGGATTGTGATGAGCCTGCATCAAGAGAAGATGTTGAGTCAGAAATTTCATTGGGGCGATTTCTTTTGGCTAAATTTTATACCTCCCGAATGAAAAAGATTTATAAGTATGTTTGCCGTATTATAGAAATAACTCCTTTGGTAGTAGAAGGATTCAAGTCGTGGCAAACCAAAAAAAAGTTTAAAAGAGTAAGAGGAGACATATCAGAAATTGATGAGAATGATATAATAGCATTTTTGCCACGACCAAAATTAATTAAGTCTGATGAAGATGTCGAAAGTGTTGAATTTCATTACGATATCGACATTTTAGAAATGTAGTTCATTGAGAGTTTATAAAGCAATCTTAAGTTGTTAATTTTGATTGTACCTAATCTCTATTCTTCTTCAGATTAATCGAACGTGTGTGTGTGTGGTGTTACTTACACTAAAGAAGCTGAATTTTTTATGTTATTTTGTTATAAATAGATTTTTAAGAAAGGCTGATTATATCTGAGATTAATCGAACGTGTTACTTACACAGCTACATTTTTACGTAATTTTTTTATAAGTTGATTTTTAATAAAAAAAACCGGCCAAGAGCATGTCGGGCCACGCTCAGTGTAGGGTTCCGTAGTTACTCTTCCGTCACAATAAGCTAAACTCGAGCTTAAAGTATAGTAAATTGTTAACCAAGGGATGAAACGGTACCTTTCACCTGAGTTAAACAAATAGGCAAATTTGCATAATCAGTACCTAATTAAAATAAGTCTTTTTACTATGAAGGGAAAACTTTTTGCGATAACTCAAAAACAGCTAAACTGATCATGTCCGCTATAGTTTTCATTTAATGTCTTTCTTAAGCTCTACTTCCACGATTTTTTTCATATTTTTTGGACCTATGGTTCAAAAGTTAGAGGGGGGGGGGACACATTTTTTTTTTCTTTCGGAGCGATTATCTCCGAATATATTCACTTTATCACAAAATGTTTCTTGAAACCCCCTATTAGTTTTGAAAGACCTTTCCAACGATACCCCACACTCTAGGGTTGAAGCGAAAAAAAAAATTCACCTTCACTTTACGTGTAGGGGAGGTACCCTAAAAAAAATTAAATTTTTAGATTTTATTGTACGACTTTCTCGGCTTTATTGATTTATATATCCATGCCAAATTTCAGCTTTCTAGCACTAACGACCACGGAGCAAAGCCTCGGACAGACAGACAGACAGACAGACAGACAGACAGACAGACAGACAGACAGACAGACGGACATGGCGAAACTATAAGGGTTCCGTTTTATGCCATTTGGCTACGGAACCCTAAAAAGGCTGATTATGTCTGTGATTAAAAGGTAAGTATTTAAAGGTGAAGGTACTTTTATACCTGTATAACTAAAGTTCCTAAGTTTGTTTCTAGCAATGAATCTAATAAAGCGCTTAAAGTTATTAAATTGTATCGTTTGATTTGTTATCAAAGTAACCCCAACACATAAAAAAAATTATAACTTAAAAAGTACTTAACCGATTTTAATTTTTTAATTTTTTACGGGCTTTTTAGCGGGTTTACTTTAGATTGTCATTAAAAAAAGTAGTGGTTTCAAAGTAACCCCATTCTCAATGTAACTTTGATCGCGTTGTTAGGGTTCCGTAGCCAAATGGCATAAAACGGAACCCTTATAGTTTCGCCATGTCCGTCTGTCTGTCTGTCTGTCTGTCTGTCTGTCTGTCTGTCTGTCTGTCTGTCTGTCTGTCCGAGGCTTTGCTCCGTGGTCGTTAGTGCTAGAAAGCTGAAATTTGGCATGAATATATAAATCAATAAAGCCGACAAAGTCGTACAATAAAATCTAAAAATTTAATTTTTTTTAGGGTACCTCCCCTACACGTAAAGTGGGGGTGAAATTTTTTTTTCGCTTCAACCCTAGAGTGTGGGGTATCGTTGGAAAGGTCTTTCAAAACTAATAGGGGTTTTCAAGAAACATTTTTTGATAAAGTGAATATATTCGGAGATAATCGCTCCGAAAGAAAAAATAAATGTGTCCCCCCCCCCTCTAACTTTTGAACCATAGGTCCAAAAAATATGAAAAAAATCGTGGAAGTAGACCTTAAGAAAAACATTAAATGAAAACTATAGCGGACATGATCAGTTTAGCTGTTTTTGAGTTATCGCAAAAAGTTTTCCCTTCATAGTAAAAAGCCTTATTTTAATTAGGTACTGATTATGCAAATTTGCCTATTTGTTTAACTCAGGTGAAAGGTAGCGTTTCATCCCTTGGTTAACAATTTACTATACTTCAAGCTCCAGTTTAGCTTATTGTGACGGAAGAGTAACTACGGAACCCTACACTGAGCGTGGCCCGACATGCTCTTGGCCGGTTTTTTAATTTTTTTTTGTAAAAACTATAAGTTTCATATTTTTACGTGTATTAGGATCGTCACAAAATGGTATCAAACTTTAAAATTGATCAAAGTAACCTCGGTTTACGGTACTGATTATACGACTAAATTGTTGGTTGGGTTACCAACTGCAAAATGCGATTTTATCTTGGTATTCATGAAATGTGCTGAGGCTCTTGGCTCATGTAAATGGATGTTTTTAGTGCTGTTGAATTTTATCGTTGTGGTGGGTGATTGCGTATGTTTGCTATGGGTGTGAACTTTGATAAGAGTTTCCCAACGGCAAAATAATATTTTAACGTGGTAATTAAGAAATCATAGCATTTTTCATCTATTTTATAGTTTACATTTGTTGGAAGGATGTTATTAATGTTTATCTAAAAGAGGATATGTGTGGACGGCGGGTCTAGGTTCTATGTCAATTGTATATGAATAAATGCGATAGCCTATGAAATTGTTTGAAAATACGGCTTTATAAACGGTAAAAAACAGTATGTTGGTTGGTAATCTGAACAACATCCTTTGTGAGAATCTAGTTTCAGATAGGATTCAGTACCCCTAGTGTAAATAAATTCGATTTCGAAACGTGACGTACGCGTTTGCGTTTAGTCTCATTTTGTATGTGATTTAGAAAGAGCGCGCCAAGCGGGACGTTTTGGAAACTCAAAATCCTATACAAAATGACACTTAACGCAAACGCGTTCGTCACGTTATGATGTCGATAAAACTTACACTAGGGGTACTGTTCACAGTTCGCTTTAAAACCTAGTGGAGTTAACACTGTCTACATTACATTACATTATGTTTATTTCTAATTATATACCGTTAGTGGTCTTGTTACAATTACAATCGCCTATGAACACGGATAAAAAAAATGTTACTATTACCAGCAAAGAAGATTATTACTTTCCTTCGTATGCTAGTACAGCGTGGAATATAAAGAAAGTGTTTGTTATGAAGCAAGATGGTGTATCAAAATGTTGCGAATGGGTAAGCGTGGTACAACTACTACCACGGTAGTTAATTTACCTTTATGTAGCAACGGTGAAATGATAGTGTTCGAGATGGAGTTCATTGCAGAGTCGACTAGTACTGCTACTACTATGGAGAAGACGTGAACACGTGTTAAGCGTCAGACACAGATGAAGCAATCATGGTTGGGGAATGAGTATTATCAAGTAATAACTGATGGGGCAGGTATAGAACTAACTGTGCGAATAAACAGACCTCATCTTAATCCTTCGAGTTTTCCAATACGTGGGACTCCACCAAACCAACTATACCAACAATGGTGAGGGCGATGACCAGGAGGCGTAGCCAAGTTGCATACGCTCCGTATCGGTTCGTTCTCTACTATCACGAACGTCTGGTCGTCTAAAAGCTAGACAACGTGCCATATTTATCATTATCGCTTTGTCTACCCGTGAAATCGATAAAAAGCAGTTTTAGTCTATGGTATTCGTTCAAAACCGTCAAGAAACGTCATCTGTCAAGATTCAGATTGCTGCAAAAAGTGTCAAGTGATTTGAATGCGGTAAAGTCACGGACGCACATAATAAGGTGGATAGAGTACACTGGCCAAAAAGTGTGTCCACGTGAGAAGTCAAACCAGAGCCCCGCATCTCGTTCTAATTAATTATTAAGAGATAATCATACTCCACACGCACGCAGCTGGTCAACTTTATTGTCACGCGTGCAATATAGTATTTAAGAGCAAGTTCGGCCTGGCCAGGCACATTAGGACTCACGCAAGACAACATCCATAATGTTTAGGTCGTCGTCATCGAAAACGATGAGGAGGATATATATATATATATATAAATCTTGGCTGTCGTCTTGCGTCCAACATAGCGATTTTTACACATCATACTGCGTCCGACTGACTTGTTGCGTCTAGTATACGGACGCAATATTGACCTACCTTGATTTTTCGTCAGTGGACGTAAGTGATCATGCAATGTCGTGTAGCAAAATATTGGCATGGAAGCGAGATCGCCACTGGGAAACATTCCGCTGAATTCTTTAGTTTCGCGAAACTCCGCACGTTACAAGAGGAGCTGGCGTCGCGGTGTATATTTGTGACGTGTATATATGTAATTTTTACTTCGCTACGGTACCGATCAAGTTGCGCCCTGGATATCGTGACCTTGCCATTGTTATCTCCTAAGAGTTTGGCTTGGAATGCGATGATCGTTTGTTTTTAATTCGTGTACCAAGAGTTTGAAGCTTGTTTGAACGCCAAATTTTATTTGTGCTGCTGCGTCATTTGTGAACAGACGCAAGGTAACTTGTAAGATGTCTACCAGAACGAGACTAATAATGGATAATGGTGAGTAAATAATTTTCGTAAATAATAACAATGATGATTTTTTAATGTCTGGTATCAATCGATTCGTTTTGTTGTGATGATTAAATGTATATATTCGGAGTCGATAGAAATTTGAAATAATGTAAACAAGCCCATTTACCTTCATTGCTTCGCATCACGCACTTTTAAAGAACAACCATTTTTTTCGTTGTCAATTTATAACTTCTTATTTACATTCATTTTTACTTAAAATATATATCAATTTCATATATTTCAGTGAAAACGAATTTCTTTAATAATATTTTGGCATATTTGTTTATTTTATTGTATTTTTCAATTGACCCCAAATTTAGGTATGTGGCCAATTTTGTTAAAGTAACAAAAAAGTCAGAATTGACACTCAAAATCTTCTAGCAAAATGATACTAAACTGTGACGTCACCCTTTAGGTAGCCGGCCTTTTTTTAAGTATGGGAAAATAATGAAATTGCGATTTTGATTCCGAAATAAATCGGACGGCAATTATAATTGTGTAGGTACGGTCAACCAATTTAATTTGTAGATGTAGGCCACTGTAGAACCTTGTCGCAATGACAGTTGCCCATGGATACGTATAAACGTTACTATGCACTACAAAACTAGCTATTGTGACAAGGTGCTAGAGTGGCCTAGGAATCAAATTGGTTGACTGTACGTACATAGTTGCTGTACAGTTTATTTTACAGGAAAGTGTGAGAAATCGAATAGTATCATTGTTTTTTTTCAAGCTTGTACTTTAAATAACCATTTTTTTAATTTACACTTTGCTAAATTTTGTTTCAAATTTTAATGTGTGTCATCACTCCTATTGCATATAGCTTACTAAACGATTTGTATTAGGGAAATCAGAGATTATGACTTATGACACCAACAGCAACACCTAGTCTAGGCAAATAAGTCAAATAACATCTATAGAAATATTTGCTTCGATATATAGGACCCTTTGGCCGCGTACGTAACCGATCTTTTGTAACTGGTAACGAAGATAAAAAAAATATCTTCGTACGATACCTACCGTTTTGGAACAAGGAGTTTTTAGGGTTCCGTAGCCAAAATGGTAAAAACGGAACCCTTATAGTTTCGTCATGTCCGTGTGTCCGTCCCTATGTCTCAGGCATAAACTATAAAGGAAATATTGATGAAATTTTTGAGTGCTGAAAGTAAAATTGCAGAAAAAGTATTTTTACGGGGGCACTCCATATATGTACTTAACTAATTGTCAGTGCCAAATATCAACATGTGGCAAATCATTCGATAGGTATTTTGAAATAATATGCCCCAAAAGTCTTATAAAGTGTGCCCCCTCTGTAACTTTCGAACCAGAGAACCAAAAAATGAACATAAAAATTGAGAATATATGTACATCTTTGTTAAATTCAACGAAAATGATTTTGAACCTTATTGGTTAAGTTTTTTTGAGTTATCTCCAAAAAAATATTTCTTAGGCAGATACGACCTTTTGATATTAGTTTTTTTCTTAGTCCATTGAAGGTACGGAACCCTCCATTATGCGTGATACGACACGCATTTTGTTCATCAAATGGTTAGTAACCAGCTGCATAGGAGGAATGAATTTTCTTATCACGACCCGTACCGTCCTCCCGCCCGTTTACGGGACTTATCAGATTAGGGTCGTAAGGCCTACATTTCAGGACAATGTAAGCAAAACCAAATTAACCAACATAGTTTCATCAAGTTTTGGTTGCATAATGCCTAATTTTGTAAATTGTCTTAATAGTACCGAGAATGCCTGGGTTGGAGATTGGAATTAGTTCTTTAAAGTTTTGTTTGTATAACGCCCAAATAACAAAATGTCCCAGTAGCAAAACGGCAACGTCTGCAGAACGTACCGATACTAAAACCACTAGAGCGTATCCTCCAAAAAAAAAGGTCGAAGTGGTAGAAAAGCGGCGAGTTGTCTACTATTTTTTTTTTATCTACCAAACAGTAATGAAACAATATTTATACTAGTAGTCCGCCTCGAACTGAAAACTCATGATTAAAATGCTGTTTGCCTCTCTTTTTACCCGACTGCCGAAGGAGGGTTATGTTTTTCGAGAGTCTGTATGTAAGCTTAGCCGCGGGTACCTACATCTAGTAGCGTTATAAAACGCGACCTATGTCATTATAAAAAAAAAATTAAGGCATGCTGCAATTAAGACCTCATAACATGATTCTACTTACGAACCTAACCCGACATATCTTGCCTATAAATGTATAAAATACGGTCCTTACATATTAAACCCAAATCGATCACTGTTAATAACTGTCCCACCGACTCTGGCCCAATTGACATTGAACTGTCATTTCAAGTTACAGTTATGATCAAATTTCAAAATTCAATTGAAATAAAATAACATGTTTTTTATTTATTTTTAAGAACCTGACTCGTCACTGGAAGGTATCGGGATGATAAAAAGGACGCCAGAAAGTAATTCCTGCATCTTCGGCGGATGTCTGAATCTAACACAAGACATACCCAATCTATTCAAAGCTCGAATACTTTACATTCACAATTTGTATATATCGCCTGGCACAAAAGCGTGCAGTTACCATCTCCGCCCTGACCAAAATTGGTTAGAAGTGGCTAATGCGGAAGACAATTTAACAAATTTTGATAGAGAACATGTGCAGGACATTGTAAGTATCATGAAATTATTCATGGAAATGATTAAAACAGTTTTTTCATGTGTATGTGACTGAATCAAAATAATTCCCCTTCGATTTGCATAAAAACGAATCGGACTACTTACTTATTTATTGGTGTTAAATCAGAATAAGTAAATAAAAGAAACGATAAAATTTTGTACCTAATTGTGTTTAATTTTTAGGCATAAGTTAACCATTAAATATAAAGTATAAGATCTATATAGACTCTCTACTCAATATATTTAGTAAAGCAGCTAGGAAGAGTGGGCTTACTTAAATTCGGCCAAGATATCGGTTTAATCTGCTATGCCACCCTTCTACATTTCTTCACTGCCATTACATACTTTCGAAAAGGCACCAATCCTAGTCCTAACTCAAAAACGGCTCAACCGATTCTATTCAATATGTAGTTTTCATTGAGAGTTATTATTAAGCCTCGCATGTTTTTTACTTTCAGACCTATTATTATTTACGAATCTATTCATTTTATCCAAAATTTGTTTTATAAATTTAATTTTGAAATACCTATCCACGACCCCACACAATAGGGTTGAAGCGAAAAAAATAATACAAATTCTAATTCAGGCACCCTTTATCATGTGTAGGTACGGGAGGTATCCAAAAACATTTTTCCAGTTTTTGTATTCATCACTTTGTCGGCGTGATTAATTTCCATACTCATACCAAATTTCAACTTTCTTTTTATTAACGATCGAACGAACGAATTAACGATCACTGAGCTAGGCCGCGGACAGTAATACGGACATGGCGAAACTATAAGGGTTCCTAGTTGACTACGGAACCCTAAAAATGCTTAACAAACACATTCCTCGCACCGCATCTTCACTCATCTCTAGTGGGAAATGCAGTGACTACCAATTGAAAAATTAAAATAAAATAGGGCCATAAGTAGGAAGATACTATGTTACCGGTGACTGTATACGATCAGCATCATATATGTGTATACGATTTTAAACCTTATTCCCCAGAATTTAGTTCCGAAATGTATACATATTTATGATGCTGACTGTACATACATATTTACGCAATTACGTGTAAGTAATAGATAGTATTTATAACGGTAATTTAAAACGGACAATTCCTTTTCTCGATCGGTTACGTACGCGGCCGAAGGGGTATCGACTATGTCGTGGACTCGTGGTCCTATACAATATCATCACGCACTGGACTAAACAATATGTATGAAGACGATTTTTATTCTTTTCCCTGCATATTATTATGATTATATAGGAAGTTTTACAGTTTCATTGACTGCCCTGACTGACTGACGATTGAAGTTTTCAGTACGCTGTCCCTTACAATCTGTATATTATAGTTAGATACACAGTATTATCAGGAAGTCATGGATAACCAGTCAACCGTCGAGGGTCCACATCGAGGTCTGCCACATATCTTATATCACACGCGTATATTTAAATTTGATTTATGTAGGTAACTTCCTTTCCTTCATTTTCAGTTAAAAAAAATCAAGCTGACGACGACGACGGGAACAGTAATGACTATGACGCAGATACTGATACCACATACGTTCCACCAAGTACCGATGTAAGTTTTTTTTAGGTTCAAAGGTATACCTTATCATTATATATCATGTCATAGTTTGTTGGTACAAGTTGTAGATAGTATTGGCACAAGTACCAACCATTGTAATCAACATTCGCTTCCTCTGTTCCCATTACTTGGGATTAGCGCGGTAAGTCGGCACAAGTACCATAATTTATACTGTTCTTTTTTGCGTAGGCTAACAATATTTGATATCATTGAGCTAGCAGAGTAGGCAAGGGAAAAAGTCTATTTTTTTAGCGATTGGTTAAGTAAATAGAGCGTCACTTAATTTCAAACTGGTAGTATACCTTTAACAGGACTAAATCCTTACTTGAAGTGCTTGACGTTTATGACTACTAAATATTGGTCCCTGTTAAGAAAATATTCGTTTTTTAATACGACTATTTAATTATATTACGAGGTTAGGTTTTTCCCGGTATCTATATCAAAATAACAAGTTGTCAAAATGTGATTATATCGATTACGAGGGTTAAGTCAATTGCTCTTTTACACTGAAAAAAATGTTTGCTTAGCTGTAACAAACATTTTGGTTACTGTTTACACAAAAATTGGGACTTGCGAACTATGTGTTATATGTTACAAAACCGTGTTTGGCTATCAGTGTTCAGTGGCTGGGTATACACTACAAAATAAGTTTTGTAAATTTATGCAAAGTTTATTTTCTTATAACCGTAGTTTAGTTATTTAGTAAAGTTACAAAACCAGTTCGGCTATCTATTTTTTTCAGTGTAGATACATTTGATCAGAAATTAAAAAGAAACTGGACTGTAAAGTACTGTTTTACAAGGAAGACATGTTCACTAATGAAGCATTCTTTGAGATAATAAAACCTGGTTTTTCTTTTGCAGATAAGTTCACATGAAACATCCAAGGAAGATGACTTGCTAGACCAACGTATCTTAAAGTCTTCGCTTACACGTCATCTATCAGAAAATACCATTGACAGTGATTTAAGTCATATCAGCAATTCTCCCTGTAAGGAACTCATAGCCATCTCTAGTAAATACATCAAACCCGTATCATTACTGAATAGGACTACCCCTGTTCCTGTTAATGATGATGTAATCATGGAACAAGATATTGACTTCCCAGACGAATATTCTACAAATACCACCAATACTGAAGAAAATCAACGATCTCGAAAAGAGAAAGTCATTCGTGGAAGGGATTATTGTTTTTATTGTGAAAACTCAGTACTAAACTTTGCCAGACATTTATTAAGACACCACACATACGAAATCGAGGTGCAAGAAATTCTTCTTTATCTTATCCTAAAAAAAGTGTTCAAAGAAAAAATAAACTAACAGAACTCCGAAAAAAAGGTAATTACATACAAAATTCTGTTGAAGTTATAAAGCCCATGAGGAAACAAAAATTTACTGATTACCTACCTTGTACACACTGTTTGGGATTTTATTCAAAAAAATTACTATGGAAACAAAAAAAAAGTGCACTGGAAAATCCAGTAAAAATGTGCAATCCGAAGCCCAAAATTTGTTACTACGAAACTTAAAAGTTGATGAAAAACTGAAAAGTACCGTATTTCACAGAATGAGAGCTGATAAAGTGTCCCTTATTGTTAAATCAGACGCCCTTATCTGCGCATTCGGATCACAATATTTAAAGACCCATAGAGAAAACCATTTCGTCAACGTTGTTTCACGAAAAATGCGAGAACTGGCAAAATTATTAATCGAAATAAAAAAGAATAAACCGTCAGTAAAAATTTTGTGCTTAGACCGGAAAACTACGATGAGATAGTAACAGCTACCAAAGTTGTGGGTAAATTTGACTCGGAGAAAGACAGGTTTGACTCACCTACATTCGCAATGAACGTTTCTACCAGCATCAAGCAGTGTTGCAACATAGCAATCACAATGGCATTGAAGAAACAAGGGCCATACACAGATGTAAATACGGCTGAAATAGAAGCAGGCCTGAAAACTTTAACACAGCTAATAGACAACCACTGGAAATTTGACATTTCTAGCCAGGCTTCAACAGACCTGAACAAAAAGAAATGGAACAAAGTTAATTACTATCATTCCCTTGGCAAATGATTTGAAAATTCTAAAAGAATTTCTTTAAAAAAAAGCTGACGAAGCTGTAAAAAAAATCAAAGAAGGTTCATACAACGTTGCAACGTACATATAGCTATTAGAAACCGTTTATTGTAGAGTCTTGTTACTGAACCGACGTAGGCCAGGGGAATTACAGAGAATTTTGGTACATGACTACTTGGAAAGTGAAAAAAATACTTCAAACTATGAAGAATTCGAGAGGGCACTCACCGCTTCCGAACGAATACTAGTGAAGAAATTCAAAAGACTCGTAATAAGAGGAAAACGTGGTCGTGGAGTGCCAGTGTTATTCAACGAAGAGGTTCAAGAAGATATCAAACTATTGCTTTCCATAAGGGATAGATTTGTTCCTACATCAAACAAGTTACTATTTGGGAATCCGGGATTTGAAAACTCAATATATGGCTATAAAGTTTTAGAAAGATATGCAAAGTTATCTGGTGCAAAAAATCCTAAAGCAATTTCATCTACAAGGCTCAGAAAACACTTGGCTACGTTAACACAAATATTCAGCATGTCTGAGAATGATATGGAGCAACTGGCTACATTCATGGGTCATACTAATGATGTCCATAAAAAGTCGTACAGGCTGCCAGATGACGTTTACCAAACGGCTAAAATTTCAAAGCTGTTGATACTAATGGAAGATGGAAAAGCTGATGCTTTTAAAGGAAAGAGTCTAGATGAGATCAATTTGGATTTAAATGAAGAGTTGGAGGGAGAAAACATTGAAAATAAGGAGATTTTAGAATATGATTTACCCGATATACGTCAACTGTCACGTCAGGATTGCGTCCAGGAAGAACGTAATGAACCACAGCCGGGACCGTCTGGTCTACAGAACAAACATTTTGAATCTCACGCCGAAGGGTTATTGCCGGCAACGGCAGAAAAAAATGTTAAGAAAGGAAAAAAGAGAACTTTAATACCATGGACGTCAGAACAAAAAAAAGTAGTCACAACGTTTTTCAAGCACCACATAAAAAATAAGCGCCCACCGAAAAGAAATGAATGCGAAACTTTGAAAGAGCAACACCGAGAGCTACTAATAAATAAAGATTGGTTGAAAATAAATGTTTTCATACAGAACATTTATTCAAAAACTTAGATTAAGTCTTACACTAATTATATTTTTTATTAGTATCTATGAATTAAAAACAAAACGTAAAAATGTACCTTACTGAAAATTCTTCGCTTTTTTTTTGAATATGTACCTATACAAAATCAAAAATAATGTTAAGATTAATAATATAGGGTGACTGGTAATTAATGACCGATCCTTAAACGCATCATTGTAGGTACTCGTGAGAACAAACAACTTTCCAAAAGAAACTTTTTTTTAACAAGAAAAAAATATCCTCCCATACAATATCACCCGTAACAATTTGTATGAAGACGACAATTTTATTTTCATTTCCTCATTTATGTATGTTTCTGTGGGAAAGTTGTTTGGTAAAACGAGTACAACCACGTGTTTAAGTATAGGTCATACATTACTAGTCACCCTGTATAATAACACAACAAAGTGCTAAATAAAAATTGATTAAAAATAAAGTTTTCATACAGATCATTTATTCATAAACTTAGATTATGTCTTACACTAATTAGATTTGTTCTTAGTTCCTATGAATTAAAATGTAAATAAAACATCTAAAGGAGGGTGGGCTAATTGGCCCACGGCAGGTAGTTTTGTCGATGTCGATGATTTTGGGTAATATTTTAGTTTTCTATTCGTTTTATGTCATTCTGTCATTAATTTTACACAGTGAATAAGACAATTCTCACCATACAAAAAAATTGGAGTATATAAAAAAAACCTTTCCGATTGTATATCGCTTATTCTTATTGGTTCCATACAAATTTATCACCCTCCTTTACCTGAAGAAAAATCTTAGAAATTTATTTTTTTAAAATATGTATACAAAACCAAAAAAATTGTTAAGATTAATAATATAATAATACAAATTTCAAGTATGCAAATCGTGCTATGGTAACGAATATTTTTATTTTATTTATCTCGAAAGTCATAATTTGTGTTGTAGTTTACTAAAAAACTAACAAAGCTTGTCAGTCGCATCGCATTCAACTCGCCCTCTGGATCTGCTGTCGGCGCCAAAATCGGTTCAGTGTACTCTGATACGGGTGTCGGCAGCAAATTCGATGGGATTCTCCGTAGCTGGCTTGACTCTGATGATTCTTCGGTAGTAATTTCTGAGGCTGGAGGCAGTGTAGGCAAATCCATTCCGAACTTCGAGTGGCCCGAGTCTGATGAGCTTTCTGTAGGGATTTCTGTAATGCATACAACCAATAGAACTTTTAATCAAACCTCGTGTGCCAGAATCCTCATGTAACGAAAATTAGTTTTATTGATCCCGATATTTAATACCTAATCTAATTAGTGCCAAAAATAAGACAATTAGTGCCACTCAACTTTAGAAGTTTCATGCATAATAAGTTGAGGATTCTGGCGGGATCCTACCGCCAGAATCAGCATACGGCACGCCAAACCTTATAAAGAAACAGATACTTAAATATGCTATGCTGGTCATCTCACGGTCCTAAAAACCGGCTCCAACGCCTTGGGATGCTACGCTTGATGAATGACCATGGAGGGAAGTGGGATTCGGAGAAATGGAAAACCGTTCCTACAGATCCCACTACCCTCAGTGGAGCACCACTGGCCGACCGCTGTTAATAGGTGTCCAAGTCCTGCGTCCTGTCCTATGAAACTGCAGTAGGCACCTATGAAAGACTGCCCCTCTATGAAAGTCATGTATCCGAAATGTGGCCTCACACTCCGATTAGAGACTGAACGATAGGGCATAATGAACACGTTTGGGGGTGTCGGGCATCCCAGCGCGTTCCAGCCAAGTCATCCAATATAATTAATCTAAGTTATTATAATATAATTTAAATTCTAATGTGGTGAAATCTCAGTGGATAAAGCCAACCTATCAGTAAATAAATCATTCTTTATTTATAGACAACAGTCAAAGTCATAGATCAGCATATCAATTATAACAAATATTTTAATTTATACAAAAAAAAATACACCGAAATGAACTATAAACTAAAACTAAACTTAAACAATGTCATAAACAAAACCTAGTCAAACAACCCGTCCCGAGCACTTCCAGGCGCAAAGGTGCCCATCGCGCTCGCCGCGTTGCCTCGCTGGATCGCGATAGACAGCCTTTGCATCAGGAATGACCCGGAACGAGGGTCATGACCTCTCTCCGTCAACCGCCGCCCTAACTCTCCCAAGAAAATCTTGGCCTCATCAGTAAATTTAAAAAAAAATTGTTTTACTTACGGTACGCGCTGCTACTGCTATTAGCTGCTGTATTTGGGGGTGCTAACGGCCCCATCTCCACGTACTCACTACTATTCATCGATATCGATTGAGATGCCATGATAACAACTAATTTTAAAAACAGGTTAACAAATTATTTAATTTTAATAAGATAGGTAGGTTACATGGGTGTCAAAACTAAGTTCGCTCGAGGTCGACTGAAGAATGTTTATTAGATATATGTACACGTTTATAACTATAGGGACTTGCCAAACCTGACAGCAACCAGCTTGCGTTTGATTCTCAAACATTTAAATTTCAAGTATGCAAATCGTAAACGTCGCAGCTGCTTAATTGATCGGGATGACATAAGAAATTGGAGAAAACGATACTTGCAGAAGATAAAGCAGTATCGGCTGGAAGGAAGACCCATATATTATCAAGATGAGACCTGGGTTAACGAAGGTGAGTTATTATATTTATTTTTTAGGGTTCCATACCTAAAGGGTAAAACGGACCCTATTACCAATACTCCGCTGTCTGTCCATCGGTCACCAGGCTGTCTCATAAACTGTGGGAGTTAGACAGTCGAAATTTTCTCAAATGAAGTATTTCTGTTGCCGCTTTAACTAGAAATACTAAAATCAGAAAAACATAAATATTTAATGGGGTCCCATACAACAAATGTGATTTTTTTGCTTGTTTTTATAATGTTACGGAACCCTTCATGCTCGAGTCCGACTGGCACTTGGCTGGTTTTTGTATTTTTAATGACCTGACTGGTGGTTGCAATGCTGCCTACTAAGTTCAAATATTTTCATTACATTAGTTTTAGAATTGTGGATATTTTTCTTTGTAAATTAGTTGTAAAATGTTGTTTAGTGAAAAGAACAAAAAAAAATTACATAGTATATACTACTACAAAGAAATACATATGTATGTTCACAGAAAGTAGTAGGTAATTAGGGTTTTTGACAAGATACAGCAGATAATGCGTAAAAATATAGCAGTCTCATACTTAAATAGATGTTATTTGAAAAAAATCTACTTGCTGTGTCTTAATTATTAATTTTTATTATAATGTTTTAAAAGTCTTAATTGTTGTCATTTCAGGGCATACGCAATCAAAGGTTTGGCAAGATACTCAGATCCAGTCATCGCGACAAGCATTCATGGAGGGTCTTTCAACAGGGCTACGGGCACCAAGCGGAAAGGGTAGAAGACTAATAATAAGTCATATTGGCAGTGAGGACGGCTTCTTGGTAGGAGGACTCCTACTGTTTGAGTCAAAAAAAAATACAGAAGATTATCACCAAGAAATGAACTCTGAACACTTTGAAGAATGGCTTAGGGGTATACTGCCCAAATTAAAAACAAATGCAGTGTTAGTCATAGACAATGCCCCTTATCACTCCCGGAAAATAGAATCAGGGCCTATCAATAAATGGAAGAAAGCTGAAATTATAGATTGGCTGAAGAAAAAAAAACATTGTTCATGAAGAAAAATTGACGAAAGAAAAATTGATGGGAATTGTTGCCAAGGTAAAGCCTGCTCATGTAAAATATGCAGTGGAGGAATTGGCAGCTGCACACAATATAAGAATATTAAGATTGCCCCCTTACCATTGCGAACTGAATCCCATAGACCTGGTATGGGCTCAGGTGAAGGGGCATGTAGCCAGAAATAATAAGACTTTAAAATGGCAGAGGTCAGAGAGTTGTTTAATGAAGGCCGGGAAGTGACACCACAAAGGTGGCAGTCTTGTATAGACCATGTCGTAAAAGTAGAAGATGAGATGTGCAAACTGGACGGATTAATTACTGGAGTTGTGGATAAATTTGTTATTCATGTAACGGAATCAGATTCAGACATTGATAGTAATTCGGACATTAGTGATGGAGATGAGGAGTTGGAAATGTTGGAATAAAGAAAAATTGTTGAAAAAATATTTCATTTACTTAACCTTTTCAAATTCCTTTCCTGTGATTTAATATGAGGCCTCGTATGTCTTGCACTTGCTAGCATTTGTCTCGTATTGTAAAGTATGTATGTAAGTGCTAGATTAATTAGAGCGGTGTTTTTAGGGTTCCGTACCCAATAGGTAAAATCTATTACTAAAGGCTCTGTTACATTTGTCCTAACTAGCTTCCTAAATGAGTTGGAAACTGAATTTAGTCAAATGTAACCGCACTTAGGAAGTTTATTTATTATGGAGAAAAGTTAGAATCATAATTAGGATGCTAGTTAGCATGCTGAAAAAAGTAAAATGTAACAGGGCTTTGGCTTAGGGCAAGACTCAGTTGTCCATCTGTCTGTCTTTAGGCTGTATCTCATAAACCATGGCAGTTGAAATTTTCACAGATGATGCATTCTGTTGCAGCCATAACAAGAAATACTAAAAAACAGAATACAATAAATATTCAGCACTGCACTGTGGTAGAACAACGCAACCTTATCCTGTTTATGTTCCTTAGAATAAAATTGTCTCAATGTTAGTTGAGACTTGAAAATAAGTTTGTAATTTTTTTTTACAAAATACTTATTTAACCCTTTTCCAGGCCGTAAGTAACTAAGGTTTTCCCAAAAAAATCGAATATATTCCAAATTGTTGCGTTTTGGTGATCCATTTAAAAGCAGAGTCTCATTTCCCGAAAATGCGATCACATTTAAACCTTAAATTTGAGTAAGTAAGGTTGAAATTCTATTGAATCGTATGTAGTCAGTATACAAAGAATCATATTAAAAAAGGTTTGCGAAACCTGAAAAGTTTATTTGACAGTGACAGAAGTGACATTGACAAATTTGACAGTGACATATCTGTCGTAGATTTTTTGGTCTTGAATTCCAGTTTCCAGTTTAGTCAGGCTTAGATGAATGTAAAAGATGTCCTAATACCATATGTTATATTCATGATTAATTTACTTGTTTTTAAAATGTTTGTAATAATTATATTCAACGATGTTGCGTAAATGCAATCAAATCGTTTTAAGCGCACGTTTAACAACATGCTCAGGTATATTCTGCTTTGTAACTTGTTGCACAAGACAAAGAAATATGTCGTATATTTGCAATTTCATACATTTTTCAGACATATAAAGATTATATTTATATTATATTTCGCAAGATAGTTCAAGATGGGCTACGGCAGAGCAGACGCTAATAAAGAAGTTATAGCTCAAGCCCACGCTGTATCAAATGTTACGCGTTAAGTTTTCAGTTTCAGAATATATTAAAAATTAATAGGTTTTTTCCAGATACGTACGTAAAGGCGAGAAGGTGGATCGTAGCAAAACTTGATTCTACTTTCCTTACGGTACATAATAATTACAAAAATTGCTTGCAAGTGTCTGTTATTTGTTTTAGATAGAAGCTCGCAGAAACAACTTCAAACTGTTCTACGTGATTCAAATCTTGGAATTACCATCAATCAGGATCAAGGACTTCGTGTGCGTCGCGGGCAAGTGGATTATGCCACCCAGGTTGAGGGTGGGGTGGTCATTGTGGCATACCCAAAAAATGAACATCCCATGATTGCTCAGACTCGTGTGAAGGCTCGTAAAATCTATAACCGGAGATGGGACGTTTATACGGCATCAATTCAATTTGAATCAGAAAATAAATTTGACAATCAATTTGTTGGTAAAAAAAAAAAACAGTTTCAGAATATCTTAAAAATTAATAGGAAATATTTTTTTTCCTGATACGTACGTAAAAGCGAGAAGGTGGATCGTGGCAAAAATTGATGCTACTTTCCTTACGGTACCTAATGATTACAAAAATTGCTTGCAAGTGTCTGTTATTTGTTTTAGACAGAAGCTTGCAGAAGCAACTTCAAACTGTTCTATGTGATCCAAATCTTAGAATTGCCATCAGGATCAAGGGCTACGTATGCGTCGCGGGCAAGTGGATTATGCCTATGTGAAGGCTTGTCCTTTCTTGGTCAATGTTAAATAAATAAATCAGCTGATTACAAGTGACCTGTAAAATTTGCTTTTACCAATAAAGATCTGTACCTATTCTGTAATTAACTTTCAAATTTAAAAACTTTTATACAATTTTTAAAAATTTTAGCTATCTATTTCTCAAATACTAAATAGTTACTTTTTCATTCTACAAATTGTGATGGGATTATTATTTAAATTATGAAATATTAAGTACTACAGTTCATTTCACTCAACTGGAGTAAAATGACCTCCTTAAGTAAAATTCTAATTTAAAATCGGTTCAAATTTTCCCGCGGATAGCAGCTAGTTTAATAGTTAAACGTAGCACCATCTCGCGGTTCGCATCTAAAGTAATTTAAGACTCCATGGAGCAAAGTATCAGCTGTTTTCCTTTAATTTTTCAAAATTAAGTTGATAATATGGCTGACTAAAGAATTGAATTTGTACACAACACCCAGTCAAAATAAAACAAATATTTCCTGACAATTATTGACGATTGAATCATCATCGAATTAATGATGACCGGTTTGGCCTAGTGGTTCACTACCCTGCCTACAAAGCTGATGGTCCCGGGTTCAAATCCTGGTAAGGGCATTTATTTGTGTGATGAACATGGATATTTGTTCCTGAGTCATGGAGAAAATAGCAAGAATGTTTTGTCTAATGACATGTACCCAACAATAGAGTGATCTTTATTGCAGTGGCAACAAACTGTATAGCCGCATGCTCTTCAGATGTTAGTCCATAATTTCCTTTTATCTTATATAGCTCTAGGCCGATGTTAATTTAGTATTGATAGAGAACATTAAAATATTTTCATGGTAACTCCTGATAATTATTTTATACAATTGTACCAGTAAGAATAGATGTTTGAGATTATTATTTTAATTTATAAACATTAGTCACAATATTCAAAGTACAAAAGACTAGCAAACATGAGTGTGGATAACTTCATCTGTCATATCAACAATTAATCCAGGACCTTCCATGTACTAGAAAGAGAACTCGTCAGGCTGTGTTGGAGCAATAGCTTGTGGTCTAACATTTCTTTAATTATTAATCTCTTCTGTTTCATAAACAATATTCCTAGTTTCAACACATTGATACTTTAAACCTTGTCAAATATTATGAACACAACCAAGTTAGCCTGTCTACAATTATATACACAAAAAGTCAAGGACAGTCAACAGACATTTGATCCCTAATATCCTTATTCTCTGAAATCTAACATTCAACGTAACCTCACAACTGATCCTAAGCAAAGCCAACTGCTGAAATAATAAACAACTAAGCTTTTTTTAAGACGAGAATCAACAAACCAAGCCTGAAATCAGCAAAAACGCGTAGTAGTAGTAGTACAAGTAGAATGACAAAATCACCGACCACTCCCTATAATTAAAATTGTGGCAAACGTGATCTCACATAAAATAATACGCTGTAAGAGATAAAACACTAAAGAAAATTAAGGTTATTTGACAGTTTACAATCACCAGACCACATAATTTGTTAATTACCCATAAGAGGCAACCTTAGACAATTCTAGATAATGTTAATATAAAACGAAATATGATACTAAGAGGTGATCAAAATAGTTTTTGCGTGGCTACTTGCTAGCTTATAGCACAACGGCCACAGCGTTCATTGCCTTTTGCCGACTGCGCACAGTGCAGACCAAAGAGCATATAATCACTACGTTCTGTTTTGGTGCAGACTGACTAATCTAGCCTAGCTGACTGTGTGACTATGAGACTGCTGCTGTCAATGTAATGAATGCTTTGAAATGTGAATGACACTGACATGACTGCCACTAATGTTTTTTTTTTTTAATATTGTACATAAACGATGTGCTGATATTTGGCGAAACGGAAAAATATTCTTTCTCGGGCCCGAAATCGGGTCTGATATCAGGCCTGATAAAGTGTGGATGTAATTGGCACTTAACGGATATACAGGGTGTAATCGTTAAGTGTGGCCAGGCCATAATTCCGTAAATATAACAGATATCAGAAAACTTCCAACTGATATCGAAAGTGCGTTACCCAATGAGTAAAATTACATTAATAACTTTTTTTTTAATAAAAGCAGAAATATCCCAAATATTAACTTGAAACCCTTCCATACATTTAGTAGGTAAGCCGTTCATTCAAAGACTAGTTTATACGGCCGAGGCATTTCACCGTTATCAAATGATTCATGAATTTTCTTATGTTAACCACTTACTCCATCCTTCTTCCTCGCGTTGTCCCGGCATTTTGCCACGGCTCATGGGAGCCTGGGGTCCGCTTGACAACTAATCCCAAGATTTGGCGTAGGCACTAATTTTTACGAAAGCGACTGCCATCTGACCTTCCAACCCAGAGGGTAAACTAGGCCTTGTTAGGATTAGTCCGGTTTCCTCACGATGTTTTCCTTCACCGAAAAGCGACTGGTAAATATCAAATGATATTTCGTACTTAAGTTCCGAAAAACTCATTGGTACGAGCCGGGGTTTGAACCCGCGACCTCCGGATTGCAAGTCGCACGCTCTTACCGCTAGGCCACCAGCGCTTTTTTTAACCACTTACTCCATATCAATTAATTATCATTTTCAAGTATTTACACGTACTGATCTATTATTATCTGACGGCTTTAAATTAATACTAAAGTTAGATATTTTCATTCCAATATTTTATAAAGTCTCCAACACACGGAGTTTCCCCCCCGCAATTCGCCGAGTAGGTCCGTGTGTTGTTGAAGTACATAGTAGAAAGAAAAGTTTGGCTTAAACAAACCTTTTTTGTGTGGTGTGGTATTCTTGGTAACAGGATTATTGGGCCTTATTTTTATGGCGGCACATTGACTGGACAGAAATATTTTTAGTTCATCCAAAACGATTTGCAGCGTCTCCTAGAACACGTTCCAGACGAAGAACGAAGGTTGATAATATTCCAACAAGATGGAGCCCCACCACACAACGCACGTATTGTCATGGATTTTTTAAAAGACCATTTTACTGGCTTAATAGCCAATAATAGTGTGACTCCATGGCCGGCAAGATCCCCGGATTTTACTCCGTGCGATTTTTTCTTATGGGGATTCATAAAGGATAATGTCTACGCTGAAAGAGTGCACAGCTTAGAAAAGCTAAAAAATCGCGTACGCCGTGCCATTGCTCTAATTACCCCGCAAATGTTAACAAAAGTTCATTTAGAAACAGTTAGGAGGGCCCGTGTATGTATCGCACAAGAAGGACGTCACATCGAGCAACTGTTGTAAATAAAATAATTATTCATTTCAAAATAAATGTTAGATTAATTATTTCATAAACGGTAGTTTTATTATTTTATTACAATGTATTCGTGCAAATAACGAATCTCAAACAGTTTTATCTCTTACGGCACTCGACATTCTTTGAGGCTGTAAGTCGTCATACTAAATGTATGAGAGTGTTTTAACTTAGTATTTTTAATATTACTTCATCTATTTAAAAAAAGTTTTTAATGTAATTTTACTCATTGGGTAACGCACTTTCGATATCAGTTGGAAGTTTTCTGATATCTGTTATATTTACGGAATTATGGCCTGGCCACACTTAACGATTACACCCTGTATAAAGGCTTATTACTCCCAAAGCCCCCCCGTCATCTGTTCTCAGTACAAAATTTGATACTCAAGCCGTAGCAATTTAGGTGGTGGGCAAGCTGTGCGTATGTCTGGGTTTCAGCATGTTATTAGGAATGTGGACTTGTCGATGGTAATCATACCGTATGCTGTGACGCCACACAAATTTCAAAGAGCGTTTTGGGTGCGAAAGCATGTGACAAAATATATTTTGTTAATTTAACATATTTAAAGCCGTTTTCAGGGTAAAAGTTGAATTTTAGTGCAACGATTGGTTAATATAGAACGTATTACACGCGTTTCAAAATATTGGAAACAACCCTATTACATCCACAAATTAGCACATCGTTAACAATATTTGAAACATAAAAATACTTTGTCTCTAAGTGCCAAAAATGTATAATGTTTGATATTTTTGCATATAAACCATTTTTTACATTTCAAATATGAAATTTTTTTATTTTTGGTGATAATGTATGGACCTTTAGACTGAATTTTTTTTTTTTTTAATATTGTAAACAATGTGCTGATATTTGGTGAAACTGAAAAGACTCTTGTTCGAGCCCGAAATCGGATTTATTATCAGGCTTGATAAAGCCCCGCTTTCGGGCTTGATATTCGTTTTCCGTTTTCCGGAATATCAGCACTTCGTTAACAATATTTGAAATGTAAAAAATACTTTGTCTCTAATTACCAAAAATGTTCAATATTATATATTTTTGCATATGAACCATTTTTTTACATTTCAAATATTGTTAACGATGTGCTGAGTGCTGATGTTCGGTGAAACGGAAAAATACTCCTGCTCGGGTCCGAAAACGGATCTGATATCAGGCCTGTGAAAGTGTGGATGTAATTGGCACTTATGCGCCTCTGTACTTGCTCTGTACACGCTGGCTGTCCTATGCCCCTACTACTCTTTGCCCCTGGCCCATTGGAGTGGGCCAGTATGATAACCTCAACGCCACCGTGCATTGTGTAGAGGAGCCATCAGGTCGAGTATCATTGGGCTGGACACGACTGCCAGATCGTATAATTCGATACGAATTTCGTATAATCGGACTGATTATCGTATCTATTATGTATAGGTAGTCGTTCGGTATAATTGGATACGAAAAAACGCGAATGGTTATTTCGCATTTCTATTTCAGCAAGGGATTAACAGAGACGTATTGCCAACTTGATATTACGATAAGGTGCCGGTTTGAGTAGTTTTTCTCTTTAGACTCACCATTTGATCGGTTTGGTGTTCTATATGATGGGTCTTTGTGAGACGTGTTTTACTTTTTAGTGCTCTGTTTCAGCGCTACTTATTAAGGGATTGTAGTTACTACTTACTAAATACAAGTCGGTTTTTGAAGTATTTAATTTAAAAAAATCGGGTATAATCGTTTTCGTATAATGCAATCGAACTTCGTATAATTTTTGACATTGGACTGTATAATCAAGATTTATCTACTGGCAGCCCTGGCTGGATGTTATTTTGTACTAATTACTAATGTCATATTGACAATATCATTTTGTTTTGTTATTATTCCACTACAGTGGATTGGCGACAATTAACTCTGTTATTTTACTAAGGAATTTATTTTTTGGCTTTCAATTTGCGGCATCAGCGCCACTCCGCAAATTTTAAATTGTAGTCCACTAAACATTTTAAAATGGTTCAAGGCTTATATCTAAGTTACTACATACCGCACCAAGGATAAAGCAAACCGCGGTCACCTTGTTTGTATTTGTTAAAACCGGTTTGCATTATCCTTTGTATTTCTGACCTGGAACAAGGGTTCAAGATTCCTTGTGTTGTGTTATCAAATATTTAAATAGTATTGGTAATTCCAAAGCTCACTAAATAACTTTGGTATTTTGTAGGTTATATGTTGACAAGACCTATTGTAAATCCTTATTTTTCATAATTGACGGCTGGTGTTTTTTATCGGATTGTAAGTGGGTCTTTGAAATGTTAATTGGAACTTATTATGCTTTCCAGTGAGATTTAGCTTCAGGATTTCATGCTTTGTAAGTCATCTTTGTCTCTGAATTTGTGCTATCTTTGATTGAAATTTTGTCTGTAAGTGGACTATTGTGTTAATGACGCTGTTTTATAATGGCTCTTTAGCTGCATCAGCTAAAGAGCAACATATTTTTTTGTATATGGCGTGGAATGTGCATGGTTTAAATATGGAAAATGAGGGTAACGTTAATTATTATACAAACTAAGTACACTAGTAGTTATTAAAAGAAGTCCAGTTTATTTATTTGTGTTTAGTTTTGTCAGTATTCATTCCCAGTCCTACTTTTTTGCTTTCTTTGTTGAGATTTTGAAGCATTTTTTCTAGTTCTTCAGGAGTTTCACTAAACAGAGCTATATCATCAGCGAATTGTAGATGTGTCAGATGTCTATTGAGTACCCTTACCCCTCTGTTTGTCCAATTAATGTTCTGGAAGATGTCTTGAAGGACCGCTATGAACAAAGTTGGTGAGAGTGGATTGCCTTGCTTTACCCCTTTTTCTATAGGGAACACCTCTCCTCTCTTTTCCAGTTTTATTCTGCTCGCACTTTTTGAGTACACATTTTAAATTGTATTTTTGGTTTATATTGTTGTTTAGTTGTTTCCCATATAGATGTGTGTGAAATACTGTTGAAGGCCTTTGAATAATCGACAAAAGCTATATACAACGGTTTTCTGAATTCTTGGTATTTCTCTATTAGTTGATGAATAGTGTGTATATGGTCGATGGTTGAGTAATTTGGTTGGAACCCTACTTGTTCAATTTGTTGGTTTTTATTAATTATTGATGATATTCTGCTGAGCAAAACCGAAGAGAATAGCTTGTATACAACAGATAACAAACTAATCGGCCTGTAGTTGCCTACTTCTTGTGGGTTTCCTTTTTTGTATAGTAACTAAAATTAAGAAATAGTAATTTAGGTATACAAGTAACTTAAATTAAGAAAGTTGATGAGATACAATATTGGCTCATCAAGAACTTGTCCTGGCTCACCACCTCCAGTTCTGTTTAGCTCTTCATGAATAGTCTGTTTTAGATTTTGTCTTGGACAAAATGTCTTGCCGCAACTAGAATAGTAATAATTAATTTTAAAATTAGGTACTCAGGAATGAAAGTTATAAAACTATATTTCTTTATAGGTACTTGCCTAAACTAGCTTAATAGTTACCTTTCTTCTTTATTTTAAATAATGTTGAAAATTTCCAGCTTTCAATTCTTGTTTATTTACTATTATGTTGGCCAGCCTCTTTTTAGCTAGTTTTACATGGAAACTTGTACACGTTGCAAGATTGTAATTGTTCTGAAATACTGGAAAGCAACTATATCAGTTTCTGCCTGACTTTCTTTATTGTTTGTCTTGTTCTTTTTGGCATTTTTATCTGTCCCATCTTGTTCTTCGTTCGTTAATGGAAAGTAACTCACTTGGCATGCTACCCCAAAAAGATTAACTTAAAATGTTAATAACAAAATCATCCTTTGACGTCCTAGTCAGATATTGACTGCCTAACTTGGGTCTGTTTAACGCAATGAACTTTATAACAAATAAATAAACCAGGGTTCAGCATCAGCTCTATCTTGGGTACCTACTGGGTTGGTGTAAAGTATAGACCATTGAATATATCTTATCTGTGGTCTCCTGTCATATTCGTACGCTCACCAATAAAACACATTCATTTATAATGTAGTATTTTATTATTATAAATATCTACGTTACATGGTGTCAGATACAAAATAAACCTTAAAAAAGTGTGAACGAAGAGAACTATAGTGATAAAGATTGTGAAAATGGCCACAAATGACGCAGTGTCTGGTATAAAGCCGCCAGCTAACCTACAAATTGACTCGGACATATCTGCGAGCTGGAAAAAATGGTCGCAACAATTCGATTGGTATGCCACTGCTATTCAACTAGATAAAAAGCCAGCCAATGTCCAGGCAGCAACATTTATGGCTGTGATAGGCCCAGATGCGATCGAAATATACGACACTTTCAACCTCAGCGAAGCGGACAAAGATAACCTGCAAATCATAAAAGAAAAGTTTAAAGAGTATTTTGCGCCGAAAACGAACATAATTATCATTTGAAAGGTACATCTTCTTTCGGATTGAACAAAGCGAGGACGAATCGTTTAACGAGTTTTTGACAAGAATAAAAACGCAAGCCAGTAAATGCGAATTTGCTCTTTTGCTGGATGAAATGCTAAAAGACAAAATAGTAGGGGAAGGGGACAGTGGATCAGTTTTTGTTTTGAGGCACATAGCCCAGCAGATACATACTTTATGTCCGTTTTCTTTTGCTCATATTAATAAGGGATTATTAAGGCATAAATAAAATGCACTATAGAAGGCACACAAGTGGAACTTTAGGCCACAGAGTGACTTTTAAAAAAATGGGAATTGGTCCACTGTTCCCCATGCTCGGGGAACCTTGAATCAGGGCATTGGGAACTATGGACCATAGGGGGAACAAGGGATCATATGTATTAAGTTACATAAAATACCGTCATAAATCAACAAAAATTATGTTTTATTATAAAAAATATATATTAAAAAAAGAAAACTCAAAGACAATGCTCTATGTCATCAAAAAAAAACTTAACGCTAATTTTAACATTACTTATTACAATCTGTAATATAGGCACTAATTTCTTCCTACAACATAAAATCACAGCAATCAGACAGCCTTATAGGCAGTTTTTAGTTTCACTAGTTTACAAATAATCATACAAATATAATATAATCAGTCTAGGCGAGGTAGCCAGTTTCCTAGGTTTACATAATCAGTCTAGGCTAAGTAGCCAGTCACCTAGGGTAACAAATCAACTATTAAAAAATATTACAAACGACTTTACCAATCAAGCGTCAATACGTATTGACAATAATGATATCGCTAATATCTAGGTATTAAATGTAAACCTTAGATTCCTAGACTTTAGTTTAACGTACATCAATACGACTAAAGTCGTAATGAAATACGTAATACCCTTGCTGTCTTTTCGTTTGCCCCGAAAAGGATGGCTGAGCTAATATCATTTTTATATCACTTATCGCTACAACTGCCAAGTCAGGTATATTTGGCATTCGAAATGTATTCATTTGTTAGCGCATTTGCGTAAAAAACTAACTTCAGCCTCTTTTTGTATCAGTCTTAAAACTTTTCCGATGTAAAAGACTTCCTTATTTTTATTTAATCGGAAAATTACTAGTATAAATTGTCCTTCTTGCGGCATATTTTCTAATGGCTGAAAATTGTTCGAGTCAATGATATTACTATCAGAGCTGACTTCTTCTTCTAATGAGCAATCTTCATCAGAATGGAGACTTATATTTTGCACGTCTTCTTCGCTCGAGTCGCTTTGAAGGACTTTTCTTTTTGTTGCTTTTGTTACTTTTGTCTTATTTTTAGCCGATTGTCTAGCTTCTCTTTCATCTTTATTTGGTGTATCCGTGGCAATCATTGACTTGCCTTTCCGTCGTGGTTTTCTGTTGATTCCTGTTTTTCTGGGACCTGCTTTAGGCAAACCTCGCATTTCAAACGGACTGATGAACTGGCTGGATGTTCCTGGTTTATCTAAAATCATTGGTGTTTGTGGTGGTGGTGTTGCAGGTTTTTCGTTATTTTTCTCTTCTTGGATATGTATCTCAACGGAAGTAACAACTGTTTCTGCAGACTCAGATATTGAGGAGCTTGAAGACAAGCGGCGCCGGCGTTGCTCGGAAATGAGAGTTGTTACTAGTAATTTCCAAACTGGATTGGCCATCATTCCGGACTTCTGCATTTTCATTTACTTGTGCTGGTATATTTGTGTCAGCTGTTGTTATAGGGTTGTCATTTTCCAGTGGTCTATCGGTCACCTCACTTGGGGCAAAGTCAACATCGGTGAAGATATCTCTATTATATGGAAAAATACCTGTATTTTCAAAGGAACTGCATATATTGGCGGGTGTCATGGATTTTATGTGCGCTTCCTTGACGCATTCAGCGACGTTGTATATTGAAAATGTTTGGCCAGGGTGCCGCATCATCCAGTTGTCCACTGCTGCGTTGTACGCAGTTTTAAATGGCTTGAATAAAGCAACATCCAGTGGCTGTAGTTTCCCAGTGGAATGCGGTGGCACTGTCAACACTGTAACGCCGTTATCTTTAGCTAAATTTAAAGCTTGTAGACTTATATGGGCTTCATAGTTGTCCATTATCAAAAGGCTGGGGTTGTCTTTGCTACTTTGAGTTATAGCGATGAAATGTTTCATTGTAGCTATGAACAATTCCGTATTCATCCACCCAGACTGATTAGCTAAGCCTAGAGTTCCAGCTGGGGCACCGGTTATCATGTGGCCCTTAAAATGAACTCGTGGAAATATCATAACCGGTGGCAACGCATATCCGGTGGCATTGATAATGCAACAAGTTGTTACCAGTGTTCCTTTTTCAGCGCTCGTTACTTTGCTGACTTGCTTTTGACCTTTCGGGGCTAGCACCTTTGCAGATTTTTGTACAGTGACAGTATTGGTTTCATCTAAGTTATACACCCTTGTCCCGGTTCGCATTTCTAGACATTGCCTCTCTTAAGTTGTCGAAGAAGATGTTGACATTGTGACGATTAAAGGCAGTTGCCCGACTAAGGCTACACCCCAACCAGCAAAAAAGTCTCAGATTGCGCACTTTATAAGAGTGGTGAGCTTATAGCGCTCTTATTATTGTTTTGGAACATATCATCGCTCTTATATTAGTTTTAGACAAGCTAGTACGGACTTTAGTAAGGTCAGTCTTATTATCTAGTCTTATATATGTAGTCTGTCTAAGAGACAGCCGAACGTCAGGCACATCTTCGATCTTAAGAAATTTTTCTTTGCATTCTTTTATTTGATTCCTCGAAAAAAGTGTGTTTATTGTCCCGTGTTTCGTGCCTACTCTGTATAAACCATCATCTGTTTTATCTTGTATGATACCCAAAACATTTCGAGCATCTCCTTTGGCTCTGTCAAAGCTGGGAATAGGTAAGGTTACAGTTTTTCCAATCGCGATTGGCAGAAATTTTTGATCAGATAATTGTTTCATAATACTCGTCATCCGTAACGTAGTATTGTATATTTTTTGTATCTGACAATGGCTTAATCAATTTTTTTTCGTCCCCAAAACAAACAACGTCGTAGCGTTTGAGACGGCGATACTGCAAAGACGTTTTCTTTTCAGCTACTTTAGCGGATTCTACCTCACTGATAATCTGCTCATACAACTGTTTGTTTTTTATGTGAAATGAACACTTATTTTTATTCAAATTAGAAATTTTCTCTTTAAACTTTACTTTTAAAGCTTCTTTATCCACGTTTTTAGTAACAACAACACCGTTTGATTCACTCATCTTCAATTTTACACAATTACACGCCCGCACGCTCTATGAACGAACATGAAATGACAAAACAATCGGTCGGAACACCGCGAGAGACATTATGAACCTGTTTAAACATGTTCAGATCAACGTTTGACCGAGTTTTGCAGTCGCTTCTAGGATTGACTAGGCCAAAACCGAACAGAATAATTTACTTTCGACGTTTGACTGAAAAGTTAGGAGCTCCTGGGTTTGACTAAAAATACTTCAGGCAAAGGGCGAAATTGAAATGTATTTCGGGGATTGCCTGATGGCTTTGGCCAAACCTAGGATAAACCAGTCCTTCCGCGAAGAGACTGTGTATCGGACTTTGACTATAACATATATAAGAGTATTTTTTAATGCTATTAAAAGCCTCTTGCTCCTACAATAACATTTACAAAGTATCATTGAACTTGAGAGTATTAGGTCTTATATCGCCATTCTCTAAGTTCATTTGATTTTATATTAGACTTTCTAAACGCTATTGTAAGGATGTAAGACTAATATCAACATAGCATAATACTATTATAAGAATCTTGCTCCTACAATAGCATTTACGAAGTCTCATTGAACTTGAGAGTACCTGGTCTTATATCCCCATTCTCTAAGTTCATTTGATTTTATATTAGACTTTATAAATGCTATTGTAGGAATGTAAGACTAATATCCACATAGCATAATACTATTAAAAGCCTCTTGCTCCTACAATAACATTTACGAAGTCTCATTGAACTTGAGAGTACCTGCTCTTATATCCCCATTCACTAAGTTCATTTGACTTTATGTTAGACTTTCTCAATGCTATTGTAAGAATGTAAGACTAATATCAACATGGTATACGAACACTGTAAGTATGTTCTTTTCTGTTCTTATTTAAAGCTATAATAAGATCAACAGCAACACTTTAGTAAGATATTGGAGTCATATAGGATCAAGATACTTATATCACAAAATATAAGATCAATATAAGATGGATAGATCTTAAATCGATTTTGGGAACACTATTGTAAGTATAACATTTAATTGCATATTTTTTGTAATTAAAAGTAAGAGTGTAATTTTAAATTGTGTGTGAATAGGTATGGATTACCACAACTGGAAAAAACGTTCGAGAAGTGGTGGTTATCGGCGAAAAATTCAGAAGAAGTACAAAGAAATCATGAGTAAATCAAATATACAGTTGCTGCCAGGACAAGGTAGTGTTGGTGAAAATGTTAGTGAGGGTTCTGTAGGTTCTGCGTGCATAGAAGATGTAGATGTTGATGAAAATGTTTCAGTATGTGAAATGAATGAATTTAGTGAAAAAGAATCTTCGACCGAGGACGAAACAGATTATGAGAAAGATATTGCCTTAAAAAATGAATTACAAAAATGGGCGTTAAAATTTAATATCCCTCATGCAGCAGTAAATGGATTGCTATTGATTTTAAACAGGAGACTAAATAATGTTCTTCTTTATTTTTTATTTTAATGAAATAGCATAATTAAAATATAGGCTGAATTCTACTTAGTCCTTGATACCAAAAGGTAGTACCTAAATATTAGAGAAAATTAATTAATAAATTATAAAAAAGTTGTTTCTTTGTTAAGGTTGTTTGCTATCATAAGCACATGCATACCCTATGGTATCAAGGACTAATTAGAATTCAACCTGTTTAGGAACCGTTAGTAGGATTTTTTGTACTAAATTTAATAAGTATAACATTTTTCAAATAAAAATCTTCAAACGATTATTAAAATATGCAACGATTATAAAACGGTGACGGTACGGAATCGCAGTGACGTGCTTCACGCGAATCTTTTTTGTTTACAAAACAGTTGCGTCTTTTACGTCACCGGTGTGGTGTCTGCCATAAGATCTCCGTGTAATATTTTTTGCGATTTTTACGCAGATCAATTTACGGTGCGTCAGCGTATTTTAAGCAGCGGTGTGGGGAGCATGCGTCAAAAACGGTACGCATACGACGCGTCACTGCGATTCCGTATCGTGACCGTTTTTTAAGCTGCGGTCTGGTCGCACCAGCGGTTTATCTATAACAATCGAATAACGGAGATATTAAAAACATTTATAAATCAAGGGTGCTGTACTGAGCTTATATTAAGTATCTTTCTCAAAGAAACAGGTATTCTAATTAACTCGGTTTTGAGATAATGATTTAGTTTTATCTGATTTATAAATTAGTTCAGCATAATAAATTAATTCTACAGGGACATCTCTACCAAGACACTAGAACGTTTGTATACCGGATGTGCCCTGTAATAGGAGCAAAAAACTTAATCGTGGATTCTTTTCCTCAAAGAGTAAAACTTTTGGTCTTTTTTTTTAATAACTTGCGGTTTAATTTTTAGAAGCCTCCCAAGTTTACTAGAAGACGTAACGTATTGCGAAATTGTTTATGTCTGTAGGGTGTCAAAATACTATATAAATTGTATGAAAAAAAAACTCTAAAGACTACACATTTTTAAAAAGTTATTGAACAAAAGTTTTCTTCTTTGAAGAGTAGAATCTACGTATTTTTGATCGTGTTATATGGCCACACAGTGATAATCAAAAAAACTAAAAATTGCTTCACTCACTACTAACTACGAGTATTATCCACTTCTTCATCATCACCATTTGCGGACTTGTTTTGTTCGTTTTCTTGCAGTGCGGTTACTCGTACACTTTGTAGGTTGGTCTCGCTCTCCAAATCTGGCAACTCTCTTTGATTTTGATCTGAGGAGGATTTCTCCAAATTATCATGCAAAGAAGTCGAAAGACTACTTTTTTGCTGTAGTTTACCCCTTTTCTTGTGTCTTTGGCCACACATTCTCATCTGTTCACTCTCAGACCGGTATCGGGCATTACGCAAAATTGTCTTGAAAAACTTTATCAATTGCGCTTTAGTAAAAGTATTATCTGATTCGTGGACGATATTAAAGAAAAAGTTAATTGTATTTTTAAACCCTTTGAAGCAAACTTTTGTCGCATCTCCCTTTGAAACTCCAGTCCATGAACATTGCATGAAAAATTTTCTATCGAACATAGCATCGACCAGGGTGTACGCATTAGTTCTCCCCTTACCTACTCCTTCATTTAAAATAACAGAATATTGTCTGTACAGATCATTTCTGGAATCAGGTTGCTCAAGTTTTCTTTCAAATTCTTGCAAATTCTCCTCATTATAAATTTTTATGCTACCTGATTCGTCAGGGTTTTTTTTTGTGCCAAGTGATAGTTTTATAAATTCTTCTAATTTAATTGAAAGTTCAGAGATTTGAGCAATGATAGTGGTTTGATTATTAGATAATACCGATTGATTTTCGGCGACTGTTTGTATACCATTTTTAACCGTTTCTATATCAAGTTTTAAGGATTCAATCTCGTCTAGAACAGATTTTGATTGAGTTTCTGTAACTAGTACAGTCCCTTCATTTTCTTCTAATTGTTCTTGTAATGAAACTGGTCCAAAAATCAAATCTTTTTCATTTATACTTATAATTTGAAGATCATTTGCTTCAGAGGAGGCGTCTTGATGGATGTTCTGCAAAAATAAAACATCATTATGAAGACAATTACCCTAAGTAAAATATATTTTATATAGGAGTAGAACAATATGCACATGCGCGGCCCTACGCTTCTCTGACAGAGGGCCTAACGCGAACGTTCGACGTGTTGCCTCTCTGTCGCATTTATAAATTCGTACATAATTAAGTGTGATAGGGAGGCAACACGTCGAACGTGGTTCGCAGTAGGCCCTCAGGGCAGATTCCGTGCTATGGGTTCCGGAGATTGATAAAATAACTCTATAGCCTTACCAGAGCATTAGACTGCAAAGGACGTTTTCTGGTTGGTGTGATACATTGCTTATGGTCCGTGGATTGAGTTTTGGGTAGTGGGAAGGATAAACTAGAAGTTGAGGCAGCCTGAAAATATTATTAATATATAACTATGATTGAGCAACATTTTCAAATGAGTAGATAAATAAGTTTACGTCACCCTTGGCCATAAAGTAACTTTTAGCTCACGCTACGCATAAGAAAAAAAAAAACACTAGGACCCGCGATCTCGGACTTTCTTCGTTTTACAGACTTAAGTATTAGGCCACGATATATATAATGGATAGATACATTTAAATACTTAGATATATACAAAACACCCATAACTCTGGAACAAATATTCGTGATCAGCACACAAATAAATGCCCTGACCGGGATTCGAAGCCGGGACCTCCAGCTTCGTAGGCAGGGTCACTACCAACTAGGCTACGGAGGCCGGTACTTATATGTAAATAGTTTTTTTTATTCATTAGGTATAAACAAAAAAACTGAATACTTATACCATATATAAGTTGGTTGCGCACTTGCGCAGCTGCAGTGTACCGGATATAAAATATACATTATAAGAAACATAATTTATTGATTATTTTCATTTTACTTACTTTTGCCATATCGTTAAAAGTCTTATTGGGTATTCTTCTAATTTTATTAGGTGGTTGATTTTCCGTGTCGGTTTCAGTTTCTGAGTTGTTACTCATTATATCTATTTCGGCCTTAGCTTCATAATATGATGGAATGTTTCTATGTTTATTTTTACTACGTTCATTCAATAACACGCATGAATTTGCCTACAAACATTTTCAATAAATATGTAAAATAAATTTTACGTACTGTGTTGTTCGACCGGCAGCGATAACGCACCCTCCTTGTGCCTGAGCTCGCGGGCGACTGGCGCGGTGCGGGGCCTGTCGAGACGAGTTTACAAACACGCGTCGGCGTTTGAATGTGTGTGTAAACGATGGCGCTAGATAGTTTTAATCACTGTTCCCCGTGATCCGCTGTCCCCCCTCTTCCCCTACAAAAAAAAAGCGTTTTATTATTCTCTAATTTTAAAAGTGACAGGGCGGGACAGGCATCTGGGCGGCGGAGGGCCCAAGCATCTGTGCGGGGGAGGGCACAGGCATCTAGATGGCGGAGGGCCCAGGCATCTGTGCGGGGGCGGGCACCGGCATCTGGGCGGCGGAGGGCCCAGGAATTTTAAAATATTTTGCCAAAGTGGCTTGCGTGCTGGGTGGCGGCGGCGGTCGCGGCGGCGGTGTCGGTGGCAGCGATGGCGACGGCATTAAATCCACCAGTTTGGGGCGTTTTACCGGCAGCTCGGCGATATTAAAGGGATTTTTGCTCCGAGGAGCTGGAGCTGATGCCGTGGGCGTCATGGGCGATTTTTGGCTTAATTGACGATAAGACGCCACCAACTCAGCCAGAGCTGGATCGTCTTCGGCCTCGACAGCCGCCGGTAATAGTTCTGATTCTGTGCCCTCGGTCTGTGGGCTTTTCGCCATGAATTTCTTTTTGCACGGTTT
Organism: Cydia pomonella; assembly: GCF_033807575.1. Classification (NCBI taxonomy): domain Eukaryota; kingdom Metazoa; phylum Arthropoda; class Insecta; order Lepidoptera; family Tortricidae; genus Cydia; species Cydia pomonella. The sequence continues at coordinate 5,407,090 of NC_084716.1, forward strand.
CAAGTTCATCTTTTGTACAAGTACCGTTGACGTCAACTTATTTTGGTCGACTTTGTTAAGGTCTTTTATGACCTTAACATAGTCGACCGGCTGCGGGTATATCCTTCCCAGGAAATACGCTGGGAATACGTCGACGGTACTCTCTACGTATTTTTTTATGTCCTCCTCCGTAACGTGGGGTACGCTCGCCACCGCGAATTGAACTATGAGCCGCTCTGGCCTTATTATAGCATCCACAACTTCGGACACTGCCACCTGTTTCTTTATGAATGTCGCTTTATGGGGGGTCATTTTGAACTCATGTTTAGGATCGCATGATGGGTACCCAATTATACGATCCTGAACTATCGTGTTACGGGCAGCACCTAGAATCCGGAACAGGATCTCTATATAGGTCCCCCTGAATCTACTGTGGTGCTGCGTCTGCGCGTATACAAATCGTAAGCACTCGGCGTAATTTGGGGGTACACTGAGCTGCTGAAATTTTCTCTGAAGGGAGTTCAAAGTCAAGGGGCAGCTCCGTGACACGGATCAATTTTGTTGGTTCGTCCTCCACGGCCCCTGTCAAGAACGGCCGGATAAATTCGGCGTCGTATCTTTGGGGGTTGTCCTCAACCTAGCAGTATAACATTTGTTTCACTACGTAAACTCTGTTAATATCAGATCTGTGTAACAACCCCCTTGGACACAACGACACCGCCGCTTCCAGTCGATTCATAAAATCGACCCCCGTGCCTTGCACAAACTCTGCCCAGTTTCCTATTTCCACGAGGCAATGGTTTTGCACCATCATCCTAACCAGTGCCCCGATGGAGTTCTCCGCCTCAGAGTCAATTTCGAAAAACTGTGTGGCGGGGATGTCTTCGCCTTCAAATTCTGAGACAATCTCAATACGTAAATCCCCGGCACATTTTTGAGCATCTACGAATTGTCTGAGTTGGTTCATCGACGCTCGAGCACGGTGTCCCAGTTGAGAGTTACCTGGGTAACCCCGAGCCAGCACGTAACCAAAGAGGGACGCTTGGTCATCATGAGATGGGATTAAGTGGCTGCTGGTTGTCTCGTACGCTTGCACATACGAGACACCAGGGAATGCGGCCGACTTTTTTACACCGCTAAAGGTACCGTGCCACGCCATATGGTATTTTTTATATACCACCATACGTCCCTCATTTTTCCCCTGCATTTTTTTTACTTAATTAATGTCTAGTAGAACCGTGGAATTCAGCAAGGCTGGGTCTATTGTTGCACCAGTATGTAGCTGCACAAACTCAAGGCTCGTGCTTGAAAGGTTGCACGTTGTTGCCAACATTTGTTGTTGTTGTCAAGCACTGCATGCGGTGGATCCTTAATCCCGTGCTCAAATACGTAATAATACGTTGCTTGAATATTCAAGCATGACCTCATATTTTCTACTGTTCTAAAGTAGGACAATGACATTCTAAAGGTTTAAAAGCGGGATCGGTTACGGTTTTCTTACAATAAGATACCTATTTTTCAGTTTCATACAAAAAAAGACACATTTTATATTTTTCTGCTTAAAATAAGCCTCATTTTGAAAAATTTTATTTAACATTTTTTATTTCTCATATCATTTTCAACCGAAGAGCATTTTATAAAATAGGATTTTTGGTAAAAAAATGCGAATGTCCATTTTTTATTCATTTAATTTTTACCAAAGAGGGACGCTTGGTCATCATGAGATGGGATTAAGTGGCTGCTGGTTGTCTCGTACGCTTGCACATACGAGACACCAGGGAATGCGGCCGACTTTTTTACACCGCTAAAGGTACCGTGCCACGCCATATGGTATTTTTTATATACCACCATACGTCCCTCATTTTTCCCCAGCATTTTTTTTACTTAATTAATGTCTAGTAGAACCGTGGAAACAGAATAGCTAATTTACAGAGGTTATATTACTTTATACCGGACACAATGCAAGGAGCCAAAAACACCACAAAAAAAAAATACTCTATAAAAAATGGTATTTTTACAATATCTAGACCAAATTTTATGGATAATTTTGATTTTAAATACCACTACTACACAAAATGTAACAATTATTATCAGAATAAAATACTAACCTGATCTCCTGCGCATAGTAGCCGAGTCTTCGGCCCGATGATCCAGAAGGCCTGGATGCGGGCACCGCAGGCACAACATCATCTTCGTCAGAACTACTACTGCTCGCTGGTACCATAATAGAGCGAGTTGACCCGCGAGGGAAAACCACCCCACTAGGACCAGCAGTAGGTTCGTTCACTGCCGATGCCGGCACGAGCGGCTTCACCAGAAGAGGAGCCCGTAACGAGCAGGGACTCATCAGAGTCCGACACTCGCACTTCGCTCGACTCTTCGGTAGACACGGAAGCATAGGGCTTCGGGGACGCCATGGTAGTCACTGAATGCGCAAATTACAGGAGTACGTAAAACGATCTCGACTGCAAGAGCAACAAACGATGACTGAATACGCGACAATAACAATACAAACAAAATGGCGTCACTTGGCGTTTCGTTATACCAACATACTATTAAATGTCATTAAATTTTTGTACTTTAATATTTGAGTTTTTATCATTATCATCAAAAAAATTTGTTCAAATAATTTACTTTTGCATAATAAATAAAACAACAATTCTGAAATGAGAAATAATAAAATAAAACACATTTTTTACAAATTAGCAAAACAAACATCACAGTAGACACTAAACGCAATGTAAAATGACAACTTAGACATTCGAAATATCAAGTGATCGTGGTTAAATTACATGATGCAATTCCATTTTGTATAAAAACTTTGAAAATTTATATCTCGAAAACTATAAGTTTTCTGCACGTGAAAATTGGTGAAAAGCTCTCTTGTTATCTAAACTATCTAACAAAAAAATATGAGCTTTATAATCGTCACAATTTTCTCCTGGAGCATGGGCACTAAGATAAGCTATTCACTAGCAGTGTAGTGAACGCAGTCTCAAATTTATCGGGTGTAGGGTTAACGTTGCGGCAACCATGACTTCGAATAGACCTGAAAAAGTTTTCGATCGGGTCTTGATTGAGATGCCCCAACCAAACTGAGGAAACGTCCTTTTTTTTTAGAGCTTCCATACCTTCTAGTGTCCGTGCCCAGTTTTTTAAGCAAGGCACATGCTTATTTTTATTGCTTACTCTATTTACAAAATTCATTGTTTTTAACATAGTTTTTGCCTCCTGCCAGAACTGGTGGTGCTTTGAAATAAGAGTCACAGCTTCGAGGAGAGATGTTTTGTTTTCTTACTGTAACTACCTTTGACTGAATCGAGCAATTTGTCGAAAATAAATAAAACGTCAGCAGTTTCTTTAGCTTCGGCTTGGAGAATTCCTTTATCTCATATCATCAAAACGGCTATGGTAATTGTCGAAAAGGCTCAACGATCTGTCCTAAGTTATGCTCAAAAAGCCATACACATATGCGACAAAAAGCCTTTACGCCGAAGCCCAAATCCTCACAGTCCAACAGCTCTACATACACAAGGTTTGCCTCTCAATGCATAGATACTCGTCTAAACTGGATAATTACTCTGATTACTCTCTAAACGAATTTTTAAATTATCTATTACAACAGTCAAAACTGCATTTGGTAGGCGTTTCGGTGATGTGCTAAGCTCTAAGATTTATAATGCTGCTGTAAAGCTACAAAACAAAGTGGGTTGATACGTTGCACGGTATCGGAGGCTAAACGGTTTCTTTTTAAATGGTTATTGTCACTTGACTACCATGACACTGAAAACATACTTCTAAGAGAAGTTTAAGGTTAACCCTATCTAAACCTGTGTCCATTATGAAAGTAGTTTCTGTTAAACTTTAATGTAATGAAATTTTATTTAGTTTACTAACAAGAAAAAAATATGTTTAGGTCACACATATGACACACCTACAGACGCATACTTGGTCTTGTGAATTTCGGGTCGGGTATTACGGAGTGCAATTTTGAATAGACTTACTTGGTTTCTTAATCTACTCGAACCTATTCGTGACCGGGCGTGGTCACGGGTTGTTCTACCCGTTACATTGGATCTACGCCGCGTTGGTGGAATTCTACGTCAACGTTTGAAATCGAAAATGTCATATGATGTGTGTCTCTTGGAGTTTCACAACCACACACTCCACAAAAATTAAATGTGTCTGAAACAAAAATACGATATAAATATGGAGAAAAACCAAAATACATTATGATTACCTACGTTCGTTTCGACGTTTTCATATTCAAATAAAGTGATCAGTCAGACGCCAAGCTGATGATATTAACGTAACATGTGAATCAATATGAAGAACTAAAACGATTCACTAAATACATTTTACTCATAATCAATGTATACCTTATCTTTACACCTTTAGGTGTCGTTGGTGTGGAAGGAAGTGAATCTTTAGTTGTTATGGCAATTATTTTTGATTATTTTCTATTGCATTTACCGTTAAACTGTAAGGCTTTCCAATTTTTCAGTGATATCATTGTTACTTCTTGTTGTGTTATTAGTCATTTCCGGCACTATAATATATTCAACTTCCTGGTTAGAAACCACATTTTCGGTGACTTCCATGTCTATAAGTGTAGATGTTGTTAAATTTTCTTTTTTATTCTGCAGGAAAGAAGGCGCTTCAAAAGAAGGCATATCATTGAGGAACTCTAGTGGTTTTATTTGCGCTTCCGTATTTGGTTGTTGCAATGGTTTGATGGATGTTATGGCTGCTTTTTCCTGGTGACAGAACAAAAAGAAACTTAAATTAACTTATCTTAGTCTCAATCACTTGCTAAAGTAATTTAGGACAAACTGGGGTTAGGTTAGATTAGGGCCTTAATACCCAACTGCGTGACGCAAAGCTTGTTAGATAATACAGTATGTTGATTAGCCTTTAAAGTCTTTAAACAGTGTGTCCAGAGATAAAGTGCAGAAACTAGTAAGGCTGAAACTAGAATGTTTTTTTTTTGCTAGACAATTACTAGTATCAGTAAAAAAAACAACTTATTTTTGCTGCAAGGTATTCTGAATCTGGAGCTACATTTTAAAAAAATCGATATCTGCGGCTGTGAATTTTTTTTTACTTTGCTCTGTCCGTTAGCGGTCCTTTTCAAGAACACCAACAGATTTGGATAATTTTCTATGTGAATATCTTTTTTGAGTTTTAATGTCGATTTGAGCATAGAAAATATGCTCCAAAGAGTGCTGGGCTTCTTAGAGCTGGCTAATTGTTTCAATTAAGACAGTAAAACTGTTTCGGAGAAGGTTCTTGCTCCTTTTTTATTTTTCCAGTGATTAAATTGATCGAAAGCCTTTGACAGGATTTTTGCGGCAACAAACTTAATGCCGCGTTTTAGACAGCTTCCAATAGTTCAGTAATAGTGAAATACAAACATACTAGAGCAAAAAAGATTATTTTAATGAAAATTACCTCGGTTATACTTCCGTTTCCTAAATTTGGATTCGTCTATCTGGACTATTTTACTCGGGCCGCCAATTTTCCCTGTGTACTACTGTTTCTCCATTTGGTCAATTACTACTGTCTCCCGCCAATAATTAAACCAGTCATTTATAGTATTTCGGCTTAAATTATGATTTTTATCCCTTTTGTATGGGTCTTCGTGAAGAGTCTGTCAGTCTTATAGCTCCACTTTTGTGAGAATGCATAAATCAAATCAAATACCCTTGGCAAATCAATTTTGATATTTTCAAAAAAGGGTCGACTCCGCCGCTTCGAATCAACTTCAGCGCTAAAACAAATACCCAATAATCTTTATGGAAACATCAGTGATCGAAATTGAAGATTATGCATGGGCTCCTTGACATCATTGTTGTTCATTCTTGTTATTGTTCCTATAAACTGTGAACGCATTACACGTAGTTTTGAAATTTATGCATCTCGTCTTCCGAGATGCTAATTATTTATAACCAAGGAAGGCACAAACTGTAATAGTTTTGAATGAAACAATGTTTGAAGTCTTCAATAGTAGCTTTAATTTAAAATTGTTTAAAACAGTTTTGTAACAGAGAGAGAGAGATCTTATCTTATCCGTCAATAGTTGAAGAGAGCAATTTCACAGAAGTACTTATTTCTGCATTATACAATCTCTCGATATTAATACTGAAACTTTCAGTTATTACAAAACTGCACAATAGTTGTTATTTCTAAAATTAATAATACTAATTATAATATCTTATTACTGATACTAGTTATACATGTGCTACTTTTCTCCCAGATACCGCTGCGCTGCGGAGACAGCGTTGAAGCGGATCTGCGTCAGCTTCAAGCCGGTAATTGACAGGAAGTGGCGCAGGATCAAGAATAATAGCGTTCTCTTGTTTCGGAAGCCAGGACCCTCTTTGGGTCGCGGAGCCACATCAGTTAGTTACTTTTCTCCACCTTTTAAATAATAGCAACCATGGGAGTGCTTTGATGACAAAACCTGTATAGGACTTCTGTCTGCATCTGTAAAGGCACATATATTTAAATTACATCCTTTTTATAGAAATAAAGTCCATCCTTAATTGGGCCCGCTAGGTATCTTAATTCACGTTTTGCAGCACGCCAATGATCCATAACAAAGCAAGTACTGTATTGGCTTAGTTGACTGCAAGCATATGATATGTTACGACGAGTGCAAACTGATAAGTACATTAAAGAACGTAACAGTTGTCTATACTTATGTACATTTTCATCAAGACATTTGTCCTACTGGGTGTGGTTACAGTTTTACATTAGTCATATTAAATTTACCCAACAACCGTTTTACATAGTCTGATTGGTCTCAAATTAAAGAACTCTTTTGTCTTGTAACATTCATACCTAAACAATTTTTCAGACCTAAATGCCGAATTTCAAAATGTTTTTCTAGGAATGCTAAAATACCATCTGTGCAATTATTATGGAATACGTAAACATCGTCGACATATTAAGCTAGTGTGACAGTATTCACTTAGTTCTTTTTATATAAATACAGGGTTCGCCTTTGCTTTACCCGAGCACACAAAACATTATGAATTTTAGAGTTCCACATACGACTCGCTTGTTTTAAGCCATGTATGCTTTTCTTTAACAAGCATACCTCATCACTATTTATATTGTCAAAGCCTTTCGGCTGCTCCATAAAGATTGTTTCCTCTAGTTCCCCATTTAAAAAAGCTGTTGTAACGTCAATATGATTGCACTGCTGTTAAGTAATACACATGGAATCTAGTTGTATTACATTACACACCCACAAAGCCTAGAGAAAATCTCAGTGTTGCTACATGTAACATCTCCCCTTTTTTAGGAAAGTACGAACTTAAATTAGGTAACAGTAAACTAGGAAGTAACGAAACGCACTTATCAAATACTGATAGTCGTCAAACTGACGCTGTCATATTTTTTTATTCATTATTATCAACAATACAAGATTGTGTTTGAAATAATGCACTTAGTTACAATAAAATTTTGAATAAATATTGTCGCGTTCGGTAAGTTCTACCTCCTAAAACGTCTTTTTAGGTATGAGGAATTATAAATGAGGAGGCAGAAGAACGCTCAAAATATTTATTTCCACAACCAGCTCAGTTGATAAAAATGGGTATAATAGCGTGGTTCGCGCTAATACTATGCAAGATCGGATTCCGCAAGTCGTTCGTAGCCAGATTACTCCCCTGACGGTGCCGAGGTGGTAGGCGCCGATTTTTCTGATCGGCGCTGAGTACAGCGCAGCTGCAAACTACGTGGCGCTGAGTCGGGGAAAGGGCCAGAAGCAAGCAGTAGTAAAACGGCAAGCGGGCGGCAAGCAGGCAGCCAACAAAAGTCACTCTGGACTTTGGACCCTGGAACGCGCCATCGAACAATGCGTTAGAAACGGTCCATAAGCCTTTGTGAACACCAACGGCAAGCAGGAAAGCACTATACATAGTAGTACTGTTGCCGTGGGAGTTCACAATTCAGATAAGGAGATTACAAAAAGGCGAAGTAAATTAACGAAATAAAGAAATTTAAATTAAATTATTTTTTAAATACAAAATGGAGGGTTGTTTGACAAAAGGTCATATTGACTATGCACAAAATTATAGTAAGGAAGTGATATCTTTAGTTAAATGGCAATTACTATGAAATGGTTGTGATTTCAATATGCAAGTTAAAATTCCTAAGCAATAAAATAGCACTACTACATTCTGAGCAACTAGCATATTAAATGTATCCACTTACCCAATTCGGGGTACACTTAAAAACATAATTAAACACCACAGTGATTTTATAATAGTCGAGGAACACGTAGGGACGTAGTTAAAATTCGATTACGGATTCGTTATGTCAAACCGTAGCAGAGATCGATATTTAACCGACGTGCGTTCCAGTTCCACTCAACTTCAAAGGTAGAATGAATGAGCTAGCGGCGGCGCGCGATGACAAAGCGCACCGATCACCACTTCATTCATGCACTCGCGAATGTGAACATTATTGTGAGTGAATGTAATAACTATGGCGCGACATATTCAAATTAATCAGCGTGAAGATGATTTTATAATCTTAAATACATAGTTTTAAGACAGTATTGTTGTATATATTAGTGTGTAATATAGTTTAAAGTTGTAAATATATTTTTGATTAGGTAAGTAGTAGCTCTTAAGGTCTATTTATTAAACATGTAACGTATTACGTTACAATATTACAAAAATCACACTAATTTTCAGACTAAATATTAATAACACATTTTAGGACAATATTCACGTTATACATAATGAGATCAAATAAGGCATCTGTAACTGCCAGAGGACACCCTGGAGTCAGCTCTCAGCGATTACCCAGTTCAATATTTATTTACGGAGCCTGCTGGTTCGGAAATCCAATTCCTCCCACGGTGGGACGTAGTTGGAGCGTCAAACAAACACCCCTTAATTAGATTCTTATTTATTTAGCATTAAAAACTACTATTTACACACGTAGTCTAGACCTTAGGCACTAACTTTAAGCACTAAAACACTAACACTATTGGCACTTTCACTATAACGTCGCTCTAGCACTATACTAAGGTAAAATAAGTAAGCGGTCCACGTAACTAGCATTAAACACACTATTAACACTGATACTGATCACAACTTTAGGGCACTTTCACTTTTGTCCTCATTTTTCCTTTTCTTCTTCTTGTTTTCCGATCGCTTGTATTGAACTGAACTGTCCGCAGGTCGTATCTCGCCTGCTTTTATAGGGCGAATACGAGGTCTCGAAAGTAACTCACGAAAATTCGAGAACGTCCTCGTTGCGTTGATTTCTCTTTCTTGTGCTCTCTCTTTCTTGCATTGGGCGTAGAATATTCCCCGTATTTAAGCACATTTCTTTAGTAAATTTTTCACTGTATCAAAAAAGTCAGAATTTTTCACTGTCCCTATAGCTCGTTCAACCATACCATTAGATCTACTAACTAAGGCAGGCATGTCAAACTCAATGTCGTAGGTGGGCCAAATGCATACAGATCGTGGGACCAGTGGGCCGCAAAACTCAGACATTAAGAAATAAAACAAAATGCGATTGAAGTACGAAAAGAAATGAGTATTTTTAATAATAAAATTTAAAACAAGTTACATTACAACTTCTTCCCAGAAATTTGACATCTTTTTTGTTTAATTAAATTGTCTATTTGAGGAGTAATTTTATCAGCGGAAATCAATTTTAAAACTGAACCCAAGTGTGCATCGGTCAATCGTGATCTTGCGGGAGATTTGTTTCCTTTCATGAGGGAAAATAATTGCTCACACTTGTAGGTGCTTCCAAACATTGCTATAATTTTACAAGCAAATTTCCGTATTTCTTGGTACTCAGCAGGTAAGAACTTGTAAAAATCGAGTGCACCAACACTGTCAAATTTTTGTTTTAAATGGGTCTGACACTGAATTTCAACGACTTCCATCTGCAAGTGAACGGGTACTTTTTCGACATCTACAGAGAAAAGTCCTGAAAACAACGAAAAATGGTCTTCTTGCAGTTTAAAGTCTTGAAAGCGCCTTTCAAATTCTTCTTGAAGGCTTTTGATTTTCCCTGTATATTTAGGTAAGGACTGGAGACATTATGTGTTATGTTCCAATCTTTTGTGATAGTTTGGAAAAACGTGGACCATTAGATGTGTAATGATTCTGTTTGCAAAAGGGCTAATTCAACATACTTGGTAAAGTAATCAATTACAATCAAATATCTTTCGTTATCTAGTTCAAACAGGTCAATGCCGACTTTGTTCCAAGGGAGGAACTTATACTCATGATAATGATTGGCTCTTTTGTATTATCTCTGCGGTAAGTTAAGCGTGTATGACATTGATTGATGACTTTTTCCATATCATTTGCCATGTCTGGCCAGTAATCAGAAGTTTTAGCTAAGCGCATGCAGGCTTTTACACCCTGATGGCCCTCATGTGCCAAATTTATGATATAATCTCTTAGCGATTCTGGGACTATTATTTTGTCGGACTTAAAAATAATGATATTTATAACACTCAACTGATCTTTTAATGAAAAGTAGGGCTTTATTTCTTGACTTGCCGACCTTCTGTGTTCTGGCCAAGCATGTGTACAATACTGAACAATCTGAGCTAAGGTACCAGTTTTGCATGTCTCCTCTTTTATTTTTTCTAACATTTCTGGACTAGCCAACAAATTGGCCATGATTAAGTTGACATGCAAGTCTATGCAGAGATGTGACTTATTTGAAATACTTGTATTTAAAATGCAAATACAAAATGCAAAATACCTATTTTGTATTTTGTATTTAAATACCTTTTAAAGAAAACTATTTTGTATTTTATTTCAAATAGTTTTTGGGACCTATTTTCTGTTTTCAAAATACAAAATACTTTTAATTAGGTGAAGTAAGTAGGAGTTACAATCTCTTCTGACGTTACAATCCTTGCAACTCTCTCATTCTTTTATGGCGACCGGTCTGGCCTACTGGGTAGTGACCCTGCCTATGAAGCCGATGGTCCCGGGTTCAAATCCTGGTAAGGGCATTTATTTGTGTGATGAACACAGATATTTGTTCCTGAGTCATGGGTGTTTTCTGTTTTTTTTAGTGTATTTATTCACTATGAATTTTTTGAAACAGGGTTTAACACAATAAGCCACTATTGAAAACCTCTAGGGTTTATGTAATAGTTGGCCAGATCGCGCGGACCGATCCGCGTTTGCTTAATACTATTATTACATACTTAGTTATGTTTTCCTGTCGAAGCTGGTATTGTATCTATCGTTTAAATATCGACCTTATGTATATGTACTTAATTATTTATAAATATTTATCATTGTCTAGTACCCACAACACAAGCCTTAATGAGCTTATTACTGTGGGACTTAGTCAATTTGTGTAATAATGTCCTATAATATTTATTTATTTATTATTTTAACATGGAACTGGTGAATCTGTTTAGTAACGCCGCAAATGACCACAAGCGTAGCGAGAGATTAAAAACGTGGAATCTTAAGCGTTGCAAGGGTTTCAAGGCACGAGAGGTAAACAAAATTTCTGCCCTGGTGAAACACAAACGAGACGTTTTCACCAACCAACGAGAGGTATATACTAGCTGTAAAACATTACAAATCTAAATTAATGCTTTTAATAATTGACCGTTAAAAACCATCACTTAAAAGTCCATTCAACCGGTAAACATGAGGAGACACAAAATTTGCACTCTAGAGGACTGATATACACACTATTTTTAAAGAATAAAGAAAGCCTTTCCAACTTGAAAATTCCGAGCAATACTAACTTTAATTCAGACTAGGTATTCACTATTTAAGAGTACCTTTTATCGCAAAGTATTTGTATTTTAAAAAAGCATTTTGAAAATACCTATTTTGTATTTAGTATTTTAAATACAAATTTGAAAACTATTTTGTATTTTGCATTTGAAATAGTATATCAAGGAAGTATTTGTATTTAAATACTTTTTATAAACTATTTTTCACATCTCTGAGTCTATGTCCCTTTCTAGATCTGAGAGAGCTGTTTAATTTAGAGCGTCGCTAGACAGGATATCTGCAATACCTATATAAGTAACGGCCAGGCGTGAATGTCACATTGAGATCATATGGCTGAAGGCGTAGCATGATTCTCTGCAGCCTGGCAGGAACATCATATAATGCTTTTTTAGGGTTCCGTAGTCAACTAGGAACCCTTATAGTTTCGCCATGTCCGTCTGTCTGTCTGTCTGTCCGAGGCTTTGCTCCGTGGTCGTTAGTGCTAGAAAGCTGAAATTCGGCATGGATATATAAATCAATAAAGCCGACAAAGTCGTACAATAAAATCTAAAAATTTAATTTAGTACACCCTACACGTAAAGTGGGGGTGATTTTTTTTTTGTGCTTCAACCCTACAGTGTCGGGTATCGTTGGAAAGGTCTTTTAAAACTAATAGGGGTCTTCAACAAACATTTTTTGATAAAAGGAATATATTCGGAGATAATCGCTCCGAAAGAAAAAAAAAAATGTGTCCCCCCCTCTAACTTTTCAACCATAGGTCCAAAAAATGTGAAAAAAATCGTGGAAGTAGAGCTTAAGAAAGACATTAAATGAAAACTATAGCGGACATGATCAGTTTAGCTGTTTTTGAGTTACCGCAAAAAGTTTCCCCTTCATAGTAAAAATACTTACTTTAATTAGGTACTGATTATGCAAATTTGCCTATTTGTTTAACTCGCGTGAAAGGGACCGTTTCATCCTTTGATTAACAATTTACTATACTTTAAGCTCCAGTTTAGCTTATTGTGACAGAAGAGTAACTACGGAACCCTACACTGAGCGTGGCCCGACATGCTCTTGGCCGGTTTTATTTAACAATGATATCAGAGGCTTGTGGTCTGTCTCTACTGTAACAGTTCTACTATAGATGTATTGGTGAAATTTAGTCGACCAAATAAAATTGATATAAGGTCTTTAAGTCTACTACGAGTTCACCACGGACTTGCGGGACTTTTGCGAGCACAATATTTAACAGTTCTCGGATATACCCGCCACTAACATTTCTTCTCGTCCATACCGGTTCTTCAGCTGTTCAAGAGCCTTCTGGTAGTTGCCTGCGGAAGGTGGGAAGCTCTCCACCAAGGCACGGGCATTCAAGTCATATACATTTGTTAGTGTCATCGTAAAAAAAAAATATTTATATTTTAGGAAGTTTGAAGTTTTTCTTATTTTGTGGGACAGCCATCATCGTAGGATTAGCCTATTTGACATCCGGCTTCAAAATATGATACTTTTGTTTGAAGTACGCCTATCTCGTAAGAAGTTCTTCTGCTTCATTCACTTCCTTGGCAAACTCTTCTTCACCGAAGTCTGTTTTCGTTGAATAAAGACTCTGTATTGTATGATTTTATCGAGTATTCTAAGTCGATTAATTTTCTCTGTCAAATACAAGAAGTCAACTTCAATCGCGCTGACATACTTCGGCCATTTTGTTACGCTGTGCATATTTTGTTGTAACTTGCGCCGTTTGGTTGTAATTAAATATATTTGAAAGCACATATTACAACATAGTTTTATTCGTTTTAATCGCAAGCGCATGCACATCGCATCGCGTCTTTCAACCACTTATTTTAAATCCATGGAACCACCGCCAACAACTAAAGGGCTCCACATCTCGTACAATTTCTAAACAAAAGGGCCCTGTGAGGCCCTCACACAGTTTCTTAACAGAGAGGCTGGTTGTCAATCGTGTAGTTGTAATGTAGGCGATGGCACAGACCAGATCTTGTCTGTGAGGCGATGGTAAGCACGGGTGTTCGTCATGACTGAGCATTTATCTTCATTGAGGGTCAATTTATTTTTTTAGGGTATTTCACTAGTATAGTGACCATTGCTCTGCTCCCCGTTCATTCCGTCTTATGACGGTATATCTTCAAAGAGTATGGTGTAATATGAAATGAGTAGTACACAAAATATAAACTTTTTATCTTGAAATTATGTATTTTATAAACACATTACTATTTTAAGGCTACAAGAGCTCTTCCACATATCGAAATTTGTAGACATCACAATATAACTTAGTCGATAACATTAATTCAACAGAGATGCAATGTACGGTGGAGGAAATTGATTCTTTAGCAATTTGCGGTTCAAGTAAATTTGGTTGTACGTACTTATGCTTAGAGCTGTCCAATGTAAAGTGAACCGTAAACTGCTAAAGAATCAATTTCCACGACCGTACCTTCATTGTCTTAGGGTCTATTAAATTACAACAATTATTTTAAGAGGGCGCAAAAAGCCAGCGAAAGAACGGTAAATACAAGGGAACAAAAGATACGGTATGCCGTGCGGAACTCACGACGGAAGATCCCTACCTACATCGCGCGAAAATTAACGTGTTGTCTATTACTCTGAAAACTAATTTGATTTAAAGATTGCTTAGAGTCAGCCCTCGGCTATATCAATGACTATTATATACTACAGTTGTACTACTTTGGTATGCCAGGTATCGACATATAACTAAAATTAAATAAAATTAGACTTGTTTTCGTGATTTATTTCTATCGAGCCAAATGATCTTTTATCGTTTTGGCTAGAGTCAGCCCTCGCGAATATGATATAGTTTATGTATTATTTAAAATCTTGGAATTTACTTCCAATCAAGACTAGTAACGACTTGTTCTCCGTATTCGAATTTTGCTTTCCGCACACTCTTAATTTTCTAATATTTTGTATGGTACTCCTCAAAACATACATCTAAGCAAAGTGTCACATCACATTGCTTACAGATATATTTCGTGCGAGACTGTTTGCACCATACGCATCGTGTATTCTTCGACGCCCCTTGGCCGACGAAATGATTGCCCTGTAGTATCGGTCTCTTATGTCCACCTGGGCCCTGTATAATTGCCTTCGTTTTCACTACAGGATTGCATTGAACCCTAGGTGGCAAATACGCTTCCATTATTTGATCAGCCAAGCGTCGCCGAAATGCCCGATTGGTAACATTTGTGTTTTGGCTTTTAAATATGATGAACGCATTATGGATCGTCACATTTAAAAGCCGACGAAAGACTTTTTTGTACCAGGTCATATTTTTAGACCTTTCAATGGGGTGTGCAGATAGGAACTGGTCTTTTCTATCCACGCCGCCTATTGAAATGTTGTAATCTAGCACTATCTTTGGCTTATACTTGTAGCGGCCATATTTCTCCTTTCCACCCACTTCGCCCTCGTGGAAAGTAGAAATCATAGCTACTAAATTTGTGTCACGCCACAATATAACACTAACGTCCGTCGAAAAGGACTGGACAATTTCTCCGACGCGCATCTCTGTTTTCGCAATAGATTTAATTGCTTCAGGAACAAATTCCCGGTTTACTCGGAGTGTCCCGAAGCAATCAGTCTTTTGGGATTTGAGGTACCGCGTTAATAATGGAGAGTTGTAAAAATTGTCCATTATTAGTGTATATCCCAAACCCAACAATGGCTTCGCAAGTCCCTGTACAATTTGTGCAGTAGCGTTCGTTGGAGGTAGCGGCAACGAAGACGCAGAAGTCGTCGTGGGTTCGTCAATCTGTCGTGTCGTCTCTCTCTGTTCGTGTTCGTCCTGTATATTCATGCTGCCGTCAGTACTCTTGTCACCCTTTCCTGTATATACGAAAAAGCTCCACAAATAGCCCGTGTCGGACTCGCACAACTCGTAACTTTTAACACCAACTTTAGCGGCTTTGGTGGCGATTTTTTGTGCAAACGAGAGCCGACCGTGCCATTTGAGGAGCGATTCGTCGATCGCTATATTTTGCTTTGGAATATATAACCTGCTGAATTTCTCATTCAGGTGATCCAGTACAGGCTGTATCTTCCGAAGCTTTTTTTTGTGCACATGTCAGTCCGGTCATGTCAGTCATGTTGTCAGTAAAATGTAGTAAGCGCTTCAGTAATTCTGTAATTCAGTAAATCTGTTATATGTCATGAGGTTTTTGAAATATTTAAGGGTGAGATACCCATTTTCCTTGAAGTAGTCGGACTCTACGTTCAATGGTGCTAGCCCTTGCAGCATGAGTATTCCAAGGAAAACGAGTATCTCCTACTTGTTTGTGTGTTTTTCCATTTAATAAGTCTTGAGTGCTGTGTCGTGATTTGGTCTATTAAAACATTTGAGTATTTATTTGTCTGTGTAACTATGAGGTCTAAAAGGTCATGGTCAAAAAATTTGCGGAATATGTCGAGTGGAGTCGTGTTGTCGTCAATTCTAAATGTCGGTCCAGGTGTAGCTGTCAAAGTCTCTCGCTCTCCTTTAAAAGAGTTGTGGTCGCATGTCCAGTCAAACGTCAAATGGTCTATCGCTAACATGGTCGTCATTGCTCTGTCAGCTTCTGCGTCTTCATTTTCCAGCCATTGGCGGGCATCTTCCGGTAAATTTGCTGGCAAAACAGCAGACTCTTCGGAAGTGATGTTGACGGGAGTTTCTTTATCATCATTATAGATGTCATCATCCTCTTCTTCATCACTTTCTGCCTGCAGAGTTAGCCACCAGCTCTCAAAGATGTCATCCGCTTTCGCGGTTCCGTAATCTAAAAATTAAATAAGGTATGTGATTGATTGTGTACAATAACAACAAACGATCATAAATTTCATAAATTGTCTGATGAATAAATTATGCATATAACATACCCAATCCAGTAGTAACTGCATTTTTTTTATTTTTTTTAACTATGGTGTTTTCGGTTGTAATATCTGAAATAGAAAATTATGAATTAGATATATGCGTGCTTTAACTTACAAATTTCTCTTAAAATTACTTTTGTGTGCGTTATATAATTTACAACCAACGTGCTTAATTTAGTTAGTTAGCATATCCTATCTCCCTAAATCTGTAAACATGTCAAGGAAATACTCATGTATTACACTTGCTTGGATTTGCATTTTCCTTTGCCAGATCAGGTTTTTGGATCCTAATCTTTGACGGTGTGACGGGCGTTTTATTACCTACAATATAATTCATAATTAGCAAAGATTTTTCAGAAATCCATATGCCAAGGAAATATAATAATATAGTACAATATAATTTTGATAATTACTTGGTTTAAAAGTTTCCTTCGAAGGACCACGTTTTTGAGTCCTGGGCGTTGACGACGGCGTGACAGGTGTATTATTCCCTAAAACATAATTGAAATTATTAAAACGATAATAATAAATTTACGTTTGTTCACTAAAGTGTCGAATTTACAAATGAAAATCACAACTTACTCAGGTTGCCTGTAGTCCAATCAACACGTAGTGGTGAGTAACCCGGGACTTCCACGACACTATCCAAACTTACAACGCTGCAAAAATAAAGTTACGATAAAAACCTATGAAATACATACTTCTAATAAGTTTCCAATAAAATTATAAAAAAGAGCATCCAAAACTCTACATTACCTTGTTGGAGTATCACACTCTGGCTCGATTTGGGGAGGAGGAGTTGTCGCTATTCCTTCACAGACCCAGCCTGAATCTTTTTTGTTTGCAAAACAAGTAAACGTGAAATGGAAATCAAACGCATTATGAAATCAATGATTTATATATGTACAAAGCAAGCATCTTAAATTATCTCCCATGGCCTAATCTTGCGAGCTGGAGGTGTCGCCGGAGACCCAGGCATTAACCGGCAGGCAGTTCTATTGGGCGCCTGTTTTCTAAAACACAGTTGTTATATTTTAGATATTACCTCTTTTGCTTGCGAGGAGGAGCGTCTGGCAGCAAGAACCTCTCCAGCTGCTTCTCCCTCTTCTTACCCACATACATGTTCCGGGTCTCCGCCGGAAGCGTGTTCATCGTTTTTTTTGTTTCTGCGAGGCTTTTTAAAACTATGGCCTTTTCCACTTCATATGACCTAAAAAATATATTTACATACTTCTAATACCTCTCCGTGTCTCATTTTGTGAGAAGTATATAAACTCTATACATATAAAACTGATTTGCCTTCTTGCCGAGCATAATTACATCAGAAGGTTCTTTTTAAAGTGATAACATGATAATCAATGTAAGTAAATAATAAATTTATTATATTATTAATTAAATTTACAGTAGAATCAGAGTGGAGTAAATGGGAGAAAAACTTTTGTGAGACATTTGCAAACAAAGGATGGTCGCCCATTAGATATGCTCTTACCTTTAAGTACCAAACGGGATCATTACTCGAATATGCCTTAAAGAAAGAAAAAATTCGCCTTTGTTTTATTCACAACAGTGAAAATATATATATATATATATATATATAATCTCAGAAGCTTATATATATAGCCTATTTTACGTGATTAGACCAGCAAAATCAAAATTGGGTGAAAAGGGAGAACCCAGTGCTCGTGGACGTGAACGCGAGCGAGGGCGAGGGCGCGGACGAGGAAAGGGCGTAGCTAAGCCCAGCGAACTATTTCCTGAGAGAGAGGCAGAGCGAAGGGTATCACCAAGCCCACCATCACCTGTTCCGGGTCCTAGTTATAGACCTGGAACTAGGACCCGGAACAGGTGATGGTGGGCTTGGTGATAACCTTCGCTTTTCCTCTCTCTCAGGAAATAGTTCACTTGGCTTAGCTACGCCCTTTCCTCGTCCGCGCCCTCTCCCACGTCCACGACCACGAGCTCTGGGTTCTCCCTTTTGAGCCAATTTTGATTTTGCTGGCCTGTTTAAATCATGTAAAATTTAAATCATATATATATATATATATATATATATATATATATATATATATTTCAATCGCAAGTCACCGAATAAATCTCCGTTCAAACTACTTTGAATTAAGATAGTAATTCATAATTATTCATTGGAACTGAAATATACATTTTATCTGTTAGTTGGATAAATATTGAATCGTTTGATATAAAATTACAACAGTAAAAGAGTAATAAGAATACTTACGGCATTTTTGAAACACTGAACACTTTTCACAATTTCACTTTCCCACTACGTTGAAAACGACAGCTGTTTAAAAATATATTTGTTTTATCATGTTGGCTACCATTTATTTTCTGTGTTGCCATGTTATTTGGTTATGCTTTGAACATAGTTTAAACCACTCCCAAACCACCTCTTACAGATAAAAAATCAAAAATCGTACAATGGTCGTCTGGTAGCTCTGGCTACCAGAAGCAATTTGTAGGTGTTCAAAGTTGGTAGCTCCAGTTACCGAAAGCAACTGAGTGGTTAAAATCATCAGCAGTACGCACGTGGAGTTTTACACGGATGCTGGGGGGTCGTTACAAGTAATAAGACGGTTGGTTCAAAGACGATATTAGCGTTAAAGATATATCAAATAAACAACGAAATATCTTGGAATTTCATATGCCAATAAATAGCGAACAATTAGTAAATACATTTTCGAAAGAGTATGTGAACTTTATAAATAAATATTTCATTTATTTCGAAACACCGGAATTGAGATTTTTTTTGTAATGTTGTAATGAAGATATTTAAAAAAGGAACACAATTTATTTTTTGAATGCACGGAACGAATTGTAACTTTAACAGATGAACATGATATAAAAGATAATCGAAAGCCTAGCTAAACTTAAAAGAGATTATCGGTGGACTAATATGAAAGAAACTATTTAAGTTATGATACATGCGTGTGAATAAAGCCGTAATATGAAGTATGGAAGGCATCCTATAAAACCAATGATTCGACTAACACAGAGTCAAGAGTCACCATTTCAGGAAATACTTATAGATATTCTATTTATTGAAAGTAAATATAAATTAACAGCTATAGATGCATTTAGCAAGTTAGGTTAGGCAATAGGTATACCCAATCGAAGTACTCTCGAAGTAGTAAGCTTTGATTAAATAATTCAGTATGTATGGCTTTCCCAAATAAATTAGCTACGATTCGGGTACAGAATTTAACAATGAACTTATAAAATAATTATTAAACTTATACAATAAAATAGAATTGCACATAGGGACCCCGAACAACTCTAATTCAATAGCAATATTAGAACGTTTCCATTTTACATCTACAGTAATAGGCAGGGGTCGGACAAAAAGTGCGGATGACGTAAAAATGACGTAATCTTGCACACAGGATGATGTTTGAGTTTGTATTTAAACTTCCGTGTGACATGTAGAACCAAAGTAGTATTAATGAAGTAACAAAATAATCGTAAATAAATCCATGGAATTAATAATACATTTATGCATTTTTTTATGAAATTACGGAAGTTTTCATTTTGTAGTTGCACCCAGGGTATGTTTGCTACTATCATAAAATTTGTAAGGTTCATATTAAATTCACTTTGCCCTTTTTTTCTACGTTTCCGACATGTTTGGTTGTCTCCAAATGTCTTTTAATATTGCTTACCTTCGTTGGTATATCTTGATTACAGCAAGAGCAGTATACGTGTTTGTCACGTACCTCCAAAAACGGAAAATTGCCACAATATTCGAGTAAAGATGACATTTTAGAGCGTTTTCTTATACATTAGTAAATATAAATTTTAGCTAAATATAATCGTGAAGATACAATAGCTAAACAATAACGAAGTCAATTTATTGTTCATCTGATTGACAATGTGTCAGTCAAAAACGTACTTACTCATTTCAAGTGGCGATATCGTTTAATAAAGAGGTTGATAAATGATAAGTGATAATTGTTTATGAAAAACAAAAATACTATTTGAAATCATCCTATAAGTGGTTTGACGTCATCCGCACTTTTTGTCCGACCCCTGGTAATAGGTATTGGTGCCTTCGATACTAGACGATATATCAAACGAAATAAGTGATCTAAAAACCGTTTCAACTGTGACAAAAAGTGAAGGACCTACAAATCAACAAATTAAACCAACAAAGCCCGCTGGCCCGAAGAACCAGACCAGTGTAACATCGACTCCCGGTGCATCGAGCAATGCCTCAACGCCTACTAGCCGTCCCGCTCTTACGCACGCTCCCACCCGGCCTGTACGCAGCGCTGCAACCCGTTCTAAGGAACGACTCGCAGCTCAACGAAAGCCACCGCCGAAGCGAGAGACAAACAGGCGCACAGCCAAGACGGAGCTCGCCCAACCACCCTCCGCCAACACGAAACTTGAGACTAAACAAGACAATTATATCAAAATTGACCAAAATGAACCACATTCCTTGACTCAAGACATAATATATGACCTACCCCAGTCAAATGACGAGAACATAGACTTAACTACAGTAAATAAATTTGATAACAACGAAAATGACTGGCACACATTTCAAACCCGTCATCACCGCCGACGCAACTATAAGCCATCTCTAACTATTAAAGGCACAGCTAAGAACACAGAAATAGGCGGAGTTCAGGTATTGAAGTATTTTCACGGATGTTACTTTGAAAAAGACACATCCCCTGAGAGTGTTATCAAACACTTAAAAACAATTCGTGATGACGTTCAATTCACAGTCGAATTAATAAAATCAAAGCACGACACGTATAATTCGTTCAAAATTGGCATTCCAATAGCCGTGTATGAAGACTTCTTAAATACAGATGTATGGCCTCTTAATACAAGCATTTCAGAATGGCAGCCCTTTCTCCGCCCGAGGGAGAAGAAATCTCCCTAATAAAAAATCAACAATAAAAATCGCGGACATACCCACTTACATACGTGTAGTGCACCAAAACATTAACCGCCTCGGAAATAAAACATCTAAATTGGAATGCGAATTGCAACTCCAGCAAGACCAGATCGACGTACTGTGCCTGACAGAGCACTGGCTCCAGACGACACAGATAACATCCGTCAACATCCTGAACTACGAGCTACGCGCCCAGTACTGCAGAACCACCAAGTTGGGAGGAGGTGCCTGCATCTGCGTCAAGTCGGGACTAGTGACCATCGTGCGAAATGAAGTCTGCAGCCTGTCCGAAGAGTCCCAATTCGAAACCTGTGCAGTTGAATGCGTTGGCCTGAACCTGATTGTGGTGTGTGTGTACAGACCTCCAAACGGTGACGTACCCATTTTCTTTACTAAATTATCCCAACTATTAAGCCTACCTGCCCTTCAAAATTATAAAGTGATCGTTGTGGGTGATATAAATATCGATTTGTTAACTACATGCAATAATTCCAAAAATTTGTTGTATACAATTAAACAGTTTGGTTACATACAATTAGTAACTACTCCAACTACACCGTGTCCAATAAGTTCGAATACAAACTTTTAGCACTTGCTGTATAGACATACGGATCGCTGGCTATAAAATTCTTATTTTAATTTAAAAAGTATATTGACATAAACATAGTACTATAATTTCATAAGTCACGTATTTTTAGTTTGGCTTCAATACACGATGAAGTACGTTCGTGAAGAAATTCTTAGAAAATTCCTTAAAGGCGACAGGCCATGTGCTATATTCAAGGCGTTACAACCCCATGGAATTAAACGGAATCTGGTTTATACTACTATAAAAAGGTATAAAGAGATCTCTTCTACAGAGGACAGGAAAAGATCCGGTCGGCCCCGCTCAGCTAGAACTGAAAAAGTGGTAAAGGCTATAAGAGAGCGAATTCGGCGGAAAAAACACCGTTCTATTAGAAAATTAGCTGCTGATCTGAAAATTTCCAGGGGATCTGTACATAATATATTGAAAAAAGATCTTGGATGTCATGCTTATAAAAAACGAAAAGTACATGGCATTTCAGATGCAACCAAGAAAAAGAGAGTAGAAAGATGTAGCACCATACTTTAGGGTTCTGTTGTGGGTACCCTATTATGGTGAGGAGGTAAACAAAGATTCACTTTAATACATCTATTTATTCAGACTCCAAATTGGTATCAGAAGGTTACATTAATAGAAAACACGAACGTTTAGAGAAAAGGCGCAAGACCAGGCGGCGTCGCGGTATCGCGTATGTATTAAGAATGTGCGCACTTGTCGAGCTGCGCTAAGCGACTGCTCGTACTAAATGTTCATTTAAACTGTTTACCAAAACTGCTGACTCTAACGTGCGTCGACGCCTTGCCGCTACATCATTCCCCCCCTTTTTGAAAAAAAAGGAAAAGAATAATCAAAGTACAACAATACAAGAAACAAGAAAAAAAATATCAAAGCTAACAAAACAATCTTACTCGCTATGAGTGTGACACATACCTCATGCTTATATGCAAAAAATGCTTACATTGTATTCTAGCGCTACGAATGTAAACAAGAGCTGTGAAATAAGACTTATACCTATTACATTACACGTTTGAATAATAACATTGTTGTTTCATTTATAATGAACGTGGTGGTCCATAGTTCTGAGAACTTAACAGCGATTACAATTACACCCTTGAGCACTTCATAACAACACTTATTGATACACTTGTTGTGGGGGACTGGCAACAGTATGAACTTTAATAGCTGTGGGTGGTAAATTTCCGATTGTTTTCTGCACCCACGATCTAGCACATTGTTTGCATTTCATTCTCACAAAATAACATATTGCCAACAACAAAATTATTCCCAATGCGATTAGTCCAATTCCCACATAATTTAGTTTTGACTCCACTTGATTAGACAAGTTTTCCACTTTTGCTATCGCTATGGCATTGTGCGAGTTGTTTTCCTCCTTTCCTTGACTTAAACCCATTTTTTACAATTTTTCAAAACAACTTTACTGACAGGAAATTTTACTCTTTAACGTGGAACAACGTGCTGAACTGACTGTATATTGAATATAATTGCAGCTAATCTAATACATCTTACTTAAATATGGATCGACAATAACAAATCATTACATTTTTTCTTACATTGTCACGTACCGCTTCGATACGTTTTTTTTTTTTAAAATCAAACAATGTCACAAAACATTTATGACTACAGTATAAAAACTCTTACCTAAGTTGCGGGTCTCGTTTTTCAGAGCCCGACTTGAAACTGATAAACCGGTACTTATAATTACTATTTGGAATGTAGCCATCCACCCAGTGCAATGGCTACCACACTACTTTCGGGAAATAGAAAATCTACCCCCGGGGTCCAGGCTCCATCCAGGAGATGCTAAATTAAAAACAAAGTAGCTGGACCCGAATTTCACAATTTCCAGGAAAATCTCAAAAATTTAAAATGTGCCATCCCTAGGCAACGTCTCCGTACAAACAACCTAACCCTGCAAAATACCTAAGCGGAAACGAGTCTCAGTACTGTCTATATTTCAACTGTGCAACCTACGTGCTACAATTTTTATTCATCAAGCATAAATCTAACTGGCCTATTTACCGTGCGTCCGCTCCTCGTGGTACGAATTAAAGGTGTTGGCGTTTTACTCACTAATGGCTTTGTAGGCTCACTTGTGGTAGTTGTGGTTAACCCGTCATTACCTACGCTTCTGTTACTACCAGAATTATTATTGCTTTCAGGTTGCTCTTTTAATAAAAATGCTGGCTTTAGCCTATCAATCGATATTTCTACCTGTCTATTGGGTAACTGAATTTTAAAAGTTTTAGGTCTCCTATTTAAAACTAAATATGGTCCATCGTAATTGGGAGTAAGCGGTTTTTTTACCATATCGTTCCTTATAAAAACGTGAGAACATGATTCTAATTCTTTGTGGACAAATATTTTACGCGAATCGCTATTCGCTCGTGACACGGGACGTAGGCTATCGACGATCGACCTAAGTTTCTCTACATATGAAAAAGGGTCATTGCAATTTATTTTGGAATGTGTGTAAAAATCACCTGGCAATCTCAAAACATGACCGTAAAGCATTTCTGCTGCACTTACTTCGTTATCTGACCTGGATGCTGCTCGAAGTCCCAGCAAGACCGTAGGTAGCTCATCAGCCCAGGACGCGTTGTCTGCTAATCTGGCTTTTAAGCTACTTTTAACTGTCCTATGCCAACGTTCCAAAATCCCGTTGCTAATTGGGTGATATGGGGTTGTACGTACCTTGTGTACCCCTAAAAATTTCATTAAGCTCTTAAACAAATCACTCTCAAACTGTCTGCCTTGATCAGATGTAATCAAACTTGGGCAACCGAATCTGCAGATCCAATTTTCATAAACCACTCTCGCTACTGTCTCAGCTGTCATGTCAACTATTGGAATGGCCTCTGGCCACCTGGTACGTCGATCTATCATTGAAACTATATATTTGAAATTTTGAGCTGTCGTGGGCAAGGGCCCCACGATGTCCACATGTAAATGTCTAAACCTCTCCGCGTCTTCAAATTGTCCTAATTTAGAAACTGTATGCCTACTTACCTTTGCCCTCTGACACTGCACGCATGCCTTTGCCCATGTGCCTACATCTTTATTCATGCCTGGCCAAAAATACCTCTGGGCTACCATCTTGCGTGTGGTCCTAATGCCTGGATGACTAATGTGATGAATGGCCTCGAACGCTATCTTCCTGAATTTCTCTGGTAAATACGGTCGAGCATTATCACCTGATATTTCGCAATAAACCTTACCTTTTGAGTTGGGCATACCTAACATCTTATATTTCGTTTTGTTCGCTGTAAACAATTCTGCAAACTGCGTATCGGTTTCCTGTGCTTGCGCAACTTCCTCGAAATCGATGACTACAGGGCAAGCTATTGTTTCTACACGTGAAAGCGCGTCAGCAACTATATTCTGCGAACCGCTAATGTGTTCTATCTCGCTCGTAAATTCGCTGATGTACATTAGCTGTCTCGCTCGTCGTGGCGTCTCTTTTGCTGACCCTACCTTTGTTAGCGCTACCGTGAGAGGCTTATGGTCCGTGTACACTATTAATCTCCTGCCCTCTATCATATTCCTAAAATACGCTATAGACATGTATATTGCAGTCAACTCTCTGTCATATGTACTATACTTTTTTTGTGCATCTGAAAACGCTTTCGAAAAATAACCTAGCGGTCTCCAGCTATTGTCTACTCTTTG
The DNA here is from genome assembly GCF_033807575.1 of Cydia pomonella. NCBI lineage: Eukaryota > Metazoa > Arthropoda > Insecta > Lepidoptera > Tortricidae > Cydia > Cydia pomonella. The sequence continues at coordinate 5,432,891 of NC_084716.1, forward strand.
TTGTAACACGCTACCCGCTGAGGTTCCCGATGCATCTGTCATAAGCGCTAGCGGAACGTCTGGGACCGGAAACGACAATGTAATGGCGTTTTTTAAGCTCTCTTTACATTGCTCAAACGCGGTCACTGCTGCAGCGTCCCACTCTATTCTGGACTGATCCTTTTTTTTTGAATTATGTAAATACTTATTTAAGTGACTCTGCACATCCGCCGCTTTACCTAAATGTGCCCTATAAAAGTTAACCATTCCTAAAAAACGTCTAAGTTGCTCGACGGTCTCTGGTCTCGGATAGTCTACAATTGCCTTAACTTTATCGTTGCGCGGTCGCAGTCCGTCTGCCGACACTGTATAACCTAAAAAATCTACCTGTGACAGTCCAAATTGGCACTTGCCTAAATTAATTGTCAAACCTACTCTGTCAAAACTCTCAAGTACCTTACCTAAATGCTCTCTGTGCACGTTCTCGTTCTCTGATGCTATTATTACGTCATCTATGTAGCAAAATAGGGATGAACTCGCACCTTGCTCGTCAGTGATGGTTTCTATGTCTTGCAGCTGTGCATTCATGAAGCGCTGGAACGTCTGTGCTGCGTTTCTGAGCCCAAAACAGAGTCTTGTAAACTCAAATAAGCCGAAAGGTGTGATCACTGCGCTTTTCTCGATATCTTCTGGCGCGATTTCAATGGCATGGTAAGCGCGGTTGATATCTAGAGTTGTGAATATTGACTTACCCGATAATCCGTACGTGAAGTCCTGTAGTCTAGGAATTGGGTATCTGTCCGGCTTGGTGACAGCGTTCAGCCTCCTGTAGTCGCCGCACGGTCTGATCTGCCCGTCCTTCTTCGGCACTACGTGTAGTGGGCTTGCCCAGGGACTCTTGCTCGGTCTGCAAATACCTAAAGCTTGCATGTTACGAAATTCCTGCTTCGCCTGTTCGTACCTATCTCGCGGTAACGGCCTAGCGCGCGCATAAACCGGAGGTCCCGAAGTCTCTATATAGTGCTTTACACTATGTTTAGCAGGCTCCTTAAATGACACAGGCTTTGTTACGTCCGCGTAACGCATTAGGATGTCACGGTATGGGTTATCATCCCGAATGCATTTTATGGACGCTAACTCGCAACGTACAATGGACCCGATACACTTCAAATTCGTCACTTTATCAACTAATATTTTACAGTCTAAATCTACCATTAACTTATGAGTCCTTAAAAAATCGGCACCCAGTATTGGTCGAGTCACGTCGCACATTATAAAGTTCCACCGAAAAGCTCTGCGCAACCCTAAATTGAGCTCTAACGACACGATTCCGTAAGTCCTTATCTCCGTGTTATTCGCTGCATACAGTTTGTAACTATTACTATCACACTCGCGACGAACCGTAGCACTGAACCTACTGACCGGCACTATAGATACGTCTGCTCCAGTATCCACTAAGAAACTCATACCACTGTTAAAGTCTACTACACACAAGCGGTGGCTTTCCGTTCTCGGCTCCACGCACCCCCCAGCCGCTCCAGGGTGCACCGCGTCTAGTTTCCCTGCGGTGGCTGCCAAGCGTACGCTGCCGGCGGCGCCCCGCCTGCCGACTGCTGTGGCCTCCCCCAGGCACACGGCTGGATACATCCTCGTGCATTTTCTCTGAATTTATAGTGGTACCTGCATAACCAGTCGGGTTTCCTGTTTGGTCCGCGCGACCTCGACCGCGAACGATTCCTCTTCAGCCGGAAATCTCTTCCTCTTGGTCTTGACCTGAGCTCACTTACTTCGCCTCTGAGCTGCTTGATTTCCAAGGCCATGTTCCTGAACTCGCAGATCAAGTCGCTGGACACGGCGCTCAACGATGCAGTAGCCTGGGCCGCCGGGGCTGCTACCGTCGCAACCACCCCTGAGCCCATGGACTCCACAATCTTGTCCGCCATAGATACCAAATCTTCTGGTTTTGTCTCTTCACCGACCGCCGTCAGGATCGCCCTTGTCGCCGTCGGTAGCCGCTGTAGCCACAACCTTTTCACTGTATCGTCCGACACATCAGCATTCCTGGCCGCCTCGGCCATTCGCCTGTAGAGTTGTGAAGGCTTCTGCTCCCCGAGCTCCATTTCCTTGACCAGCCTATTAAACTGCCGATCCGCGCTCTCCTGGAATGCTGAAATTAATCTGGCCTTGAGGGATTCATAGCTCCTCGCCGTAGCATTATCCAGCAAATCGCCCACGGTGCTCAGTTCCTCTTTACCTAACTTGCTGATCACCAGATCGAATTTCGCCTCTTGGCCCAATTTCTGTGGCGCCAGTATTGCCTCAAACTGACTAAACCAAAGCTTGGGCATGTCTTTCCAGAATGGAGCTATCCTCGACGATACCGTAATGGCCGCTAAATCGCTCTCCATAGCTGCTACTTGTCTCGGTTCCGTAGGTCTGGTGCTTGGTGATCCCGCTGATCCGGTGAGCTGGGGTCCCGCTAACTTAGCGGATTGTTGTTCCGTAGTCCCGGTGGCTCCCTGTCCCGCGCCGGGCTGCTGCACTGGTACTCCGAGCAGGGTATTACCGTACATTTGAACTACAACCCCCCCGGTATAGTCCACGTTCACAAACAACACGCACTTAATGTCTTTGCGCGGTGTTTCACTGCCCGCCTGGCCTGCCCTATTATTATTTAAGAGTTCAAAACAAAAACGAACGCGGGGTCACCACTTTAGGGTTCTGTTGTGGGTACCCTATTATGGTGAGGAGGTAAACAAAGATTCACTTTAATACATCTATTTATTCAGACTCCAAATTGGTATCAGAAGGTTACATTAATAGAAAACACGAACGTTTAGAGAAAAGGCGCAAGACCAGGCGGCGTCGCGGTATCGCGTATGTATTAAGAATGTGCGCACTTGTCGAGCTGCGCTAAGCGACTGCTCGTACTAAATGTTCATTTAAACTGTTTACCAAAACTGCTGACTCTAACGTGCGTCGACGCCTTGCCGCTACAATACTTTCTTGGCACGCAGGTGACGAATTTGTTTTCTCGGACGAGAAACTCTTTGTGTTAGAGCAGCCTCATAACGCCCAGAACGACCGGTTGTGGGCAGCACGGATAGAAGACATTCCAGAGTATGAAAAGAATGTGCCTAGGTTCCAGAGCTCACCATGAGTGATGGTTTGGGGTGCTCTTTGTAAGAGGGGCAAACTGCCTCTAGTTTTTATTGATAAAGGCGTTAAAATCAATGCGGCATACTATAAATCGGAGGTTTTGGAGAAAAATGTTGCCCCAAATTTAAAAAATATGTTTGGAGACGATTATTATGTTTTCCAACAAGACGGAGCTCCGTCGCATACGGCAAACGCTGTTCAAGCTTGGTGCAAGGCTAATTTGACCGATTTTTTGCCGAAAAATGAATGGCCACCAAGTTCTCCAGATTTAAACGTACTAGATTATTTCGTATGGTCATACATGCTCTCGAAGCTAAATAATTATAAAGTCGCAAACCTGAGCCATTTTAAAAAGGTTATCGTGCAAATTTGGGACGATATGCCGATGGATGCGGTGCGTGCCGCTTGTGACTCTTTTGAGAAACGTTTGAAACTTGTAAAAAAAGTTAAAGGTGGAGTAATTCCAAAACATTTGTTGTAAATATTGTATATAAATGTGGCTTTCATTTAATATAATTTTCATAACATAAACTACGCGTACATTTATTTCATTAAGGATCATAACTGTATTCGAACTTATTGGACACGGTGTAGAATATCTAAATTGTCTAAAACATGTATTGACCATGTCTACACAAATGTACCTAAAGTAGATATATGTAATATGACCTGTGAGGATTTCCATGTTTCCGATCATTTAGGTACATGTGTGACATTAAAAATTCCTAAAATAACAACTTGCACGCATACATTTAAACGTATATTTTCCCAACAAAATATCAAAAATTTCTATCTCGGCTTAGACTCTTGACTGGGACTCTTTTTTAAACAAATGTCAATGTCCTGCAAAAACAATTGAACTTTTAGTAAATGTAATAAAACATTACTTTAACATTTATTTTCCATTAAAAAAAACTCAAATAAGACAAAATGTAAATGTATGGGTCAATGACAATATTCGTCAGTTACGCTACGACATTGGTAGAATAAAAACCAAATTAACACAAACCCCTAATGCCACCGACCAACTTTGTAATAACCTACTATTGTTAGAATCAAAATTTTGGACTGCGTTAAAAGATGCGCGAAGCGAATATATAAACAATCAGATATCCAACAGCCAAGAGGACATGAGCCGCCGCGTCTGGCGTGTCATTTCGTCCGAGACGTGTAAATCTAAAAAAGATAAAAGTAGTGCGATTGATGTTCTCGTGAGCGTGTCGGCTGGCGAATGCGAAGGCGCGCGCGCATCCTCTGCGGCCGACCAGCTAAACCGGTACTACGCGCACACGAGCGATAACAATACAAAGCCCTGTGTAAACACCGCCCTCGCGTACTTAGAACGACACCTTATATCGCTATCCCCAACGTTTCATTTCGAAAACTTCACATTGTCAGATATAATAAGCGCACTTAAAAACATCAAACGAAAACAATCAAAAGATATCAATGAAATGTCGACACATGTTCTTGATTATCTTCCGCCTGTTGTTATTTCGATATTACTTAATATGTTTAATAAATGCATTAATGTAGGTGTGTATCCCGATGTCCTAAAATTAGTAAAGATTCAACCAATCTACAAAGGTAAAGGTGAAATGCATCTACCTAAATGTTTTCGACCCATATCGTTAATACCTATAATTTCTAAAGTTTTTGAATACATGTTAAGTCTCCAGATAATGAAACACTTCGTTTCAAACAATTTATTGAACGAACAGCAATTTGCATACCAAGCGGGGCGCTCAACAACGCACGCGGCGCGTGACCTGGTGGAGCGGGTGCTCACGCACCTCGAGGGGGGGCAGCAAGTCGCAGTAATATTCTGTGACCTCTCGCGCGCCTCCGAGATGATTGACCACTCGCTGCTTCTTAGGAAGCTCGAACGATACGGTTTTAAAGGCAAAATATATGACACAATTGATTCGTTTTTAACAAATCGAAAACAAACAACCTACGTTTTAAATTCAAAATCTAAACCTGAAACTATCGGCGGTTGTTCTGTTCCTCAGGGGTCCACCATGGGGAATAATCTTTTTTTAATTCTAGTAAACGATATTACAATAGCCTGCCCCGAGCTTGAGTATGTCATGTTTGCAGACGACACTTGTGTCATTGTTAATGCCGAAAATGTAACAAATTTGGAACATAATGTGAACAAAGCAATGCTCGAAATAACCAAATGGTTTACAGCCAACGGCATGCTTTTGAACATCGAAAAAACCAATTTAATTCACTTCCAGCTGCGCACTACTTCTACTGATGGGTTAAATATACAAGTAAATGATGTAATGGTCCCTCAAGTAAGTCAAGTGAAGTACCTAGGCTTCATTATTGACGCTGGCCTGACGTGGAGTGCGCACATTGACGCGCGCTGCGACAAACTGGCCTCGGCCAATTACGCACTCTCCAGGCTTGTGAACAGCCTATCAACTGAAAACCTGAAAAAGGCTTACTATGGCTATTTTCATTCCATACTTATTCAAGGCGTGGACCTATGGGGAACAGCAGCCGACCGTAACAAACTTTTTAAATTACAAAAACGCGCAGTACGCCTAATTGATAACAAACCCTTAGATTACCCGGCACAAGAATTATTCAAAAAACATAAAATACTCACGTTACCAAGTATTTATATACAAACTGCTTGCACACATGTAAGGGAAAATATGCTTAATCATATAATTCTCAATCGAGCTTCTGTTAGAAGTACTCGCCGACAAAACCTGTTACTTGTTCCAAGGTACAGGCTAGCAAAGTTTGGAAAGTCGCTCGGTGTCATGGGACCTAAATTATATAATTCACTACCCAAACCAATAGTTGATTCTGCCAGTGACCAAATATTTACGCGTAATTTAAAAAAGCTACTCATAGAAAAAGCTTATTACACTATTGACGAATTCCTCACAGGGAACAACCAACATGTAGACTGATTTTTTCAATTGTAATTGCATTTGTACCTATTTGTAACGATATAAATTAATACTGTACCACAATTATATAATATTACATACTTTCTTGTTAATTTTATCCATGTCTACAAGTATATGACTTTTTTTGATTAAAGTAGGTACTTCCTTAAATATATTATTATTATATGTGAAATGGGTTTACCTGAAAACTTAATAACTTATAAAATGTAATTTTTAGTAATGTAATTACTTTTAAATAAAACTAATGTACCTATTTTTTTTTTGCTACTTGACATGTAAAATATTATTTTTTACCAATAAATGCTATCTATCTATCTATCGATGCATATCCATAGGCCATCAAGGGTCAGCAATATTTGCATAGCAAATTTCCAATGAACGTACGAGTTTATGCCATCTAGCTTCTCGACGGGGATATCCGTGTTCTTTTTAGACATCTTTTAAGGTTTATTGGCTGGATTCGGATGAAGATTTAAAAAATTGCACACATAAGTGCAAATCTGTCGAATCTACATATAACCTCAAAACAAAAACTATATATCTAGCACCTTCTTGGTGTATATTCTTGCAGTTATAATCGCACGGCGTTATATCTGGACTCTAGTAAACTATTGGCAGATCAAGTGCGCTGTGGTTCGCGTCGTCGTGGATATGAAATAAGTTGTTAAGGTTACTTACGTGAGGTTATTATATTCTTCAATAAATTCCCAAAATCCAGCCAATGTTGTTTTATTATTTAATAAATAATAAATTCACAACATTGTGAATCGAATTTTAAATAAACACTTAAAAGATTAATTAGGATTATTAATTTAACTAAGGATCACAATAACGGAGCCATATTCGTGTTGCGGAGAATTTTTGACAAGAAGAAAGTGTCATAGATACAGTGACACCCAGATAGAGCAAACGTCATTCATGAGCTCTCATAGATTAAGTATACTATAGATCCAATGTGGGGTGTACATACAATATTCAATAATATCTCGTGCCTTGAATAAAGGAACCACTTCTTAATAATTATATTTTGGTATTGTTCCAGTATTAAGAGTATTAACACATTGGAGGACACCGAGATTATTGAGAAATTGGAAGATACAGCTATAATGGAAGAGGAAGACGTCTGAGCTAAGCGCTCTGTCCTCACACCCTCCGTCTAGTTTACGTTTGCAGTCATATCAAAAATACACACTGTATATTTATTCTTATTGCCCGTAAGGCCCGTCCTTAGATATATGTCAATGATTACGGGGATCTCGGAATTGGCTCAAATGTTTTCGGGGGCGTTTTAGAGTTTTTATATGTTTTTCAAGCAAAGAGTATTAAAGTTTACTGATTTGTAAAACTGTGTTTTATTAGTAAAATAACGGTTCTGATTACATTTCTTGAAAGAAAATACATATTTATATATTCCTGTAGACATACCAAAGTTAAGGTAATCTAAAGCTTTGCGCCTTTTTCTACTGGCAAAATAGTTTGACTGACTATTAGGTAGGTATTTGTATCATAATAAAACATAGTAATAAGCAAAATATGCATTTATTAGACGCGCACGTTTTTCCTGCGCCACTCTTAATAAGAGTCCGTTTTGCGCATGACGATGAGGAAGTTCTTGAGGAGCGCCTTCATCAATATCTACTACGATTTCCTCGGGAAGATTTCTGCAAGAAAAAGGAGAACATCGGTAAGTATATTAATTAGCATTAAAGAAGAAATCTGAAGATCCTAATCAAAATAAATAAAGAATAAAGAGTAAAAATGTGAAACTTTCTTCATCAATCACTGAACAATTAAATTTATTCCATTTGCCCTTATCTTCATTTAACAGGGAATTATGAAGTTTGTTTTTACTCTATTTGTAAAAACTTCTTCATGTGCACGGAAATATAATTACTAACGTAAATTAAACTCTTATTTTAATTCATAACATACTTCATTCAATATTTTATATTATCAAGTCAACAGAGTCAAAAAAACATGTCAAACAACTTTGCTAGGCAACTACCAAAAATCAGCTAAGCAAACAAGTAGGTATGTAAAGGAGGTTACATATCTTCACAGGAATATTACGCGAAACTCTGCGCAGGGGCACCATTACCACAATCCATCACAATCTGAGGGTCTACCGCGAAACAAGAAAATCGAAATTTCGTTATCTAACCTCTCTATCATAGCGATGAAGAGGCAGATAAGTAAATAAATTTCGATTTACATGTTTCCCGGTATGCCCTTTGTAAACAAACCGCCTTGCACAGTAGCTTATAAAACAAACGAAATAGAGTAAAACAAGTTTAGAATGAAAAACTTTAATTCACTGTCTTTTTTAACTATGGTATCTATAGCTACATAAACTAATTACTGGCATGGATAAACCTTATCCTATTGTAAGTACAGTTTCAGAGTAATCTAGCTAGTTGTTTTAAGGCTGCACCTGACGCCAACAGCCTCGCGCGTTTGAGCGGAACTTATACTCCTCACCGCACCACCCGCTGCAAAAGATCGAGCGCGCAGAACTATGCGTTCGAAATAGAATTTCGCTTGGTCGCGCGCGCAACGCAGCACACTAGCAACACGACTTGCCCCGCACTGACTATACGGGCGAGAGCGGGGTAATGGTAGGAACTTACGCGGGATTAAGTAACAGCACCATTTTAAGTAGAAATTTGGGAAGGCCGAGAAACAAATACAAATTTTACGATAGCAGTAGCGATAATGTAGATAAAATACTGTCACGGTTACTATCTAGTATACTAACTAAGAGAGAGAAATGAGTAGACTAGATTCGTGCAAATAAAAAAAAAACATTTAATTTAAAATAAAAATAAACAACGATCCGGAATACGCGGGGGCCACTTAACTAAAATGGATCGCAGGTTTGGTTTTTTAGGGTACTGTTGTGGGTACCCTATTATGGTGAGGAGATAAACGAAGATTCACTTTATTACATCTATTTATTCAGACTCCAAATTAGTATCAGAAGGTTACATTAATAGAAAACACAAACGTTTAGAGAAAAGGCGCAAGACCAGGCGGCGTCGCGGTATCGCGTATATATTAAGAATGTGCGCACTTGTCGAGCTGCGCTAAGCGACTGCTCGTACTAAATGTTCATTTAAACTGTTTACCAAAACTGCTGACTCTAACGCGCGTCGACGCCTTGCCGCTACAGTTTTATAAATTCACACAAAGATCCTATCCACTTTGCGGTTAGGTACTCTCGCCTGGGTTGTGCCGTCGGTGGTGTACGCGGACGCCGCAATTGTGGACGACTGTACTTGGCTGCCCGGGGCTTGATGAAGTGCTCGCCCTTCTACTGGCGAGAGTAGCGTTGGTGGTAGGTATGGCTGCGGTGGATCCTCCACCCAAAATAGCAGCCCGAACGTTGGACCCTGGAACGTGTCATCCAAATGTGTAAGGAAAAAAGTCCGGCAACGTAATTTGTGAGCATCCCCGGCAAACGGCAGAAAAAGAAAGCACCTGAAATGTAGCAGTGATGCCGTGGATGTTCACAATCAGAGTCGGAGATTACAATTTGTAAAGATGATGCAAGAATTTAGAATTTTAAAATGAGGGTGGAAATAAATTCTGATGCAATACCGTTACAGCAGCATGATCGGGCAAAATCATATTTAAACTAATGAATTTAACGTGAAATGATTTGATGATGCAAAGTAAAAACACTAGAATTATCTTAATACCTATTTAGCAACATAGAACTACATTTGCGTTAATAAATTGACGAATTGTGAAATTTGGGGTTTATTCACACTCGCGTTATAACATTGAACGTATTTACGACGCTAAACACTTTGAGGAACGTTAAGAGACGACAACACGAATATTAATTATATCATATCGGTTACATTTTCCAAAATAAGGTACGTATCAGAGACCGATGATCCGTGTGACGTGTGTTTTATCTCGAGTGTAGTTCGGGAATGGTGGGAGCGATTCGCTAATGCAACTCCCCATAAGTATATTCAACAAACAAAAGAACTGGTTACCGTGAGCGCTAAAATGTTGCATACGAAATCTTTCGAAGAGCGCTAAAACGGCGCCGACGAATACTTGTTGCATTTTTATGTTTAAATTTGAAAATACCAATTTGTAAAATTAGTTTTAAGTGGTATTTTCATTTATTCATGTAGTTTATTTAAATAATAGTACTTTCATGTAACGTATAACGTTACAATACTTACGTATAATTTAAAGAAACTTAGATTCGAACACATAAACGACGAAGAAACAAAGGTAAAGCATCTGCGGGTAATACATATTCTACTGCGAAGAAATTCCCCTATCATTTACGAATCAGGTGAAGCAAAGGATGTTCATAACCGAACACAATTTTATATTGAAACTCTTTAAGTTTTTTTTACTCTATTGTCTATAAGTCTATGGAAACAAAAGAAGACGAACAAGAGAAGAATTTGACTTGTCAATGAAATAAAAATGTGATAGTTTTGGTAGAGTTAAAATAAAATGATGAAGAATTAAAGTGAGTTGTTTTAATGTGGAGACACGGTCAGGACCAGGACCCCTTCTATTTATATTGTCTCGCACATAGGATACGCACTAAGAATGAAGGTCGAATTCATATTAGATTATACAGATTACCACCTTGTCAGACAGCGGAAATAAGAAAGCAAGTGGATAAGATGCTAAAAGATAACGTAGTACGAAAATCTCATTCCCCATGGAATGCCCTCGTACAGTTCGTGCCAAAGAAGATGGACGCATCGGGTGTGAAAAATGGAGAATGGTAGTCGATTATTGGCGTCTTAATGACCCACGGGAGATGATAAATACCTATTGCCGAATTTAACCCATTCATTGCCGAAGACGCGAATTCGCGTCCTATGTATGTGTAATCGTAATGCCGAGGACGCGATTTCGCGTCCTCGAGTTATTTGTTTTTTTTTTTGCTAGAAAACAACTGTACTTAAATGCTGATACCAAAATGTTACTTTATTTATGAAGGATAATATTATACTGTTGCTGGTTTTTGGATTCAGTGCATCTGTAATTTTCATAATTCTTATCTCGGATGCCGAAGACGCGAATTCGCGTCCCTTGTTATGTGTAATCGTTATGCCGAGGACGCGATTTCGCGTCCTCGAGTTGTGTTTTTTTTTGCTAGAAAACAACTGTACTTAAATGCTGATACCAAAATGTTACTTTATTTATGAAGGATAATATTATACTGTTGCTGGTTTTTAGATTCAGTGCATTTGTAATTTTCATAATTCTTATCTCGGATGCCGAAGACGCGAATTCACGTCCGATCGTAATTCCGGGGTCGCGATTTCGCGGCCTCGTTTTTTTACTAGAAAACAACTATTTATTTATTTTTTGAAGGAGAATATTATACTTCGGTTTTTGGATTCAGTGCATTTGTAATTTAGAAAAAATAGTTTTTGCTAGAAAAACACTTACTTAAAAAAACTTATCCCGAGATGTAATTTTTAAAGACAAATTGTATACTGTTAACGGTTATTAAAATAAACACATTTGTAATACTCAACATTTTCATTTCGGGTGAAGCGGAGGCGGATTCCCGTCCATTATGTTTATATTAGGTAATTGTCATTTACCTTTTATCGCGAAAAATATTTAATGATAGTAATTTAATCATGTGCCATATACTTTATAAGTGATTGTGGCAATTAATAATACGAACAGAGATGTGACTTATTTGAAATACTTGTATTTAAAATGCAAATACAAAATGCAAAATACCTATTTTGTATTTTGTATTTAAATACCTTTTAAAGAAAACTATTTTGTATTTTATTTCAAATAGTTTTTGGGACCTATTTTCTATTTTCAAAATACAAAATACTTTTTATTAGGTGAAGTAAGTAGGAGTTACAATCTCTTCTGACGTTACAATCCTTGCAACTCTCTCATTCTTTTATGGCGACCGGTCTGGCCTAGTGGGTAGTGACCCTGCCTATGAAGCCGATGGTCCCGGGTTCAAATCCTGGTAAGGGCATTTATTTGTGTGATGAACACAGATATTTATTCCTGAGTCATGGGTGATTTCTTTTTTTTTTGTGTATTTATTCACTATGATTTTTTTGAAACAGGGTTTAACACAATAAGCCACTATTGAAAACCTCTAGGGTTTATGTAATTGTTGGCAAGATCGCGCGGACCGATCACTTAGTTATGTTTTCCTGTCGAAGCTATTATTGTATCTATCGTTTAAATATCGACCTTATGTATATGTACTTAAGTATTTATAAATATTTATCATTGTCTAGTACCCACAACACAAGCCTTAATGAGGTCATTACTGTGGGACTTAGTCAATTTGTGTAATAATGTCCTATAATATTTATTTATTATTTTAACATTGAACTGGTGAATCTGTTTAGTAACGCCGCAAATGACCACAAGCGTAGCGAGAGATTAAAAATGTTGAATCTTAAGCGTTGCAAGGGTTTCAAGGCACGAGAGGTAAACAAACTTTTCTGCCCTGGTGAAACACAAACGAGACGTTTTCACCAACCAACGAGAGGTATATACTAGCTGTAAAACATTACAAATCTAAATTAATGCTTTTAATAATTGATCGTTAAAAACCATCACTTAAAATAAAAGTCCATTCAACCGGTAAACATGAGGAGACACAAAATTTGTACTCTAGAGGACTGATATACACACTATTTTTAAAGAATAAAGAAAGCCTTTCCAACTTGTAAATTCCGAGCAATAAGTACTAACTTTTTAATTCAGACTAGGTATTCACTATTTAAGAGTATCTTTTATCGCAAAGTATTTGTATTTTAAAAAAGCATTTTGAAAATACCTATTTTGTATTTAGTATTTTAAATACAAATTTGAAAACTATTTTGTATTTTCATTTGAAATAGTATATCAAGGAAGTATTTGTATTTTGTATTTAAATACTTTTTATAAAGTATTTTTCACATCTCTGAATACGAACTACTAAAATAATTTAGATACGCAGACATGTTTATGTCCAGGGCTACTAAACATTTTCGACTGTATATTTAACTATAATAAAATGGGTTGCATTTAATATTTAAAGTGTGAAGAAAATAATGATCTACTATATACTAAGTTTTGTTACTAGTCACGAATAAGAAATTATTACAACCAATATGGTATAGCCACTTGCGAGTCGTTAAGAAAATACCCGGTTTTACCTATGTATACTTCTTGTTAAAGTAATATATCTAAACGGAAAATAAACTTAAAAGTTTAATAGTAAGACAGAAGTATCCTTTTGACCCATTCATTGCCGACATGCCGACGTGTACATGAAACAAAAGAACGCGGTGACTAATACCCCTACTCTTAATCTCCCGGTGGCTAATCCCCACTGCAACCCCAGGTAAACCGTAAAGGATTGCAAATGGACTCACCTCATTTGCAACTTTATGTTCTTAGAGTTCGCAATTTCTTTCGTCCTATATTTTGTATTGTTTGCGTTGTGTTGACATTCAGTCCTCCGCTTATTTTTTGATTTTCTAAGCTTTTTCGAGTATGTGTTTGGAACGTTGAGCTTCTCTCCATACTACTTCTACGTATTGGACTGTTTTGGAAGATGTGTTGGAAGTGAATAGACGCAGTGACTTCTAATAGGATAACGAGGCTTGGGCGGTGAGTACGAAAACTTTATCAAATGTTATAAATTATGTTACACTTAATTTATACGTGTTGCGTGTATATTAGCTGTTTAATGTATTGTATGTAGGTACAAATGTTAAATAACGGTTTTAATTTGTATCTATTTATTTTATTTATATACATTAGTCTCTTTAAAGCACCTACTCAAATGATATGGTTTGATTACATGCATTGATAACCTTCTGTATAGGCCATAGGCCTACATAATTCCGTATTAACGTACGTAACGTATAAAGCGACTATACCTTATGTTATGTACAGTGATCGGGGATTTATTTATATATTTACTAGCATAATGATTGAGGTGATTCACCCCAAGAGGCATAGAAATCTCCGATCACTGGTTATGTATATTATAGTTGCACTAATTGCAGGATAATAAAAAACACCACGCAATTGAATTGACACAAGCCGGCTAATACTTAAAGCCAACAAAGTATATCTTGGTCGAAGTCGGAACTCATTCCTGTTGTAGCCTATTGGCGAGGTGTATGGCTACTACTGTTTGCAATTTACCTTAAAAATTAGGCCGTAAGGTAGTTATTTGAATGGTTTATTATCATATTACCTTTCATTATGAACTGTTTACGATCTGTTTTATGACCACTAAAGACGGATTTATCCGTCAAACGGTACAGATCAATAATAAAGCTACTAAACAATAAAATAAAAGTAATAATCATAGGTCGCACCACAAGGGGCGTTTTGCGGGCACGTCAACTGGTTTGTTTTACAAATAAACCAATTAGCAATTTACGTTTGATGCATAGTTTTTGGTGTTTTTATTCAAAAAAATCTGATTTATTCGTAAATTACTAAGTAATTGATGTATTTGTAAAGCATACTTACCCATTAACCCTATTTAAAAATGTTGACCCTGACTTTTTAGTAAATGGTTAGAAATAAAACAAAATTCAAGTTACCAGTATCTTTTTATTTTTCGAAAATCCTTAATTTTCTATGATAAAGTCATTTTTAATTGTGACTTAAGTAAAAAGGGCTTATGTACAAAATGGGGTTATTTGGCGGGTGCTGTGTTGCAAACGTAAGAATTTTAAGTAGGGTAACCTGTAGTGACAATCGCTATAACAGCGAAACTATACGGATCGCGGGGAGGGGTGCAAGGGGAAAGACAAGCGGCATGCAAGTCTAAACGCGTGTCCCAGTGTTGCTTCAGCCGGCGTGCGACGGTAACGTAAGGAGGAGCCCACATTGATTTTCGACAGTCAAAAGTAAGTTTTTTTGTTCGATTTCTGTTTGTAATTACGGTTATTTGTACACAGATAGATTGCCTTTTATTTTTTTTTGTTATAACTTGAACATTGGCAGTTACTTACGAGTAATTACTTTTAATGCAGATCTTTTTGCTCAGTCATGGTCATTTTTTGTTTTCAAAAGTATGCGTTGGGTACGGTTGTGACAAATTTTGTGGGTACGATTGTGACATTGCTTTTTTTGTTTTGTTTTATTTTAGATGCCTAGGAAACGCGTGCGGAAGACCGAAAGAGGCCTGTCTGATATGAGTAAATATGAAAATGCTTACGAAGAGGTGAAACGCGGTTCTTCATTACGGAGAGCTGCGGAAATACACGAAGTTAATCGCATGTCGCTCTTGCGATACCTACGCAAACGCGACAAAGCCGGCGATGAATCAAGATGAATGGTTAATTTTTCTTTGTTGTGTTATAGTTCTGTTAAATTTTTGTAAAACTTTTTCCAGTTAGCTACAGTAATTTAAAGTTAAGTTAACAATTTGACTGATTTTAAAGAAGACTGTTATATGGTACAGTGCTATATTAGTTTTAGGCTCTGGTCTCGCGTAGAGTGCGCAGGTGATAGTCCCCATCACATTTGTCACATGTTGAATTTGACTCAGTATTTTAATTGGTACATTTATAAATGTTTATTTTTTCTTTGTTGTGTTACAGTTTTGTTAAAATTTTGAAGTAGTTAAGCTAACATTTTTACTGATTATAAAGAAGACTGTTTTATGTTACAGTGCCTTATTAGTTTTAAGAAGAGAAGTGATCACAGATATTCGCTTTTTTGCCATAAAGTGATTGTTAACTTTGTTTAGAAGAAGATTATGTTGTGCTCAGTTAATTATTTGTAACAATAAAAGTCATTAAAACTATTTGGATTTATTTTGTATGCCTGTCACTACCGACCCCAACCACTGTCACAACCGCCCTTGGGGTGTGGCCGGTTGTGACACTTTCCCTTTTTTTTTTAATTTGATCGTATGCCTAATACAGCGTAGCTAGGGACAATTTTTTATCAATTTTAGGTAGATAAATAATCAAATTAAGTATTAAAGTGATTTTTCTCCCAGCTAACTGGTAAATTTACAAAATTATAGGCGATCAAACCAAAATTGTCACAACCGTACCCAGCTTACCCTATGTCGGCAACTTATTTTTATAAACCGCATTTTTTTAGAATATGAAGAAAGATATTCGACGTCGATTAGTCCCGAAGATGTTTTAGCAACCAAGGCAGCCCACGTGACAGCCATGTACCGGCCGTGTCACAAATAAAATAAATAAATAAATAAAATATCGTCAGTAGTGCACTGTATATTATATTGATTAAATCTTAACCAACTTTCCCAAACTGACAGAACAAAGAAAGAGCCGCCAATTGCAAAAGCTAGACCCAGAGTACAGTGAGCTATTGAAAGAAGTTCGAAGGAAGGTATCCATTAGTTCAACTTCAAGTGACGAATATCACGATTCCTTGTCAGAGCTGCCATTAAATTTGATAGAAAATATTGTGCCATTAGTTGAACTCTCTAGTTTGAATAGGAGTATCATAGAAGGTACAATGACCACATTTGAATTTGATGAAGGTGTGCAGCAGTCTACATTCAAAGGTGAGGAATTCTATACTCAGCATATGAATGACTTGATGCGCCGTTATATTCATAAATCCATTGATGAATGCCCCCCTTTCAAATTATGGAAGTTCTTGAGATCACTTGGAGTGGGCAAAGTTCCTCAGTGTTCCTCAGGCACTCTTGACCTGGACTCAATCAATCGGCATTTTAGCACATCCCCGGTGACATTAGATCCTTCCGTCAAGCATGCAACATTATCTTCTCTTGCCAATAACCTTCGCTCTGACTGTGACTCTACTTTTACTCTTGACAATATTTCTCCACAAGAGGTTGTTACAATCTTAAAAAATATTAAAACGAAGGCTGTCGGTGAGGATCACCTTAGCCTGGATATGCTTATGCTCGTGGCGGATATAATTGCCCCTATCTTATCCGAAATTATAAATTTCTCCTTTTCCTCTGGTACATTCCCTGCTATGTGGAAACTTGCTCATGTTATCCCTCTTCCTAAAACATCTAATCCCACATCCTTTTCTCAATATCGACCCATCTCCATTCTCCCAGTTTTGTCTAAAATCATCGAACATTTTGTTAATCGTCGCCTCATTTCACATCTCCACAAGCATAATTTGTTGAATCGGTTTCAGTCAGGTTTCCGCCCCGGGCATAGCACTGTCACGGCTTTGGTGAAGGTCACTGATGACATTCGTTTTAATATTGAGAATAAAAAGCTCACGGTCCTGGTACTTTTAGACTTCAGTAGTGCCTTTAATGCGGTGGATTTTGATATTCTCCTTCATATCCTTCGTACGTTAAATGTTTCTCCTGCAGCTTTGTCTTGGTTCCGTAACTATCTCTTTGGGAGGCGCCAGCGTGTCAAGGTTGACGACAAGGTCTCGGAGTGGTGTGACCTTTCTGCTGGTGTCCCCCAAGGAGGGATACTCTCTCCTCTCCTTTTCTCGATCTTCATTAATGGCATTACTGAGTCCTTAAATTGTAACTTCCACCTTTACGCGGATGATTTACAGATTTACGCAGCGGCTAGCATTGATGATTTTTCATCTTTAGTTGATAGAATAAATGGCGACCTTGAGTCAATTCGTTGCTGGGCGAATAAGTTTGGTTTGAAAGTTAATACAAAAAAATCGCAGGCAATTGTCATTGGTGGTCCTTATTTTGTGTCCAAATTGTCAGAGATGGTGGTACCCAAAGTGCGTTTTGATGGAACAATTATCCCTTTTTCTTCTACAGTTAAGAACTTGGGTATCATCATTGATCAAACCTTGTCCTGGTCAGCTCATGTTTCTGACATTAGCAATAAACTTTTTGCGTCTCTCCACTCACTAAGGCGTCTTCAAAATTTCCTTCCTCTTCAAACCAAAATAACTCTCGCATGTTCACTTTTACTCCCGTTGTTAGATTACGCTGATACTGCTTTCTTGGACCTTAGTGAGGAGTTACTGGACAAACTCGAGCGATTGCAAAATATTTGTATTCGATACATTTTCGGTCTACGTAAGTTTGATCATGTATCCCAGTTTCGATCTCAGCTTGGCTGGCTTCCGATTCGTCGTCGACGAGATGTGCATGTCCTATCATTGCTTTTCAATGTTCTATTTAATCCTGCTTCGCCACCTTACCTTTCCGAAAGGTTTAGTTATTTAGCTGCTGGTAGTGGTCATCGCCTTCGATCAAGCACCAATCTTTTACTCACGATTCCTTCCAATACGACGCGCACATACAAGAAATCCTTTACTGTCCATGCCGTCAAGTTATGGAACGAGATTCCGGTGTCCGTGAGGCAATCCCAATCTGTAGCATCACTCAAGGAGAAGCTTAAATAATTGTGGCTTTCCGATACTTTGGTTACGACTTCCTAGTTCTTTGGAGTACTTCTACTTTTTTAATTTCCTTTACTTTTCTGGTTCGAATTCATATTTATTTATATTATATATTGAATATTTATTTATTTTTATTTATATATATATGTATGCATTATTTTATGGTTATTTTTCTATCTATATATATTTGTATCAATGTGTATTCAAAACGTGCATTTCATTAATTTCAGTGATTGTACACTTTTGTTTGTGTTTGTCATTCATTCACCGTTACTTCTGTTTTACTCATTTCCTCAAAGGTTAACTGGAAGAGATCCCATACAGGGATAAGTTCGCCTTTGTTGTATTTAATTTACTCTGTAACTGTGTTTTTCGTGTTTTTATTTCTATGTACAATAAAGTATATACATACATACATACATACATACTTGTTATTAAGTGAGCAAAAGAATCTAGAAAACATTTTATGCCAAGGTAAAAAAATACGTGAAAAGTTGAAGAATGTTCAGCCAGGGTCGTATTTGGAAATAGGTGGGCTTATGGCTACTCAAGAAGAACCACTGCAAATAAAGAAAGGTGGACCTGGGCACACCATTGGTGATGGAGAGTATACATTAAATCGTCTAACTGGTATGTGCTGCTTATTGTGCTAGAAATCGTGTAACCCCTCTGGCAAAATGTGCAATGGCCATTTCTTTGGGCATAGGTGATACAGATAAAAAACTGTATTATTCAGCTGCTCCAGGTGCTGAACATTTTACCGAAGTATTTGACTACTACCCACTCCTCTGTGCCATACAGCAACTCAAGAGTGGTAAAGTATCTAAAGAAAGCATTGCAAGAATTGCATCAGTAAAGAATAAGGATGGTGTAACTTTAGCACAGCGCTTAGTTGCTGATAAGGCTAATGTTACTAGTAAGGTCAATTGTTTTGGAAAGGGAAATAATTAAAAAAAAAAAAAATGTTTTCCGTTTCTACAGGCTATTATCTCGAAATGGTTTTTGAATAATGGCAGATGAAAAATTGTCGTACCCTTAAAATGTCCCCTGGAGTGCGACGTGTGGTAGTATTAATAATGAGAATATCCTGAGCTGTCACTTTTTCCAAGGGCGACATTTATATTTTAAAAGATAGTTTTCTTTAAGTTTGAAATTAATAATAATAGATTACAATATAATATAGTTTCCGCATGGTATTTTATAAGCTACCTACGTATTCTAAATAAAAAAAGATTTTGTTTTCTGTTAATGGAATTGTTATTCTTTCACATAAAACGATTTAACGAATTAAGGTTAACACTCATGTAATTAAGTAGTAATTATACGCGAAAATTCGTTAAATTTTAATTTCTTTTTTCTTGTTTTAGTTTAAAATGGAACAAAGACCGTCGAGTTCACGAGACCCTGTTGACGATATCTTCGCTACTTTATCTTCATGGCAGGAGCCGGAAGACGTGGTTGAGGAGGATTCTGGTATACAAGAATCACTATCATTAAATGAACTGTACGGCCTTCTCAGTGAAAATATCGACCATCACTTGGAAGTTGAAGAGGATGAAGATGGTGCTGACACAACGGAAACAAATCTGCTGGTGGATTATTTAACTATGGATGACGATGACACAGATCATCATGCAGCGTCGACAGAGACAGTTGAAGACTGGTTGAATGGTAACCCACCGGTTCAAAATGATATTCGCTTTACTGCCGTTCCTGGCTTGAAATCTGATATGGCAGGGAAAAGTCCTATTGACTTTTTATACCTTATTTTGATGCCCAGCATAATGGACTTAATTGTCACGTGCACCAATAGATATGCGAATAACTTACTACAATCACCGCTACGGCCTCACAGTCGCATTAAGGAGTGGGTCCCGATTGATGTAAATACGTTTAAGACGTTTCTCGGTATCCTAATTCACATGGGGACAATAAAGTTAAATAGAACTGTGGATTACTGGAAGACTCATTATTTATTTCCAAATTCAGTAATTTCAAAGTACATGAGTCGTAATAAATTTCTACTTATAATGAAAGCGTTAAATGTTCAACGGGAGGCCGGCATGCAAAGCATCAAGAAAATAAAATCGCTGCTAGATACATTTAACGACGTTATGAAGAACATTTATCATCCTACAAGAGAAATAGCGATAGACGAATCAATAATGTTATTTCGAGGAAGACTATCGTTTCGTCAATATATGAAATCCAAGCGACATCAATATGGAGTGAAGTTTTATAGTCTAGCAGACGTACGAGGAGTTTGTTGGAAACTACACATGTAGTACACTGGTGCAAGGGACACTCTTGTCGGTGGACGTGGGCATTCTCACAAAGTTGTAAAGTTCTTAATGAAAGATTTGGAAAATTTAGGGCATTCGCTATATATTGATAATTATTACAGCAGTATTGCCCTAACAAGAGAACTACTCATGAAGTAAACATTTTGCACCGGTACATTAAATGTAAGGAGCCTGCTAAACATAATGTAAAGCACTATATAGAGACTTCGGGACCTCCGGTTTATGCGCGCGCTAGGCCGTTACCGCGAGATAGGTACGAACAGGCGAAGCAGGAATTTCGTAACATGCAAGCTTTAGGTATTTGCAGACCGAGCAAGAGTCCCTGGGCAAGCCCACTACACGTAGTGCCGAAGAAGGACGGGCAGATCAGACCGTGCGGCGACTACAGGAGGCTGAACGCTGTCACCAAGCCGGACAGATACCCAATTCCTAGACTACAGGACTTCACGTACGGATTATCGGGTAAGTCAATATTCACAACTCTAGATATCAACCACGCTTACCATGCCATTGAAATCGCGCTAGAAGATATCGAGAAAAGCGCGGTGATCACACCCTTCGGCTTATTTGAGTTTACAAGACTCTGTTTTGGGCTCAGAAACGCAGCACAGACGTTCCAGCGCTTCATGAATGCACAGCTGCAAGACATAGAAACCATCACTGACGAGCAAGGCGCGAGTTCATCCCTATTTTGCTACATAGATGACGTAATAATAGCATCAGAGAACGAGAACGTGCACAGAGAGCATTTAGGTAAGGTACTTGAGAGTTTTGACAGAGTAGGTTTGACAATTAATTTGGGCAAGTGCCAATTTGGGCTGTCACAGGTTTTTAGGTTATACAGTGTCGGCAGACGGACTGCGACCGCGCAACGATAAAGTTAAGGCAATTGTAGACTATCCGAGACCAGAGACCGTCGAGCAACTTAGAGGTTTTTTAGGAATGGTTAACTTTTATAGGGCACATTTAGGCAAAGCGGCGGATGTGCAGAGTCACTTAAATAAGTATTTACATAATTCAAAGAAAAAGGATCAGTCCAGGATCGAGTGGGACGCTGCAGCAATGACCGCGTTTGAGCAATGTAAGGAGAGCTTAAAAAACGCCATTACATTGTCGTTTCCGGTCCCAGACGTTCCGCTAGCGCTTATGACAGATGCATCGGGAACCTCAGCGGGTAGCGTGTTACAGCAGAGAGTAGACAATAGCTGGAGACCGCTAGGTTATTTTTCGAAAGCGTTTTCAGATGCACAAAAAAAGTATAGTACATATGACAGGGAGTTGACTGCAATATTCATGTCTATAGCGTATTTTAGGAATATGATAGAGGGCAGGAGATTAATAGTGTACACGGACCATAAGCCTCTCACGGTAGCGCTAACAAAGGTAGGGTCAGCAAAAGAGACGCCACGACGAGCGAGACAGCTAATGTATATCAGCGAATTTACGAGCGAGATAGAACACATTAGCGGTTCGCAGAATATAGTTGCTGACGCGCTTTCACGTGTAGAAACAATAGCTTGCCCTGTAGTCATCGATTTCGAGGAAGTTGCGCAAGCACAGGAAACCGATAGGCAGTTTGCAGAATTGCTTACAGCGGACAAAACGAAATATAAGTTGTTAGGTATGCCAAACTCAAAAGGTAAGGTTTATTGCGAAATATCAGGTGATAATGCTCGACCGTATTTACCAGAGAAATTCAGGAAGATAGCGTTCGAGGCCATTCATCACATTAGTCATCCAGGCATTAGGACCACACGCAAGATGGTAGCCCAGAGGTATTTTTGGCCAGGCATGAATAAAGATGTAGGCACATGGGCAAAGGCATGCGTGCAGTGTCAGAGGGCAAAGGTAAGTAGGCATACAGTTTCTAAATTAGGACAATTTGAAGACGCGGAGAGGTTCAGACATTTACATGTGGACATCGTGGGGCCCTTGCCCACGACAGCTCAAAATTTCAAATATATAGTTTCAATGATAGATCGACGTACCAGGTGGCCAGAGGCCATTCCAATAGTTGACATGACAGCTGAGACAGTAGCGAGAGTGGTTTATGGAAATTGGATCTGCAGATTCGGTTGCCCAAGTTTGATTACATCTGATCAAGGCAGACAGTTTGAGAGTGATTTGTTTAAGAGCTTAATGAAATTTTTAGGGGTACACAAGGTACGTACAACCCCATATCACCCAAATAGCAACGGGCTTGTAGAACGTTGGCATCGGACAGTTAAAAGTAGCTTAAAAGCCAGATTAGCAGACAACGCGTCCTGGGCTGATGAGCTACCTACGGTTTTGCTGGGACTTCGAGCAGCATCCAGGTCAGATAACGAAGTAAGTGCAGCAGAAATGCTTTACGGTCATGTTTTGAGATTGCCAGGTGATTTTTACACACATTCCAAAATAAATTGCAATGACCCTTTTTCATATGTAGAGAAACTTAGGTCGATCGTCGATAGCCTCCGTCCCGTGTCACGAGCGAATAGCGATTCGCGTAAAATATTTGTCCACAAAGAATTAGAATCATGTTCTCACGTTTTTATAAGGAACGATATGGTGAAAAAACCGCTTACTCCCAATTACGATGGACCATATTTAGTTTTAAATAGGAGACCTAAAACTTTTAAAATTCAGTTACCCAATAGACAGGTAGAAATATCGATTGATAGGCTAAAGCCAGCATTTTTATTAAAAGAGCAACCTGAAAGCAATAATAATTCTGGTAGTAACAGAAGCGTAGGTAATGATGGTTTAACCACAACTACCACAAGTGAGCCTACAAAGCCATTAGTGAGTAAAACGCCAACACCTTTAATTCGTACCACGAGGAGCGGACGCACGGTAAATAGGCCAGTTAGATTTATGCTTGATGAATAAAAATTGTAGCACGTAGGTTGCACAGTTGAAATATAGACAGTACTGAGACTCGTTTCCGCTTAGGTATTTTGCAGGGTTAGGTTGTTTGTACGGAGACGTTGCCTAGGGATGGCACATTTTAAATTTTTGAGATTTTCCTGGAAATTGTGAAATTCGGGTCCAGCTACTTTGTTTTTAATTTAGCATCTCCTGGATGGAGCCTGGACCCCGGGGGTAGATTTTCTATTTCCCGAAAGTAGTGTGGTAGCCATTGCACTGGGTGGATGGCTACATTTCAAATAGTAATTATAAGTACCGGTTTATCAGTTTCAAGTCGGGCTCTGAAAAACGAGACCCGCAACTTAGGTAAGAGTTTTTATACTGTAGTCATAAATGTTTTGTGACATTGTTTGATTCTTTTTAAAAAACGTATCGAAGCTGTACGTGACAATGTAAGAAAAAATGTAATGATTTGTTATTTTTGATCCATATTTAAGTAAGATGTATTAGATTAACTACAATTATATTCAATATACAGTCAGTACAGCACGTTGTTCCACGTTAAAGAGTAAAATTTCCTGTCAGTAAAGTTGTTTTGAAAAATTGTAAAAATGGGTTTAAGTCAAGGAAAGGAGGAAAACAACTCGCACAATGCCATAGCGATAGCAAAAGTGGAAAACTTGTCTAATCAAGTGGAGTCAAAACTAAATTATGTGGGAATTGGACTAATCGCATTGGGAATAATTTTGTTGTTGGCAATATGTTATTTTGTGAGAATGAAATGCAAACAATGTGCTAGATCGTGGGTGCAGAAAACAATCGGAAATTTACCACCCACAGCTATTAAAGTTCATACTGTTGCCAGTCCCCCACAACAAGTGTATCAATAAGTGTTGTTATGAAGTGCTCAAAGGTGTAATTGTAATCGCTGTTAAGTTCTCAGAACTATGGACCACCACGTTCATTATAAATGAAACAACAATGTTATTATTCAAACGTGTAATGTAATAGGTATAAGTCTTATTTCACAGCTCTTGTTTACATTCGTAGCGCTAGAATACAATATAAGCATTTTTTGCATATATTTAAGCATGAGGTATGTGTCACACTCATAGCGAGTAAGATTGTTTTGTTAAATTTGATATTTTTTTTCTTGTTTCTTGTATTGTTGTACTTTGATTATTCTTTTCCTTTTCTTTTTTCAAAAAGGGGGGGAATGATGTAGCGGCAATGAGGAATAAATCAAAAGGAGAGGCCCTATTTTACTATATACACTTCGAGTTATACGAATATACAGTAAATCGATATAGCAATCACAAAACACAATTTGTTTCTTTCCTACCCATAGCGCATTCTGTGCGCGAAAAGAGATAGCACGACATTTCGCAATCTTCTATTCCGATTTCGTTTGACATTAATACCACATGTCTGTTTCCGGCTGCCGGCCGCCATTTTACTGACCACAGTGTTCAGTGTTGCCAATTCAGCTCTTTTAGAGCTAGATTTGGCTCTATTTATCATGTATCAGCTCTAAAAAAACCGTTTAGCTCCTTAGCTTCTTTTTACGACTATTCCAGCTCTTTTTCAGTTAGCCATACCACGGTGGCTTTCCGGCTTCGAATCCACTACCAAAGTGCAGGTTAATTATTGAACGCAACCATTTTGTATTGTACTTAACCATAGATCATAAAGAGATTCGGGTCGACGGCGCGGTGCGAACGGGGAATTCCCCACAGTCGCCGTACACGATTTCTTTCTTGCGCTTACATGGTATTCATTCATCTTACGTATGTGAAAAGTTTATGTCATTTGAGAGATTGGTGCTTGTTTTGTTCTAAAGTTAAGTTTGTTTGTTAAGAAAGTGACTGAAGTGAAGACTATTGTGAAATTATGTCCTGTAGTAAACCATACACCCAGAAATTCCGCCAGGAATGGCTCTCTGAGCCTGATTTTCCGGGCTGGTTAAAAGAAGTCAGCAATGACAATAGGAAAGCCTTCTGCAGTTATTGTCGATGCGAAATAAACGCAAAACTTAATTAATCACATAAAGCGCAAAAAACACTTGAAAGCTGCCCAACTAGCAAGAGTCTCAGGTTGCGCACTTTATAAAACTGATGAGCTTATAGAGCTCTTATTATTGTTTTGGAACATATCATCACTCTTATATTAGTCTTAGACAAGCTAGTACCGGCTTTAGTAAGGTCAGTCTTATTACCTAGTCTTATATATGTATATAAGAGCATTTTATAATACTATTATAAACCTCTTGCTCTTACAAGAACATTTACGAAGTCTCATTGAACTTGAGAGTGCCTGGTCTTATATACCCTTTCTCTAAGTTCATTTGATTTTATATTAGACTTTATAAATGCTATTGTAAGAATGTAAGACTAATAATAAATAATAATAATAAATAAATATTTTAGGACATTAGCACACAAATTGACTAAGTCCCACAGTAAGCTCAATATGGCTTGTGTTGAGGGTACTTAGACAACGATATAATTATATATAAATATTTATAAATACTAAAATAGATAGAAAACACCCATGTCTCAGGAACAAATATCCATGCTCATCACACGAATAAGTGCCCTTACCAGGATTTGAACCCGGGACCATCAGCTTCGTAGGCAGGGTCACTACCCACTAGGCCAAACCGGTCGTCATAACTAATATCAACATAGTATAATACTATTATAAGCCTCTCGGTCCTACAATAACATTTACGAAGTCTTATTGAACTTGAGAGTGCCTAGTCTTATATACCCATTCTCTAAGTTCATTTGATTTTATATTAGACTTTATAAATGCTATTGTAAGAATGTAAGACTAATATCAACATAGCATAAGAACACTGTAAGTACGTACTTTTCTGATTTTATTTAAAGCTATAAACAAGCATAATAAGATCAACAGCAGCACTTTAGTAAGATATTAGAGTGATATAGGATAAAGATACTTATATCACAAAAGACAAGATCAATATAAGATCGTTTGATCTTAAATCGATTTTGGGAACACTTGTAAGTATGATATTTAATTATTTAATTAATTTTTTTTTTGTAATTTAAAGTAAGAGTGTAATTTTAAATAGGTATGGATTACGACAACTGGAAAAAACGTTCGAGAAGTGATGGTTATCGGCGGAAAATTCAGAAGTACAAAAAAATCATAAGTAAATCAAATACATATACAGCTCCTGCCAAGACAAGGTAGTGTTGGTGAACATATTAGTGAGGGTTCTGTAGGTTCTGCTTGCATGAAAGATGTAGAGGTTGAGGAAAATGTTTCAGTATGTGAAATTAATGATTTTAGTGAAAAGAATCTTCGACCGATGACGAAACAGATTATGAGAAAGATTTTGCCTTAAAAAGTGAATTACAAAAATGGGCGTTAAAATTTAATATCCCTCATGCAGCAGTAAATGGATTGCTAATTATTTTAAACAGAAGACTAAATAATGTTCTACCAAAGGACGCGAGGACACTGCTTAACACAAACAAAGAGATTGTGCAAATTAATGAGTTGTCTCCTGGAATGTATTGGCATAGTAGCTTAATAACAAGACTTGTATATTGTGGTTCTTCCCAAGGCCATGTTAAATGTTTTAACATGCGGAAGTCTTTCTTCATCAAGTAATGGTATGGTCTATATCCATAAATACAACCATTTTGCATCACCAATCTTGTCACTTAAATAAAAAAAACATTTAGTTTATTAGTATGTGTCAAGTGATCTAGTAAGGATAAACAAATGTATTTAGGGTTTTAGTAAGTAAACCAAGGAACCCTAATTAATTCAACATGGCCATATCATTTGTATTCTGAATGCAGAATTTAGTGTAAATAATCTTATAATAGTCTAATAGTGCGCTTTAAAAATACACCTACAGCTATGGCTGACTATCAGTACAAATAAAGAAATAAAATAATTATAAACGGATACAAACACCATATTTGATAAGGCGCATGAAGTTTGAAGTGGAAAACAGGGTCTACTTTACAGTAAATAATATTTTCCCACGTGATTACATACCGTAAAACATAAACACACACGATGATAACGAGCACCTCAGAGCTTGGGTGCCAATTATCCAAAGACCAAAACGTGACTACTTTTGACTGCAGCAAGAGTACCCTTCATGCTTTTATTGATCCTTGCCATGCTATAAAATTAGTGCGCAACACCTTCGGTGATTTAAGGCTGTTGTACGACATGTATGGCAGAAAAATTGATTATAATTATCTTGAGTTACTACTGAAAATACAAGACAGTGAAGGGCTGCACTTAGCAAATAAAATAACAAAAGCACACTTACACTTTGCAAAACAAAAAATGAAAGTTCGTCTGGCTACGCAATTGCTAAGTAACTCCGTAGCAGATGCCTTGGAGTTCTGTAAAACAGATTTACAAATGGAAGAATTTAAAGATTGCGAAGGAACAATAAACTTTGTAAGAATTTTCAACGATATCTTCGATGTTTTAAATAGTCATTCGGTTCGTCCACCTGGGTGGAAAAAAGCGATTTGCCCAGAAAATGTGGGCTTGGTAGAAGCTCTCTTTGAAGGAGCCATTGGATACATTTCCAATTTAAAATTACCGACCGGAGAGCTCCTCATAAAATCGAAACGGAAGACGGGTTTTATCGGTATGATAATAAATATGAAGAGTGCCTTAAATCTGTATAGACACCTGGTAGAAGATAGCCAAATATTAAAATATCTACCGATGTACAAAATGAGCCAGGACCACGTCGAGTTGTTTTTTTCTGCCATCAGGGCTCGGGGCGGATTCAACAACAATCCAAATGCCGTCCAGTTTAAAGCAGCATTCAAAAGACTATTAATCAGAGCAGAAATACGAGACGGTGGACTTGGTAACTGCATTCCTCTGGAGCAAATACGCATTTTAAACTGCTCTAGTAAGGATAATCCAGTCCATGTGTTAAATAATTTAACTGAAAGAAGTTCGTTTGTGGAAATACCCGAAGATGACAGCAGTTTATATGAAGAGTACATTGATTGTCTTAACAGCACACTGTCACAATACTCGGAAAGTGTGGTTACATACATTGCCGGATTTGTAGCAAAAAAATTGGCCCGCACTATCAAATGCGAAAATTGCAATGCAATGTTGTTTGGGGAGCCAAATGATTATGAAAGGTCATTGATAAAAGTGAAATCCCGAGGAGGTTTAAAATACTAATCTAAAGATCTGGAAAATATAACCCGCAAAACTGAAAAAATAATAAAACCAAAACAAAAACATGCCTCAAAACTACTACTTGTACATATTTAAGTTCGTCATGGACTATTTTGAATCGACCCATATATTCGAATCCGACTCGCACCACGACTCAAATCATAAATATTTATTGATTAAAAGCGTGATCCAAACTTACTTAGATATAAGGTTTCGATTTTTCGGAAAGAAATTAAACGGCAAAGTTTCCTTCCGAAACTATTTAAATAAAATCATATTGTTCCGGAATGAGTAAGTCAAACTAAGTAAATGTAAATATGTAGAGTAGAGATTTGTTTTTAGATCAAGTTGTAAAAATGTGAGCGATTATTATACATTATTTTTCTTACATTAAGATATTACTTTTTTATTGTAAAGTTGTACATAACTAGTAATAAAAAAAAGTTTTAAAATGTAACAACTTGTTTGATTTATCGATAAAGTTTACCACGCGTAACATCATGTGTTTATTATACCTACTTTCAAAATTTGTTGCACTACCCTTCCTAATTAATATTTCGGCAAGCTCACTACTCAAAGGTTGTCTGAGATCGCTCTTAAGCGATAAGACCGCCTGTCGTTGCCCAGTGTATTTTAGTTTGTATTTTTTTCTATTTTGTTATCTTTTTTGTTTGTGGTGCACGATAAAGATTATTACCACTAGAGCGAAACCATCCTAGCTTTGCCCAGATATTTTAGTATCTTAATATCTGTGAAATCTATCAAATCCATACGAATTACACATAATTAAGTAGTGACAGATTTCACAGATAAGAAACTAAAATATCTGGGCAAAGCTAGGATGGTTCCGCTCTACTAGAGCAGCACCAAAATAGCTGAGTGATATGACCGCCATTTTATATTTTTCAAATCCAATCCACGCTATCACTGTCGTCTGTTCCAGTTCATTTTGTTTCAAAAGTCAGTGCTAGGGTTCTATCACTCTCATGCATCTCTCATGTTTTAGTTTTAGGTGGATTTTTCTTAGACTGTTTACTTGACAGCTGTAATTCACATGCATTTGTGCGTTGTATTGCAAAGGTAGAATTATAGTGTAATCTGTATGAGTGAATTTGTTAAAAAAGTTTGTTATTGTTAGATTCTAACACATGTATGTGGATAAAAGCTGTCAAATAAACAGTGTTAAAATAATCTAACTACAGTTGAATTTTTAATTCGATAGCGACGTTTGACAGATAAATGCGCATTAAGACTAAAATAACTGTTTTCTGGTACAACTATAGCTGTTCTCATGAATACAAAATCAACTTTATATCAATAATTAAACGTAGTCTCATTCATACTTGTAAGAAATATACTCAGAGTAACGAGATATTTATTACGAAAACTGTCAAACGTCGCTATCGAATTAAAAATTCAACTGTATAGATTAATGAAATGTCGATATCAACGTATTTAAACTTTTGAACAGCCGCACCCACCCGCCGCATTAGCCGCATCACTACCGGAAAAACGGCCATTTTATTGGCCAGTATACTTTAGGTATAACAATTTTGTAGGTATAACAAGTCCATATACGTCATTTTGTAGGTATAACAAGTCCATATACGTCAATGTGTAGCGGCAAGGCGTCGACGCGCGTTAGAGTCAGCAGTTTTGGTAAACAGTTTAAATGAACATTCAGTACGAGCAGTCGTTTAGCGCAGCTCGACAAGTGCGCACTTTCTTAATACATACGCGATACCGCGACGCCGCCTGGTCTTGCGCCTTTTCTCTAAACGTTTGTGTTTTCTATTAATGTAACCTTCTGATACTAATTTGGAATCTGAATAAATAGATGTAATTAAGTGAATCTTCGTTTATCTCCTCACCATAAAAGGGTACCCGCTACAGTTCTCTAAATGTATGATTTACTTAAGTATTTAAGGCTTGCACACACTAGGCGTGTTTCCGCCCGCAGGATTATGATCAACCTCCTTCGATTCAAATTTAGCTGTGTAATGCAAATCGGCGTCCGGACTCGTACGAAGGGGACCTCGGAAAACTCCGCAATTACGACATCTGTCGAACTATGTTGACCAATAACACTGCCGTCGCTACGGTTACCTCGTAACAAAACTCGATTAACCAATGGTTGATCACAGTTTGCTCGGAAGCTGACGTTGCTACGGCTACCATACAACAAAACTCGGTTAGCCAATGATTGATCACCATTTGCTCGGAAGTTGACGTTGCTACGGTTACGTTACAACAAAAATTGGTTAGCCAATGACTGATCACGAATTCCACGAAAGCTGGCGTTGCTACGGTTACCATATAACAGTCCTGTCTAGTTTTAAAATGTGCAGAAAATTTCAGTAATCGGAAGGCTATAATCAAAATGTCAGATTAGATTGATGACATTGTTGTTATTGATTCTAACGGTATAGCAAATGTAATTAAGATAAAAATAATCTTTGTAATAAAACTTGAAGAAATTGTGAGTGTTCAGACGGTCAACCTAATAGCTAAAAAAAATGTTGCCGAGTGTTTTTGGTCCAAGGTGCAAAATATCACTCAGATCCTGAGAAAAGTGGGAGTGCTATTGCGGATTTTGAGGATTCCAGCTCAGCGTCCCCGGATTTCAACGCAAGTCCCGGCTTTACAAGTGATTTACAATTACTAGGGTACTAGGGTATTCATGTATTGTCGTGTAATAATAAATGAACAAATTGATTAATGACTGTGTATTTTTACTTTAAAAAACAAATAAGAACTCTTATCATAAAGTTTCATAAAACCAAATAGGTACCTAGGTAATTACAAAGTTAACATAAGTTAACATTGCACAAATTGTGCGGTTTAACTTAGACGGTTGACGTCGATAGTTGAAAAAAGAGTAAATAAATTGGTCTTTAAGTGCTGCATTGTGAAAAGTATTAAGGATGCAGTAAAAGAAAATACTGGAAGTACTAATACTGTTGCAGTTTCTACCATCACCAGCTACCACAGGGCGGTCCGGTGCGTCAAGTGCGCGCTGGACTACCCCTCGAACGAGTGCAGGAGACCGAAGGAGGAACCAGCCACATGCTGCAACTGCTTCGGGGACCACCCTGCCAACCACAGGCAGTGCCCCGCGTACCTCATAGAGCTAAGGAATTGGCGTGCGGGTACACGCTCCCACACCCGCCGCCAGCCGCAACGAGGCCCTGACACGAGGGCCTCGAACACACCAAACTTGGTAGGAGAGTCCTCCAGAGGTTCCCTAATGGCACCAGCCAACCAGCCGAGGACCCGGACGACAGGACAGCAGCGGAGGCAGCCGCAACAACAACAACAGCAGCAGAGGAAGCCGCAAGTAGAGCCCAGAACGACGCCACCCGCAGCGCCCCCCGCGCTCGACGTCACAGCGCTGCACAAGGACAGTCACCGCGGTGCAAACCGCGGTAACTGAGTCCTTGAAACCAGCGCTGGATGAGTTTGTACTAGCGATTAAGTCTCTGTCTAAGTCTGGCTAAAACCCAGACTTAGCCCACCCCTCTCAGCAATAACGCAAGTTATTCACCAGCTGCACTTTTATACGGCCTTAAAGAGAAAGATTTAAGAGTTGTATATTGGAACGCGCAGACATTAAATGGTAAAATTAATGATCTCCGCACTTTTCTCCACAGCCAGGACATCGACATCATGCTGATCAGCGAGACGAAGCTGAAACCGTCAATGACGCTCACAGCCAGCGGCTACATCGCGTACCGCTTCGACCAAAGAAGGCCCGACGACGGGGCCCCTTACCGAGGCCTCGCAATCCTCATAAAGAGGACTATCATCCACCAACCGGTGGACATACAACAGCCATCATCATTCTCTGCACTAGGGGTAGATATCAAACTGCAAAGACATAATCTGCGCTTGTTTGCTATCTACAGGCCTTGCGGTCACTGCCGGACGGCAGAGATGCAAGCCGACCTAAAGCAGCTACTGGTGGACTCCCCCGTGCCGACCATCCTGGCCGGGTACTTCAACGCCGAGCATCCCGCTTGGAACTCCTCCGCGCACTCCCAACCGGGAAACATCATCTACCGGATCGTGGAGGACCACCCACTACCACAACTCCGATGTGTACAACAGAGGCACCACCATCGACTTCGCGATCTCTCGCGGAGTCAATGCCCTTACGCGGCACGAGGTATTCCATGATCTCTCATCCGACCACAGGCCGGTGCTCCTGACCATCGCAGACCAGCCGACAACGAGACTCACCAGAGGGTCTGGACGCCGCTACGACTGGACGGCTTTCTCAGAAGCCATGGTAAACACTCTCCGTACAGGTCCCATCTCGACCGCAGAAGAGGTCAACACAGCAGAAGCAACAATCACGGAGGACATTAAGGCGGCCCTCACCGTGGCCGGCCGCACGATCCCGCAGACGGACCGGCGCACCCCTCTCCCGAAGCCGCTCGTGGAGATAGGGAATCAGTGCGTAACTCGGAGAACGAATTAGAACATACGGTTATACCCCGCAGTAGGTCGAGTACGCTAGTCAACAAAGACGCCGTAGTCGCACCGCCGTCGCCGCGCGCGCCGTCCGTTCGCGCATCGAACGTAGACCGCGATTCGGTAATTAGGGATCGCGATAGTCAAATAACCGTGTTACTGGCCGAGCTGGAGGTCCATAAAGCCACTCTAGCCGTCGCCCAGACGAAGTCCGAGACTGCCAAAGTACGGCTGCAGATTGCGCAAATGGAGGCGCACTCTGACGGCGGCAGTGTCGTGGCTGACGACTCTGAGCGGCGTACTAGAAATTGGTAAGGACGACATGCTAGACCACAACACGAGATCGCGAACGATGATAAATTCCCTCTACCGAAAGAGACCGCGCCGCCCGCCGACGTCGACCGGCCTAGCCGACCACAACCGCGAGGTCCCGCATAGTAATTACGCGCCGATCTTTCATAAACCACCCGAGTTACCCGCGTTTTCAGGCGATATAACCGAATGGATCGCTAGTTTAGTGCCGCCAACAACGTGAGTCGGATTAGGCGCGCACTCAAAGGGGAGGCTCGGACAGCCGTAAAATCCATCATGTACACAGTTCAGGACCCGTACGAAATTATGGAGGCGCTAGAACGGAAATTCGGCGACCCGGAAGAGATAGTGCTCACCGAGTTGCATAACGTGAAGCGTGTGCCGCGATTGGCCGAGGACAATGGCAATATAGCCTCTTTCGCCGCGCATATCGCTAACGCCGTCGCTACCATCAAATCGTTACGGCAAGATAAGTACCTATACGCGCCTGAACTTGTAAATAAAATCGTGGACAAATTTAATCTGATAGTGCGTTACGAAGAGTGTATACTGTATGTTCCGAAAATCGTTATTTCCTAATTGCAGTTAATACCATTCGCATTATTTCTCACTTTATATTTTTCTCGTAATCTTCCTTTCCCTATAGCAACTTTAGTCATTCGCATATTTTTCCATTGTATTTTTTTTTGAAAAACTTATTTTCACGGTATGTTTTGTAACCATTCGCATTATTTTCCATACATTTTTTTTATGAATAGCTTAATATCCCTATATGTTTTATGACCAGCCGCATAATTAAATAAATAAATAATAAATATTCAAATATTTTTGTTAGCAAAGAAGTAATAGTAGTCGGTTCGTAAATTGATGATTAGTAAATACTCTAAGGTTGAAAACTAGTTGATTAGGCATAAACGTTTAAATAATCATAGACACTAGATAATAATCAATATGCATACACTTCAACATACGTATCTATCATTGTCATATGTGACATAACATAATTTAGTCGTTGTGAGAATATAATTCTTATCTTCTCAAAAAAGTAATTTGTCAGGACTTTCAATGGCTTCAAGCAATTTGAAAGATAGTGTTGCAACTTTTAGCTTCATTGAAAGCAACCGCAGAGGTAAAATTTTGATCAAGGGCGGTCGGAGGCATTACTTAAAACGCGAAAATCACAAATGCCGGACTTCTGTATGGACTTGCGACAAGGTTGGTCATTGCTATGGCTCAGTATTGCTCAACCCTGACAAAACTGAGATAATTCGAGAGCGCGAACATTGCTGTATACCAGACCATGAGACCATTGAGATAGAGCGCAGCATAATTAATTTAAAAAAGATGGTGACCACGTCATATAAACCAATCCCAACCTTGTTTAAGGAAGAAATGAGGCAGTTTATGACCGAAGAGTATGTAGACAAACTGCCGATTCTACGCAACAAAAAAGATAGTTTATATAGAGCCCGCCGCGAGGAAGAATCTTTCGAATGCTGCGAAGACATCCTGTTACCAGAAAGCTTAGCCCAGGACTGGCTTTGTGTCAAAGAAGACGACTTTTTAATATTTGTTACTGAAAAATCCAAGGAATGGCTCGCAAATTGTAAGAAGTTTTTTGCAGACGGTACTTTTCGGATCGTTCCAGAACCGTTTGTGCAATTGTACACTTTTCATGCGGACATTGGGTCTACTGCTGACCACACAAGAGTACTGCCTTGCATTTATGTTCTATTGCCCAACAAGCAGCAGGAGACCTATGAAAAAATGTTTAAAAGTTTTCAACAAAACATTCCTGGGTTTCAACCTGATGAATTAAAAGTGGATTTTGAGAAAGCGGCAATCAACGCGTTCCGCAAACTGTACCCGTTAGCAAAAATCACCGGATGTTATTTTCATTTTTCGCAAGCAGTGTACAACAATGCAGAAAAATTTAATATATTATCTAGACGCGAGGGTTGTACCTATGTAGCAAAATGTGCGGCCCTTGCCCATCTGCCGGCCCTAAAAATTCACGAAGGTTGGATCGAAATTTCGTCAGACATGCCACAAATGCCAGGCATCAAAAACTTTAATGAATACATGTCATCGCAATGGGTTCAAATAGAAATGATCCACATAGTATCGTGCTTTAAGCAGCGTCACCGAACGAACAACGTGACTGAGAGCTGGCACAAAAAGATTAATAATATCATTAGAAAAAATTCTAATATTTTATTAGTGCTCTCAGAACTGAAGGACGAGGCACAGGCAGTGGATTTCCAAGAGCTACAAAATGATGTTCGCCCTGATGTCTTTCGGAAAAGGGCTAAAAAATACATTGCAATGGACATGAAAATCGATAACATTGTTAATAATTTTCTGCTGGGAAAATATGACATTAAAAAAACCATCTTACTTTTGGCCTGCTTGAAGTATTAATATGCTTGTCAGTTAAGTTAATGAATACTGATTTTAACTTTCACAGTTGTCAGTCATATTTATGAAACATAATTTTTAAGAATAAAAAAAAACATTCTTTAAGTTTCAATAAACGATATTAATTTGTTCATATCATCCTAATCTTGACCCGTCTAGATACATAGAATGGGAATAATGCGAATGGTTAAAAAACATATCCAGAAAATAAGCTACTAATAAATGCACAGAATGGGAAAATATGAAAACGGTTCAAAAACATATCGAGAAAATAAGCTACTAATAAATACATAGAATGGGTAAATATGAGAATGATTATAATTGCTATTGATAAATGAAGCTTACGAGAAAAATAAAAAGTGGAAAAAAATGAGAATGGTATTAACTGCCATTTAGGAAACTACAGTATACACTCGTTACGAATGGGCAAAGTATAGGCAATCTAATAGCGGAACTCCCGACTTAGTCGCGTTGTCGGAGTTCTTGAGCGAAATTAGTGTTGCGTCCAAACGCGTAAACCGACATAGGCCGTCAGCTAGGTAGAAACAAAAACCAACGTAACGAGCATAACTTACAGGTTCTATTTGAACCCCGTTAACAGACAAATCTAGCTGTAGCTGTACCTTATAATTAAGTGAGAAGTGTAGGAGGTTCGTTTTCTCGATATTTAACTGCATGCCGTTAGCTTTAAACCAGTGCAGCAATTTTAGAATTATGCCTTTAGCATTCGTCTGCAGTTCCTCTTGGCTACGACCGTGGATTATTGCACATATATCATCCGCGTACATGATGAATTTTGCAATAGGACTTGGGAACGGCAAGTCATTCATCAGTATCGCGGATATGCTATTACCGACGTTTGAGCCCTGCGGAACGGACCTATCTCCGACTGAGCCACATTCAGAAATCTCGCCATTCACATCAGTGGCTAAGAATGATTTTACTATATCTAGGGCCTTACCTCGGACACCGTAATGTTCAAGCTTCGCCGCTGTCAACTCATGGTCAGGTCAACTAAGTCGAATGCACGAGACAAATCAAAAAATATAGCAGCAACGTACCTTTTTGACTCGAGATGGTCTAATACGATTTCCAATAGCTTGCGCACTGCCCCTAGGGTGGATCTGGGTGGGTGGTAAATACCTACTTATTTTTTAATTACTCGGAATTTAATACTAGGTACAAACTTTCCTTCCTCTTTCGTTCTGTTTAAATTAATAGTAGGATTTTATACACTATCATCATTATCAGCCAAATCACGTCCACTGCTAGACATAGGCCTCCCTCAGAGATTTCCACAGCGACCGATCGTCGATTAATTTGAAGTATGTAATATTTGTTTTAGCTGCTGAATGCAAGGACAAATGGCGCAACATTAGGTGCACATTTACAAGAAGCATCAAAGGTCAACCAAGTGGCTCAAAAACAAAAAAGCCGTACTATTTAAGCGAATATTTAACGTTCGTTTTACCGTACGTAAAACCTTTAAATGAATCCGGTAATCGCGGTAACATTCCACCAACCCCAGTTACCCTAGATGCAGAAACGACCAGCGACGTGGAAACTACAGAGCAAGTGTCAGATAATGGTCAGACTGATTCTTCGCAGCCGCACCAACCACCGGCTTCTCAAATGTCTCAATCAACCCACGGAGTACGCCGCCGCAAGACACCAGCTTCAGAAATAGACGCCGCAATGATTAACTCTTTAAAAAATAAAACGAGAAAGGCGGAAGACTTTCTTCACAGCACAAATAAAAACGAACAACAAATGTCACTTTTCTTTCAAAGTTTGATACCAGAATTTACCGATATGAATGGGTAACAAATCCGTAACTTTAAAATTCAAGTTCTACAACTCATAGACAAAATTAAGACCGCACCGTCGACAACTCCACCCCCGAGCGACTCCACCCCCTGTACATCCAGAGAATCGTATTACACAGTCTATTCACCAATATCATCTGTTGGCTCCAAACAAATCCAAAGCCACCTGGAAAATAATTAATAACGCAAAATTAAATCAACCGAAGCAATATATCTCACAAATAGTAAAGAATAATAATGTTATATTTAACCCGCAAAGTATTGCACAAGAATTTAACAATAATTTCATTGACCAAATTCAACCAATTAGTACAGTAATTAATGGCATTAACATGACTTATAACAATTTGACATTCAATTCACTTAATTCTTTATTTATGCAACCGACTATTACCGAAGACATAAAAATAATAATAACCTCTCTTAAAAATACGAACAGCACTGGCTATGACGGCGTTAGTACTATTATAATAAAGAAAGTTTCTGATATAATCTCACCTATTCTCAGTCATATCATAAACTTATCCATTACGTGTGGAGAATTTCCGGAGAAATTAAAGTTAACCATTGTAAAACCTCTTCATAAAAAAGATAGTAAAAAAAACATTAACAATTACAGACCAATAGCGCTAATTCCCGTATTTTCAAAAATCATAGAAAAATGTATTTATAACAGCGTATCAAATTACTTTGAACGCAATCATTTATTTGCTAATGAACAAAAAGGTTTCCGCAAAAGTATGTCGATCAATATGGCTATCTACGACCTAATTCAAACCGTCTTAAAGAATTTAGATAAAAAACGTCCAGTCTCTGCATTGTACATGGATATGTCGAAAGCGTTTGATTATGTTGACCATCGAATACTTTTGGACAAACTTTATCGCTACGGAATACGTGGTAATGTCCACTCTTTAATAAAATCTTATTTAAGCGGTAGGAGACAAATTACTCAAATTGATCAACTATGTCCTAAGTCAAAGATGGAAGTAACATATTCATCGGATATAAGAGAAGTTCGCTATGGTGTACCACAGGGGAGCGTTTTAGGGCCCCTGTTGTTTCTGATTTATATAAATGACATGCCAAAGGCAACTGATCATCCAATGGTTCTTTTTGCTGACGACAGCACCATTATATTTTCTGACAATGTTTTGCATTCTTATGAGGATGATATCAATAGAACATTAATTAAAATTATAGATTGGCTAACCAATAATAACTTGAGAATTAATTTGGACAAAACGAAACTTATGACATTTAAACAAAGGACTAATTACACACCTAATTTAACTGTAGATTATAAGGGGCAAAAAGTTGATGAGACAAACATGATAAAATTTCTAGGATTGTATGTAGACGATAAGCTGACATGGAAATATCAAATTGACTCTATATGTAAGAAATTAAACCAATATTCCTATGCATTATTTAATTTAAGAAAAAGAGTGAATCCATCTGCAGTGCTCACCGTTTACCATGCTTTTGTAACATCGACTTTAAGGTATGGATTAATATTTTGGGGTAACTCTACAGACCGGGAACTGGCTTTTCTCGCTCAAAAAAAGTGTGTAAGATCTTTGTGTGGTATTAGCATCGAAGAATCCTGTAAGCCTTATTTTCAAAATCTTAAGATCTTGACACTACCTAGTTTATATATTTATGAAATGTGTGTTTTTGTGAAATGTAACTCTCATCTATTCTTAAGCTTTAAAAGTTCAAGATTACGGGGTAAAATATTACATTCCGTTGTACCAAAGACAATGTTATTCCAAAAAAATGTGGTTGGAATGGCCCCAAGAATATTTAATAAAATACCTCAAAACATTCAAGTATTACAGCTTAACAAGTTTAAAAATGCCTTAAAACTATTGTTAGTTCAAAAGAGTTACTACTCTATAAAAGAATTTTTAGATGATAATGACTTGTAAATATGTACATACATTTATATTCCGACATGCATGCTCTCAAAATTTGTATGCCGTAAGGCCCCACATAGTGAAACTGACTAATCTGTAACATCCTATGTACACCTATGTTGGACAAATAAATAATTTTGTATTTGTATTTGTATTTGGCTCTCCAGCACCAGCAATGACGAATTACCGACATGAAACTTCTGCACAGATCAACTATGAAAGTGAACCCCGGGCTCCAATTAACTACCAGTCTAAACTCTCGCCAGGATACCAGAACCAAACTACGCCTATAAACTTTTCTGCTCAGATACCTTTTAACCCTGACGTGCCGTCCGGCTCGAGAGATGATAATTTTTTATCTGAATTTAATTATTAAAATTGATTCATTCAAGATAAAATATAATATATCGTTTTATTTATATTAGTTGTGTAGTACTTACCTTAAAGTTATCAGCAATCTTTCTTCGGCACTAAGACATTCCCTTAATCTTGTATTTTGTTTAGTAATCATGGGTGAAATAAGGCACAATAGCTCACGATAAGTTTGTTTTGACATCATGTACATTGCCTGAAATTTTGCATCATCTTGCGAGAGTTGTTGTTCCGCAACAAAAAGTCTGCAATTAATATTTTTTCTAATGTAGGGATGTAACCAATACTTTCTTCTTTTTTTGCGCAATCGCAAATACATATAACACGCTAATGTATCTTCCTCGGACGACGACATTATCTCGCGATAACGCAAACGTTTCTGCAAGATTCTATAGTTTTTATATCGACAGTACACTGGCAGTATATCGCTAAGTGAGGAGATCTTGTCGACATCAGTAAGCTCGCGGTAACGTATAAAATACTACATACTGATACCGCGTCGCCAAATGGGGAAAGGGCCTAAGTCGGCAGGCTCAGCGGCAGACTGCCGCCAAAAGTAAGCGCCTGAAATACTCTGCCTTGGAAGCCACCTACGACTTCGTGCCCGTCGCCGTCGAGACAGCCGGGCCCTGGGGGCGGGAGGCGCGTGAGCTCTT
This sequence comes from Cydia pomonella, assembly GCF_033807575.1. NCBI lineage: Eukaryota > Metazoa > Arthropoda > Insecta > Lepidoptera > Tortricidae > Cydia > Cydia pomonella. The sequence goes on from NC_084716.1 coordinate 5,473,632, forward strand.
ACGAGAGCTTAGCAAGCGACTCAGGGAAAAAGGAAATGACCCGCGTTCTGAGTCATGGCTTGTCCAGCATGTCTCCATCGCCATACAGCTTTTCAGCATCAGAATTTCTCCGGTTTGATCAGACAAAGTCCGCCGAGGTCTACTCCATCCAGCTCCACCTTCTACTTCTCCCTTATACACTCTCTTTATTAGCCTTCTTTCACTAATTCTTAACACATGTCGAAATCATCTCAACATACGGCTCGAAATGCAACTTTTTATAAGGAGTGACGAGCACTAGACCGTAATTCCCCTTAAGTGTAGTAATATTTTAGAAAAATAATGTTAAAAACTACAAATTACCGTACATACAAGCCGCTTGTGATTTCCTATATTTGTAAAGTTAATATTTCAATTCAGTTTTCAGCATTATGAGAAACTAAGTTCACGTATTAAGTCCGGCATCGCTTTGAAAACACTTACCCAAAATCCAACGCTTACACCATCAAATTTCACGAAATCAACCGGGCAGCCGAATGTATCGGGGTTTCCGTCCACCTGCTACCCAGCAATCCCCGATTACGAATACTAAAGAAATAGATTTTTTATCACCTAGAGACGTAGAACTCGATAAATCACAAGAAGTAGTGATGATACAAAAAAACGCCACAAGAACTATTAGGTAAAACTTCCATTACCAGTATTACCACTATGTCAGATAAAGTAAACGATATTTTTACACAATTAGGAGAAAAACTGCCTTATATCACGCCAGATGTCGTATAATCGACTGTGCTTAACCTCAACTTGTAATCTGTCAAATCCTATTGTTTTTTTGTAAACAATTAATGTGAACATTTTTTTTTGATATTTCTGATACGAAATGACAGTGCAGTGCTCTAAATTGCAAAAATAAAGGTGTACATGATTTTCCAAAAGATCGAAAGCGTACAGCGCAAACGGGACTCAGTCAATCTGTGTTCTTATTATAGGACATTCTTCTATAATATTTAAGTATTTATTTATATTTATATAGGGATTTTTACTATTAAAACATGATTAAAATATCAAGACCATTTTAATATTTATTTTGCCAGCTTAATGCGCCATTTGTTATGAAGTATTCAGCAAATTTATCTCGTACAGTTTTAGCCGCTAAGGTTGCTCTTCTAGGTATTTTCCTAATTGGTACTAGTGATGTAATTCCGTTTTGATCATTTCGCCACAAGCCAGCTTGAAACTCACCGTCAATTTCGGTATCGAAAGTTGCATGCGTCGTATAAATCTGTTTTGAATTCTTACTCCTCCTCATAAAGTTATGTAGCAAAACACATGTCATAACGATAACTGATACTTTTTCTGGTGCCAGCATAATTGGAGATCTAAGTATGCGAAAAACAGAAGACATTATCTCAAACACATTTTCCACGATTCTGCGGGCGCGCGATAAACGGTAGTTGAATACTCTCTCCTTTGTCCCTTTATCATGAATCCCGGGGTACGGTTTCATCATGTTTTCCGTTAATGCAAATGCACTATCTGCTACTATCACGTAGGGCAGAGGGTCATTTTTAAGTGGAAGAGGTTTATCCGGCGGAAAATCTAGTGCTTTGTCTTTAATTTTTTGGTACATGCTGGAGTTTCGGTAGACTCCACCATCACTAATTCTACCTTGGCACCCTATGTCCACATATGTAAAATTATAGTTAGCATCTACTAATGCTAATAGCACCACACTAAATGTTCCGGGGAAATTGAAATATGCTGTACCACTGTGAATGGGGCTCTGTATTAATATGTGTTTTCCATCAAGCGCACCAATGCAATGTAGAAAATTACACAATCAAATTTTAAAATATATTAATGTCAAGTTTACTTTTTCAGGACACCGTTGATCTTGATGTTGAACTAACCGAAGAGGAAGTAATTATTCAGGAAGATAATGTAACTGATCGTGAATATGAATCTACTGCTGACACAATTGTTTTCAAGAAGCCAAACAATAAAAGGGATCTAAATAAGAGAAAAATTGAAAATCAAATTGACCAAGCTTTCGAAAAAAAATAAGTGCAGAGCCAGAACTAGTTGAAGATGAATGCACTTTATACAAAAAAATTATTATGTGCAAAGTTAAAATCCATGGACACATTGACTCGTGACATCGCCATGCATGAGATTGATAATGTAATGTTTCGCTTAAAACAACAGCAAGCGTTCCCACGATTTCAGAGTCCCCCTAATCAACCATATGCAGGATTTCACTTGCATCCAAATCCAATAGCTTCTAATTATTATCAAAACAGTATTCAGTATTCATTTATTTCTTGCTTCCATGGTACATTTTTAGGCAGTAGTTACACATTTCTTACGGTATCACATGGACCCTGAATAGGGTGTAGCAAATACAAAACAATTTAAGTAACTTACAAAGTTATTTAACATAATATAGTGGATTTTACAAACTTATAACTAACATAACCTATACATGTATCATCATCAATCATGCAATCTTCAGTTGGTTATCAAACATCATTTTCTCAACAAAAAACTAACTTTCAGCCATCTCCACAGTCTCATTCTCAACGGCGAGGAAATATTCAGTCATCTCCACAGTCACATTCCCAAGAATATTCAGACTTCCAGCCGTCTCCACAGTCACATTCTCAATAATCTGTAGACTTCTTCTGTAGAAAAACTTAAAAGAAGTTTTAAACGAATTTCTCATTACATAAACCAATAAAATATTATCATTTTTTCATTTTGTAATTCCCACCGAAGAAATAAATTCAATTACTACTGATAATGGTGGTAATATGAAAAAAATGACGAAACTGATGAAAGGTAACTTTTGTACCGACGACGACGACCTTAATCTTGAAAATGATGAAAAAGACAATAGCGATGAAGGCGAGAACGCTGATGAAGAGCTAATTGCATTAAATGAATTAACAGACGTGGAACTTTCTTCAACAGAGGGATGCTGTGTGCGGCACATACCATGCAACTAGCAATAAAAGACGCCATTGAAAACGATGTAGAGGCTCAATCACCGTTGGATTTAGCAAGGAAAATTGCTAGAACCTTGCGAACACCTTCTAATAGAAAGTTATTGAAGTTGGCTAACTTAAAAGTCCCAATTATAAACTGTGCTACTCGGTGGACATCTGAATACAACATGCTTCTGCGTTTACAAGATCTAAGAACTTTTTGTGACAGCATGGAGTCCATAGCAAGGTTGGTGTCATCCGCATTTTAGGAGGAAATTTCAGATACGTTGACTTGCTTGGAGCCTTTTCATATCTGTACCATAGTGTTACAAACAGAGCAGCGCACCATAGGTGATTTTTATATATCATGGATTAAGTGTAAGTCAAAGATTGATTCCATGCATAACGCATTTGCTTGCAGCTTACGTGCAGCCATGCAAAATCGACAACAAAAAGAGACAGATGTATATGTATATGTTCGAATTCCGCCGATTGTAACGCGAGACACTTTAAATCGTAAGTCTTTCTACAATTTATATTTGAACATTCCATGTATTGTAGACTAAAAATCTTCACCCCACATCCACTGAAATAGAGCTTTAATCTATTGCGCCTGCCATCAAAAATGCCCCGAAACTATAAAAGAAAACATCCCGATAGATGCAACATAACTGCGCAACAATTTGAAGCGGCAACGTTATTTATTGCCCAAGGCGTCAACGTCAAGCAGCAGCTCAAGCAGGAATGAAAGAAAGTACCTTGAGGAAACGCTTGAAGGTTTGATAAGTGGCTATCGAATAAGACTGATAATAATAATAAGACTAAGACTACAAAGAGTAAGACTTCTAAAGATAAGACTGCGAAAAAGTGCACAAAATCTACTTCAAATAAAGAGCCAGTAGACGAAAACGATTACTATTGCCCCTTTTGTTATGGCAAATGTGAAGATCCACCTACAGAAGACTGGATTAAGTGTAGCCTTTGCAATAGCTGGTGGCACGAACAGTACACCAGCTTCGAGCGGGGTAATTTCATTTGTGATAAATGCACTGAGTAATTATGTTAAGCAAGATTATTTTTATGAATAAGACTGCTAAGCTACGTTGATTTTTCTTTTAGATAAGTCTATGACTGTTAACGTTACTGCAACCTTTATTTATCGAAGGAGTTAGTGATTTTTTATTGATAAAGATATTTACATAAGATATAAATATTATGTTGATTGTTTCGCAAAACTCTATTAATGTTAATGACATACTTAATTAGATTTGCTCCTAACCTAAAGGAATGTTTAAGTTTTATTAATATTTGTATTAAATACAATTGTATTTGTTGTGCTGTGATTTATTACAATTGCGTATGATTACCCGCACTGATGTGTATTTCTACCCCATTTTGACTGTGCTAGAATTTCGTCAATTGCTAAAAATGAGTGCCAAGTAGGAGGTCTGTTGTTTATGTTAATTATAGATTAATAAACGCTTTGACAAATCAACAAGTTTTGTTTGATTATATTGCTAATTTTAGATGTTACAACGGTTCAAACCTTAAGTGCGCACACTTGGAACGCATGACTCTAGAGGCAGTAGTGAGATGAAAGTAAGGAATGACGAAAAAATTGCACTTACGACGTGGTTGGCCCTTCGGCCGCGTACGCAACCAGAGCTTCGTAACCAGATGCGATCGAAAACTATTTCTGCCTTGTACGAAACCGGTTGCGATCAAAAACTAATTCCGTCTTACTAGTTATCAGTTACGATCGAACACTTTTCTTTGTTGTACGAAACCTTTCGACCGTTGATAAAGTCAGCTAAGATTATATTTATACACCTTGTTATACAGTATAAGTACTGTACACGTTATATATCTAGTCAAAAATCAGAACACAAAAATTGTACCAGTTGATAATATTCAAATATTTTGTTGGCAAATACAATGTAACCTCGTTCCTTAAAAGACACTGGCTTAAGAGACATGGAGCACTGACATTCAGGATAAGAAATTATCATGAGTATCATGACAAAATATTTGAAAAAAACCTATAGCTAGATGGCCCAGACATTGGTTTCGTATAAGAACGAGAAGTGTTCGATCGTAACTGGTTACGGGTAAGACGAAATTAGTTTTTGATCGCAACCGGTTTCGTACAAGGCAGAAATAGTTTTCGATCGCATCTGGTTACGAAGCTCTGGTTGCGTACGCGGCCGAAGGGGTGGTTGGATATCAAACCAGTCTTGTTGATGTCCACTTGTTATGACGATGAAAAAACCGATTCATGTGAGCGCTGGTCTAAGAAAAAGAAATGTTACGAGACAATACACGACCTGAAGTCATAAAGATGTATAATCAAAATATGGGCGGCGTCGATCTTGCCGATCATATGCTTTTAGTCTGCCCTGCTCGCAATCGGACAAAAAAATGGACGATTCGTGTGATTTCGCATCTTCTTGATTTAGCAGTTGTAAGCGTTTGGTTGCGGTACAGATCAGTGCTAATACAAAAAGTTATTATAACAACACAACAAAAAGGTATCCTAAAAACAAATGATGCAACTAAGATCATATAAGTTGGACTTGGGCATGAAATTAATCGCGGAAAATTAAGAGAAAGATGAGGATGACCGCTTTTCTGACTATGAAGAACTGGAGCCAAAGCATTAAAAGCGCAGGATATTAATTAACCCTGTTCCTACCCAGGAAAGTAGAATAAAACAAGCTGCTCCTCTGCCAAGATATAATACCGAAAAGCAACATCGTTGCCGCAAGCCTGGCTGTGACAAAAAGACAACGGTAGTTTGTCAGAAATGCCAGATATTTTTCTATAACTTAATGATTTTAGGAAAATGTTTAGGAAAATGTGTGAGGTGACAGCGGGGGGCAGCCGAAGTGATGACGTGACTTACTAGCCATAGCCACCGCGGCAATGGCTCGGCTCCGATTACATTCTTGTATAGTTTTTAATATTAAAATCATAGTATGTAACTACATTGGAGTTCATTCATATTTAGCATCCACAAAACTGGATAGCCCCTAAATTTCGTCTTATACTGCTCTAACAAACATCTGTTTTTAAATACAGAAAAATGCTTTGTTATTACTTTTAATCGGAAACAGAATCCTATCATTTACAATTATAATTTATCTAGTATTAACATAGCGCGAGTATCTTCCATTAAGGACTTAGGCGTCACTATGGACTCGCAATTGAACTATAATGAAAATAAATAAATAAATATTGATAATCTATGTAGGCGTGCTTCGTGTCGGGCAGCCCTTCAAACGGCCAAACACTTATAAATTATTATTTTATTCTTTAGTTAGGAGTATCCTTGAATTCGGAAGTGTAATTTGGACACCACAATACCAAGTCCATATTGTACAAGTAAATTGCATATGCATCGTATTGCTCATTTGCCCCATCAGCATTTAGTTTATATAAAAGTGTTGTAATTAGTCAATAAGTACCTATTCATTCACTAAATATTCACGTTCGCTATTATATAAGTGTGCACACCTATCATGTTATAATAAAGCAAGTTTATCTCAAGAATTCGTCTTTCGTGTTTCACATTACTATCAAGATATTTATCAAGTAAATGTTAAAGTTAGCAAGTACTCTAACACATATCGACCGTCTGGAAAGGATACAAAACATTTTCCTAAAATCATTAAGTTATAGAACAGGTATTTATTTCGTAAATTCTACATTGTCGGCAAAACATTTTGGTGTGCCTTCCCTTTTTAACCGTGGGATATACTTAGACGTCATGTTTTTGTTTAAAATGCTTAAAGGTATTATTAATTGTCATAATCTCTTAAGTTTAATTACTTTCAGTTGTCCGCATCTCCCCTTACGCCCTCGATCGCGGTTTCATATCAGTTTCTCTGTGAAGAACTACTCCAGACATACTTTTTTCAGACGAGTTCCGAGTTACTATAATAAACATTAAATTTATACGATGTAGTTTGCAATCAAAAGTTTCAAAGTTCATCAGGCTAGTATAAAAAATATAGTTAAACATAAGTTGTTTTAGTATCCATGTACTTATATATTTATGTTGTATGCAGTTCATTTTCCATCTGATACATTTGATTTACTTATACATTAGATGTACTTGTACCTGTAAGTACTTATTTCAGTTAACATAATTTATAAGTATGAACCTCCAGGTCTTTTTGTTGCCTTGTTCTTTTGTTGCAGTACATTTGTATTGCCTTTTTAATGTGTTAAGTACCTGGGCGACCGAGCTTTGCTCGGTTATAACTATTTATTGTAATATGGTGGTGTATAGGTGATAAAAATGTAGTTAAGATTATCACCTATACACCACCATATTACAATAAATAGTTATAACCGAGCAAAGCTCGGTCGCCCAGGTACTATATATATACAAGAATTGCTCGTTTAAAGGTATAAGATATGACTGTTTGGTTCCTGAACTAAAAAAAAAATATTGAACCTGGTATCTGATATTGTAAATTAAAGTAATAAGCCCAAACATTCTGTATAAAAGAATACTTAGTATTAGTAGTCACCACAAAAATCTTTTTTAATGTTCAATACCAATAAAAATACCTAAATAAATATGAAGCAGGTTTAATTTTTAATATCATTTATTGCAAAGCATGGTACATATTTATATGACTACTAATACTAAGTATTCTTTTATACAGAATGTTTGGGCTTATTACTTTAATTTACAATATCAGATACCAGGTTCAATAGACTAGCACATAAGCAATTTTTTTAGTTGCGTTATGTTAGACACTTTAAAACTATTTTCCTAAGTTAATCCTTGACAAAATAACTATGATGTGCACAACACAACCAAGTTAGCCTATCTATAATGGTTACCAAAAATTCAAGAAGTACAATCTTCAGATATTTGTTCCTTAAAAGACTTCCCCTATCAATACTCTGAACTCCAAGAACATTAGACACTGTATGACTGTAACCAACTCACAATTGCTGACAGTAAAATAGCGGTCACAATCCATAGATCGGAATGATCATTTTATTTACAAATGATTCCAAAATTCATCTGATTTGAAAAGGTTAGGTCACCCACCACTCTCTAGGAAACACTTAAGATATTTTGACAGTTTACTATCACCAGACCACCTCATTTACCAAATGTTTAATAACCAATAAGTAATACAAAGCTTCAATAAACTATTCTAGATAATCCAGGAAAACAAGCTTTTTTTTTATGGCTATCACCATGAAGGCATTTGCCAGCATCACGTCAATATAGTTCCCCATAAAACGGGATTGCGAATTTAGCACGAAAGTGTTGGTCAGATTAAGGAGCAGGGAATAGTTATAATTTTAAATTGTTAATTTTGATAAAATTTGAAAGGATTCGAAATACAGAGGGATTAGGAGTTAAAAGAGAGGGCATAAGTGTCGGAAGAGGAATTTTTTGAAAAATGAGACCAGAGTACAAATGAGAATAATTAAGACGGGGGCAATTCAGGAAAATATGGTTCAGGGTTCCAACATCCAGGCCACACTCACATAAGGATGTGTCTCGATAATGCATCTTAGATAGGTGAACTAGGGAGAGGCAGTGATTTAATCTCATTCGGATAATAGTTGAAGTCGCCCTTTTGCTCAAGAAAAGCTTATAAAACCAGGGTTTTTGCCCTATGTCCGGCTGCAACAACCCGTAATTTTTAGCCTTAGTCCTACTCGATACATGCCAACGAGCGTTCCAGGAATTATAAAGATATTTTTTAGGAAGAGAGAGCAGGTCGAAAGCACAATTTTTGAAAGGAATTTTGTCCCCACATGCTACAGCCTGTTTAGCTGTATGGTCCGCAATTTCATTTCCCGGAATACCTGAATGACTAGGAATCCAGGCGAGCACGATTTCACAAAGTACATACTTTGCCCAAACGTAAACGACAGATGGTGGATATTACCCATTTCGGAGACGTACGGAATCGATAGAACCACGGTTTTCGAGTTATACGAGGTTGTATACGCCATAATGTCTACCCGTCACTAATCTCGAGGTATCCCAATGCTGCTGCCATGTATTTATTTATTCGTATGGCATTATGATCATGAGTCGTTCTACAGTTTTATTTTTACAGATTTATATCTAGGTTCTTTACCCATTGGGCTGCGTTCTCACTAAACGCTATTAAGTCCAGAGGGTCACCAGGGTACATTCGGTTCGGGCACTCATTAATAATATGGTGGATAGATTGTATAGGCGCTCCGCAATCGCATTCCGGGGTGTTTTTCCATCCACACCTAAACATGATTAAATAGATCCGACAGTGATCCACTCAGAAGGTCTGTACTGTAAATATCCTCTTTTATTGATCCAATCTCAATAGCTCGTTTTGCCCATGTATCAGCCATCTCATTGCCGCTAATACCACAGTGGCTTGGAACCCATCCGAGAACAATATTTAGGCCCCTTAATTCACACCTACGCAGTACAGCTTTGATTTCTAAAATCAAAGGAAATTTGGCTTTAAGTTTGAATTGGTTGCCTACAATAGCCTGTAGGCAGCTTCTACTATCAGAGAAGATAATAGTTTTTTTAATACTATGGGTCTCTGCATATTTGGCTTCATGGCTTGGCAATTGGCGTTTTGCGTTGATGTCATGTTAATAAATGACATAAGTGCAGGTGTTGCCACTTTATGTTTAATAAAGCTGGGTCCATACCTGTATCAGTTTGCCGATCGCACGCGTATCGTATCGAGCTTGCGTATAGGGAGTTAGGGAGCGTACATGAACTATAGGAGGCAGCACAGGAGCCGTCTGATTATTGGCGCGAGGCGTAAATGTGATGTTTTTTGTTCCGATGGAGCCCAAAAGATGGCAGAACCTACTATGCACAAGAAAACACTTGACGTGTAAATGTGCCTGTTTATGGTTCCGATTCCGATTCAGACCACAAGATGGCAGACGCTCCAACGCGCACGGTCCCTATATACTTACGCTAACACGGGGCATATCGTACCACTATCACCGAAACTATAGCGTATCAGCGTATCAAATCATACCTCCGTATCATTAGCTAGGATAATCTGTACGAGTATATGCTGGTTAACGATACACTGAGGTTTATATCGTCCACAAAGCCACGCACGTGTGACAGGCGTAGTACGGGAGGCATCGTCATCCAAATTTTAATGATGACGAAATTTAAGTGATTGTGGACAAAGTGGATAATATGTAAGTATGTTATAAAATAAAAATTTAGCTATAGTTTGACAACCACAATCTGGCGGTGGAATATTTTTTAAATTTATATTTCGGAGCGAAAAAAAGAGAGTCGTATAAATTAAAAAATATATTCTACTGTCGGACTTGGGTTGCCAGACTATATTACATACACAACAAACTTAACGGAAATAATTGAAAATCGCAATCAAAGAATATAATACTCACTAGGAGATCGCAATACAATTTACCTTTGCAACAGTCGGGGCCTCGTTTTTTTCAAAAAACATATGCACTCTTCGACGTATTGCCGCAAAAGTAAAGTCGTCCACCTTATCTTTGAACGTTAATTTTGGACCAAGTTTCAGAGGCGAAGTAAACTTCTCTTGTTCTTTGTGTTCCTTCAAAACTTTAAAAACTGAACTTCTCAAAATACCAGGAATTTCGGATGTTTTCATGACACACTCGTTTTTATTGATATGAATGTCCTCTGGGATATCTTGTTCGTCCTGCAATCTGTCTACGATCTCATTATAAATATATACGAAAACTCGATGAATCATCTCTTTTTCAGTTTCACTAATAGATTTTTTTCTCCTTTTTGTCGGAGGCGAACATTTTGATGAACATGGCTCTATTCCCGAATCTTGCGAATCCATAATAACACGTAACAATTTCAATAAACACTCGTAATAGCAATGACAACGTATATCGTTAGATACATAAAATAAAAGTAGTTTGTAAACCTCACCACACACCACCACATTGTTGGGAATTTGAAAATAAAGAACAATAATTTTATTAATTCATTTAATTAAATGTATGTATTCAATAAACTATCATAAATATATAATTTTCATATACTTTATTGCTCTACAGACCTTTTGATCTGACGAAATCACTAGGAAAGTTGGTATATAGATTAGCCGATCAAATTGCCAATTTTATTGTACCGTCTGGGTGGTCTTTAAACCTACGATGTAACAATAATTTTAATATCGATGAGAACGACACCAGCTTCGCAAGCCATTTTCGTCAGTTTAAAAAGCCAAAATTGAACAAAAATAGGCGCGATGGGCCCGTCTTCCATACCAAATTTGAATTTCGCGCCTATTTGTACTGAAAACTGGATTTTTCAGAGTAAAATAATAATATGGTTGTGATCTTTTAAAATCCAGAAGATTTTTTGGAAAACAAGTAGATCAGTAGATAAACCCCGAAACCAGGAGATCTACGAGATACAAAGAGAACGCCACTAGTATAAACGAAGTTTTGACATTATTTTGTATGGAGTTAGCGTCTTCCCTAGTGAGTATTGTATTCTTTGATGAAAAGTGTCCATCAAAAATATTAAATAGAATAGGCGGCGCCACAAATGCCACAATACACCGAAATGAAACGTCATAGACCTAGTATTTATTTAGATGAGCTATACGCGTGCGCCCGTGAAGGACAGAATATACGCAATGCGACAAAATTAAAAACACGTTTTAACATTCCTGACAACATAGCACAAACAACCTACGTAATTTGGTCGGGTTCTTTCTTTTTCTTTTCTCCCCCATTTCATCTCTATATTATTATACCTATAGAGGTATAAACCATAGGGTTTATGTAATCCATGAGCCTACTTAGCGCCACCGAAGGGATTAGGAACTATTATTTAAATCTGAAAGCTAGTCATTTTTGCAATAGTTCTGCCATAAGAGATTTTCTTCCTTTTAATTCCACACACCATAGCTTTGATGTTAACGATATTTATTTTTTATGACAGGAAATAGGGACCGTGCGCGTTGGAGGGTCTGCCATCTTGTGGCCTGAATCGGAACCATAAACATGCACATGTACACGTCAAGTGAGTCATCAACATGCACATGTATACGTCACACATTTTTGGCGCGAGGCGTAAATGTGATGTTTTTTGTTCCGATGTAGCCCACAAGATGGCAGAACCTACTATGCACAAGAAAACACTTGACGTGTAAATGTGTCTGTTTATGGTTCCGATTCAGACCACAAGATGGCAGACCCTCCAACGCGCACAGTCCCTATCGGAATTCAACTTTACGCAAAAGTAGGTTGTCGGGTGTTCTGGATCCTATTAATAGAAATTGCCTCATCCAGGCCATAATAGTTAAAAAAAAAACGCCTTCTTTACTAATGTTAACTCAATTTTTAAGTGTCGCCCCCTGGCCTATACTCAACGCAATGATCGGTCGGGTATTGTTGGGCTGGATATAATAATATATTATATTGCACTAATCGCTAAGCGCCAATTACATCCACATTTCCCGATAACGGCCCCGAAATCTATCCCGATTTCAGGATTGATAATCGTTTTTTTAATTGCCGCATTGTCTCTAATTGCCAAAAATGTTTCATATTTGATGTTTTTGTATGTGAACATTTTTTTACATTTTGAATATTGTAAACGATGTGCTGATATATCATGAAACGGAAAAATGCTCTTTCTCGGGCTCGAAATCGGGTCTGATATCAGGCCTGATAAAGTGTGGATGTAATTGGCATTTTATGTCAACGTCACTTACTGCATTGCATTATTATTTCATTTCTTTGCATTGGCGTCAATTAGTTTTAGTCTCAATTTATATTTTGGTATCTAATGAGCGGCATCAGCAACACATGGCAAATGTTACATGGTAGTTCACTAAACGTACCTACAACTCGTTACGTACGGCACCGCACCGAGGTTATAGATAGCAAACCTTTGTTACCTAATTTTCAGCAATGGCTTGCGTTATCCTTCGCATTACCGACCCGACCTCGAACATGGGCTCCGTTCAAGATCCCGTGTTGTGTGATATGATCTAATATTTTAATAGTATTGACATTTTAAGCTCTCCGAGAGCTCTCTCTACCGGGGTGTCTAAATTTCGTTGGCATTTTGTAGGTTATATTTAGTTCTTCATTTGCCTATTAATAACCATAAAAACATTGTATTTGTGTTATTCCACCCCCTATTTTTTGTATAGAATATGGTGTGGAATATGTGTGGTTTAAATATAGAAAACAAGGGAAATACTAATGCCCAGACACATTAGGCACTTGAGCAGTTTTTTAAAAAGAAGTCCAGTTTTGTTTGGTGTAAGAACTATACTCTCTAATGATATTGGTGACTGTTGGGCTTTACTGCTGGATATTTTGGGTTATGCTTATGTTAATGGTTAACTGCATTAACAAGCACTGACTTAAAGGTTAACCGTTAACCTTTAACCTTTAAGTCTGTGTTTGTTAATACTATAGAGATTGTAAGGTTTAGTTTTTTCTATTGTTATTTAGTACTGTTTATCGTATTTAAGTTGTTGGTCATGAAAAAAGAATGAAAAGGGTTTATTGAGGTGGAAATATTATGTCTTCTTCATGGTCCTGGCTACTTGGGCCCTCCTAGTATTTTTGCGCCACATCACACAGTTGTGGGTTCTGAGGGGTGGGTCTCTGGTACTACATTGATAGCCTTCAGGTTGTTTTGAATAGTTTGTGTCCAGGTAGCTGCTTGTCATTCCGGGCCTAGTTTATGTTCATCTATGGCAAGTACTCTTTTGTTGGATGTGCTCATCTTCGTGTCTTATAACATGGCCATACCAACACATGGGCTTCTCTCATTTTATCTGGAGCACTAGCAACCTTGAAGGTTCCATGTATGTCCTTACTTTATCTAAATGCATGTTGCAAAAATACTACATCATAAAAAAATGACAGTTGTGCCCAAACTAGGCTGAGTGTTGTGTATTATTGAACTTTTGAAGTGTCATGATTTTTTTATATTATTTGGTTGATGTTAATTTTTATTGCTCAGTTTTATTTCACGGCCAATTCCTTCTGACTTGTTTTTATTGCATATATAGGGTGATTTAATTTGTGAGATGATAGAAGAAATTTAGCATATTAATCTGGAATTTTATGGTTCAATGGTAGCTTGTTCCAGAGTTGAGTGAGTTAAGTTTGAGACACATATTGCATGCCTTTTCTATTGCCAAGCACTCGGCCTGAAACAAATTTACATGCGTTTAAATGTATTAAATATGGTTAAAAACAAATAATTTTAGTTCAGACTTAAATTAAAAGTATAGTGAAATTGTAAAATAAAACTGAAAGAATACATGACAAACAAAATCATTATCTAAAGGTTTAGCTTCATGAATTAATGTGAACATGCTTTCTGAATGCTCCTCCTATCTTAGTTCGGCGATGGAGGTATATTACTGATCAAATGAACTTACCTTAGGGAAGTATACGACATGATTGTCCATACAAAAAGAGAAAATGTCTTTCCATAAATATATATATATATATATATATATATATATTTTTAAGTGAAACCTATAAACCTAGAATATATTATGCTGAAGCGATCGACATCAAAATAAAAGTGATTTGTTAAGATTTAGTTAGTGGAAAACGTTTTCTCCCGAAATGAATTTCATAGAAGTACCGTAATTTCGCTAGGATCACAAAGCATTATTTTAAGTGTTTCTGAAGATATATAATTTACCATTGAAGTATCTTTAAGTTATTATACTAATGGTTCCTAACCTTTTCAGTCCTGTCACCCCTAAGGCTAACTAGGGATCGTGATTTTACCCCTCTTTCCAATAATCATTAATAGTCTTTCTTAAAGGTCTAATCTTTGTTATCTTTAATTAAGGTTATTAACCCCGTGAAATACCAGTTGTACCCCCACGGTTAGGAACCGCTGTGTTATACTCTGTCCACGATAACAAACTAGAATAGAGGTCTCTCTTTTACGCTTGTATTCAGATGAAAAGGGCAGTGGGCATAAACAATGGCATCTCACTGTCCGGCTCTGGGGACCTACCGCGAAAACCGAAATTCGCAAATTGCGGGGATCTTTCTCTTTTACCCTCACTAAGACGTAATTAGAGTGACAGAGAAAAATGCCCGCAATTGACAAATTTCGATTTTCGCGGTAGGCCCGCTGCTTTCATGCCGTCGCTCGGAATATTTTTTTATATATTCCTTATGGTTATAATACTCTTATTCTGTATTCTTTTTGGTTTAGTTATTAACATATTAAAGGACCAACTGAATATTTACCTATGTACTGAGTTAACTTAAATTTTATGATAAATAACGAATTGGCCGGACTAAAACTTAATGCCTTAAGGCAGTTTTTCAATATTACGGAATTCAAAGGTAGAAAACTGAAACTATTTAAATATGTAATTCTAAAATAGTTAATGGATATTCATGAAACGATGCCGCACTTAGCCTTCTAGCGATTGAGCCGAAGCCACTAGGGTTTCGTTCACGACTGCGACTCCTAGCCGTTCGAATACTACCAGTACGTCTACGGAGGCGACTCTGCCTAGGGGTAGATAGAATTCTCTCTGACCTTGTATCTTCTTGGTTACCGGCGGTCTCGATCGGCACACGGCGTCTGGCAGAAGCAGTCCTTGGCCTATGTAGCATTGGGCTGCTTGGATTTGCTTGCCCTGGCTGGCCATTGTCGTCATCATCCTCTATAATTCGTTTTTGTCTGAAACTTGCAATAAACACACTTGTATATGTTATCATAAACCTATACGACGCAATAAAACTAGAATAATTTGTTTACAAAAATAAATAAGTCAACTACTCAATGATCATAAGTTCATGACAAATATTATGGTTACTCATCGTCATCACTACATATCGTTTGTATCGTTATCGTTGCATAATCGTTTCTATTACTGGAGCCAAAATGTAATTGTTCACTTCATTGTTAACATGGGATCATTCAACATTTCTTATTTTTAACAAATACAGTACAACTTGAACATTTTTTTTGTGGGTCAATTATTTTGTTGCTATCATGTCTCTTCAACTAAAGGGTCACTTGTAGTATATTTGCTATATAACTTGTATCCATGTTATATTAACATGCTTGTCATGAAAGGTTGCCATTGTTGAATGGGGTTATAGATATTTTTTTACTAGTGAAATGCATTTTCGGTCAGTTTATATGCCATATAACTAGAGTTGAAGAGGTGACTTAGAAAAATGTATTTAACTAAAAATTCAATGCAACGACTGTGTTTAGTTGGAACACAGTATGTATATAAGTACCTAGTTCAAACATTTAAAAAAAGTATATATTTCGTAGGTCAATGCCTCAATACTTACTACAGAAAGAACAATAAGCTGACTTGGTAACACCATGGGATATAAAATATACTATTTTGTGTTTTTTTTTCTTATGTACTCCAACTGTAAATGAGTTATTTTAATGATTTGGTATACGTTGGTTGCAAGCCTACGTTCTAGGTACGGGAATAAAGGGAGGAATGACAACTCTATACAATCAGAGGTCTAATTGTTTGGTTCTCAATTAAAATCGATACGAGTATGAACATGGTTGGAAATTATTGAAATATTAAAGTAAACTGAATCTTTGCTTTTACTTTCAAATCCGACAGTAGCTTCCAGTTGTTCCAAATCCGGCAGTAGCTGCTCAGCGAGTGCTGCGTCTAGAAGTAGCACCGCTGTTCCAGTTGTTCCTAATCCGACAGTAGCTGCTCAGCGAGTGCTGCGTCTAGAAGTAGCACCGCTGTTCCAGTTGTTCCTAATCCGACAGTAGCTGCTCAGCGAGTGCTGCGTCTAGAAGTAGCACCGCTGTTCCAGTTGTTCTTAATCCGACAGTAGCTGCTCAGCGAGTGCTGCGTCTAGAAGTAGCACCGCTGTTCCAGTTGTTCCTAATCCGACAGTAGCTGCTCAGCGAGTGCTGCGTCTAGAAGTAGCACCGCTGTTCCAGTTGTTCCGAATCTGACAGTAGCTGCTCAGCGAGTGCTGCGTCTAGTTCTATTACAGAAATAAAAATAATATTCTTGTAATGTATACTCAACAAAGAGTTCTGTTTAAAAATATTAAGTTTGTATAAATATCTGTGCATTGCTGTCAACTCAACGCAGTCGTGGAGCGCTTTACTATTTGCATCGTAGTGAATGCCATCGCAGTATAGTTGATTTGACTGTTTCATAAGTTGGTGTTACTTTGCAGCTCTTGTAAAGAAATGACCATAATATTCTCGTAATGTATACTGGTGAACAAATAGTTCTGTTTAAAAAGTATTTAGTTAGTATAAATATGTGTTTCGTTTGTGTAACGAAACGCCATGTATAAGTACCATTTGGTATCGTAGTTAATGCAGTACGTAGCAGTATAGTTTATATAGCTGGCGTTACTTTGCGCCTCTTGTAAAAAATAACAATAATATTCTCGTAATATATACCGAAAAAATAATTCTGTTCAAAAAAATTAAGTTCGTATAAATAAATGTTTCGCTTGTCTAACGAAACGCAATGTCAATGTCAGCATTGTCAGCGGCTCAGCGCGGCGTTGCATTGCGTCATGCGATTCTGCTCGTTGCTGCGTTGGTAAACACATGTGCTCGGGTTGAATAGTTTTGAAAATAATCGTTACCGGTGGAATTTCCGTATATCTCTTTAGTGTTGAGTTATTTTAGTGTGGTAGTTACTATTGTAGCTTAGTTTACTGGACACTGGTAAGTAATTAGCTGTAATTATGAATGGTACGGATCCCCCTGATGGGGGAGACGCCGACTCCATGTTAAAACAAAAGACGAATGAAAGTTTTCTGGATGCAATTTCTTCATCTGTAATGATGGAAGTGGTGCCTCAAAATAATCTCAAACGAGGAAATGATGAAAAAAATTCTACGCAATCAAAAAAAAAAAACTCCCCAGCTGATGCCACCCAAACATCATACGTAGCACCTGGATATGGTGATTCGGATGCTCCATTAAAGTATTCAGATGCTGATAAGGGGCCCTTCGTGGTTCACATTCAGAGAGCAGAAGCTGATCCGTCTGCTGGGCTGTCCCTTCAAGCCCTAAGAATGGCTCAGCTCCTTCGCAAGAATAGAATAGAAGGTATTGTTGAGGGCTCCATTAAATCTCTTGGTCGCAACAAAGTTGCAGTATCTTTTAAATCAGCACAAATTGCTAATGACTTTTTTAGCTCAGATTTGCTCCGAAACAATAATTTGACACCTTCCATCCCCAGATTTCTGGTTTCTAGAATGGGTACAGTTACAGTTAAGTTTACATATCATTCATTAAGCTCTGCAAAAAATATTCTTTATTTGTACGTTCCACTTGTTATGATTACTAAATATTCTAGTAATCATAACTAAACCAATAGTTACTAAACCAATCTGTTTAAATTCGTTGAGCTTAGTGAACTAGTTATCTTGTAATTGCCACACATTCAAATAGCAATGCACCCAACAAGCGTTTGGCATCTGTTCTTTCAGCCTAGCAATAAATCCACTCTTCGCACCAGTCATCGCTTTTGCTCCGTCGCTGCAAATAGCAATGCATTTATTTGCCCAATCGATATTCATATCTTTCGTAGCTTCAAGGAACATCTTATGCAAACACTGACCTGTAGTATTTGTGGGAAGGGCTTTGCAAAATAGTATTTCTTCTATTAATTTATCGCTGGATTCAAAACGCACAAAAGCTACAAACTGCGCACAACCCGCAATGTCCGTGGATTCGTCAAATTGTAAAGATACAAAAGTACTTTCCTTTATTTTTTCTATGACTTGATCACGAACATCAGTGGCCATATCGCTTATCCTGCGTTGAACGGTATTGTCAGAGAGGTATACTTTTGAGTTTTTCAACCTCTGGTTTCCCAAACATAACATCTGCTATATCTAATATAGCTGGTAAAATCAAATTTTCGGCAATAGTGTGAGGTTTTCCTACTTTAGCCACACGAAAAGCTACTCGATAACTAGCAAGCAACGCTTTCTCATTTAGGTTGGACATTTGTACTATACCAATTTTTTGATGTTGAAGAGCTTGCAATTTTCTCTCAAAAAAATCCACGGGCTTATTTTTTTCATTTGGATGTTTTGTGTTAAGGTGGCGTGTTAACTTCGATGGCTTCATGCTTTCTCTTGATAAAGTTTCAAAGCAAATAACGCACTGTGGTTTATTGTCAATCACAGTAAACCCGAATTTCAAATAATTGTCGTCATAAAGACGTTTTTTCTTTATTTTACTTCCACTACTATCACCAGAAGTTGATGGTTCTGTTGATCTTTTCAGGAATTTATCCATTTTAAACTATGACAAATCACTACAAATGCGTAATTATTACAACAAGTTAAAAACTATTTCTACAATTGATTGTTGACGTGAACTGAGTGAGTATCGCTCCGCTTCGTCCCGCACCCCTCCCCCGCATCGTTCGTTGTGTTCCGCTCGCTTGTTCACTCTCAACAACTCGTAAGCCACCACCACCACTCCACACTCGCCGGGCGGCAGGCATCGGCATTAGTCGTGCGTACGTACCGTATGGCGTCGTATCCGATGTACGTAATTGTAAAAGTGTTTTTATATCCGATAAGTATGTACTTATATCCTAATCATGGAGACCATAAATACGTTGTATGGAATGAATATTGGTAATTCAGTAACATACACATACATAAATGATAAAAAAACCGAAGGGTCAAGGGGGTCGCGAAATATTTTTTATACCAGGGGGGTCGCATCATGAAAAAGGTTGAAAAACACTGGTTTAGTTGATCATACTATGTGAACAATTGTCTCAGAATTTACTAGATTTTCTCGTTCAGATTACAGTATTTAGGTATCATGGACGAGACTTTTTTCTCCGTGTAGCACCTATCGCTGCGGTGTATCCACGTCTGCCGGAACGGCGGAACATCATTCTGATGTCGGTCGTGAAGACAACTTGATGAAAATTTGAAATTTAACAATATCTGAGTAATATCATTCTGAAGTGGTTTGCCTGAGTGAAGGCATTGATTGAGAGATACTCCGGTGCTAGATTTAGCTGCAGCATTATACACCACACGGATCTTTTCGGATCCTTTTTTGAAAATTCCAGTATTACATAGTGGTCGCTCTCAAAATCAAAGTCTGACTTGGACATGTGGCCGAGGGCCTCATATTCGCGCATGAACTCTTTATTTGCAAAGACGATTCTTGGCTAACCTGGCCTCTAATGATATCAGTCTACGCATGGCGAGAGCCCGAGACTCGCCCAGCTTGGGTCTGTCAGCCAGCAATGGCAGACGTACCATATACTGCCCATTATCTAGACGTTGAGTAGTGGATGTATACAACCTTTCACATTCGAGATGTTCAGGGTGTTGCAGTCGCTCCTCTGGAGGCTGCTCCACCTTCCAAAACTTCTCTAAAACTTCCTCAAGCCGAGTAGCATGGACACCGTAGTCCTCGACTGACGTTCCTTCTGCTTGAGCCGATGATGATGGAATTGCCCCCATCAGGACGTGACCGAAGCAGGTGTCATACGCTTCAACACCTGGAATGTTAGTGAGCAATGCTCACTTCAAAGATGCTCACTGAGCATCTTTGAACCAGTGAATATATAATTGAGCGTATCTATTCCCAGAATGATGTCCACATCCCGCGCCTTATCAAGGTCAGGGTCAGCTAATTTTAGTTTTGATAAGTCTAAGTGAGCCATAAGCTCAGTATTGCTATAAGGTATATTTCCCGTAGGCCTCTGGATCGATACTCCAGACTTACTACTTTACTTACTTTTTTCCACTTTGAAATTTATTCTAAGCTAAATAGAAATAGTTTAAGTTTTATTTTTCAAAAGCTTAGTTTACTCAAATCGAATACACTGAAACCTCATAGGCACAACAACCAGTTCTTCATTTAAAATAGAGGCACTGTGGAAATTTGATCTGGAAATGTAGCGATCAAGATCATATGTAGGTTTTGTTCGTTGTTTATGTTTGCTGTGTAAAGAATCCCACAGTTCAACCCTTTCGACATTCTCAATAGTTTTCCCGAATTTGGAGTTATTCATGAGTTTAAAATAAATCTTTTTCAAAACTGTTTTTAGGCTGGATTCAGATTTGCGACTTATTATTATATGATTTAAGCCAAGATGATTGATTGAAAGTGAGAATTCTACAAATTAAACCTGTTTCAATATAAAGTTTGAGGTTAGCATAGTGCACAACATTATTGGTTTTTATCGAACGTTAGTAATAACTTTTTAATTTTACCCTCAATCGGTAGTTTAGTTTCAGCATAGAAAGGGTAATCATTATGTAAGTCATGTAAGCTATGCGGATACTCCAAATCTACTTCCAATATATATCCAACATCAGAGTTTATCCGCTGTGTTGATATATCACAAACCGTTTAATCTCGTCTTCACTCATCCTCCTAAAGTTGTCGATTGGAAGCGAGCGCCGCATGGCATGACCGTAAACATTATTTATATCAAAATAGATGATAAAACTGCTGTCCTGGTTCGCATCATATTCATGCATAAATATATTATTGGCCTTAGCATAACGATTTGCGATTTGACAGACGAGGATTTGAAGAGGTGGTTCTTATACCTTTCTTTATAAATTGAATCATTTCATAGTCCGTAAACAAGTCTAGCCATACTTCGGTATGATTCATCATGGCGTCCCAACTCAAACCGGGTGCAGTGACATTGAAACGGATCTAATTCATACGCACCTATACACGCTTGTCTAAAGTTTTCAAACACGACAACCAATAATAAAACGTCGGTCTTTAAATGTAAGTCACAGTATTCCCCCGAGTTCTAAATATTGAACGCGTCTACGTTTGTATGGAGAATCGCTCGTCCCGTTTCCTCTTAAGTCGGTAAGGCTGCTATAGAATGCGGCCTGAGGGGGCAGCGCAGTTTCCCCAAGCCGCCTCCAGTTACTTACTTATTGATAAGGGAAAACTCCCTTACGCGTAAGCAACTTCATATATTTCTCACGCTCGTAACAATTATCGGATGGTGGTAAGAAATGTGGTAATATTTTGAATATCTCCCTTGAAAGGTTTGAAACTGGTTTATCCAAGCTACTTGACATTATATATAGTTGTAATTGGGAATGCAAGTTAACGTTCCCTTAATCTTGGCTTAATTCTTTAATGAATAGATGACAATGGTAACCGCTCAAATTGTGAAAGACGACCGGTATAAACTTTGGTATTTGGTGATTCAAATTACATGAATTATGTGCTTTGCCTTTTATATTACCCGTTAAAGACAATGGTCAATTACATAAGCTTCATCTATTCCAATTTTTTTCCTACAAATATGACATATGTTGGACGAGGTGCTAGCACCACTGCTGTCGATGTTATTTTTTTGGTGGTATAACTTTTTTCAAGATTTTTATGATTCTATCAGCATTTTCACAAATGCTCTCTATAAATTTCTCCACACAATCTTCACCGTGATAGATAACAAATTTTGATAAATTATTGTAATAATGAATATGATAGGAAAAGCTACATGGTACAAGTTTATGAATATTATGAGTAGCACTTGTAGTAGTAGACTTTTCATTATCCAACGGAATTAAATTCTAAAACAAATTTACATGATTGTCACAAGACATTTTCGAAATATTTAGAGGTACAATGGTCAGACCCATGTCATCCCTTTTCTTATCTGTATCAATACCATATACATTAACACTGAATTTATTTAATTTTTCAATTTGTTTAATGTCCGAGAGACGAACCGGATCTTTTATACCTGTCACATTAGAAATGTCTGTACGTGGGTACGATCAGGTACGATCACTATGTTTATCAACTGGATAGAGAGCACTAATGATGGCCCAAAAAAAACACTTATCACAATTTTTCACGTTAACACATGCTTTCTTCGATTGCACCTATGGCGGGAGTGGTATTTATGTAGATCCTTTGAGTGGTTAATATTTGTTAATGTTGACGTTGAGAAACCCAATCTTCTCGAGCGCCCAACCGCTGTCCCGCTCAAGTCTTCATATTTTTTGGAAATACACAAGAATATTTATTCAAAATACGATGGAAAATCCATACATTCTCAATGCTGAGCCACGTTTTTGTGTTGAATGACTTTAGATCACGTATTAATTCACCTTCAGCATTGGTTTTCACTAAAGTAGCAAAGAGTTCTACATTTATTTTTACATGTTTATGTGTTTTTGGTATTCCATGTCAATCACCTTTGAAGGCTTTCTCCAATATGTGTGAGTAGAAAAAGGCGCGCTATTCAATTATTACTGCGCGTTATTACTATACCACTTAAAATTGCATTGGTGGAGGTGAAGAAGAGAGATAAGGGTTCCTATGTTAAAATAAATAAAAAAATAGGTTAGTTATTGTTTTTTTTTCATAAATCTTTAACCGCTTCAATCGAAAATATAGGTATTATACAAAATATCGGCGGCATAACACTTGATTTCAGAGTTGACAATATCGTTTACATTGCACAAACTACCTATAATATTGCGTGCCTGTTGAACGTTAGCGGGGTGATCTCGAAATGTTTCTTGAAGAAGTTGAGTCGGTTTTCGTATGTAGAGTTTATTTTGTTCAAGTGTGTGTTCGTCACGAGTGAAAGTAACGGTACTGGTAAGGTAAGGACAGCCTTCCACTGGTCGACCGTCCAATCCTTGTGTTCGCGAGCAAACTCACGTCTGATTCGCCGATGCTCTGCTGTCAATTTGGGACCCATAGCCGCTCTATGGGGCATGATCTTCTTCTCCCGCAACCTTCTTCTTACTGTAGAGACGCTCACAACGGTTCTCCGAACTGCTCGTAGCTGCTGCTGCAGCTGAACAGCGTTGGAGAAACGGTTCCGCAAAGAAGACGACACAATAAAGCGGTCGTCTCTCTCGGAAGTGCAGCGCTGTCCTCCGGATCCGGGCTTACTGGTGAAGTTTCCAGTTCTCTGGAATCGATGAACTGCTCGGAGAACTCGGAAACGGCTTATGTTGAGCTGCCGAGCAACCGCAGACTTCGTCATTCCTGATTCCACCAGGGCTACTGCTTGAGCTGCTACTGCTTCCGTGGTATCCATTTCTTGGGGTGTTTTCTTTCTCCAGTTGTTCCGGTGTGACCTGTGTCAACTTCGGATACCGAATGACCCATATTTAACCAGTCGTACATCTGCCAACTCCTCTGGTGTGAGGAGTGGGTAGCCTTCCCATCCTTTCATTGGATTTTTGGCGGTATGGTGTTCGCCGCCCGTAACGACGGGCGGGTCAATTGTTGCCTTTTAGGCGGGGCTTCTTTGAAGTGGTAGAAGTGTGGGCCTTTCTGCGGCTTTGAGGCTGGTAGGCTTCTCCGCTGCTGAGGCCCTGCTTCTTCTCTTCTTTTCCTTTAATTGTCTCCTTCCTTCTCCTTTGCAGGTTGTGCCAGCGTCCTAGGGAGCTGGCGCTGCCTTCGGGTGTCTGGCGGGCGCGCGTGGAGTGGCGCGATGCCCTGCAGGTGGCGGTGTCTGGAGTGGTCGGCGCGCTCGAACATTCTGCCCGAGAGATGACTGATGAAGGCGTCCAGGCCCTGCCATTTCAGTCCACGCTGGATATCGATGTTGCGCACGAAGCGGGGGGCATTTACCACGGTACGTAGAGACATATTCTCCTGCGCACGCAGCCTTTTCTTGTTGGTTTCAGCCGTCAGGGCGTACCAGGCTGGTGCTGCGTACGTCAGGCGGGACCGTATGTATGTCTTGTAAATCCCCAGCTTCGTGCGGCGGGGGAGGTTGCTGCAGAGCACTGGACGCAATAGGGTTCGTGCGGTTTTTACGCGCCGAACCACCTCGTCCACGTGCGGCTTCATTGTGAGCCGCCGGTCAAGCGTCACTCCCAGATACTTGACCTGCGGCAGCCAGGCTATGTCTTCGTTGTTCAGGCGAAGAGGCGGGGGGGCTTGTTGGTGAAGCCGGTGAGCATGGCCTGCGTTTTCCCCACGTTGACGGACATCCTCCACCTGGAGAGCCAGTCGGGGAGGGCGTCGAGGGACCTCTGGATCTTCTTGGCGGCGTGCGAGGGGTTCATGGACGCGGCGAAGAGTGCCGCGTCGTCCGCGTAGAGGCCCAACTTGACGTCTCCGACGACTGGGAAGTCGTCCGTGAACAGGGCGTAGCAGGCTGGTGAGAGTACGCTCCCCTGGGGAACGCCCGCGTGGATGGGATGTTCTCCTGAGGTTGCGTCCTCGACGGCGACCATGAAGCGCCGATCAGTCAAGAAGGAGTACACCACCTTGACTAAACGACGGGGTGCAGGGTGTGATGCTTCGGAGTGCGGTGCTTCGGCCTTCGACAACTTGTAGATTAGTCCCTCATGCCACACTCTGTCGAAGGCCTTCTCCATGTCCAGGCATACGGCGGCGGTGTGCTCCTTCTTGTTCATGGCCGTCGACATGTAGTGGAGCACTCTTGTCAGCTGCAGTGTCGTTGAGTGGCCATCTCTGAACCCAAACTGCTCCGGTCTGGGCTCTATGTATGGTTGCAGTCTTCCTAGGAGAAGTCGCTCAAACACCTTGGAGAGGGTGCTGAGTAGGGTGATGGGCCTGTAGTTCTCCGGTCTTCCACGGTCCTTGCCAGGCTTAGGCAGCATAATCACCCGACCAAGCTTCCAGGGGGTCGGGTAGTGCCCCGAGCGCATGATCCCGTTGAAGAGGCTGGTCACCGCCACTATGGAGCGCAGTGGTAGGTGACGTAGCGCCTCGTTCGGGATCTAATGACCCATATTTCACTTTTACCCCCCCTTTTATACCTAGCCAAGGTAACCCAACCAGCGACCCTTCCAACGCGTATTCTAGGTGTTCTTTCAGAACGCCATAATTTCGTGATTATTATAATTTTTTCAGAAAATGCTTTATTCATGTTTTAAAGCTTATTAATTGTGCTTTTAAATGATATTAATATTGATACAGTATAATACATATTATAAGAGCTATATTTGCTTGAAACAAAAATCGGTGGGTGTGCGATTTCCGTGACGCCGAGTGTATTTCCTTGTAATTGGGAATGCAAGTTAACGTTCCCTTAATCTTGGCTTAATTCTTTAATGAATAGATGACAACGGTAACCGCTCAAATTGTGAAAGACGACCGGTATAAACTATTTGGTGATTCAAATTACATGAATTATGTGCTTTGCCTTTTATATTACCCGTTAAAGACAATGGTCAATTACATAAGCTTCATCTATTCCAATTTTTTTCCTACAAATATGACATATGTTGGAGGAGGTGCTAGCACCACTGCTGTCGATGTTATTTTTTTGGTGGTATAACTTTTTTCAAGATTTTTATGATTCTATCAGCATTTTCACAAATGCTCTCTATAAATTTCTCCACACAATCTTCACCGTGATAGATAACAAATTTTGATAAATTATTGTAATAATGAATATGATAGGAAAAGCTACATGGTACAAGTTTATGAATATTATGAGTAGCACTTGTAGTAGTAGACTTTTCATTATCCAACGGAATTAAATTCTAAAACAAATTTACATGATTGTCACAAGACATTTTCGAAATATTTAGAGGTACAATGGTCAGACCCATGTCATCCCTTTTCTTATCTGTATCAATACCATATACATTAACACTGAATTTATTTAATTTTTCAATTTGTTTAATGTCCGAGAGACGAACCGGATCTTTTATACCTGTCACATTAGAAATGTCTGTACGTGGGTACGATCAGGTACGATCACTATGTTTATCAACTGGATAGAGAGCACTAATGATGGCCCAAAAAAAACACTTATCACAATTTTTCACGTTAACACATGCTTTCTTCGATTGCACCTATGGCGGGAGTGGTATTTATGTAGATCCTTTGAGTGGTTAATATTTGTTAATGTTGACGTTGAGAAACCCAATCTTCTCGAGCGCCCAACCGCTGTCCCGCTCAAGTCTTCATATTTTTTGGAAATACACAAGAATATTTATTCAAAATACGATGGAAAATCCATACATTCTCAATGCTGAGCCACGTTTTTGTGTTGAATGACTTTAGATCACGTATTAATTCACCTTCAGCATTGGTTTTCACTAAAGTAGCAAAGAGTTCTACATTTATTTTTACATGTTTATGTGTTTTTGGTATTCCATGTCATTCGACTATGGGCCTGATAGTTCTAGCAAACCATGTTTATTAAGTATGGAATATATTTCTAAAGGAAATATTCGACTCTCTGCGTCTGAAATGTTGTCATTTTTGCGATACTTTGGCCTTATTATAGGTGACTTCATACCAACTGGCGATGATTATTGGCAATTATATATAGTTTTGCGCAAAATTATTGACCTATTGATGTCCACTGGAACCAATGAAAACTGTTGTCAGTTGTTACAATATTTAGTGTCTGAATTAAACGAACTTTATTTAACACTCTCAGGTCAAACATTAAAACCAAAATTTCATTTCCTTACTTATTACCATAGCCTTTTATTGAAATTTGGACCTTTATGTAATATTTGGTCAATGCGTTTTGAAGCTAAACACAGGGTGTCAAAAATATGTGCTCGAGCTTCGTTTAATCGTCGCAACATTACGAAATCAATTGTAATAAAACACCAATTGCAATTAAATGAGATTTTTATTAGAGGTACGTTGGATGCTACAGTTTCCGCAAGTCCTTCTAAAAAGCTTCTAGAAAACAAATATAATGATGTCATAAACTCACTAAAATTACCTCTAGGCAGTTCACTAACTCTTGTGACATGGGCTAATATAAAAGGTATACAATATAAGCTTGGATCCGTCTTAGTCCATGATGTAGACTCTACATCATGGACTAAGACGGACCCTCTACATTGTAGAGGATCCTGCCGAAATTACTTTTATGGTCATTAAAAGTATATTTATTCATGATACTACTGCATTTATTTTTGAGTGTTCATTATTAAATACGATATGTTTTGATGATCACTTCCATTGTTTTGAAGTACAAAAACCTGAAAGAGAGCGCACGGTGTACACTTTTCATGATACCCTAGTGTCACACGCACTTTGTCATGTAAATGTTACTTCAAGGGGCCTAAATTATGCAACTCTTCGGTTACCACTTTAGACTTAAGTTTATGCAGCTTATTTTGATTTATAATGGTGTATTTTTAATACATACAGGGTGTTTGGCACATGACCCGTCAACATTTTTTGTGGTGCTGATGGTGTCAGGTGTCAGGAGACATGGTTCTGGAGATACAATTTTTGAAAAATTTTCTTCTAAATAACCCGAAATCTGACATTTGCGGCCCCGTAACTTCTTTTTGTGTATGGTTTTACATGCATTACAGCAATAACAGACATTGTCAGGCCATCCCAAAGGCTCGTTTCTACTACTTTAGAAATTAATTCAAATTATTTTGCTTGAAATGAAAAAGAAAAAAAAGTCTTAATTCGACCTAAGTCCATATAACATTTTTAACTTAGATTAAGGTCAGGAATATGCTGTTAAAGTTCTTCGGGTTCCTCGCGACCACCTTGTATATATATTTAGAATACGAAATATTTAACATTAAAGATAGTAAAGCAAATTTGTTTCTTCAAAAATCTGAGTTTTCATAATATCTTTTGATACGTTGCAAATTCGACAGGGATGATTAGAGGAAAACGATTCATTAAAACCGATAATTGAATGTATGCCAAGGTTGTCACCGACTATTAAAGCTAAAGCAAAATATAGCTGACCTTGAAACGTAGGAACTGTAATTTCAACACCAGTGTCAAATAGAAAATTTAATTCATCAATTAATGGCTTGAATATAATGTTGTTACCAAATGCCACTCTGTCAGAAGAATGAAATAGTAGTGCTAAAAAAATATTGGTCAAAGTAGAAGCTCTTTCTGGAGGTACGCAACCTACAGAAATGTACACAGCTCCCAACTTATGAATCCCAGAATGGCTTCCTAGTACATTACCACTTTCGTAATCGTCAAAAAATAAAAATAACGGAAACACTAGTTTGTCTTTGTACTTCATCATAAATTTTGTCCAAAATGCACCCTGTATAAAAATGGTAACATTATTATTACCATTTGTCAAAGTATTTATGTAATCTAATGTTTCTTTTAACACTCCATCTAAGGAAAAATATTTTTGAAGAACATTGCGAAGTGAGATAAATTGCTGTGTACATTCCTTTGTAACGGCTTTTACTACACCGCGCTTAGTTGTAGTAGTTTTTCTTTGACCAATAACCATTTCTTTTGGGGCTATGTAAGATCCAACCTTTTCAAAATATTGTAGGCGGTTGTGTTCAGAATTAAATGTTTCTAATGGGGCATAGATGGCTGACAACACTTTTTGTTTTACTAAGTCTAAGTTATTTACAGCTGTAGACTGATCTATATTGTCAAAGATATTTCTTATGTTAGAAGATATGGCACCACAAACATACTTATTGACACCTTCAACTACATCCTGAACAGTTTTTCTAGGTAACAAAGGGTTTGTGTACAGAGAAGACAAAAATAATTGTATATGATTATTATCAGAGTATGATATACTTGAAACATCTGAGAATTGTCTTACTTCATTTAAAGAACTCGCAAAATCAGCGGTGGGTTCACATTGTGGCTGTATCTCAACTGTTTGAGAGGTACTTGGTAGGCTTAAATCAGGACCGGTACTTTCGTGTGACAGTAACATATTGGCATTAGGAGGCAAAGTGTTTTGTGACAGATGAAATTTATTCACATGTTTACAGAATGTATTTCTCAAGTAAAATGAACGATCACAGTCATCATCTATACAGTGATAAACTGTAAATTTATGTTCACTGTGAGCTATTGTAAAGTGAAAGACCAATTTTCTAACGTCTACAAATTTGTTAAAACATAAAAAGCAAGTAATCATTTTAAAGAACTGTCCTAACATATAACTTGTGTTCAAATTACTAATTCAAGGTCAGAAGCCAGAGTACGTACTGTTGTAAAAATCTTGTCAAATTTAGTTGTCATTTTGTATACTCCTTTTTGAATGAATTGCCATACATGTTTACTCTCAGCAGGATATTCAGCATTCAATGAGAAAATCAGTTTAAAGCAGGCATCCACTGATTTCAATATGGATGGCATTTCATATCTCAAATTGTTGAGTACTATGTACCTTGCAGAAATCGTTTTCAGACTAGGCCCAACCACAACAATGAAAGGCTGAAGACTCATTCCTAGCTCTTGCAGTTTCACTGTACGTCGCTGTATAGTGTCTTCTATTTCAGCTGCACTCTTGAGGTGGCTAATAAAACTTTCTAGTACTTCATACTTCGATGGTCTCCATTGCTTTTTTGCTTTATCTTTTTTTATAATTGAGGCCGACATCAGGAATGGCAAAGTCATAAAACCAACTGCATCCAGTATTTCCTCAGACTCTGAAAATAATGTTGGTAATTGAGTGAAAATGAAAAACCCTACATTCTTAATACATTGGTGAACTAACATATCTATAATAAAAACCCGACTGCCATGAGTTCCCCCAAAACTGATGTCATGCTCCCTGGCAACCCCACTTTTAGTTTTGTGATTTTTTATGACGCGAAAAAAATGTACTCAAAATGTACCTACTTAATTTGTACTTACTCAAAAAAAATTGCACCTCAATAGATTAAGAGTACAATTAATTGGATTTGGAGAGCATCTCTCCAGCAACCCCATTTTTTTTTTTCATATAGACACTTACTTTTTCAGTAAACAAGAGGTCAAAAAAAAATTGTACTCCAGTTTTTATCGTTCCATATTGTACCTAAATGTACCTTAATCAATTGTTTGTACCTCTTTCCAGAGAAAGGTTTAACCATAAGATGACCCAGGAAACCATAATCTCATGATTCTCGTATATTTTGATTCTTTAAAAGATGTACCACCGACTGTGTACTAATCTGTACCATATCGGAACTTATTTGTACTTCTTTGGTTTAGCAGTAATAGACCAGTATGAAAGGGCAGTATAGGTAATACTTACTTCCGATCGGCCACTTGAAATCACTTATTACTGGCAAACCTAAAAGGTACATTTTTTTTCCACTGTGGTATAAATAGTACCCCGTATGTACTATTTTATACCACGTTCGAAATAATTTATACTCCTTTGGTTTAGCATTAATAGACCAGTATGAAAGGGCAGTATAGGTACTTACTTCCGATCGGTCACTTGAAATCACTTATTACTGGCAAACCTAAAAGGTACATTTTTTTCCACTGTGGTATAAATAGTACCCCGTATGTACTATTTTATACCACGTTCGAAATAATTTGTACTCCTTTGGTTTAGCAGTAATAGACCAGTATGAAAGGGCAGTATAGGTACTTACTTCCGATCGGCCACTTGAAATCACTTATTACTGGCAAACCTAAAAGGTACATTTTTTTTCCACTGTGGTATAAATAGTACCCCGTATGTACTATTTTATACCACGTTCGAAATAATTTATACTCCTTTGGTTTAGCAGTAATAGACCAGTATGAAAATGAAAGGAAAGTATAGGTACTTTCTATCGGCCACTTAAAATCACTTATTACTGGCAAACCTAAAAGGTACAATTTTTTTCCACTGTGGTATTAATAGTACCCCGTATGTACTATTTTATACCACGTCCGCAATAATTTGTACTCCTTTGGTTTAGCAGTAATAGACCAGTATGTAAGGAAAGTATAGGTAGGTACTTCCGATCGGCCACTTGAAATCACTTAATACTGGCAAACCTAAAAGGTACCATTTTTTTCCACTGTGGTATTAATAGTACCCCGTATGTACTATATTATACCACGTTCGAAATAATTTGTACTCCTTTGGTTTAGCAGTAATAGACCAGTATGTAAGGAAAGTATAGGTACTTTCTATCGGCCACTTGAAATCACTTATTACTGGCAAACCTAAAAGGTACAACTTTTTTCCACTGTGGTATAAATAGTACCTCGTCTGTACTATTTTATACCACGTTCGAAATAATTTGTATTCCGTATTGGTCACATATGCAAGAACAAGGATTCAACAAAAAAATTCAACCCTGGAGACATTAATATATATTCTACTTACTGTTGGTGGAGAAATAACTACCTACTGCATAAGTGTCCTAACTCATGAGCGCAGCGGCTACAACTTATTCTGGACTCTGATTTACGCTACCAGGGCACGAGTGAAGCTAAATATTAGCTTCACTTCTATATCTAGAAACAACCCATCCAGGGCGAAGACTGACCAGGAAATGATCTCAAGTCTAACTGCCCCTGGGATAACACGACCAAAATAACAGGAAATATTGAAGTTCATGGAATAATTTTATATGTAAGTTCAACAAACAAAAATAAATGGTAATTAATTCTCTAAACTTATTTCGACTCTTTTTGTCATTATAAATTAAGTTTTTCATTTAAAATTTTAATTAATATTGTTCCATGATTTAAAATTTCATTTGTAGTAGCAACACTACCAGCTGCCAGTAGTTCCTCAATTGTCATTATTAATTAGGTATTGTTGCTATCTCAATGACTTCCTTGCCATACCAAAAAAATATTATATTTAAGACATTTGTAAAAACGTTATACTGAAATATCCACGCAAAATATGCAGTGTCACAATACAATATTAATTTATTGCGCTATCGTGCGCAAACATGACAATTTATATTACATTTAAAATGTAACACTTTAGAACTATTACAATTATTTAATAATTTATAGTCTGTCCAAATTAGAGTCTGGCAAATGAAAGTAGAGACTTAAAAAATCGACGTGTTGCAACACCGTGTATAGTGCGAAAAAACGATAATGATACTTGACCAAAAATAGTTATTTGTTTTACAAGGGGGCAAAGTTGTTTAACCGCTCGTGCTAATATTGATACCCGAGCAAGCGAAACATTCCAAAATTGAACCACGAGCGTAGCGAGTAGTTCGAAAAATGGAATCTTGAGCGTTGCGAAGGTTTCAAATAAAGATGCCACGAATATTCGGCAACTATTCGGTATTCGGCCTATTCGGCCACTTTTTTGCTATTCGGTATTCGGCCGAATAGTGCTTACTATTCGGCCGAATACCGAATAGCAAATCATGTAAAAAAAGACACGTTATTTTACTCAAAATTATGTATTTATTTCCAAATTACCACATTTTAGTACTTAAAATTAATCAGCGGTACGTTGTGATGGATAAAAACGAGCTTTTCAGCATTTTTTGGTAGCAAACGATTGCGCTTTTCATCGTAAACGTTACCAGCCTCAGAAAATAACCTCTCACTATAAACGCTACTTCTAGGCGGAGAAAGATAAACTTTTGCAAATTTCGAAAGGTTCGGGTATTGTTTTTCGTTTGCTGACCACCACTTGTAAGGATCGGCCTTCCGATCTAGGCGAACTGTTTTCAAATAAAAATCGCAACTCGTTTGCCACAGCATTCTTCTCCACGTCCTCCTCATCATTAGCATTTCCCATATTATCTGTAGCGACTTCTTCAAAGCAGTTCCAGAAACTGTCGTGTATTTCATCAACAGTCCTATCATTTTCATTCAAGTTTCTTTTCTTACGCGCTGGAGAAGAATCGTCATCGGTACTACTTAGTTCATCACAACTTTTTTTTAGAGCTTCTAGAAGAATATTTTGACTTGCTCTTTCTGCTTGAACCAATCCTAGAAAACTCGTTTTAAATCGAGGATCCAGAAAAGTAGCAACCAGATATTTGTTTTTATCATCGAAGCTGAATCGCCTTTCTAGCTCGGCCTGCAGTGAAGATCTCATCGTGACTAAATTAGGTACTTTCTCAGCTGTCTCTGCTTTTCCCAGATATTTTAATAAAGTTACTGCATGTGGAATCACTTCAGAGATGCAAGAGATACCTGAGCTAGTTATTTTTGTTTTTTCTTCGAATGGTTTGAGGAGTTTGATACACTGTTCCAATAGTTCCCATTGAGCATGTGTCAGATTTATTAAAGTTTCATGATCTGTTATGTACAAGGAGACAGCTCGCTTTTGTTCTAATAATCGCTCCATTAAATAATAGGTAGAATTCCAGCGTGTGCTCACATCTTGTACTAGTTGGTGGTTTGGCAAGTTAAGTTCTTGTTGAATAGATTTAAGTTTCTGCTCTGTTAAGCCAGAATGATTAAAATGGGTAACAATTCGTCTCGCAGCAGCTATCATCTGTTACTACTACTTCTGTTACTGTACTCATATTTATCATCCAAAATCATCATTTAAAAGTCAATTTTACCTGCAAATATAAGAAAACGACTCAAAATTTGCATTTGATTACTTTACCTCACATGTGAATAAAATGCAACTTTGCTATCAGTTTATGAAGTGCAAAGTAAGCCTTTCCGAGCCGGTGTGGTGAAAATATAATTTTCTTACTAGTATAGCCTACATAACATATACATACAAATTTGTCGCTATAAGTTTCAAAAGTGCCCAAATTGTTGGTAAGACAATATCCCAGTATAATGTATGACCTAAAAACTTGATGCCATACAAGTTGTGGCAACCATCTGACAGTCAAAAAAACACCTTTAGACAGATAATAGATAAATTACATCTCATCCGTAATTAATTTATAAAGTGATGCTAACTTCATGGATCTTTGCTCAAGGATTTCGCTTTATGTAATGCCATTTACACATTGTTGTGAGGTTAAAGCGGAAAAAGTACAGGTTATATGAAATAAAACCCTTTAACTTCGTTGTATTGTATATTTAAGAAGAATAATCAAAGTCACTCTCCAAAATTTCAACTTCCATCGAATCCTCCGAACTGGTTGGGCTGCTACTTCCAACACTAATAATAAATTTATACAAATTTGTCGCTATAAGTTTCAAAAGTGCCCAAATTGTTGGTAAGACAATATCCCAGTATAATGTATGACCTAAAAACTTTGTCGCTATAAGTTTCAAAAGTGCCCAAATTGTTGGTAAGACAATATCCCAGTATAATGTATGACCTAAAAACTTGATGCCATACAAGTTGTGGCAACCATCTGACAGTCAAAAAACACCTTTAGACAGATAATAGATAAATTACATCTCATCCGTAATTAATTTATAAAGTGATGCTAACTTCATGGATCTTTGCTCAAGGATTTCGCTTTATGTAATGACATTTACACATTGTTGTGAGGTTAAAGCGGAAAAAGTACAGGTTATATGAAATAAAACCCTTTAACTTCGTTGTATTGCATATTTAAGAAGAATAATCAAAGTCACTCTCCAAAATTTCAACTTCCATCGAATCCTCCGAACTGGTTGGGCTGCTACTTCCAACACTAATAATAAATTTATCTATCATGTCTTCTTTGATGTTGTCCCTGTCTTTATATTGGTTTTCAACGTTAATGACGTGATTGATCATTCTTTTCAATCATCTGCTGTTATGCTTGCAAAAGAATCATGGATCAGTTTTTCTGTATCTTGTGCAGATAACCCTATGTTCTTCTTGGCAATTTTTCTTTTTGCTTGGCTCCATATTAACTCGATAGGATTCAAATCGCAGTGGTATGGAGGCAGGCGTAAAACTTCATGGCCATGTTGCTGAAGTATGTGATCGGCTTCATACACTGGCTCTGGCTTGTATTTATCAACAAGTACTAACAATTCATCTTTTTTGTGATATTCTTCAAAGTGAATATTATTAGCTGTAAGCCACTCTTTGATTTCGGGTTTATTTGTTTGGGTTGTTGGGGCTTTATTCTTTACAACACTGTGGTAACTGGCATTGTCCATAACTACCACACTAGGTTTGTCTAAATTTGGGATGAGTTTTTCTTCTAGCCATTTATTGAAGTTGCTGGCGTTCATATCATGGTGGTAATCAGCCAGTTTGGATTTTGTACTGTAAACTAGAAGAGCATTTGGGACAAAACCATTTTCATGCCCAGCGTGCACAACAATGTGTCTTTTCCCAGACGAAATGCTTTCAACTGCACCACTTGCTCCCGGCCTTCGCCATGATTTTTAGGCTTGTAGTTTTTGTAAGTAAGCGTAGGTAATTATGAAATAAATTAATACTGATCCATCCAGAAATTCACGAAGTATGAGTGGAAGGCTGCATTGAACGGATGCCGTTTCCCATTCACTGCGCTAGGCAGCTTCTGCAGCGCGGCCGGGGTGCGCCCAGGTGGCAGCAGTGCCAGTGCGCAGTGGTGCACCAGCCTTAGCCCCGTGCTGTTTGGCCTCACAGAGGTGTGGAAGCGCTTTGGCCTTCCGGATTAGTGCCCGAAATTTATAATGTTAACCCAATCGATCTTTTAGCTAGGGTCTCTGACCGCAGTAGGGAATTGTATTATTATTCCCGTTCCCACATGGGGACTAGTTTGCACATTTAGACGCCTCTTAAATCACGCTTCTGACCGCGGTGGGGAATTGTATTTTTCTACCCATCCCACCATGGGGAGTGGTTTGTACAGATAGACGCCTCTTACGTCACGCTTCTGGCCCCGGTCGGGAATTGTATTATTATACCCATCCCTACATGGGGACTAGTTTGCACAGTTAAACGCCTCTTTCGTCACGCTTCCGGTCGCGGTAGGGAATTGTATTCTTCTGCCATCCCTACATGCGGACTGGTTTGCACAGTTAGATGCCTTTTACGTCACGCTTCTGGACGCGGTGGGGAATTGTATTCTTCTACCCATTCCACCATAATCAATTTTGTCTTGATATCTACTATAGTGAAGCTGCTAGACCGTGTTTGGTATAATTTTCGTATAAATCGGGAATTTCGTAAAAATATAATTTTTTAAACTCTTCTTGACGCTTAAACCGCTGAACCTATTTCCTTGAAATTTCGTTGAAGTGAAAAACCCAAAAATGAGACCTTCTTACCTCCCTCTCCCTCCCTGCTCAAAGCCTTTGGCCGGGGCCTTTTGATGTGTTCACCTCCTTACTAGTTCAAACCAAGTTACGGAGTCAAAATTTGTGTTCCAAATTAATGTCTTTTTATAAATACTATGCACGATAATGATAACTATTCACTTGCAACTTGAGTTCCTGTAAAATGCTACTGGACTTCCTAATAGCTACTTATATATTAGGGTTTTTCTTACGTGTTGGTTGCCGGGCCTCCCATGCAGGTCGCGAGAATTTTATGATAACTTTCTGCGATGTTGGTCGTGCTGCGAGGATGACCAATGCACGGAGAAACAGTCTGGTGTCACCTAAAAAAAACAATATAAAGGCATTGTCACACTGCAGCGGCAGCGATGAATGCAAGACGCCACCGCTGATGTAACCTTTAGAAATTGTCTAGTAGTAACATAAAGTACCCCCAATAGAATATATGTATAGCGGTACCTACCGCTGTTAAAGGCCAAGTAAGCGTAGGTAATTATGAAATAAATTAATACTTGTCCATCCAGAAATTCACGAAGTATGAGTGGAAGGCTGCATTGAACGGAAGCCGTTTCCCATTCACTGCGCTAGGCAGCTTCTGCAGCGCGGCCGGGGTGCGCCCAGGTGGCAGCAGTGCCAGTGCGCAGTGGCGCACCAGCCTTAGCCCCGTGCTGTTTGGCCTCACAGAGATGTGAAGCCCTTTGGCCTTCCGGATTAGTGACCGAAATTTATAATGTTAACCCAATCGATCTTTTAGCTAGGGTCTCTGATCGCAGTAGGGAATTGTATTATTATTCCTGTTCCCACATTGGGACTAGTTTGCACATTTATACGTCTCTTAAGTCACGCTTCTGACCGCGGTGGGGAATTGTATTTTTCTACCCATCCCAC